>NC_072001.2:49610570-50235570 GCF_028885655.2 Pongo abelii | reverse complement strand
AAAAGTGCATGATTTAACCCAACAAGACCTAACTATTCAGATCTTTCTTGGCCTCTCTGGTTAGCATTCCTTCCTCTAGAGTATGGAGCAGAAACACCTCTGGAATGAGGGTTTTTTGACCCACAATCAGATTAGATTGCCTTCAGCAGGTGAAAGGAGGACAGGAGGTCAGAGAGAGATTATGTTTCCCGAGTGCCCCAACATTGTAACAAGGACTATGGGAGTTGTAAGCCAGGAACTGTGGATGAAAATCAATATACCTATCATAACACCTCAGCACACATGGATATGTTTACTTATTTATTGTTTGCCTTCCCCCAGTTAAAATGTAATGCCCATGATATTAAGGGTTTTGTCTGTTTTGTTTCCTGATGGTCCCCAGCAACTAGAATAGTGCCTGACAAGAGGAGGTACTAAATCAATCTTAGCTGACTGACTGAGTGAATGATATATGCCATCAAATTCACTTCCCAATATCCCATTACATGTTGACACCTGCCATCAAATTCTAGGTGGTACTTCTGGGTTTGGGACTAATGACATTATTGTCATCTAGATACTCAAATAAGCCCTTACAAAATGGAAGTGGGGTGTTTTGTATGGCCTTTTGATCTGAACTACAAAGCTAAGTTCCCTAAAGGGGAACTATGTTAGCATGCCTCAACTTACATCATTTATGGTCCATAAAATTTTTCTTCAAGTTTTTAACCCATTTTTCTTTAGGTTTTGATCAATTATTCTATTTTACATTATGATATACACTTCACAACAATGTGGACTATTACAAACAACAAATATTCACTCATTAAATTGTAATCTGTTAATCGTGGCTTATCTAGCCAGAATAAGCACTGTAGATTTGAACAGAGGTCATTTTAAATCATGAAATTTAAGAGTCATAAAGAATAATCAAAGGTGGCCAAACTTACTCTTTCACCTCGCTTACAAATTCCTCCCAGTAAAAACAATACACAAGGACGAAAGTGACAGCTTCCATGTAACAAGTTCTTATCTTACTATTATCTAATTATCTTAGGTTACAATAAGTTCTTGTTTGACTCTGTTGAGCTATGACTTTCACTGTTTTTTGTCTTTCCAGCTCGATAGATGGGCACTAGTTGTTGGGGGTGGTAACACTAGATAAATGACTGTCTACTTGTGCCTGTGGCTGAATGGTGCCTATGTTTAGGGCACTATATTGTGTACATATGCAGATCTGTTTTGTGATTCAGGACCCTCCCACTTAGGGTCTTAATCTGCCATCACAATCCTTTATTCAAAAAGCATGATTATCTTGTGAACAGCCCTAAAGCCTAATCTGGCAGATAAGGCTCTTAAGATCAAGGCCAGGCATGCCTCTCTCACCCATATCACTCCTTAAGAAAAAATGATCCCACAGCCACAGCTAGATTCCAGAGTGAAGTGTTGTTTTTCATTTAAAGCTTAAGTGGACTTAGAAAATCATCTTGAGTTACATCCCAAAGTGGGGAAACACAGCTTGCATGTTAAAAGAAAAACTGTCATCTCCCCCGTTTTGTGCCACCTAGGGACATGTTCCCAAGTTCCTTCTGGTTATGTATAACCAGAGCAACAACACCAACAGACAATTAGGTGAAAGCCTTGAACTTAAAGATAAGCTGTTAGGGACAGGAACCCTTTCTTTCACGGACTCACTGTTCAGACTCAACATTTCAGCAGCCTGCCTTGGCCGACATGTGCAAGGCTAGAGTGGAAACCTGAGTATTTCTTCAATTGTGCAAGCATTTTCTGATCTCCACTCAAGGTCACATAAATATGCACAAACCAATTCAAGCTCAGTTATTATGTAAACAAGCGGGCAGTGTTTGTTGGCACTGCCGCTTGCTGTAGTGCTATTAGTTAAGGAAAAGTAGAATTACCAAAGATGTCTTGTTAGGTGCATTAATGCCATTTACACTCATTCTTCAGATAAGTAAACTAATTAGAAACACACTCAGCACTTCTCATTCCAAACACTAACACATTGGAAGAATAATAATAAAGAGACAAAGAGAGGTGAGTTTTGTGCCAAACTTGTACACGGTTTTAGGAAACAGGCAGGAATGTTTCACTGAGCTCTTCATTCCAAGACCATGTAAACGACTCAGCCATCACTCTATTAGGTTTCTGCTGATGCAACACGAGAACTGTAAACACACTAAGTAACTACAAACATAGATTATTGGCTGTTTGCATGTTTTTCTATGTTGTCTCTTCTCATAATGGCAAGGGACAGAAATGTTTACCACAGATCTATTTTTGGCTTCTGTTTTTATTTACCCCTCAGTCTTTTTATTTGCAAACTGTATTTGCATTAAAGAAATTTTTGACAATGTAGAAAAGCATAAAGAGGATAATAAAAACCACTTGTAATTACACCATCCAAAGATACTGTTATTTTGTTTTGTTGCATTTCTTTAAGTAATTCTGTCTCCACACCCACATGTTTATGCATATGTCTATGCTTTATTTTGTTTGAAAAAAATGATATAACACTGTATGTATTTTACAGGCACATAACACTATACATGTTTTTCCCAAGATATACTGTTAACATTTCTCTATATAATTAAGACTAAAAATATATTTATTGCATCCCATTCTATCATATGAATATACAATATTTACTTAAGTAAGTTGTTCATAATTTATTAGTTTCTGATTTTTCACTATTCTAAATAATGCTGCACTGAATATACTTCCGTATATATCTTTGCATATACATGTATTATTTCCTTAAAGCCTGCCCTTTTGAAGCACACACACACAAATATATGATCGTTGATCAGGGCAATGTTCATAGGTGTTAACTCAAGAAAATTTAACCAAATAATATGAGCTGCCCAAGGTTTGGACTATTGAGGTGATATTTATCCAGATTTTCCTACGGTGACCCTTTTTCACTTTGGCCTGAGATGTGGTAGAGTATACTGTGAAATTAAATGCAAGTAGAATTTGCCAGTGAGATCTGTGACAGAATCAGAAATTAAACTCATGTCTCGTACTACTGTGACCTTGATGCTCTTGTCACAGCCAAAGACTGAAATAGGGCAACACAAACAAGACTGTGTCAAATGGAGGAGGAGGCTTACTTCCAGCATAGTGTCTCATCCTTTCATATCCATAAGCAGGTATGCATTCTTGATGAACATTACCTCTGTAGGTGTCCATAGCTCATGTCCTATAAGCAGCAACTCACACTCTTGTCTACCTGGAATTTTACAACATACTCATCAAAGCCCACTTGAAAGTCACTTCCTCTGAGAAGCCGTCCCTGATCTTTCCAAAAAATCATGGCTACCTCTGAGATCCCACAACATTCTTTCTTGAGAATTCATTGCTTATGTGTGGAGTTCACTCTCAAACAATACTTCTGGAAAACAGGGACTATGTCTTACTTACCTTTGTGAGTCCAAAGATTCTGATATATAGTAGGGACTCAATAAATGTTGGCTGAATTAATGAGCGGTGATTGGGATATTAATACCATGAACTATGGCTCCCTCGCCCCTGCGCACCCTGACAAGCTCCTCAGCCAGGTTTAGAACATGGAAAATATGGAAGCAGAGATGCCATTTTAGTGCTTGCCTCCTCAGCCATGATAGCCTCACCCATCCATCAGTGACTCATCACTATCACCACTGTTCACCAACTCCATAGAAGGTCTCACCTATTTAATGATCCCTTCTAGGAGATAGTGCATGTCTGTGAATGCCTTATCCAAGGCAGAAAGAAAACAGAGGGCTTGGTTACCTATGGGTCACCTCCATCATGTCTACACACTTAGAAATACATACATATAGAGATGACACCCATTTCTGTATTCACATGCAAACATATACATGCTCAGTCCTAGGCAAGACCAAGAGAGAAAAAAAAGAGTAAAATGGGAAAAGCAGAATATAAAATGAAAAGCCTAACAAGAGACTGTGCATGTTTTATGTGAGAGATGGATCCCCAGGTGGGAGAGAGAGGAGGTAAATATACAATCAGCAAAGGTGCCACCAGATGCTCATTATAAATCGAGGCAGTACAGCATGAGCAGTTTAGCACGGTTTTAATCTGTCACCTTACCGAGTGTGCAGCCTGGAGGCAGGAAGCTGATCACAAAGGTGGTGTGCAGTTCTTAGACAGCATCTTTATCAGCTGGTTGTGGAGATGATGACTATGTTAATAAGGCAACAGTAGAAAGATATGACTATCAAGTCCTGTTTCTCAAACTTTAGTGCGCAGGAAAGATCTTGTTAAAAAACATAGATAGTTCCAACCCTAAATATATTTGGTGAGTCTGTGGTAGAGGCTGAGAAACAACATTTTTAGCATCCACCCAACTGGAATCTGAGGCAGGTCTGAAGGCCATTCCTAAAAGAAACAATGCTGCAAAGGTAGGGAAAAGAGATACAGAGGCAGGGAAGGAAAAGGCAAGAACTAAATTATCTAAAGGCACCCAACAATGCATACTTTGTTATATTGCAATTACTAAAGTAAATCCCAATGATTTACTCTACTTAAGCTAAAATATTCTGACATTAGTATTACTTTGCTGGCTTGAGGTAATGAGGCCAGAACCTTATACGCCTGTTTAGTTTCTCATCTATTTCTATCTCTAAATATCTGTCTATTATAGTCAGTACATACAGGATCACCACAAGAACCATGATGACTTTGTTATAGGTTCATGCTATGAGCTGTGCAGCTTATTAGTGAACAGGTTAAGAAAATGAGAAGAAGGCGGTTTCTCCATTTGTTTAAACACTCCTTCCACAGAGCTTTCCCTGACCCCTCAGCTCTTTCTGCTGCACAAGCGTCCTGCAGTTCCTTTCCTTGGTGTTTGTAGTACTTGAAATAAATTACTCTCACTCTGCCTTGCTTGCCACTGGGCAAGCTCCATAAGTACAGAGTATCATCTGTCTTGTTCAGCTGTGTATGGCCAGCACCAAGAACCATGTCAGGCATATTTTAAGTTCTCAAACATTTTTTCCCAAAGAATGAATAAGCTTTACCTTCATTGATTAAAATCTACACCAAGGTAATCTGGCTAAAACGAGACTCATGAAATAAGAAGCTTAACATTTATTATAGTGATGAATGAACTGTGTCTTTATTGATGAAAGTCTACTCCAATGATATGACTCAATGGAGAATAATTAACTGAGAAGATACTGAAGATTAAAATGAAAAGAAAGACATAATAAGACTGTTTTCCCCAACAGTGGACTCCATCACCATCTCTCTTTGGTGGGCCATTTCTTTCCTTTCTCCTTTTCGTGAGTCACAGAAGCAAGCTGGTGAGAGGATGAAGAGGCTACTGGGCTCAGGGGTGCATTAGAGCTTATTGTGGTAGGAGACAGAGGCTGGCCAGCTGCATCAGGTGGACCACCTCTGTGGGCAGGACCTGAGCTGGAAGCCTGGTCAGAGGAGCTGCAGGCTGAGCTTTGGTCACCTACCTGAAAGAATACCAGGAAATGCTGTGATGATGATCTAGAGCAAATGCTGTCCCTTCATCTATAGCAGTTGAGGTACTCGGAATTGCACCTTTATGCCTTCAAGCTCCATCAGGACCTTGATCTGTACTAAAGAAAGCTTTGTCTTTTCCGTAATGTCTAGTTAACTGCCCAACAGCATAATTATTTCTCCTGGGTGGGAAAATCAGGATTTTCAGGACAGGGTCCAAGCTTAAGTGTTTGAAAAAGCTTCCCTAAATATCCTGATAGATTCCCTTGGTAAAGAGTTTAGAATTCACGTCAACTTGGCATCAAAGAAGAGCCCACATACCCTTGCTAGCTACATGATTATCCTAAGAAATATTATGTTTCCTGCCTTCTTTATTTCATCTAAGGTATTTTGAATAGAAATTTAAAATTGGTTTTTGTCTTTGTGCCTGAATTACCAGATTTTAACAATTTGTTCTGCAGCTTTCTTTCCATCTGTGAGCCAAGATCAACACTCTGGAGGATAATATATTTCAAAGCTAGCACATCTGGATTCAAATTTGTATTCTCTTATTCACTTGCAGTAGATCCATGAACAAAAAAGTTAGCCTCATTTTCCATATTTATAAAATGGAGATAATGATAACAAACATAATAGGTATAATGCTGAGATAATTAAATGAAAGAAACTATTAATAGTACCTTGATCCTGGCATTTAGTAGGCATTCAATAAATATTACTTCCCCTGACAACCACCACCCTTTCTCTTGGAAAAAGTCTTAGCTTGCCTGCAAAGCACTCCTGAGTGTCTAAACATGGAGAATTTTGCAGTCCTTCTCCGATAGGGAGAAGCACCACCACCAACAGTATTTCCCAGTCCAACACAGCATGCCATGTTTTCCTTAATGAGGAAAGAAGTTCTCAACTAAGTGAAATGTTCTTTGTGGTGGCTTGTGTACCATCTAATATTTACCTTGTTTTTATATTTTCTACTTATAAGTTCCAAGTTGAAAGACAAAAAGCACTATCTGAAGAAGGCTTGTATGGTAAATACAAAGATAAGCTTCCTACTAACATACCTTTAAAATATTTAAACATAGAAATATAAAATAATTTTACCGCAACCTTCAATTCAAACATATAGGTGCCTGCTCACATTGAAACGTGACTAAGGGAACAGATTGTCCCACAACTGTGGATTTTAATAAAAAAGTTAGAAAATATGAGGGCATGGCAATTAATGAAATAAAAAGAACTCCTATTTATATTATGCCTATCAATTGCCTGGCACTAAGCCACTGACTGGTTTACATTTATTATCTGACTTAATTCTTACAATAAACCTATGAGTTAGAAGTGGTTATCAGTATTTTACAAGTGAAGAAACTTCAGGAAAAAACAGGCTAAATAACTTAAACCAAGGTCACCTAGCTAGTAAGCGAGAAGCCAGGATGCTGGCCCAGTTCTAGGGGATGCCAAGGCCTGAGCAGGGTAACCACACAGTAGTATCTGCCTTCCAAAGGCATCATTAATATAATCAATACCTACCTGATCATCCAAGATGCACAGTCTCACCTGTCTCTGGGCTGACTTCTACTGTCCGGGAATGAATTGGCATAAAACTCTGGCTAATGAGGCCAGTCTCCTAGAAATGGCACTTCCAGATGTCCAGAGTATAGGTCCAGAATCTGAGCTATGTATTTAGAATTTTCCAGGGAGGCACCAGTGACCTGCTAACTGTAGTCATGTGAGTAACCAGGCTTGTGTGGCTTTGGTGGGGAGGGGAGCAAACAGAATCTGGCATGGGAGAAGAATTTCTTTCTGCGCTGACAAATGACAAATCCCACTTACTTCAACACACACATACTTCCAAGGAAGTCACTGACTTGCCTTAAACAAGCAGTGCTTAACAACCAAGATGTTACAAACTTGATTTCCACATTCTGAGCTTCAGCTTGGCACTTTCAAAATTCCCCATCAGATCTATTTTTAAGGTTCGCACGGCAACATTGCTTGTAAACAACTCAGCACTTACTAACAAAAATGTAAATGTAAACCAGGCTACAACCTAATAAAGACAATAAGCAAATTTTGAGAATGGAGGAAGAGAAAGATGTGCTTCCTATGTGACCTGTTTGCAATTCTGATCTTCACACACCAAGTGAATGCCTTAGAAAAGCAACACCTTTTGAACAAGAATGTGCATATCAAATGCTTTCAACAGGGCAAGCCAAATGGAATAAAATGATCTCTTTTTCTTTCTGGTTGAGGGCAGTATGACTGCTGCACTTGTTAAAAGCAGTCATTATTGCCATAAGTAAGATAAAATAGCATTTATTATAACATTTCTGTAACTCCTTACATTTGTTCTGATTTGAGATTTTAAGCATGATTGTGAAAGAATTGAGTTCCAGTTATTTTCATGGCCAGCAGCAAAGAAATTAGTGAAAATTGCATTAGAGAATCCGTCTCGGTAATGGTTTAACATGCGGTTTTTCCCCTCCAATGCAGTACAGCTTAGGGAGGTTTTCACTGGGAAGAGTGGACAGCAGCTTTGATTCGGACCCTTAATGTTCAAAGTAATTTAGTAGCAGGCACTTTTCTGAAATTTCCTACAAATCCAAATCCAATTAACTATGCAGGCTCTAATAACTAGTTACGTAAGTTTTTTTTTTTTTTCCTGGTACCTGGGCAACCGCTTGAGGTAACAAATTTATATCTCTTATGAGCATTTAAATTTTATTTTTTAACTCCAGAAGTTGCCCTGAAAACAACAATCACAAAGGCAAATGAAATATCAAGGTGTAAATCAGTCTCTTCACTAATGACTTAGCAACTGGGGGTAAAGAGGATATGCAAGGAGGAAAACAGTATGGTAAATGGAGAGACTGAGCATTTAGACCCAACCACTATGGAAGAGAGCAGGGACAATAAGGAATGTATTGGTAGCCAAGGGAACAACATAAAGGAGATTTAAATGGGAAAGAGGGTTTAAGGTTGTTTTTACTTTTAGAGATGAGGCCTTGGAAGGTAATGCATTTTAAAGGGCATTTCTGTCACAGTTCATTACAATATGTGAAAGGAAATAATATTGACAGAGCTTGGATCTAAAACGCTTCACCCTGCCAGGCGCAGTGGCTCACGCCTGTAATCCCGCACTTTGGGAGGCCAAGGCGGGCAATCACCTGAGGTCAGGAGTTTGAGACCAGCCTGGCCAACGTGACCAAACCTCGTCTCTACTAAAAATACAAAATTAGCCAGGCCTGGTGGTGGGCGCCTGTAGTCCAGTTTACTCGGGAGGCTGAGGCAGGAGAATCACTTGAACCCGGGAGGTGGAGGTTGCAGTGAGCCGAGATCGCGCCACTGCACTCCAGCCTGGGCAACAAGAGCGAGACTCTCAAAAAAAAAAAAAAAAACGCTTCACCCTGTGCTCTTATTTTGAAAGGATCATGTAATAGTTAAGGACAATGGATAATTAAATATTGCCTACTCTATACAAAAACAACTGATCGAATAAGTTGGGGGAAGTGCCACAAGATACTTTCATCAAAGGATTGTCTGCAATAGCAAATACAAAAGCCAAAATCAAATACCAATATATACATGGTTTTAAATAAATTAATGAACCTCATTACAATGGGATAACAGCCTTTAAAAAATGAGGTTAAACTATATTTACTGGCCTGGAAGGATGTTCACAATATAGTCCTAAGTGAAATAAGCAGAATACAGAACAGTGTATCTTACACTCATTATATCTATATATACCTGGATATATATAAACACATACACATGTATAATAGCCTACATTACTATATATATACACACATATGTGCACACATTCATATGCATATATATATATAAAGTATATGATATGTAGATAGTATAAATAGCATATATTTAAATATAATAGTTTATATATATACATATATATGTATAGACACATATATATGTGTATATCTTTTTCTCATATACCAGTTGGCTTCCCTGTATTTGCTTAAGAGAATAAATTACCATTGTTAAATAAATTGTTGCTCCTACCGATCTCAGAACTTGCCAATAACATTTTCCCTATGGAGTGCAGTTAATTATGAAGTGTTGAAGTCCGCAGTTTTTAAGGTCTGATTCTAAGTGTTTTTTATTTGGTGTTTATATTTGAAACCAATATGCTTTTCTGACATGGCATCTTAAAAGATATATACCTCAAAATTAGGTAAATACAGGTCAAGCCATTTTTGCTGGAAGAATGAAAAATGAAGACACTGAACTACATTTTTTATATATTTATAAGTCCATAGTTATAAAAGAGAAATATATAGGTAAATAGGTATAACAAAGTATTAATATGGCTATATCTGGATTGTGAAAATTTGTGTGAACTTGTGTTATATATTGATGTATTGATTGCATTTGTTTGGTCTTTAGATTTGTTTCTTTTGGTCCTCTAGTCTATGTACTCAACAAAAAGAAGAAAACTAAACTACAGTAAACCAAGCAAAACACCTATAACATTAGATGTGAGCTTTCTTCTTAGGTGCCATGGTATCAAAAACATCTGGAAAACTCCAGTTTTATCATTGGATTTTTTTTTTTTGCCACTTGTATATGTCAATTGTGCCCCAAACGAATTTATTGTCTTTCTTTTCTTTCCTCATGCCTGTTCCTTTTGACAATGACATTAGTTAACTCAGAAAGCAGTTTGACTCTTCAAATAATAAAATGGAGAGGTGATAATTTTAGGAGATATAAAATAGAAACAGGTTAATTATTTTCATTTCTTCTTTTTCTTTTTGTATTAACTTCTAAGACTCCAGTCAGCCTTTAAAGCATAAATATGTGCCACATCTCCTTACCACAGTGACAGGAGACAGACAAATTCCTAGGTAGACAAGGACAAATCCCTGGTGAAATCCTGCCTTCAAGCCAAGGATAGTTTAAAGCCTGAAAATCAAGCTGCCAGTTTCAGTTAGAATCAATTACCAGAGTGAGAACTTCCATCCCCATCTTATCCACTCTCTCTCTCCATTGGTTCCTTCTGAATGATGCCTTTTAACCAGTCGAATGGTGCTTTTTTCCAAGCCCACTCATGGACCAATCAGCATGCACTCCCCCATTCTAAGCCCATAAAAAACCCCGGACTCAGCCTTACAGATGGCTTCCTATTTTTGAGTCTTTTCTTGATGCTGAGAGCTTTCTTTCTGTCATTCAATAAAATTCTGCTCTGCTTTACTCACTCTCCGGTGTTCACGTACCCTATTCCTCTTGATAGCAGGATAAGAACCTGGAACATGCTAAAATGCAGGAGTGAAAGAGCTGTAGCTCTCCTGCTTGCCGAGCTGTGGGTGGTGGGAGTCAAAGGGCTGTACCACTCCTTCCTACTAGCTGGACAACAGGAGAGAAGAAGCCGCTGGGCACCACTCCCTCCTACTCCCCGAACTACAGGAGCTAAAAAGCCGTAACACTTACACAGACAATACGGAAAGATGAGAGATATATATTTATCAGCTATAATAGTCAGTCTAGTAAATGATATGAGTTGACAAATATGAATTTATAAACAGACAGGTAGATGGATAGGTAGGTGGGTAGGTAGATACATAGATGGACAAAGACTAAGAGACTAAAATGAGCAGGTTTAAAAAATTTATGTGGTAACAAATTTTGCAAATACATCAACTTTTAATTAGACTTTTCCCTTGGAATCTAGGTATATGTAGAAATATGTTCTCTTAGGGAAGGAAAACACAAAAATAATTGCCATCTGAGGGAAATACAAAATCACCATTTGGGAAATATCACAGTTGCAGGCAACATCCACCAATTAACACTAAAATCATTGTTCAAATGTTTGAGGAGAAATAGGATGTTAACATTAACTGAAAGTATCTCCCCCCAAGATATTTATCAATTAGAAATAGAAAAATAGGCCCTTCACAGTGGAGAAACCCAGTAGACATTATCTTAAACAAGTGATCAAGGTTAATGTCACCAGTAACAATACATATGTATAGCCATCATGTACCCCCGATATGATTCGCTGAGAAGGCTGCAACATTACTTCTGTGGTATCCCTCACCAAAAGCGTATAACATCAATCTAATGATGAGAAGTACCTGAAAAACCTAAATTGATAGATATTGTACAAAACATCCGGCAAGAACTCATTAAAGGTATCAAGATCATAAAAGACATGGAAGAAATGAGGAACTGTCACAAATTATTGGGACAGACTAAAGAAACAACAGTATAAGATCCTGGATCAGATTCTAGAATTGAAAAATGACATTAGGCAAAGAAAAAAAATAACTAGTGAACGCTAATAAGATATGAAGTTTCGTTAATAGTATTTTTCCAAAGTTAATTTCCTAGTATTAGGGGAAAATGAGTGAAGAGTATATTAACTGAACTCTCTGTACTATTTTTGCAACTTTTCAATAAGCATAACATTATTTTTTAAATAAAGCTTTTTAAAATGGGGGAAAATTGCCATCCGCCTGCCTTCTGGGTTGGAGTCTTATTCCATAGATGTTAAAGGAGCTTTCAAGTCTTCAAATACAGTTTTCTATTTTATCTAAGCATAGACTTACCCTAAGTCTCAACAAAATGGCTAAAAGAGACTTTTGACAATCAATAGTGCTAAATTGATAAATTGATAGTGCCCCCCACTGTTTTTAATGATGTCCTCCAATGAGGAAGGGGCGTTCCAGCTCTCTGGGGAGTAGCAGAGTGGGAGAAAGATTGTTTTATTAAGCATTTAAAAAATAGCCCAATAAAACAGGACTGAAATGGTAGGTAGCCACTCTCTGTAACTATCATCATAATAAAAATAACCAGTAGCTAAAGAAGTTTTAGACATGTAAATATGTGGTGATTAATATAAGTAACATGAAACAACTATACATGCTTATATCTCCTTATACTGAAAGGTAAAAAGAAGTTTTTCCTCAAAAAGAACTAACACTTCTTCAAATGTATATTATCTGCACTATTGGATCATTTCTTATGTGGAATATAAAAAATGTACATATTCTTCTAATTAAAATGATGACAAAAAACATAACTTACATAATCATTTCTTCACGGAAATTTAAAAAATTATAACAGACATTGACCTCTTATTTTTGACTCTGAGATTGTGGTTAATGCCCACATTTTTTCACTTTGTAGACACACAATAAATATTGATAAAGGATGGCCAATGAAATACATGTATTCATTATCTATATCTAAAGTGTCCAAATAAAATATTTCATATTAGTCACTGTGTTCCTTTCTGGGGAAGATCCAAAGTCTGCAATTTGGATAATACTCAGTTCTGTCGCACATGATTTAGTGAAAGGCAGAGACCACACAGATGGGAATCCCTTGACTGTACCAGATACTCTTTACCAGGAAGATGGGCTTCCCTTGGTTGAACCAAGTGGATGAAACCAGGGATGTACATATATATATTTCAAATTAATTTTTATTTGGTTAATACTGTGTGAGTAATAAAGAGATAGAGCCCTGTTATGAAATAGCTTACATAGAGGGAAAAATATTTCTAAAGTAATCACAGTGTATATAAGTATCAAGCTACATAGTGAGGTCAATAAGCCAATCAGCAGCACAGTGAACACCCAGGTATTGAATCACTGCTATCCAGGTAACAGGAAGTGCTTGATGATAGAAATACAAAGGTGAACACTTACTCTCTCTACTCTCAAGGAATACGTAAATCTAAGGTGGGGGGGCGGGCTGGAGAGTTAGGAAAGGAATACAAGCAATACAGGTGGTAAAGTGCTGTAACAAAATAGGAGACACTTGATTTCTTCCTGCATGGAAGAGGGAGACTCTGGAGAGCAGGTAATGTTTAAGCCTAATGGATAAAGTGAAATTACTTTCAAAAGGACAGGAGAAAGGGCATTGCAGGCCTAAAGAATGGCATGCATTAAGTTAGTAAAGCATGAAAGAGGTAAGGTATGAGGAGTTACAAAACATGTGGACATCTGTAGTACATGGTGCATAGGGAGAAGGGGGCAGAAGTTAAAGCTGGAAAAGCTAACAGGACCAGGGCAAGATGACCTTTATAACATGTTGGGGAGCTAAAGCTTTAAAAACAGGTAATGTGGAATCACTGCATATAAAGTGAAATTGGGTGATACAAATTTTGTTGCTGCACTGATAAAATAAGGAACAGGGACAATAGGCAAAACAAAATCAGAACACTATTATATCTTAATGACAGACTCTTTATAATAAAGAGAGAATCTGAACACTGATTCTAAGGTCTCTAGCCAGGGATACCAAGAGGATGGTGCTGTAGTGAGGAATGCAGAGAAGAAGCTCATGAGGTCTCCTTGGATATGATAAGCTGAAGAAGACTGTTGAGCATCCCCTACAGAGATATCCACTGAGCAGTCAGAGACAGGCAACAGAAAGGCAGAGGGAATAAAAAGCTTGAGGGCTTTGGTTTCTGGTGTAAGGAGCTTGAAAGATACCACTCTGTCCTAACAACAAATAAAGAGGTGAACATATTTTTTTAAAGATTCTCAAGAGAGAGGAGGGAACAGGACAAAGCACTGACTTTAAGACAGGAGACACAAACAGGTGAATATAGGGAGTTGTGGCTTAGAGACTCACAGGTGGAAAGTGCCCTGGGAACCAGTGACAGGTAGGAAACCCAAACTGTAATTGATGAATTGCCGAAAGCTCAGTGTGGACAATTTTGAAAGTTAAAAACTCCAGGGAACTTGTCATAGGCACAGGTGGGGAACAATATTGTGAGATTTACCTGCATGAGCTCAACCAGGTTTCTATAGTAAATATTAAAAAATAATCCCCTCATGCTTCAAGCAGGAAGACGAGAAAGGGAACCATTTTGAAATACACCAGAGCACTCTGTTCTTCTTAACAAGGTGTGCCCACAGGAGAAACGAATTAACCCGAAGCTAACCTGCCGGGGTTTTATCAGAGCCTACCTGAAATGGGGGGAGGGAAATATCCAACACCGGCACACTCTGGCTATTCTACCCTGTCCTGTTTTTTTCTCCCCAGGGTGGGGGGAGAAAAACAAAACCTGAGAAATACTTGTGCAGTTCACAGTCTAAAGACCAATGTATTCATTAAAGATTGAGACCTAGTTATAGGACTATAGAGTCCTCCATCCACATCTTAGCACCAATAAAAGCCTACTTAACAGCTGTCCATTTACCAAGTCCAAAATGTCCAGCTATCAAGAAAATACTACAAGGAATACAAAATGGCAAAAAACACAACATGAAGAGGCAGAGCAAACACAAGAACGGGATACAGCAGAAATGTTTGAATTATAAGACTGGAAATTTAAAACAACTATGATTAATATGCTAAGGGCTTCAATGAATAAAGTAGACAACATTCAAGAACTTATGGTCAATGTAAGCAGAGAGATGGAAATCTTAAGAAAGAACCAAAATGAAATTCCTTCTAGGGGCTTACTAGTAGGCTGGACATGGCTGAGGAAACAATCTTTGAGCTTGAGGATATGTTGATAGAAACTTCAAAAACTGAAAAGCAAAGAGAAATAAAACTGAAAAAAAAAGAAAAGAAAACTATATCAAAGAACTGTGGGACAAATGCAATAAGAGTAACGTAAGCATAAAGTGGGAATGCCAAAGGGGAAGAAAAAGACAAAAGAACAGAAGAAATATGTGACAAAAATAAGGATGAGAATTTCTCCAATTAATGACAAACTCAAAATTATAGATCCCAAAAGCTCGGAGAAAAGCAAACAACATAAGTGCCTAAAACACTACACCTGGGCAGATACATTTCAAACTACAGAAAAAGAAAGATAAAGAAAAAATTTTGAAAGTAGCCGGAGAGAAAAAACACCTTACCCTTAAAAAGTAACAAAGATAAGAATCATATCTGACTTCTCAGAAACCATGCGAGCAATATGAGAATGGAAGGAAATATTTACAGTGTTGAGTTGGGAACAGGGGACCAACCACCTTAGAATTCTGTACCCTGCAAAATTATTCTTCAAAAGTGTAAGAGAAATAAAAACTTACTCAAACAAAAATGGATGGAACTTTTTCCCAGTAGACCTGCCTTGTAAGAAATGCTAAAAGTTCTTCAGAGTAAACCAAAATGATATAGATCAAAAATGTGAATCTACATAAAGAAAGGAAGACCACTAGAGAAGGATAAGTGAAAGTAGAACTAAAAACATTATTTTTCTTATTCTTAATTGATCTAACAGGCAACAGAGGAAAAAACAAAATGCTAGTTCTTTGAAAAGATCAGTAAAAAAGACAAGCTTCCAGCCAGACAAACTGGAAAAGAAAATAGAGGGAAAGAGACATCATAAATTACTATATCAAAAATGAAAGAGGGGCCACAACTCCAGTCCCAAAGACATTAAAAGAATAATAAAGGAATACCATGAACAACTTCATGCCCACAAGTTTGGTAACTTAGATAAAATGGGCCAGTTCTCTGAAAGACACAATTTGCCAAAACTTGCACAAGAAAAAATAGACCATCATACAGGCCTATATCTATAAAGAAATTGATTAACTAATAACCTTCCAAAACAGAAAGCACCAAGCCCAGACAGATTCACTGGTGAATTCTACCAAGTGTTTAAGAAAGAATTCATACCAATTCTCTGCAATCTCTTTCAAAAGTTAGAGCAGAGGGTCTACTTCCTAAACATGTTATATAAGGCCAGCATTCTCCTTTGTCCCCGAACCGAAGATGTTACAAGAAAAGAAAAATACAGACTAGTATCTCTTATAAACATAAATGCAAAAACTTCAACAAAATATTAACAAATAGAATCCAACAATGTATAAAAACCAACCACAACCAAGTGAGATTTATCCTAACTATGCAAGGCTGGTCCAATTTCAACATCTGAAAATCAATCAATGTGATCTACACATCACCAAGCTAAAAAAGAAATCGATGACCATATCAGCAGATACAGAAAAAAAAATTGGCAACATCCAATAACCATTTATGATAAAAAAAAAACCTCTCAGTAAACCAGGAATAGAGAACTTCCTCAACTTGATAATGAAAATCTACAACCCCCCGCAAAAAATCCTATAGCTAACATCATACTTAATTGTGAGAAACTTAAAGCCTTCCCACTAAGATGAGGAACAAGGCAAGATGTCCCCTCTCACTACTGCTTTTAAACACTATACTGGAAGTAGTAGCTCATGCAATAAGATAAGAAAAGGAGGCCAGTTGCGGTGGCTCAAGCATGTAATCCCAGCACTTTGGGAGGCCGAGGCAGGTGGACCATCTGAGGTCAGGAGTTCGAGACCAGCCTGGCCAACATGGTGAAACCCTGTCTCCACTAAAAAAATACAACAATTAGCCAGGCGTAGTAGCGGGTGCCTGTAATCCCAGCTACTCGGGAGGCTGAGGCAGGAGAATTGCTTGAACCCAGGAGGTTGCAGTGAGCAGAGATCATACCACTGCACTCCAGCCTGGGTGACAGAACAAGACTCTGTCTCAAAAAAAAAAAAAAAAAAAAAAAAAGGAAATAAATGGCATACTGATTGGGAAGGAAGAAATAAAACTGTCCTTGTTTACAGATGCCATGATCATATATGTAGAAAATCACACACAAAAAAACCCCTCCCAAAACCAATAAGTTATCATACTAAGGATACAGGAAGGTTTCAGGACACAGATTAATATACAAAAGTTGATTATTCTCCTATATACCAGCAATGAACAAGTGAAATTTAAAATTAAAAATGCAATACTATTTAAATGAGCACCCTCCAAAATGAAATACCTAGGTAAAAATTTAACAAAATATACACAAGATCTATAAGAGTAAAACTAAAAACTCTCATACGAAGTCAAAGAAGAACTAAATGAATAGAGAAACATTTCATGTTCAAGGACAGAAAGACTCAGTATTATCAAGATGTCAGTTATTCCCAACTTGATCTACAGATTCAACACAAACCCAATAAAAATCCCTTCAAGTTATTTTGTAGATGTTGACAAACTAATTATAAAGTTTATATGGAAAGGCAAAAGACCAAGAATAAACAACATAATATTGAAGGAAAAGAACAAAATTGGAGGACTTACACCGACCAACTTCTAGACTTACTGTGAAAAGATACAATCATGAAGACAGTGTGGTATTGGTGAAAGAACAGACAAATAGATTAATGGAAGAGGACAGAGAGCCCAGAAATAGACCCCCGTAAATGTAGTCAGCTGGTCTTTGACAAAAGAGCAAAGGCAATACAGTGGAGCAAAGATAGTCTGTTCAACAAATGGTGCTGAAACAACTGGACATCCACATGCAAAATAAATGAATCTAGACACAAATCTTACACCTTTTACAAGAATTAACTCAAAATGCAAAATGTAAAAAATGCAAACATAATCTGTACATAAAATGTAAAATTATAAAACTCCTAGAAAATAACAATTAAGAAAGCCTAGATGATTTGGGTTTGATGATGACTGTTTAGATACAACACCAAAGGCAGGATCCATGAGATAATAATTGATAATTGGCACTTCATTAAAATTAAAAATGTCTGCTCTATGAAAGGCCATGTCAAGAGACTGCAAAGACAAGCCACAGGCTGGAAGAAAATATTTGCAAAAGACGTATCTGATTAAAAACTGTTATCCAAAATATACAAAGAATTCTTAACACTAATAGGAAAACATACAACTCAATTAAAAAATGGCCCAATGATCTTAGCAGACACCTCACCAAAGAAGACATATAGCTAGCAAATAATCATATGAAAAGAAGGTCCACATCATATGTCATCAGATAAAGGAAAATTAAGATGATATACCACTACACACCTATTAGAATGACCAAAATCTGGAACACTGAAAACACCAAATGCTGAAAAGCATATGGAGCAGCAGAAACTGTCATTCATTGCTAGTGGGAATAAAAAATGTACAGCCACTTTGAAAGACAGTTTGACAGTTTCTTACCAAACCAAATATATTCTTACTATACAAACCAGCAATCACATTTCTTGGTATTCACCCAAAAGAGCTGAAAACTTAAGTCTACACAAAAACCTGAACAAGCATGTTTATAGCATCTTTATTCATAAATGCCAAAATTTGGGCCTGGCATGGTGGCTTGCACCTATAATCCTAGCATTTTGAGAGGCCAAGGCAGGAAGATTGCTTGAAGCCAAGAGTTTGAGAGCAGCCCGCACAACACAGCAGCACTCTCTCACTATACTCAGCTAGTTTTTAGCTGAGTATGGTGGTGTTCGCCTTTAGTATCAGCTACATGGAAGGCTGAGACGGGAGGACTGCTTGAGCCCAGGAATTTGATATTACAATGAGCTACGATGGTGTCACTGCACTCCAGCCTAGGCAACAGAGACAGACACTGGCTTTAAATAAACAAATAAATAAACAAACATAATTGCTAAAACTTGGAAGCAACCAAGATATCCTTCAATAGGTAAATGGATACATAAACTACAGTATATTCAAATAATAGAATAATATTCAGCACTAAAAAAAATAGCTATCAAGCTATGAAAATACATGGAGGAAGCTTAAATGCATATTACTAAATGAAAGAAGCCAATGTGAAAAGGTTACATACTGTATGATTCTTACTACATGACATTTGGAAAAGGCAAAACTATGGAGACAGTAAAAAGATCAGTGGTTGCCATCAGGTAAAGGTGGAGAGAAGGATAAAAAGGCAAAGCACAGAAGATTTTTAGGGCACTGAAAATACTCTGTATGATACTATAAATAAATGCCCGTATACATTTCTCCAAACCCACAGAATGTACAGTAGTAGCACAGAGAAACCTAACATAAACTATGGACTTTGGGCAATTATGATGTGTCAATGCAGATTCATCAGCTGAAACAAACGTACCATTCTTGTGGAGATGTTGACAATGGGGGAGGCTATGCATGTGTGGGGCTGGGGGTACATGGGAAATCTCTGTATTTTCCTACCAATTTTGCTGTGAACCTAAAACTGCTCTAAAAAATAAAGTCTATAAAAAGGAGAAAATATTTGGCCTAAAATGGTCTAAAGTTCTGCTGTCCAATCCCATGTGGCAACTGAGTACTTGAAATGTGACTAATCTGAATTGAGATGTGCTATAAGTGTATAAATATACCTTATAAAAAAAGTCTTTGGATTTATAAACAAAAGTAAAATATCACACTAATAATTTTTATACTGAGTATACATTTAAATAATACACTAGATATACTGGGTTATATAAAAATATTGTTTAAATTATTTTCTCCTGTTTTAATTTATCTTTTTAATATAGATATTAGAGAAGTTAAAATTGCACATGTAATGACCTATGCAGCTTGTGTTGTGTTTCTGTTGGATAGCGCTGATCTAAAGACTCCACCCTTAACACTATGGCAAGGTTAAGAATGTAAAGAGGGGAAGCAAGCACAGTCCAGGCACGTGTCCGGAGGTTCTTCAGGGATTAACACAAGAAACTGAGAAGGCAGAATCCATAAAGAAATGACTAATTATCATTTTGACAGGTCATGGAGAGGAAAACAGCCTGACTGGAGCAGATGTGCATAAAGATAAACATGTAAAAAGAAAGGAATTCAATTATAGAGAATAAGGAAAGATTATGCTCAATCATATATGCAGTGGAATACACAGAGCAACTAGGAAGGGCAATATCGGAGTGAGAACACTGTTTTAGGAAGAACCGTAAATTCACATGATGGAGACAGGGAGAGACTAAACACAAGAAGACAGAAAGAGCTATAGCTGTCGTCCAGCAGCAAAATGAAGTGTTTTAGGTGAGGACAATGGTAATGGGGGAAAAAAAAAAAAAGAAAAACCCTAGAAAGATGCCTAAGCAAAAATGAGTGCTGTCAATTGCAACTGCAATTTAAACCTTAGCCCATCACTGGAGTGGTCAGGCCAACATCACAGTCAGAGCTGAGGCACCGGAGAAGTGAAGCCATACCTTGCCTCTGCCCTAGCTAATACCAGTAAGGTGCTTTACTGTATAAAAACTGCTGAAGATGGCAAACTGGAAAGTCTCCTTACACAGAGCTTCAGGAAATGGCAAGGTCACTGAAGATAGCTCCATAATTAAGATCAATTGCCAGGAACTGCCCCCCGTGGCTTTTAGCTGCTACAGACATTTCGTTTGCCTCATGTAGACACAGGATAAAACCCACCGAAAGAGATTTCCCATAGGCAAGGACGAAATAGGAACAGCCCAGGGTACTCCTTGACTTTTGTTGTTAACTGCTGTGTGGAAGAAAAAGCTATATATAGATTTTCTTCATTCCTGTTTCTGTAATTTTAATGAGACCCAAAGTTAAAGTAAAAAGATTTTCAAATCTAAAATTTTCAAATGCAAAAGATAACTTTTAATTTGTGAAAGAAATGGAAATACACCCTTTACTTCAGGGTAAATATCACTCTGCTAATCTACAAAATGACCTGATTCTGGAACTGAATATATCAAAATATATGTAAAAAAAAATCCACATAACCCCTCTGGCGGGCATTACGTTCAGTGTCCTCCCATGATCCCCTGTTGGCTCTAAAGTAGATTATATTCAAGAATCAAGAGGTGAAAACACTTGACAAATAAGGGTATTAAAATGACTGCTGTGTCTCTGAGACAGCAATTACATTAATAACTCCTGAATCCTTAAAAGAAAACCTGATGTGAGCTCTCACAAAGGGTCTCAGTTTGAGTGTATGGGCAACCGAATCCTACTTTACCTATATAAACTTTTATGGAAGAGAACATATAATACATCATTCTTGCTGCCTAAATAAACAGATCAAGTAACTGCATGTGTAGAAAGATGCAACAAAAGTCAATCTCCTTGGGTTGATCTGTCTCACGTTCTGTTGATAAAATATCTTGAACAGGCAGTAGGAGGACAATGAGGCTTTAATGATCGAGCTTTGATTGAAATCCCAAATTGAAGTAATATCAGGCTTAGTTTGGAATTTTTACCTACCAAGTATGAATTGTGTTGTACTTTTGTTCAGTTTTGGCCAAGAAATTAGGCAGTATATAATTGATCCTAATCAAACAAGAAATCCTGTGTTAAACTATGACCATAAATCTTGCATGAATTTGTTAAGAAACGGCACAATGAAGGAACTAGAACTTACATGTCTACTTTTTGCAGATAATACTCAGATATTTCTTTCCTTCTGTTTTGACCTGAGTACTCCCATAGACTATGATATAGTGTAACATTTGGAAAGAGCTGTGTATGGCTCTAGTTTTCTCATGGATAATATACAGAAAATACTCCTTCTTTCATATGACTGTTGTGAGAATTAAGCAAGACAAAAATTTCTAGTACCCAGATATCCATAACAATAACACTACCACTATATAAAAGGTACTTAAGTTTAAGTTAAAAAAATCATGAACTATATTTGAATATATTGACAGCATTAATTTTGTCCCCATGCAATTCCTTCAGGACTTTATAAACTCCTCCAAAGTAGCCTACAAGTTGAACAAACCACGGGAACAAACGTGAAAAGAGCAATTGGCTCATTGCAAATAAGTAATGACTATTTAAAATAAGTCATATCTACTCTACAAACAATAGCTTAAAACAACCTGGACTAGAAATCTAACATCTTTCCCATTATTAGCGCCATAGCTCCTGCCCCATCCCACAGCCTCTGAAACTGGCTGCTTTTACCTTTCAGTTCATAACGTGATGGGGCATATAGTTTCTAAACCCAAGCTGAGCTTACAGCCCTTTCATTGCTAAGTGTTGGGTATGTAGTTTTGTTGGTGCTGAGTAAACACTTAACACATGAAAAAGATGCACTTCATCTATCTTTTCCACCTGCCACAAACCTGAAAAGACTTGTTCACAAGAATCTTTCTCACACCACACAGAACCAGAAATTTAGAATTTATAGTGAGAAAGCTGAAAATGAGTGAGAAGATGAACCATGTTCCCTTTTCTTGTACAGCCAGTCAAGGCTATCTTCTGAGAAGTATGGCCCTACTTTCTCCTCAAGAATGATATCCAGACGGTCCCCAACTTAACAATGGTTCAACTTAGGGTTTTGTTACTTTACCATGGTGTGAAAGCAGTACACATTCTGTAGAAAGCATACTTTGAGTACTCATCCAACCATTGTTTTCCCATTCAGTACAGTAGTCAATAAATTACGTGAGATATTCAACGCTTTATTATGAAACAGACTTTGTGTTAGTTGAGTCTGCCCACTGTAGGCTAATATAAGTGTTCTGAGCATGCTTAAGGTAGGCTAGGTTAAGCTAAGATGTACATCGTGTCAGGTGTACAGTAGTTCCCCTTACACAAGGGCAATATGTTCACATGTTCCAAGACCCCAGTAGATAGACAAAACCATGGATAGTAAAACATCCTAAATACACTGTGTCTTTTCCATGATAAATTGAGAGTTTTCACCTTTTCCCATAAAGGAAGCACTTTATGGCTTCTCTTTGGCATTTCCAAATTTCCAGTATCACTACTCTTGTGCATTGGGACCATTATTAAGTAAAATGAGGGTTACTTGAACACAATCACCGTGATACCCCAACAGTTGATCAGATATTCCAGATGACGGCTAAGTGACTAAGGCAATGTCCACAGCAGGGATACAATGGACAAAAGGAAGATTCACATCCCAGGTGGGACAGAACAGGATGGAGGACAGCATGAGATTTCATCACGCTACTCAGAATGGTGTGAAATTTAAAACATTAATTGTTTATTTCTGGAATTTCCAGTTAATATTTCCAAATGGTGATTGACATGGGGAAACTGAAACTGTGAAAAGCAAAACCACTGATGGGGGGGACTACTGTATTAAATGTATTTTCAACTTATTTTAAATGTACAGTGGGTTCATTGGGATATAATCCTATTGTAAGCCAAGAAATATCTGCACTTTGTAATTATAAGCATATCTCTAAAAATAAATGTCAATCCTACAGTAATGCTGGAGGCGCAACTTAAGTGTTCACCTTGGAAGACGTTAAGAGACTTGGCAGCTGTGTGTTTTAACTTTGTTTACTCCATATGATGCCAAATCAATAACTGACAGAAAAGAAAATAAAAATGTTCAAATGGGTTAGTTGTAGAACTTTTAAGTAACTAGAGTAGCTTCACTTATTTGATTTTAGCTACTGTCCAAAATAGTTCCAACCTAAGAGAGATGAGTTAGCACTCATGTAATTTCTCCCATGAACCCTCCTTCTAAAGTTACAGGGGAAATGGGCAACATTTTGATTTCAACTTTCTGTCAGTGATCATTATAGTTCTTTTACAGAGATGCATGAAGAGCCCAACACAACTCTTCACGACATTGTCAACCTTGTTCTGTAAGAGCATTGGGCCATTTTTCCAAAGGTTTCTCTGAGAAACTCTTCTGCCAAAGAGCCTTTGGACCTATCTGTGTCTTAGGGGATTCGTTCTGAAGATTTCAAGGGGATTTTCTTGGCTTACTTAAGAAGGTTCTACTCAAATATTCACTTATTTTAGAGATTATAGGTAAAGTATAATACTTTAGTACTCCAAAGATAAAGAAGGGTAATGCTTTAATGTTTATTGAATGTTTACTATATACCTGAAGTTATGCCAGATGCAGTATATATTATTCTCATTTAACTTCTAGATGGCCCATTCCCATTTGGCATGTAAGGAAACTGAGGCCTGGAAAGAAGGGTAATTTATCCAACAACATACAATGACCATGTGGCAACTATGTGGCAGAGCTGGAATTTGAACAGAGGGTCTTTTCACCTATGTAGAATATGTACACCAGAGAAAAAAGGCTACAGTTGGGCCAGTACTTAAATATTGGAAGATTGTTCTTTTAAATATTGGAAGATGCTTCCTTTTTTATAAAATATACCCTGAAATGTAAAGACTTAGTGTCAAGTGGCTTACCTCTCAACTATCTGTAAAAAAAAAAAAAATTGCCAGGCCAAATTCTGAAATTTTTGCAGGCAATAAACATGTAAAAAATCACCAGAATTTCTCTGGGCATCATAAGATTCTTGATTAAATTGGTAAACAAAATACACTCTGATCAAACAAGTATGTCACGGCATACAAATCTCTTTTATGTAATTCTTGTAAATATCTTTGAGAATATGGTTTTAAGTAATGAAGCATAATTAGTATAATTGCTATTTTGCAAGTAACAGTCAGTCATTGTATTTCACTTGCAAGGAAACTAAAAGACATTTAGAAAATGAAGGGAAGATATAGACGAAAACCATTAAAATTGCTTTCTTTTCCTCATTGTATCCCCCTTTCACTAACTTCAGCTCATATCAGACATAGCCTAGAATGAACACTGCTCCTAGTGATGGTCACTGAATTCCCCGCTTTACGTTCTGAAGTCTGGCCATTACCTTTGTCAGATTAGTACATCTGTGAGCTTCCTGCAGAAATTAGGGAAAAATCATCTGTTAATTGGGCTGAGAAAATTCATATTTTTCCTTAGGCCTGAAAAAAGAAGGACCTGTCAAGGCAAAGAAAAATCTGAGAATTACCACCCATTTCATCACCACTCATTCCTCAAGTGTGTATCAAATGGATACATTTTTAATCTTTTTCCAGGTTCCCTGTCATTTGATGGTTTTTCAGCTCCTAGCAAAAAAGTGATGAGACTAATTCTAAGAGGTTTGGTTTGCCCAAATGATATCATAAATTTGCAGTTAATAAACTCTTTAATATGAATGTGCAGTAACAACAAGGAATTTGTTAATAGTAACAGATAACATTTTATTGACTGTTCTCTATGTGTAAAGCATTATTCTAAGTGATCAACAGAAAATTGATTATCTTATTAATCCTCACAACAGCCCAATAAGATAAATGCTATTATTATCCCCATTACACAGATGAGGAAATGAAGCACAGAGAATTTAAATTACTACCTTAGGTGAAACCAGGATTCAAACACAGGCATTTGGGTTGTGTATGTAAAAACTATAATGTCATGCTTGTGTACTTAAATACTAAAATACATTGCCACTAGCGAAGTGGCATATGCACATATATAAGCTGCTTTGTCAAAAAAACATTTTTCAAAATGAAGATATGCATACCTATATTGAGTTGAAGAGTTGCAGATCTTCTAAAAATTATATTAAGAAGGATATGTATATAATTTGTTAGAAATGAAAATGTTAGTGATAGCTCTACTTGGTGAGATTATGATTGACCTCATTGTTTATTTGTATCAATATATGGTTTTGTTTTATTTTATTTTGAGACAGAGTCTCACTATGTGGCCCAAGATGGAGTGCAGTGGCACGATCTCAGCTCACTGCAAACTCCACCGCCCAGGTTCAAGTGATTCTCATGCCTCAGCCTCCTGAGTAGCTGGGATTACAGGCATGTGCCACCACACCCATTTGTACTTTTAGTAGAGACAGGGTTTTGCCATGTTGGCCAGGCTGGTCCTGAATTGCTGACCTCAGGTGATCTGCCCGCCTCAGCCTCTCAAAGTGCTGGGATTACAGGCATAAGCCACCATGCCTGGCCATCAACTTATGTTTACTTGCTTTTAACTGTATTTTCTATTTATTTTCACAATGAATACATATTAATTCTGTAATTAAAACATTATAAAAGAGGAAAGAAAAAAAATTCCTTGCAAAGCCCCTTAACACCAGAGCCAGCTAGAAGATGAGTTACCATTGGGCCAGGCGCGGTGGCTCATGCCTATAATCCCAGCAATTTGAGAGGCCAAGGTGGGCAGATCACAAGGTCAAGACATTGAGACGATCCTGGCCAACATGGTGAAACCCCATCTCTACTAAAAAATACAAAAAAAATTAGTTGGGCATGGTGGTGTGTGCCTATAGTCCCAGCTACTGGGGAGGCTGAGACAGGAGAATCACTTGAACCCAGAAGGCAGAGGTTGCAGTGAGCCAAAATCGTGCCACCGCACTCTAGCCTGGCAACAGAGCAAGACTCCATCTCAAAAAAAAAAAAAAAAAGATGAGTTACCATTAAACCTCTTATTATTTATTGTGATACAAAGTAGGAAAGAAGGCCAATAGCAGGTGCTAGCACTGAGAATGTAAAATCTGTGAAGGCCTGGATCAAAGGAGGCTCTGGCCAATATGAGAAGATCTACTTCGTGGGTGAAGAACTTATCTTTGGATCAAAGGAGGCTCTGGCCAATATGAGAAGATCTACTTCGTGGGTGAAGAACTTATCTTGGCTGCCTTGCTGGCATCTCAACCTTCACAGAGGTATCCTGGCCTGTGGTCCAAAAGCCAGAACTGCCATGTGGTCAGAAAACGTCAGAACATGCAATGTTTTTTCACTGTGTGACAGCACAATTGGCAAGATAGGGACATTCTTCATTAACATGTGCTTCAGAAGAAAAAAATACTACCTTAAACTAATTCTACTTAATTGACTGTAGTATAAAAATGCAAAAATTTAGATGAGACAAAACAAGCAGCTCTGAGTTATAGCATTCTACAATAGAAAACAGCCTTATTCTTAGTGAACACAGTCTGGTAACCAAGGAAAGGAATGCTCTTCTTGCTCTCTTTTTCCAGATGGTGTTAATACTAGGGCAATGGCCATGAGAGATCATGGCTTCTTTCACAAAGAAGCTTTGGTTCAGCTCAGGAGATGGAGTTAAGTAGTCAATGCCACATTGCTATATAGATATTCCTAATCATTTCTTGATCACCAGGTCATCCCATGGGCCACACTCATAACAGTAACATGGCAATGCCACACCACTCTATCTACTTCACCAATCACCAACCCAAGGAGAGTGATTATAGTGGAAGAGAGTCACACTATATTCTAAGTCAGTCGGCCAAATTTTAAAAGACATAATAATCACCTGGAAAACTTGTTTAAAAGTGCAGATTCTCTGGGCCCTACTCTTAGATAATTTGATTTAGTTGGTCTGGAGAGAGGCCCGTGAATTTACATTTTTCATAAGAAACCCAGATGATTATTTCTAATCTTTATGGAAGACATAAATGAAAAACAGGTGCAATACAACAACACTCAGCATATATTTTTGTTTCCCTAATAATTTCTCATCTAAGTATGAATAGAGATGGTCAGGGTGAGTCTTTCAGCTTTGCTTCATTAATAATTCAGGAGGACTGAATATTGTTGTTGAATATATTTGAGTGATTGCAAACTTGGCAGGTCTTGTAGGCAAATTCTCCTATATTTCACATAATCAGTCCAATGTTAGTCACCACAGCAGCCTATGTGAGGTGGTAGCTCAGATAAGAATCCTGTTCATAATTTCAACTCAATGCAATTTAGGAAAAAAATATACATCAATCCTCAGAACAAGAGACTTTCTAGCAATTTGAGTTTTACAAGTAATGGGTATATAAGAAATATTAACTTGTATAGCAACAGTTTAAATGAAATTTGGAATATTTTGGATCATCTTGGGACATTCCTAATACGGACAAGACCTGGAGTAGTTTTACCAATATTAAAGTGCTTGTGGTCATTTTTATTTCTTTGTGTCTGTTTTCTGGCTCCTTTTTATGAAAGAATAGGTGCCTTTACACTAAGAGAATTTTTTTTTTTCTTTAGATAGAAGGTTCAGGCTGGAGTGCAGTGGCATGATCTCAGCTCACTGCATCCTCCGCCTCCCAGGTTTAAGCTATTCTCCTGCCTCAGACTCCTGAGTAGCTTGGGTTACAGGCACCCGCCACCATGCCAGGCTAATTTTTTTGTATTTTCAGTAGAGACAGGGTTTCACTATGTTGGCCAGGCTGGTCTTGAACTCCCACTTTGGCCTCCCAAAGTGCTGGGATTACAGGTATGAGCCACTGTGCCCGGCTGAGAAACTTTTATACACAGAATTACCAGAGGTGCTACTTATAGTATAACTAAGATAACATGACAACCCCTTTCTGGAGAAAAAATGTATGCATAATGGTATACAACTCATGCTAAAACACTCTAACTAATCTGAATCCCTAATATGGTGTATTTAAATGAACACCCTCCACATTTGATCAGCCTTGTAACCTATGTAGTTATCCATGTGTTCTGACTAGACAGTGATGAAGGGGTGAGAGGCAGATCTGGGAGAGGGTGGGAAACTTATTTTGTCATCAGGAGAGACAGCAAAATCTAATCTGAGCTCTCAGGCATAAGCACAGTTCAGAGCCTCATTATTTGGCCTTTCCTAGAACTGACTGGCCATTCCTGGAACTGAAGAAACAGTGCCATCATCAACACTGAGTATAAACTTATATACTGGTGCCATCATTCAGGGAAGGTTTACACTTCACCAACACTCCCTCCAAGTCTAACAATTCTTTATTCACTCAATAAATATAGAATGAATTTCCACTAAATGCCAGACACTGCTGGAAATACCTCAGCAAACCAAACAGATGAAAATCCTGCCCATATAAAGCATATATTTTAATGGGAGGACAGAAGTAGCCGAGAAAATTAATGTCAGACATTTACTACATCCAATGGTGATCCACAGAGGAAGGCAAAACAAGAAAGGGTGCATGATTTTAAATAGGTTGATGAGGAGGAGCCCCACTACGAAGGTGATGTTTAGGCAAAGACTTGAAGAAGTGAGGAAGTAAACCATGTAAAAGTCATGGGAAAGAACATTCCAGAAACTGGAACAGTAAATGCAGAGACCATGAGAAATCTTTAGAAATATAGCATCCAAGTCGTTGCCATACAGGCACCAACACCTACCTCGAAATTGAAACCTATGCATAATATCAGATTGTTTTGTCAAGAAATGTGCTTTCAATATTTCCACAAGTTCACCAGTTGTCTTAGACTTTTGGGGAACAAGGCGGTGATGAAGGTCTGTTTCTACATATCTTTAGACATCTTGTTAGGCATACTTTTGTTCCTGTTCTCCCTTTTTCTAAAAGAAAAGGCTATTTCCCACATGTATCTGGAGAAGTAAGACGAATTAAATCAGAATCTTCAGTCTGCCCTAAAACAAGCAGCACAGGCCCAAGCCCAGCTCAGTTGGCAGAGTGGTGTGTCCTTGCCATGAATTCTTCTGGTAAATTACACTGCCTATTCTTGGTTAGTGTACTACCTTTCTGTGGCTGCTATAATAAAGTACTGTGTACTCAGTGGCTTAAAACACCAATGTAGTCTCTTACAGCTCTGTAGGTCGGAAGTATAACATGGGTCTCTCCAAGCTAAAATCAAGCTCCAATGACAGGGCCGCATTACTTTCTGTAGGATCCATTTTCTTGCTTTTTCCTGCTTCCAGAGGCTACCCCCATCTCTTTGTTCATTGCCTTCTTCCTTCATCTTCAAATCTATCGAAGACAAGTTGAATCCTTCTCCTACTGTATCTCTCTGGCGTTGCTTCTGTAATCACATTCCCTTCTCTCACTGGTGACTCTCTTCCCTTTCCCTTCTCCGCTGGTAAAAATCCTTAAAATTACATGGATCCACCCACTCATCCAGAATATCCTTCAAATCCCTACTTAATCACATCTGCAAAGTCCCTCATCCCATGTACGGCAACATATTTATAGGTTCTGTGGATTAAGATGTGGACATATTTTGGGGACATTATTCTGCTTCCCACAGTTAGTATGCTTTTCTCTTGTTTTTTGCTTTTCTTTTTTCATTTTTCAGGATCTGATCTAAATTGTATAAGAAAAGTTTGCATTAGTCACTGCAAAACTTGCAAGAGACAGAAAAGGGCTTACATATGGACAATTATTAGAATAAAAACTATTTTCTAGGATAATATAACCCTAAAAGGGCAGCAAACGACTATAGGATCTTAAAAAGAACGAAATAGTGGAAGAATTAAGTCAATCACAGCACCTAGGACACATTCTCATAACGTGTAAATTGGAGCAAATTAACTAACCACTCTGAGCCTCAGTTTCTTTAACCTTTCAGGGATTTTATAAGAATTAAGAGGATAAACTGTATGCAGTAGGGGCTAACATGGGGCTGGTGCATATTGAGCATTTACTTGGTTGTTACTGTTGTTGCTGTTTTTGTGATTGTCAACTTTTTTCTTTCACTTGCTTTCTACTTCCCCTAGTCTCTGAATAAAAGCCTAGATTTTAAAATATTTTCTATACAGGTTAGTCTTATATATTGCATTTGACCCAAATAAATATTGCTGCTTTTCTCTCCTTCAGAGTTTGGGGGACTCTTGAACTCGCTACGCAAATTAAATCCACCCAAAGGCCAAATCAGTATGCTGTGGCACAAACCCTGGAGTTATTTTTAAGAGAATTGCCCTATGGTCACTGCCCCTCTCTTTTCCTCCCTCTCACAGCTGTTGCTAAGAGGGAAAATCACCTGGCAGAGAGTGGCAGCAGCAGCTGTCAGTGCAGAGAAAGGCTGTGGCCCAGCAGCCACAGCTCCTGCCTCCTGCTAAAGGCAGCAATGAGCTTAGATCAGGTGAGCAGCAACACTCAAAATCAGGCTTCCCCCAGGGCAGCTGGACATCTGCCTACTGACCTTCAGGGCCACCTGCCTCTTCACAAACGGCCAAGGTGGAGGGAAGAGCAGTAGCTACTTGTTGTCGCTTCTGCTCCATTTCTGATAAGCCTCAAGTCCATCTCTTATCCTGGTGTTAAGCCCCAGATGCCCCAACACTACAGATTCTGTATGTCTAGTTTCTGACAGTAGATAGTCTGGATGGCATAGACTGAGGAGCCTCTGCTCCCTCTAGCATGTCCTGACGCATGTTCACTCTTGAGGGGAATGGAGGTCTAGCTGTCACTATTTACACTATTTGCCTTTCTGACCTTTGCTGACTTGAATCATGGAGCCACTGAATGTTCGATTTATGTCTTAGAAATCGCTGATTCCAACCACCTAAAAAAGGGAAATGAAGGCCTAGAAAGAGACAGCAATTTTCCCAAAGACAAGAACTGGAACCCCGTTTTGTCTAGCTCCCAATAACTTTTTTTCTCATGCAGCCTCAGCCGCATTCTATACCCACAGTCTATGCTGCTTGTCCTTGTATCTCAAGATATAATTTTTCCATGGAGGAAGCAGGTGAGTAGCATGTTATTTCCAGAATTTAGTATTAAAATTATTTTCTTGCAGGCAATAAGATGCAGCAGTCCTCTGCAGGTGGTTTAGGGCAATGGCAAGGATGGTCAGAGACAATACCATATTTAAGATGCAGCATCATGGACTGAGCTTGGTGGCTACATGACATACAACAGCTGTGTTGGCCTAAGCCTAGCCTTTGGGGACTGCACAGAAGGCAGATGGGTGGCAGAAGGAAAAGTTGCTGAGTGACCAGGGGAAATGCAAGTCCACATGTTCCCTGAACCTCTTTAAAAATGGATCCATAATTTCCATGTTCCCAAACAATCCCTATTACTGATTAACAAATTAAAACCTATGAGTACCAGAATAGGAGCCTCAAAGGAAATCCTTTAAAATGTCAAATCTGTCTGTTCTGTTAAAAAAGCACCTAGCTATATAAGAAGAAAAAGGATTGTAGGACATAAGCTTGTGTATAGCTTAATGGCAGGGACACGTTTTATTCACGTTTTTATTTTTTCTACTATTTATGATCGTGCCTCCCCCAACACGGCCCACCCCCCCAGGACTCAACACTGTGCAGTACACATAACAGGCACTCAATACGTGTTTTAAACTTGACTGCATTCTTTTATACTGACCTAAAATGGGTAAAACTCTCCATTTCCCTTTTTCATAAGTTTTCAAGTGGCCCAGGTTCACTTGGCACTACAGACAATACAAGAGCAATCAGCCAAGAATGAAATGCCCTGAAGACGGGAAAAACAGACATTAAAACCACTTGCTGCAGAAAGTCCTCAGCGTGAGGAGGAGGAAAGCACTGCAGCCGAGGTGCGGAGGGCACCCACCAGGCGGGAAAAAGCTGCTCCCAGTGATCTGACCATCCCATTATTCTCCAAGTTTGCTCAGATTAATCAGACTCTCCAAATATTCTGAGGCTCCTTAACACCCAACTAATAGCTACATCAAGGATAAATTTATGCTAATCTGTTAATGTATACGCCCCACAGTCATTAGCTGAGGAGACTGGCTCCTCTGTACAACTGCTAGGGTTTCTTAAGAAGAAAACTAATGGAAATGTTTTTAATAATTCTCCACACTAATTCTGTATTGTTTTTAGTGCTCACACATATGTGCCTGCAATTTTTCATCAAGTACCTACAGGATCTTATTATGTTGCAAGATGGCTTCTGGTAGACAGTAGCTTCTAAGGGAAAAACAGCTTTTTGATGGATGTAGGTTACTCAAGTGTATTTAATAGATTCCACCCAGGGTAGTTTGTCATCAAGAATAACAATACACATATTCTGATTTATGTCAGCCTCATTAATTATTTCCTTACCAGTCCATATTTTGAAGCAGCTCCACGTATGCTGAATTTACTTTTAAAATGTTCATCTTCATTTAACTGAAAGCCCTCCTGCAGTCCCTGCTGAAACAACTGTTGTTTATTGGCCGAGCAGATCAGCTTTACTTTCCCTGCCAAAGGTAAATACCCAAAAGGAATCCAAAATTACACTGAATGAAAATTTGGATGAGCACCATTTGTGTTTTAATTTGGATAAAAACAGTCTTCGAAGGTTATGTGCTGTGAGGCAAATTTGGCTTATAAAGTAGGTCGGAGGTTCCTAAATGACTGAAATTATTCCAAGCAAACTGAATTTTGTCCCAAACTGGTTGTTTTGTGTGGACCAACACAGGAAATTGAAAGGATTAGTTGGAAAGCAATGGTGTGTCTGGTCGGTTTGGTCTCTAAGGACCAACTGATTCATTTATGATTCATTTACATGTCACTGTGGCTAGACTAACCCATATGTTCACCTGATGCCCACCCACCCAGCAGTCACCTTGACATCTGCCATCCCAGCCTTCCCGCTGCACCTTCTGCTTACATCCTTGTCTCTTCTCTGGACTTCTTTGCTTCCTTACCTATTCCATGGCCTTGGACAAGTCACAATCTTACTGATACTCAGTTTCACTATTAAAATGGGGATAATGGAGAACACCTTTAGGGATGCCCTAAAGAATAAATGAGACAATGTAGGTAAAGCAGCACAATGTCTAAAGCAAGGTAAAGACTCAATTAATATAAGTTAATATTATTATCTTCATTATCCTCTTCACAAATTGGCAAAAAGTAAGGAGCAAAGTAGTAGCAACATGCTGGAGAAGCTGGGCCCAGAGCTGGGTCAGAAGAGTTGGTTATTGCAGAAGGAGCTAAGGAAGCCCTTGCAACAGGAGGAGAGACAAGAGACCGAGGCTTAACACACAACCGTAAACTGGCACTCTCACCACCCCTGCAGCCTACTGGACGGCAGATGTGAAAACAGAGTTGATGGAGCATTGCACAGACATAATGGGTCATTTTATCACTGGGCGAATAAGAACACAATGACTTATATGAAAGGCTTGGGGTGAATGTTCCATCCAGTGGACACAGTTCAGTCATTAAGTCACACTGCTGGGAACTCTATATGCCATTTTATTCCATATCAAACAGTTGTTTCCTGTAGGTAGACTCATGCTGCAAGCTGTCCTAAATGTTTTTGGTATTTTTGACTTCCCCCTTATTGATGTTTAGAATATAGGTGTGTATGCTCAATGAGAAAAGAAAAAAAAAAAAGACAAAAAACCCATTTTGTCTATATTGAGCTGAGCTTAGAAAGTTACAAGTCGGTCACTGACAACCAGACCTGGGGGCTCCACAGGGCTAGGAGATGGCAGTGCAGGCACAGTCTTATTCCCAGTGCAAGCTCCGCCCTAACCCTGGTGGGCTTCTGGTCACATCTCCATGAGTTTCTTCTCACTACATCATTCCCATTACTTACCAATACTGCCTTAGTCATTAGTTGTTCCCTTTTAAAGTGATCCTGTTAGAGTATAAATCAGATCATGTCATTTTACTTACACAGAACCGTTACACTTTAGAGTAAAATCCAAAACTCTTACTGTAGGCTATAAGGATCAGAATGTTCTGGTCCTTCTTCACATTTCCAAACTCATCCACAACTCCTCTATCCCTCATTTCAGCCCCACAATGATTTACCTTCTGTCCTTGCAAGATGCCAACCTCCTTCCTTTCTCATTTGTGTTGGCTTTCCTCTCTGCATGAAACTATCACTCCATTGCCCCCTCCCCTGGATCCTTGTATTCACCTTAAATGACCCCTTCACAGAGCGGCTCCCTTGATCACACTACACAAAGGAACCCTTAGCTAACACCCTTAGTAACTCTCTACCTCATCAGTATTATAGTCAGCCTTAGAGTGTTTATCACAATGGGCACTCATTTTGTGTATTTATTTCCTTATTTTGTAATAACTGTAGTTGTTTGCGGAGAGAAACCTATAAGTCCCTGCTGTGGCCATAGCACCTGGGCCAGTGCCTGGAATTGAGTAAACATGAATTAAGTATTCAACGAATGAGTAAATAAATGCTTCCTTCAAGGTTTTCCATTTTAGGCAAAACAGCATGTCATTTGATAATTATGCTCATGATCTCTTTATGAACATTTTTGTGGGGGGAGAAATAGTATCGCACAGATCACAGTGAGAGGAAAAAAAGTAATGGGTTATATGAAAAGGCTAGACAAACTGACGAGGGCTAAATCACCTGATACCAGTGGCTTAAATGAGAGTTTCTGAAATCCTGTGCAAAAAACCAAACCGAGGACTAACAGACATCTGTAGTTGAAATGTCTGTTTTATAAAGCAATTGAGAAATCATAAAAATGTCTTATGCCTTTAGGGCCTAAATAGTCCAAGACAAATATATTTTTAAATATATTTTTAAATTTATTATTTATTGCTTTTCAAAGAATCTGACTCGGCATTCCACTATACATCAACTGATGGTAATCTGTTCACCAAACTGGCTTGCAATGGGGAATTCTGGCTGAGGTTTGTGTGCCCTTGAATAAGACAAAATATCCTCTCTCTGATGATTCATTTTGCAAGTGGAAAGAAATTCTCAAAATGGGCTTGAGAACTGTTTTGCGGGGGGAGGAAAGGGCTGTGTTATAATTACAGCCATTTTATTTTCTTTTTTACAGACAGAAATGTAAAGATGATGTTTAGAATTCCATTTGCTTCTCTCCTTTTCCACCCAGCCACGTGCCTACCAACTCCCCTTACTGAACAGTGAGCTTTAAAGAGATGCAGGTGTTGAAACATATTCATATGGAAAATATTCCTCAAACATGGCCCTAAATTATATTTGGTAAGCAATTGTGTGAATATTTATGGCAGAGTTTGCTCATCCACAAAAGAAAGAGTATTTTTCTATTACAAGTCTCATATCTTGATAAAACGCTCACCAGATTATATTCCACCTTTCTGAAGGAATCCCCAGTTAAAACAGTGTATCTGGTTCTTCACTTTTATGTTGTTATAAAATATGTTCAGGCATATAAACTGTTTTTCAGTTAACATTCCCCTTTGCTTTATTTTCTGTTTCACCTACACAGGCTTCAATGAATAAGAAAATGTATAAATGTCAGCTGGTTATCTGGACAGGCTCAGTTGCACACACAGCCATGGGTTTTTGTGACTGTTTAATTTTCAGCATGCCACACTTATGTTGTATTGATTTTTCATAATGTCATAAAGCAAGTATCTATTGAAAAGGGGGCAAGATGGTGGCAACTGCTATTTCTAAAAGCAGGCATGCTGTGATGAAGTTAGGCCAATTACTATATCCACACATTCACCATTCTCCATTCATCTCTCTAAAACCCATCATCAGATTATTCCTGTCTGTAACTGTTGTGACCTCCTACATTGGATAGCAAGTCTTCCTACACATAAACAACCAGGTAAAGAAAATGGGGTTGGGTTGGAAGGTAGAGGAAAGGAACTCAATTTGAAATGCAAGTCTTTAATTAAACTAGAAACTTGATACATGACTTATATTCTGATTACATCAGAAAACTGACACTTGGGCCCTTTGAGGCCAAGGGAGATTCTGTGAATGTACCCAAGAAAAAGCACCACCAAATTTCTGGCTCTGGGAGTGGCAGAAGAGCAACAGGCTAGTCATGGAGGCAGCACTGGGCACCTGAATCACAGAATGTTTCAGAGATGGAGCTAAAAATGGAACCTATTTGTGACAGGTGAGTTTGAAAGACTAAGAAAAATCTCTTAGCTAAATTCAGGAGAAACAAGCTCTTCTGGCATTTGGTTTGGCTCCCAACTAAATGGCTTTTAACTGTGGGGCCAACTATATGTCAAAGCAAATTTTAAATGTAACTCTGATTATGTTTGTATCTCATTTTAACTCTGTGCTTAATTCTAACATTGAAGTTTTCACATTACCATAAAGGAACATTCTGTATCTTTTTTTTAAATACAATTCCCAAATCATTGCTTTAAAGATCTCCACTTCCCTGCCACAGGGGCTTTCTTTCCTCCTTCACACCACAGTGGTTATTTCTCTGGATAGGTCTTGCTATCTCTTTAGGAGTGTAATCTCCTAAAGATCTACTCATAGTTCTTTAAGAAGTTTGGTTCTATAAACTCACAGTAAAATTAGGCCTTGAAAAGGACCAAACTTCTCATGCTAACCCACTGTTACTTTACAGAGAGGAAAAGAAGAGTCGAAGGAGAGTGTCTTCATTTTTCAAACTGTGGAATCCTGGCTCCCGCTGAAGTTGGAAAAATAAGATTAATAATTTATGTTTATCTAATCTATAATTTTCAAAAATAACTTCTCAAACATGAGCTCACTTGATGCTCTTAAACCTGCAAAGATACAACAAAGACTAAAAAATATAAACAAATATCTTCCATATAAGATACATAAGTACTTGTATTTACCTTTGTTTTATAGCTGACAAATGTGCTGCAGAGAACAAACACAGGCCTTTCAGCTAGTGAGAAGTGAGCAACGGGGACTTCAAACCTGATGCCCCCTCTTGCCAGCCTATTGTATTTCTCCTTCTTTTGGCTCTCCCTACTCTGTTAAAGCCTAGGGCTAAGCTAAGGCTAAAAGGGTATTAATGATTCCTTTCAGAGGCAGCTAGGACAAAGGAAATATTGCACAAGAGAACTAAATGCTTCAGATTTTGTTCCAGACTGGGCAGAGAAAAAGAGAATGAACACTTTCAAATATTAAGATTGTTGCTTCTCATCTCCACCTTTGTCAATTGTTGGCCAAAGCTGAAAAGAATAAACATTTAAACAACATATACATTTCACCTTATAGGTAGCCTTTCAATTGTAGGTAGGGAAAAAACGAAGGTCTCTGGAAAGTACAGAAGGAGAATCCTGCAGGAAGGGACCCAGAGGCATGCTATCAAGAGTGCACTGGAATGTTTTGTTTTGTGTTCTGTGCAAGACAGAATCATTTCATTATTTACAAGAGTTATTCTTTTCCTACCTCAGGAGGAAGTCAGAAAATGAGAACACGGAAACGCTTTTTGTAACATTTTAAATTTTATTTCTTAGGTTTGAGAAAGAGATTTAAGTCTGGGCACAGTGGCTCACGCCTGTAATCCCAACACTTTGGGAGGCCAAGGTGGGCAAAGCACAAAGTCAGGAATTTGAGATCAGCCTGGCCAACATGTTGAAATCCTGTCTCTGCTAAAAATACAAAAATTAGCTGGGCATGGCGGCATGCACCTGTAATCCCAGCTACTTGGGAAGCTGAGGCAGGAGAATCGCTTGAACCTGAGAGGTAGAGGTTGCAGTGAGCTGAGATCGCACCACTGCACTGGGCAACAGAGAAAGACTCCAAGAAAAAGAAAAGAGAGAGAGATTTAAATAAACTAGCATTGTCACAAAGTAGGAATAAAAGAGATTCCCACAGTCTTTCTTTTTTTTCCTTCGGAACTGTAAGGTTCTTAACTTCTCCAATAGTGCACGGCTCTGAAAAGTACTTTTAGAAAGCAGTTCCAACATTTCTTTTCAGGCAGTTCTTAAGAATGTTGGAATGTGAACAACAACAAAAAAAAGTTGCTTCAACCACAGCCTGCACTCTGCATTTGGCCCGCAAGCACTGCTGACGTTGCAGAATAAATACCAATGACACCACAAGCAACTTGAAAAAATTTTTTGGAGTGACAAAGCTCACATTATGCAAGACTTAACTGAGTACATTTCTTCACATAGAGAGAAACAGCACAGTGGTCACAGGGTAAAATCCAGTGAATTGAATATACTGGGCATTTTAATTGCAGAAAATTGTGCATTCCTGCCATCATTGTTTATAATAACTACATACACGTGCTGCATTAAACCAGTTCTGAGTTTAAGACCTAAATGAACCAGACTCAGACACACAGACTGCTTTCCTACTTCCTACTGCCATCATAGACTAAACAAGTATTGGTCATGAATAAAACATCAAGGTGAAATATAAATATACACATCGCCCTTCTCAAAAGTATCATGGCAAAGGCCCTTACACATAATAAAACTGCTTGGTGCATCTCTTATGGGAAGACACAGAGTGCAAACAGCTGTGCTAGTCCTGGACTCAAGAGTCCAGCCTTTATTAACCCAAAGCTTAGGCCACTAAGCCACCTCTTGACACCAAGGAAGAGTGGTGAATTTAGGCTAATCTCACCAAAAACGCAACAATGCACAATTGTAAAGGCAGACAGCCCAGTAAGGAACTGCCAGGATGCTTAAGGAACTAAAGAATAAGACCAAGAAACCTCAGTCAAGATTTAGAACTAGGGAAACAGTGAAAAGCTACACTGGAGCAGGATGCTCTCTCCAGTGGAAGCAAGATGCACCCAGAGCGCGGTGTGATGAGGCACACTGCTGGAGGAGGATGAGAGCTTCATGCAAGGAAGAACCAGGTGGGCCGCAAGGCATCTCCTCTGCCTCTCCCACCAACATGCTCAAATTCGGCTTTGACCCTCTGGAAAAAAAATCAACCACCAGAGTCCCAAATTAGACATTTTCCCAAGAATTGAGTCATTCTACTCTAATATTGGATTCAGTAATCTCAGAAAAAGATGCAAGAAATCAATTTCCTGATAAAGACAAAATATCTCATCAAGAGCACTCTTGGGAAACAGACTGCACAGACAGGCGAACAAGTCAGAGAGCAAAGGATGCAAAGACTGCCAAGCAGCATGAAATGAAGAGCAAATATTTGAACTGGTATACCCATTCCCTTAGGAAATGTGGTTGCAATGAAAAAGCGATCAAAACAAATGATAAATATTTTCTCCATCTAAGTCATTGTTCACCCTGTACACAGTACCCAGGCCCTGGGATGGATGACACCAGCCTTCACGGACTACACAACATACGCTGTGATTTGCTATTCAAAGGGTGCAAGGCTAACATTTGCCCTTATCATGTTCATTTGTCTGTGTATCCCTTACATGGAAATCCAAGACCTCCTTGGCCCTGCCATGTGTGCACCAAGCTAGCTCCCAGTTCAGATCTCAGGACCCAGCTCATCAAATCTACGGTTAACAAGCTTTCTTGAAGGTTCTAAATGCAATCATTGTTTTAAAAACTGATCTGTTTGAAATAAAAAAAAAAAGCATTGCCAGGAACTGCTTAAAGGAAAACAAAAAATTCATTTGATTTTTTTTTAAACTTTGCCCATCAGCTGCCAAGTAAACTTATTAAGTCTTCGTTTTATAAGGAATCGTGAAACACATCCAAAAGCAATTTTATATAGCCAGTAGGTACTAACCAAATACCTGCCATTCACATTTACAGGTTTCTTTTTTTCTGCATCCCACTGTAAACCTCTGAAAATGAAAGTATCACATCTTTTTATACTCTTTTAGTTTCTATCACAGTTCTCTGAACACAGTGGTCTTTCAAAGTTCATGGTGGCCTTTCAATCAATATTCAATGTTCAATGTTTCAAGAAGAGAAAGTGCATATTCTATTCACACATTTATTTGCTTTTCTGTTTTCTAAAAATAACATGACTTATTCATTTTAATGTGTTCTTCCTACATTGGAGAAAAGAGATTTCCTGAAAAGCAAAGAGCAGAAATTCTGCATATGTGCATATACACGAGATTTCTCTTACAAACATATCAACAGGTGGAGCATGTTAACTTGATTTCATGAGAGAACAGAGGCCAAACTTTGCTTACTGCTGTATACTCTGACTTGAGAGAGAGAGACAGAGACAGAGAAAGAAAGAACAGCTGAAGACAGATATAGATTAGATAGACAACCAAACACAACAAAAGGCCTATCACAGTGTTATGGTATTATCAAAACATTATAATGATAAAAATAACTTTCTGTAACAATGCTGAAGATATGAGTGCTAGAAGGAGGTTTAGAGAGAAAAATCAAAGCATTATAGATAATAGTGGGACAACACAGCGGCATATGTAGGGAAGAATGGAGAAATACCTGGGAGTGAAGTTGGTACCAGTTTAAAAGGACGTGGTCCCATTCCCTAGAATTCCCATAGAAAACTGAGACAAATGCTTCAAATCAAGGCAGCTGGTTAGGAAGGGAAGAGAGGGAAAGACAGACAACAACATGGGCTTAATAAAGGCTCCAGTCATCATTTTCAGTCAGATCCTAGATGTCATCTGCAGGTGAGAGTCCAGTGCTGGAGTTCTAAGGCTTTATCCTCAGTCCCCATTTTCCTGAGACAGTTTTCTGAACGTGAGGGAGGGAGGTAGAGAAACTCAGATAACAGACTTACAACCTCAGGCATCATCCAAGTTTCTTCTCCAGTTACAACATGTGAACACAAAGGCAATACATGTTTAGTAATCTTATATCGAAAAGGAGACCTTTTTGCCCTTATAGCACTGAGGAACTCCAAATAGGATCATTCAAATTTTCATGGCCCTTCCAACAGTTTCCATCTTAGACTTGGGGCTTTTTGTCTCCATTAATTTGCCTGCCATTAAGTATCCAAGTTGGATATGAGGAATATTATGCTGTGGATCTTTCTTCTATTACTCTGAATGAAGACCTGAAACGTAATGGATTAGCCTAGCTATACATCACTGAAAGACTGTATTTGCCAAAACACAAATTCATTACAAGAGATGGTATCGCATAAATGGTTCTGTATAAGAGGGCTATTTCCATGTCTTTGTAGAGGAACCTGAATTATACAACTCTGTTATCTGGCTACAAATTTCTTAAATAACCTCATGCAATAAATGTTTTACTTACTCTATGCACCCATGCAAATGGTTAAGTTTTTGTTTTTCTGGTCCCACATATTGGCTGTACGTATTGGAGAGAAGACTAACAGAAAGTGTTCATTCACGAGACTGTGGTCATTTTTATTGCCTCATCTTGATGTCTCAGTTACTGTTCAAATAATTGATATGACACTAGTGTAATAGAAAGGATGTCACTCTAAATTTGAATATATGTGTGTATATATATATATAATTAAATTGATGTTATGTTATATATTTGTAATTAATATAAATCATTTCCAGTGATATACATATATAAAATGATTTATATGTATTTAAAGTTTGGATTTTAAAATGTTTCAATGATTATTTTATTAAAAAACATGTCTGCTTCTTTCAGCCATGTCATTCTTCTACTTACACAGAACTGAACAATTCTTCATCTCCCAGTTTCTCAATCTCTCTCTTCCTCTCTCATTTCAGTTTAATTCCCATGAAAGTGTTAGAAATAATTGCCCTCTGCGAATGTGAGACTGGATGCTAAATGAAACATTCTTACTTTAGTTTCAGGAAAAAAAAAATGTTGCATTGTTTTCAAATCTGGGTTTAGTAACTGATTTGCCAAAGGTGGCATAATGACTCCAGTGGGATTTGGAATTTTAGCTTTCGTTGAAACCTTCACAGCGATCCCTTCAATTTCTGTTATGTATAGGCCTTAAACCAGAGATGTGAATGTATCCTTGTATTTCTTAGATGAAAAATAATTCTGTCCCATAGGCAGTATGCTGCAGAAGTATTGCAGAGGCTTTAAAGAGAAGGACATTTTTTTCCTCAAGATCACCTGGAAGTTTTTCTTTACTTTTAGATTACTGAACAGCTCTTCTTTTTTACATTCACCCAGTGCATCTGAAAGGAGCCCAGCAATTATTTCAGTCCTCCCAGGATGAAGTTACAGTGGCGCACTCCCCACCCCTCAAGCATCAGCCTGCCACCAGCAACACTCCCAGGACTGTCATGGTTGCAGATGGCGACCTAGAATGCATAAGGCTGGGGCTGAGTGCTCACATTCCATTTCCTCTCTGATCTTTAGTGTCTGCTCATAATGCCCTAAGATTTTCTCACCCCTGTGATTTTTTTCTTTCTGCCTCTCTACAATATTAGTATTTTCTGTAATATCCGGCCCCCTGCTTTGTGCTAGGGAAGTTTCTGCAGGGCTGAACACACTCCATTGTTTAATCCACTTCTATAGAAACAACACAGCCATCCCAGAGGAAAGCTGCCATTTCACAACCACTCTTGCTTTCCCTGAAGCCTCACTTTTTGCCTTTCACTCAAAATCAAATCCCTTTGGCTCTTTGTTGCTACACTGTTTCAGAAGAAAAATTAGATTACCTTAAGATTATAAATACTGAAAAACAAATGTGCTGAACTAAATTTAGCTCTTTTTTTTTTTTTTTTTGAAACGGAGTTTTGCTCTGTCACCCAGGCTGGAGTGCAGTGGCACGATCTTGGCCCACTGCAACCTCTGCCTCCCAGGTTCGAGCGATTCTCCTGCCTTGGCCTCCTGAGTAGCTGAGATTACAGGTGTATGCCACCACACCTGGCTAATTTTGTCTCTACTAAATTAGTAGAGACAGGGTTTCACCATGTTGGTTAGGCTGGTCTTGAACTCCTGACCTTGTGATTCACCTGCCTCGGCCTCCCAAACTGCTGGGATTACAGGCGTGTTAGCTCACCTTTTCAATGTTCATTTTGGAATAATCGGTTGGTGCCTTAAAATAAATCCTCTCTGACATTAGAGTCTCATTTAATCTTCACCTTGGTTGAAGCTTCTGGGCCTCAATCTCTCTCCACCCTCCTGCCCTTCAACTCTGGGTTGCCCAGCAACCTTAAACAGCTGGTTGCCCAAACAGGAAAAGTAAATGGGATTAACTCTGGAGGAAACTAATTGAAGGAAGTATTAGTATGCTCCTAATCAGAATTATTTCAATACTAGCTGATTAAGTTATGCTCGGCTGTCCTAAGTAAGAGTGTGGGCTGTGGAGTGTACAGGTAGAAGGACGGTCACAGACATGAAGATGGAATATTCACAGCAGTGGTGACAGCAGCTACTACAGCCATAAAAGTAACTGTCCTCTGCTTGCAAAAGTGCACAAAATCATATTATAAGTCTTTTGCCCACTACTCCTCTCATTCATGTATTCATGCATGAATTCATGCATTCATTCACTAACTCACTCACTTACCCATTCAGTATTTATTGAATGGCAAAAGGCCATTATAGAAATTCTGAGGAGGGATAAATCAGACTTTGGTTTCAATTCTAGCTCCACTATTTACTAGCACTGTGATACTGAGATAAGTTTCTTAAACTTTCCAAGTCTTAATTTCAACATTGGTAAAATCAAATTACCAATATCTACCTTAAAGAGATATTGTGAGGATTAAGTAAAACAGAGCAAGCAAAACAACTACTATAGTCACTGCCCAGGTTAGATCTTCAGTTAGTCCCCTTTCCCCTCTACCACAGGGCACTGGAATGTGAGAGACATGCTGATGGTGCATTAACTAGTTTGGGACATGGAGCCATATTTCAAGCAGCAAGCCAAGATAGAAATGGAATCTCAGCAGTAGACATTGAGAGGAATGGACAGACTTGAGACTTGTTAATATAGTCTGAATTGATGTCCCCGCCCAAATCGCCTGTTGAAATGTAAAAGTGTTTGGATCATGGGGGCAGATCCCTCATAAATGGCTTGGGCCATACCCTTGGTGATAAGTGAACTCTCCCTCTGACTTCACAAAAGATCTGGTCATTTTAAAGCGTGTGCCCCCACCCCCCTGCACTCTCTCTCTCTGTCTCTCTCTCTTGCTCCTGCTTTTGTCATGCGAAAAACCGTCTCCCCCTTTGTCTCCCACCATGATGATAAGCTTCCTGAGGCCTCCTTGGAAGCCAAGGAGATGCCGGCATCATGCTTCCTGTAAAGCATGCAGAGCCATGAGCCAATTAAACCTCTTTTCTATATATTACCCAGTCTCAGGCACTTCTTCATAGCAATGCAAGAATGGCCTAACCAATGGTTTTCCAGAAAAAATGAACAGAATGAGGTGAATGTGAATAAGTGAAAATTGTCAAAGTGCCTCTGATGTTTTAAGCTTAGATGATCTCAGAGAATGGTGGTGTCATTGAGAAATTAGCAACCAAGGAAGGGAAGTTACTTTGTGGATGTGGAACAATTTAGGTGTAAGTATAGGGACCAGAGCTGATTCTGGGGTATAACAATGAAGACCATCACTTTGACTTCCATTTGCCTTTTTCTACTCTGCTATGGAACCCAGCTACCTAGAACAATGGAGACAGCAGGGGCAGGTGAAGAAATAGGTGGAGTCAGCTGGAGTTATTAGAATCTAGGCTGCTCAAATGAGCTAGAACTCTGACATTCAAAGATTTAGCATTGGTTTTATAAACTCTTTTTAAGGATTACTTTCCTTCAAAGACTATATGTATTTTTAAGTATGAGCTAGGTTATGCTGCAGTAACTAATCAGCCACTACATACCATTGCCTTAGCCTAACAAAGGCTTATTTCTTGCTCTTACTACATGTCCAGTGCAGGTTGGGGAGCTCTTCTGTACACAGGAACTCAATGATGCAATTGATAGGGACTCCACCATCTCTTAAATGCACCACCTGGGACACAGATCTTTTATTCTTCCCACATCAGGGGAGACAGACACATGAACTTTCATTGCCTAAGTCCTAAAATTACACATACGTTTCCCTAGAGCTTGTTTATCAGAACTAACTCACATGGCCCTGCTCATTAGACAGAGTCTGAGAGCTACACTCTTCCATGTGCTTGGAAGAGGGGGAGAAGTGTATGTCAGAGAACACTAGAAATGTCTTCCATTAGACACCTTGATGGGTTGAATAGCTCCATTTTTGAAACAGGTGGCTTAAATCTCTTTAATATCACATTGGTTCATGCAGAAGATAGGGTATGAGCCACTTTAATGGTTAGGACAGTGAATATAAGGGAGGGGTTCAGATGACAAAAAAGATAGCTGGCCCATTGAGAGCTAGAGGATATTCCCTAAGAGACCAGCAGTTTTCAAAGTGAGAGATTAGAACCTCTAGAGACCTCCAAGACCATTTCAGGTCACTCATGAAGTCTTCCGTTTTCCAAATGCCTATCTGTGGGAGGCCAAATTTTATGTACTTCACATAACACAACATATTGCAGTAGATTAAACTGAAGAGGAAGATATTAGAATCTAGCTGTCTTCTATTAAATCAAATATTAATATGAAAGAAATTGGCAAAAAAATTGTAAAACAATGCCACTCCTCACATGGAATATTTTTGTTTTGGAAAATAGCTATTTTTCACAATAATACATTACATATTAATGTGTTTATTATTGTTTTAAATGAATCAATACATATTTTATAATCTGAAATTTGACATCTAATATAGTATTGATAGAAGTCCTGTAAACATAATTTTTAAGAGTGTAAAGGTGTACTGAGACCAAAAGTTTGAGAACTTTCCAGACCAATTCAAGTCAGCCATACAGCCCTAAGACCCTCTGCACACTGGGCAAGTTCATTCTGGGAAATGGGGCTTCAGAATCTCTGTAGACTGGAAGAATCTACTCAGAATTTAAGTTCCCATTTCTCTGTAGGTCAGACAAGTGGTTTCAGAGACCGAGGAGATAAGGCACCATGAAGGCTAGACAGGTCCAATCCAGAGTCCTAAAGTTCAGACACGTCCTCTTAAGAACCTGCATCCTGAATGAGGCATAGAGTCAACACATGGGATGGAATGATTAAGATGGCGAATAAGCCTAGCTTGGTTGTTCTTAGTTAATTATCACTCATAAAAGTTATCAGAGAACCTTTGCTTTAAAAAAAATCATCCAATATCCAATAAAATGTTAGTAATAAGTTAGTAAGTTAGTAAAAGTAATGTTTGTAAAAGTAAAAGTTAAAAAGAAGAGTATAACCTGAAGTATGAAGTCAGGATAGAAATGAGACTAGAGAAAAAGGTGGGAACCTGTGCAATGATTTTCTCATTTGCAAACTTAGGGATGCTTGAAGGACTTCTACAAGTGTGTCAAGACATTTCTGGAGTGGTCACCTGGCAACTTCATTCCTCATGGTAAGTGATGTTTTTTGCAGTTCTTCTTCTCTTTGTCTACCCTTCAGGAATGTCCTCGTTCAGTTCATCCACTTTTCATCTGAATTATACAAAAAATGCAATAGCAGACTGGATGTAGGTGATAAACAACAGGGGTTTCAGGAGATCTGCACAGTTTCAGGGTCTGTCCGTGTAGTAGGATCACCTATTACTTTCTCCTTCCCTTTTTTTTTTCTTTTTCAAACATCTATATTCTTCAAACTGTTTTCTTGTAGAAACAAACAAACAAACAAACAAACTGTGAACTCCTCTCCAATAAAGTAAGAAACAAGGTTTGTTACCCATCTTCTTTTTCTTTTCAACCAAAGACAGAGGCCATCTTTGTGATCTGTCCTTGCTGGAGATTATATATTTCCTCTACTCTGAATCAGCCACTAGAACAGTTAAAAAAAAAAAAAAAAGAGAAAGACAGAGAGACAGAGAGAGAGAGAGTGGAGGAAAGGCAGAAAATAGGAATGTTTAAACTACACAGAATAAATAATTCAGCCATATTAACCTCTCAACTACCTGCAAAGCATTCTCTGTAGCTCAAATGGTGAGCCAGCCTTGTGAGAGAAATGGTGTTTATCATTTATTTAATACACATGGCTGCAGCCTTAGGAAGAAAAGTTTAAAAGTAATGTCAACAGGCAAAGGATCACACTAGGAGTCATGGAGCTCACCTTGCGTTTCTCCCTGAGGCAGAGCTGACGTGAATTCATTCAGGGCCATTCTATTATTCATGCAAGAAACTGTCTATCACAAATGCAATATGAAAAGGAGGTGCACCCCATGTGAGGCATGAAATATCATCTCTAATAACTGGCAGTTTAATTTCAAGATTTCGGGTCTGCTCATTTAAAAGTACCTGAAGCAAAGTTCTAAAGCACAGAATGATAAAGGAAATCATGGTTGTTATACTTTAAGAAACCTTGTCCCATTTCTGTTAGAAAATATAAGAAATTGAGTTAAAAAGAAGATATGGAAAATAATGCAAAACCGACAATAGAATGTCATGGCAGACAGTGCTTCAGAACTCTTCATAACTCTGTAGCACATTCACTAGGACATAGTTTTTGTAATTATCTTAGAAAACTGGTCTTATTCTTTTCTAATTCTAGGGAAACTGAGAAGAGAATTCAGAAAATTTACAGTGGAATCTCAAATTTACAGTACAACCTAGATCATGCAGCACAATCATTTACTAATAGACTCATAGTACAGCTGACTTAAAAACCTAGAAAGGACCTTAGGAATCAACCATCATAATAAACATGTTAGTGGTTAAGAAACAGGGGCCCAGTGACACAGGACCACAACTGTAGACTCAGTGTAACCCAGTGTTCTTTCTATTACACTTTGTGACTTAAAGTTCTCTTTTAAAAATTATATGATGTGAGTGATAACAAGTGTTTAACTGTCACCATATAAACAACAGGTTAAAGCACATCTTCTGGCAGATGCTCAAACATCTTCAAATCTGTGATACTATGTGATCTATTTGAGGTATGCCTCTTGCTTATGGAGTTTTTTTTAAAAAGGACTCCTGTCTGAACCTTCCTGAATTGGATGTGTTGTGTGTAAGGGAGACACTTTTGGTGGCAATGGCTAGTTTTGTGGGATTCCTAGGATCTTGGCTCTTCAAGTGAACCAAAAGCAGTGGGTAGAGGTGATGACAGAAAAAGGAAGCCAAAGCCCACTAAACCAAGAAAGGGAGTTAAAGTAGAAGGTCAAATAGAAATGGAGGTTATAGACCCAGGACTTCCTATCCGAGTGAGGTATGGGCAACAGCGGCAGCAGATGTGATCAGGACCCTGTCTGTGCAACAGCCTGGAGCTCCTGCTGTCTGTGAATGGTTTGCCTGTGGCAGCTGTGGCAAGGGTGGGTAGGTGGGCTATGATTAAACACAGGGTTGAGACAGGCTCACACATATAAGAAGTGTTAAGCTGGTGTGCTTGCTGTGTTTCTGGTGTAGCCTCAAATTGTCTCCAGCTGGACATTTCTCTTAGCATGGTGGGAAAGTAGAGGCAACAACCCGAGCTTCAGCCCACCCACTACTGATGAGGCCTGGCTCTCTTTCTGAAGTCGAAAAGGCTCAAGTGTTCCTCAGGCCACCTTGGGTAGAATGTGAAAACTGCCAGTGTAAGAGATTTGTAGGAAAAGAAAATGAGAGTTTGGAAAGAAAAGTGGCAGGAATTGAGTGAGAGGAGACAGATGTAAGCTGTAAGTAAACACCAAAACCTCCAACGGAAAGTCAAAGTACAATTCAACCAATTAATCAGTATGTGCCTAGAGTTCGCAATGCCAAACAGCTTGTGGTGTCACAGCCTCCATGAGTGTTTAAATTTAATGATTCAGGATAGGGCATGTGCTTGAGTGAAAAAACAAATACGCACACATGCATGCGTGCATGCACACACACACGTACGCATATACTTTTCCTTCTGCTGATTGTGCCTGGTGTGTCTGCCAAACAACCACATTCTAGGTCCTGCCACTTTGGGGTTTAGAGGGCTTAGGAATTTAAAAAAGAGGAAGATGAGGGTGGGGTGGAATAGGGGACACCACTGTGTCTCAAATGACAGAAAGGAAACCACTGTGAAGGGCTTTCCAACAGTCTGGCCTTTGAGAAACCAGGACTAAAAGTCTCTCTGGAGTCTAGAAATGCTAGCTCCTATTAAGCTCAACATCAGGAAATCATAGTGAAAAAAAAAGGAGGATAGGAGAGTGAGGACATGAAGGAGCTTGGCTGGCAGGGGAGAGGGGGCACAGCAGTCAGAGAAGTGGTATGAGAATGTTGGGAGAGAGGTCACATAAAAAGCATACTTTGCTGCCCAACAGTGCTGGTAAGCGTCTACCTAGAAAAGGGAAAAGATGGTTTGAACCTCGGGGCTGATTTCAGGAACAATGGCAAAGGAAAGATACAGACAAGGCATCATAGCATCATCTACATTAAAAGTAGCCAGAAAAGCCTCCAGTAGAGTGTCCCACACATAACTGACCCTCAAATGTGCTATCACCTTCTGTTCTGTACAATTTCCTTGAGTGACTTTGAAATACAATAGTCTACACTGTTCCAGACATTTAAAAAATGCTAAAAAAACTGAATATATGCATACTCTTGCAGGCATATATCCAACAGAAATGTGTCCACTCATTTACCAAAATACTATTACAAGAGTGTTTGTAGAAGCAGTACTCATGATAGTAGGCACCTGAAAATTACCAAAATGCTCATCAACAGTAGAATAGATAACTTATGTTAAAACATAATAGGATACCATGAGTATTTATTCTCCCTGCTGTATAGTATTCTATTGTGAAAATGAGGATTAATATCACAAGCCTAATGTTGAGCAAAAGAAGCCAGACACAAAGAGCACATGCTGCATAAATCCGTTTACACAAAATTCAGAAACAGATGAAAAGCATCTATGCTACTAGAAGTCATTAAAGTGGTTATTGTTGGTGGGGATAGGGTAGGGATCATGACAAAGTGGAGTTGATAATGTTCCTAACAATAATTTTTATGTCAAAATTAGCCAATGTCCTGTTTTCAGTGAGTACCTATACATGTATATGCACACATGAATTCTTTATGTTTAGAGAGTAGGACACTAAGCACATTATTATCACATAATTTACAGTAATAAGGACAGTTCTTACTCTTCCATGCCAGGCAGTATAGTATTGTAATGGAGGAAGGATAGGGTATAGTGTAAAACTAAGCTGAATTAAATGATTCAGCTACTTGCTAGTTCTATAATTAGGTTAAACCTATATATGCTTTAATATCCTTATTTGTAAAATTGGGATAAAATATCTATATTTAGGTGTATCGTGGAAATATAAAGAAATGAAAAATAATAAGAATGTGCATATCTCAAAAATGCTGTGGGTTTGGTTCCAGAATGTTACAATAAAGCAAAGATTGCAGTAAATTCACATGAATATTTTGGTTTTCCATCAAAAATAAAATTTATGTTAACACTATACTGTGCTCTATTAGATGCACAGACATAATATACATACCTTAATTTAAAAATGCTTTACTTCTAAAAATGCTAATGGCCATCTGAGTCTGCACTGAGTCACAATCTTTCTTCTGGCAGATGGTCTTCCCTCTCTGCTGATGGTTGCCTCTCTGTTGATGATCAGGGCGATGATTTGCTAAAGGCCAGGGTGGCTGTGCCAATTTCTTGAAATAAGACAACAATGAAGTTTGCTGCATGGATTGACTCTCACTTTCATGAAAGATTTCTATGTAGCATGTGATGTAATTTGATAGCATTCTACCCACAGTATGACTCCTTTCAAAATTGGAATCAATCTTCTCAAATCTGCCACTACTTTGTTAACTGCATTTGAGTACTAGTCTAGATCTTTCGTTGTCATTTCAACAATGTTCACAACATCTTCACCAGGAGTAGAGTCCATCTCAAGAAATCACTTTCTTTGCTTACCCATAAGAAGCAACTCCTCATCCATTAACATGATATCATGAAATTGCAGCAATTCAGTCTCAGCTTCAGGCTTCATGTCTATTAATAATTCTAGTTCTATTGCTATATCCACCACATCTACAGTTATTTCCTCCACTAAAGTATTAAGCCCCTCAAGGTCATCCATGAGAGTTGGAATCAATTTCATTGAAACATCTGTTAATGTTGGTAACTTGACCTCCTCCCACGAATCATGAATGCTCTTTATGCCATCTATAATGGTGAATCCTTACCTGAAGGTTTTCACTTTACTTTGCCCAGATCCATCATAGGAATAACTGTCTAAGGCAGCTATAACCTTACAAAATTATTTACTAAAGAATAACACTTATAAGTTGAAATTACTCCTTGATCCATGGGCCACAGAATGAATGTTTTGTTAGCAGGCATGAAAACATTAACCTCCTTGTACATTTCCATCTGAGCTCTTGGGTGACTAGGAGCATTGTCAATGAACAGTAATATTTTGAAGTGAATCTTTTTTTCTGAGCAGTAGGTCTTAACAATAGTCTTAAAATATTCACTAAAACCATGCAGTAAACAGATGTAGTGTCATCCAGCCTTTATTTTTCCATTTATAGAGCACAAGCAGAGTAGAGTCAGCATAATTCTCAAAGACTCCTAGGATTTTTGGAATGGCAAATGAGCATTGGCTTCAACTTAAAGTCAGCAGCTGCATCAGCCCCTAACAAGAGAGTTGGGCTGTCCTTCGAAGCTTTGAATCCAGACTTGAACTTCTCCTCTCTACCTGTGAAAATCCAACATGACATCTTCTTCCAATACAAAGCCATTTCAGCTACATTGAAAATCTGTTTTTTAGAGTAGCCACCCTCTTCCACGATCTTAGCTAGATCTTCTGGATAACTTGCTGATGTTTCTCCATGGGCATTTGCTGCTTCACTTTGACATTTTATGTTATGGAGACCTTTTATGTTATGTTACAGAGGTTCTTTAACGCTCATGAGCCAACCTCTGCTAGCTTCAAACTTTTCTTCTTAGCTTCTTCACCTCTCTCAGCCTTCATAGAATCAAAGAGATTCATGGACTTGCTCTGGATTTGATTCTGGTTCAGGGGAATGCTGTGGCTGGTTTGAACTTCTATCTAGACCACTGAAACTTTCTGAATATCAGCAGTAAAAATGTTTCACTTTCATATCATTCATGTGTTCAATGGAGTAGAACTTTTAATTTCCTTCAAGAACTTTTCCTTTGCTTTTGACACTTGATTAACTGGTACAAGAGGGCTTGCTTTTGGCCTGTCTTGGCTTCTGATAGGACTTACTCAGCTTAATCACTTCTAACTTTCTATGTAAAGTGAGAGATACATGATTCTTCCTATCACTTGAATACTTAGAGGCCACTGTAGGGTTACTAACTGGCCTAATTTCAAAATTGTTTTGTCTCAGGGAACAGGGAGGCCCGAGGAGAGAGAGAAGGGAGAATAGCAGGTTGGTGGAGCAGTCAGACCACATACAAACTTTATCAATTAGTTTGCCACCTAATATGGGCACAGTTTATGATGCCCCAAAGCAATTACAATAGTAACATCAAAGATCACTGATCACAGATAACCAAAACAAATATAATAATAATGAAAAAGACTGAAATATTGTGAGAATTACCAAAAATGTGACACACAGATATGAAGTGAGCACATGTTGGAAAAATTGCACTGATAAACTTGTTCAACACAGGGTTGCCTTCAATTTGTAAAAAATGCAACATCTGCAAAGTGCAATAAAGTGAGTGCAGTAAGATAAGGTATCCTTATACTAACAGTGACTGCTAATAATGTTAATTTTATTCTTTTTCCTTTCTCAGTCAGCACATATGTATTCTATATTTGTGTTGTGATTATAACTGTATTTTTCAAGGCAATTGCATCTCTTGATCACAGAAAATGCAGGCAATCATGAAGCTAAATATGACACCCTATTTCCAAATACAAAATCTGTTAGTGTTGTTTCTTCCCACTGGACCACCACTGCCATCATTTCCAGGGTTGGATATCAATGATTCTGTTAACAGTTCCTTTCTCTATTTTCCTACTCTCAGTCAACTGCATCCAGCATATGTCATCTTCTTCATTTTCATCCATTCTCACCTTCCCCAATAAATCTAAATTGCAGCTTCAGAGCAAGTGGGTAGAACACATCCATAGGCTCATTTGTAGAACTTGCCCTCTAGCAGAAATTAGGTGGAGTTCAGGTAATGATTCCCTATCTTCATAGACAAATTCACCTGCTGAAAGAGTGGACCATCAAACTTCCTGATTGATATGAATGGTCCAGGAGGCTGAGATGAACAGCCCCTGGAGAGGGAGGTGTGATAGAACATCAGGGAACTCAGTTACCCAAAGCTGGAGAGGCAGAGGCAGAAGAGGTGAGGCAGAGAGTGAAGGCAACATCTAAGATACTTTCCCTTACTGCAACACTTTACATACAACTTCTGAAAACCTCATAGAGGTTTCATTCCCTAATTTCTCCTCTGTTTTCTTTTCACACAGTCTACCTCCTTTCCCTAATTCTCTGATTCCTTTTCAACTTTTCTTAGCTTTTATTTCGATTTCTCTATCAATCCAGATTTTTACTATGTATTTATTGAGCTCACAAATAGTGCTTGTGCCCTGGAGGAACAGCATGAGAAATTAAATACATTGTATTCAATTTATTTTTAAGTTAATATTACAGCAAGTGAACCAAAATTTCATTTCTTTATATACTGGTTAATGAACCTACATTTTGGCAGACATGAAAGCTTCTTTCAGAGCTTTTCTCTCCTCTTCTTTTCAAGGCTTTTTAAAAAGTAGCTTTACAGGCAAGTTTCAGTAGGGGGGTGAGGATGGAAGTTTGATACTACAAACCTTCCCTTTTCTCTCAAATCTCAAGCTTTCCTTCTTTTGCTGAGCATCTTAAACAAGCAGGCGGATGTTTTTCCTCTTTTATTTTTTAATTGCGTATGTTGATGTGCAAGACAACATTTTCAATGAGATGCAAACGGAGTTGCCCACACAGCAATAATGGGGGCTTTGTGGGCTGCTCAGCATGTGCTGTGTTTCTCTGAAGCCTTTACGTCCATACCCCCAAGCTCTACAAAGAAGTCGGTACATTTCAGTTTCTGTCTCTCCCATACCAAAGAGATGTTCTGACTGTGAGAAAAAGCAGCAGGTAGAATAGTCACTGGCAGAAGTTTCTCTTACTCCCCACTATGCCTACCACTTATTTTCCACTGACAGTCAATTATTACATTTTAAATAAAGTTGTACTTTATGAAGATTTAATGAAATACTGCCATGATATGGTAAGCCAGTGCCAATTGAAAGAGCTGCTTCACACAAAGAATTCTGCTATTCAATTAGCTTTCCCTGCTAATACATCATGATAGCAACTCGGATTAGGAAATATAACATTCACTAATTTACACCTGAATGACACAGAAAAGGTTGCTAAGTGGTTTGGAATTATAGCAGGCTTATTATTTGATGTGGAGACTAACATATTTTCTGGCTAAGGATAGAATTCTGGCTAAAGACTGCAAAAAATTAACAAATAGAAATTATCTATGTTGATTCAGTGTTATTTTCAAGCCCAACTGATCATTTAAGTGAGGATTTTTGCCTTTCATATAGCTATTAGCACTATCAAAAGCTTTTATTCAACGGGGACAGCAGAGACTATTGATTTCTATCCTTTCTCAGGTCCTCTTAACACAAGTTTTAAGTACCCAAACCCAGGTAGTCTCTATTAAAATTAATGTTGTTGGGGAAGAGTACAGATGTTGTTGTCTGGGCAACTGGCTTGGGCACTGTAAGTACAAAAGACTTCTGTGGTCCTATTTTCTTTAAGGCAAGACAAAAGAAGGCTCCCACTTCAGAAGGGATATCTCACTCTTGGGGCATCAACATTAGAAACAAAAGGCAAAACTAAGAGCACATCTTGCCTTAGAATTCCCTAAAAGATCCACAACAAATGGTGTAGCCACAAAGTAGTGAAACAAACAATAGCACAAATAAGAATAAACTTACAGGGTTCCCAACCTTACAGGCGAGTAAAGAAGGTCATGTCCTAGGAGGCTCTGGAAACTTAGGAAATTGAGGGGATCTTGGGAAGAAATTCCTGCAAACTTACAGGTATTACAGGTGAAATTAGATGGCAAATCTTTGGCTTGTCCTCCTATCCTTAAGAGGCTTTTAAAAGTCCAATCTGAAATTCCTCACAAAAATTTCCAGCAAAGCAAATTTAAGGTCTACATGGTAAATCACCATTCTTGAGAGCTTGTTTGGAGGTTCTAGCAGGGGAGCACAGCTACTCGTATACTCTCTATTGGTCTTCCTCTATTGGGGATGTTCGTCCTCCTCCACTGAATGCACAGCTTCGGGAGGGATACACATGGAGCAATGAGGGAAGAAGGGGACAGCCGCCTAGCCAGCCAGATCAGTCGAATCAACCCTGGCAATCAATGAGGTGACAGATGTTGCAGCCAGATCACCCTCACATCTGTAAATTACCATTCTTGTTGCATCTATGTAAATAATCAAGCCAAATGTAATGTGATAAGCCTTATTCTGTGATCAAGAATGATTTTTCTTTGATATTACTTTTGATCAAAAGCAGGGTGACTGTAGAGAGGTGTTGTACTACAATGCAAAACTATGAACCATCTATAGCACACTCTTCTGAGTGATCAGAATCTGCCTTGTTCAATGTCTTTGTGCTATTTTACAACCCTTTAAATTGCAGGTAAGAGATACACAGGCAAAGTCCATCTTTTTGAGTAGAGATTTAATTGACTTCTCCCCCACTATGGGAAAAATATAGTTTTAGTACTTAGTTGTAAGTTGCCTTGAATTCTGTTACTTGTAAAACTTAAAAGTCCTTACCAAATTTTCATTTATTCCAGTTTTCTTCAGTATCTGGCAACATGTCTCCAAACTAACTTTTCCATTTTTCTCTCTCCTTTCTGGCTCATCATCAGACACCTAAAATCCAACTGCCCAGATCTCTAACTTGGCTCTAAGCAGCTTTGTGTTTGGCCCTTTTACTTGGGATCTGAAGAAGGCTTGTGAGCTGAATTCTGGAAACTTGATATAGCCTTGAAAAGACTCACCACAACAGAAGATGATGGATGATCCAAAACACTTCCTGGAAAGAAAGTCTAGTGAAATGCTTGGGTCATACAAACCCCTACATAAGAATGTGAACATTATCAAATGCATCAATATTCCAGCTTGAAAGCAAGAGCAGTGCTGTGTAATGAAAATATTTTCCTCCACTGACCTCTTGGAATCCACTAGACTGATAACCACCAGTCTCACTCCTGGTTCTTTAATACAACCTTTTATATTAATATTTTCTCTTTTTCAGTTCTGCCATCCCTCTTTAAAACATGCCTGATTTGGGGGGCTCTAAAACAACTGACCTTTGCCACCAATTCTCAAAAGATGACTTTAACTGATTATACAGGAACAGCACCAACAAGAGTTGTTTCTGAGACTATTTCTCAGACCCTTCTTTGCCACACTCAGGATGTTTATTATCTTCTCTGAGCTGTACAGCAACAAATAACATTCTTCTTAAACAAAAGTGTGGGCTGATAATGTTGAACTTTACCTGAGCCCTATGTTCCCAAAACACAGAGATGGTTAAGAACCCCCCAACACACACACACACTTTTATTTACCTAGACACAGCTAACTGCCAGTGACCACCCTTCCCTTGCATATTCCCAGGTAAGACCCAGCCCTGTCCGTCCTCATGGCTCTCATAAGACTTGTGGATGACCTCCTTGTTTACCTACCTGGCCCACTTCCTTTTCTTTGAAATGTTTCTCATTAATTAATGTTTTCCCTATTGTAACAGCCTAAATAAAATCATCTCCTTAATCTTCCACTGCATTTTTGTCTTTCACAATAGAGTTTGGATTACATGGAGGTGTATGGAGTTGTCAAAAAATCATGAAATAATACAATTCCGGTTTGTGTATTTCATTAAATATAGATTTTACCACAAAAGACAAAATAAGGACTGTAAATAAGCAATGAACCATACATAGTTAATGCTTTGTACACTTAGCTGTTTGGAGTGAGGTATTAGATGTCTGTAACTTACTTTGTTTTTTTTATATATATATATATATATTTTTTTTTTTTTGAGATGAAGTCTTGCTCTGTTGCCCGGGTTCAAGCAATTCTCCTGCCTCGGCCTCCTGAGTAGCTGGGATTACAGGCACCCGCCACCACATCCAGCTTTTTTTTTTGTATTTTTAGTAGAGATGGGGTTTCACCATGTTGGCCAGGCTGGTCTTGAACTCCTGACCTCAGGCAATCTGCCTGCCTTGGCCCCCCAAAGTGCTAGGATTACGGGCATGAGCCACCGTGCTCGGCCTGTAATATATATTTTTTAAAAAGATGGGTTGATCCATTCATAGATGAATTGCTAAATAGTTTGTGATAAAGCAAATATAGTAAAAGACTAATTACAGAGTCTACATGGTTAGTTTATTGGTGTTCACATCAAAGTTAATGGCAAAATATTAAATTTTTTTCCACTAAGACTGAGAAGAAGGCAAGAATATCTTCTGTTACATCATCATTCTATTCAAATTTTTACTGGAGGCCAGTGCCATAAGAAAAAAAAAGAAGGAAAAGGCATGAAGATTGAGATTTAAAGAAAACTATTTTAATTGTCAGATGCTATGATTATCTATGTAGAAAATCCTGAAGAATTTATAAAGCAATTACTAGCAGTAGTGTACTTGGCCAGGTTATAGGATAGAAGGTCAATATATGAATATTAAATATAATTTTATATACTATCATAAATATTAGAAAATGAAATTCTTAAAATAGCATTTACATGGCATTGACAAAATCAAATACATATATACATATACATACAAATATAAATATAACATATATAATAAAATATAATAAATAACTATAATAAATATATTGATAACATATTTTATTATATATATTATTTAATAAATAAATATGTTAAATAAAATGTAACAAATATAAAACTACAATAAATACAATGAAAGATGTTTGAACTCTGTAATCTAGAAACTATGAAATGTATCTGAGAGAACTAAAGATCTAAATAAATTTATCTAACTCAATATTATTATGATGTTAATTCTCCTCAAACTGACTTGTAGTTGCAACTAAATTTCAAGTGACCTCAGACTTATGATGGCAAAAATAAAATAAAGATACATTAAAATGTACATATGAGCTAATTCATATTGTGAAAAACTTTGGAGATGTTTAAAATCTAGCTTTTACTTGAAAGGATTTATCTAATCTGCTGATATTATAAAACGCAATTAAAGCAATGAATTACCTTATTAGAAACAACATGGAATGAATGAAGTATCTCGTGTCATCTATTTCCATATGTCTTGTCAGTGACCTCAGATACATTACTAAACATTTACTCATTAGAAATGCAGCTGATAAACCCTGCTAACCCCAGAAAAACTTTACCAAAAGCTAAAAACAATTTAATTTATAAAATATCAAACGGATATAATTAAAAATAGAAGTGGGATTAAAGATAAAGTAAAAACAGCCTCTTGAATTAATGTACAGTAAGATAAAACTGTAACTTATTGTATATTGATATATTAATTTTATGTGTAATAAAATTTGCTTTGCTTTTAAAAAATCAGTATGTTTAGCTTCTTTACCTTACATTGAGCTACATTTTTTAACTATAATTCTTTTTTTTCTAATGAGCTACATTGTTACTTAAGTTCTAAATAAGACTTGTTGGTGCTTGGATAGAGCTCATCTGGTGCACTGAAAATAGGATTAATATAAACACTCCTAAATATATAAGTAGCCCTTTCTCAAACACAGATTATTTTTACATATTTACTACAGAGCATACACAGGCATACATTATTTATAAATTGGAAAACAGGCCTACATTTCTTGAGTAAACTAACATTTAAAAAAATAAAGCACACATAAAAACATAATATAAAACTTCTCAGAATCATATATAAAATGGCTGGGATTTAAGGCAATTCTGACTACAGTCTAGAGCTTACTACTCAATGTATGCCCCAAATGTCAGCTGTTTTTGCTGAAAATACTAATACAAATTTAGTTTGTGTGAATAGCCATGTAACATCTAGATTAATAGCAAAATTAAGCAAGGCCTCTCTAATCAAGCCCCTATTAAAGTAAAGGGAAAAAAAGCAAAAATTCATCAGCAATAAAAGGGTAGGGTGGTAGGCAATCTTGAGACATAATTACTCAAAGCGGAAAATTCAGTTATGAAATGGCTTAAAATTACTCCTGGCCCCACCATCAACCCACAAAATTGGTATTAAGAAAAGAAAGTCCACAAATCCTAAGAATTGTTCACTAAAGGAGAAGCAGGTCCAAGTTGCATGGGCAGTCATGGGATAAGGAAAGGAACAATATTTAAGAGAGCAAGCTAGTAGCATTCCAAGAAGATGGGCATAAGCGCTGGCCATTTCCAAGGACAACATACACAGAGGTGGGATGCATCCTTGGCTGGTGAGGTCAGACATTTAATGGAATCTCAAAAGAAAGATATGAACCCACTACTACCATTCACAGCTAACTTTCCCTCCTTGCTTACCACCTCTGCCCTCCTAACACTCACTTGCAGATTACAGAATAAATAGAAGGCAATATTCTTTGTTGGGTGTGCACAAAGGAGGGCAGAATGGAAGGGACAGATGACAAAACTAAAGAAATTAAGAAAATGAATGAAATAATAAAAAGGACAAAAAGAAGTGATTTACATAATATTAGCAGTAAATGGAAGGTCTAGGTCAGTGGTTCTCACACTTTGCTGCATTTTAGAATAATTCTCAGGCCTAGGCCATATCTCAGTGCAATTAAGTGAGAATCTCAGGCATTAGTATTCTTTAAACTCCCCTATGTTATTTCAATGTGCAATAAAGTTTCAGCAGTGCCTGTCAGACATTAATGTGCATAAAGATCACCTGGGGACCTCGTTAAACTGCTGTTTCTGTTTCAGTAGGTCTTGGGTGGGGTCTTTGATTCTGTAATCCTAATAAGCTTCCAGGTAACACCAGTATATCTGGTTTGAAGACTGCACTATGGGTAGCAAGGGCCTAGACAGAACTGATGATGAAAACTTGAGAAAAATACAAAGAGAAAAGCATAGAAATTATGCAGTTATGTTTCTTTAATAGAAAAAAAGCAAACAAAAAAAGATAAGTAACGTAAAATCAAAGGTGGTCAAATAATCCCTCTGTAAAGAAAATCCAATCTAAGAATAGCAGAATCTGGAAAAGTGCTATGTGCTCTCGAACTTAGTAAGAATTTGAATGGAGTAAAAGTTCAAAAAGAAGATGATAAAACAACAGATAAAAAGATGAAAAGAGAGAATGCCAAGCTAAGAAGAAAAGATGAAGAACCAAAATACAGATATCTAAAATTCTTTTAACAACAAAAACCAGATTAGAATTGTGAAATATCTGTGCAAAGAAAAAAAAATGTAAGTCAAAAAATAGATACAAAGAATACAGATAATTCAATCTGGATAACTGGTGTCTAAAAATTAAAGAATCCCATAAGTAGACCAGAAAATACATTCAGAGACATATGGGAAATGTACTCTTAAATGAAGAAAAAATAAATACATATGTAGCTTGAAAAGACACAACATAGACCAGGATGCAAAGCAGTCAAAGTTAATATATATCCTTAATAAGTTACTTAATTTTGAGGATAAAGAAAAAAAGGTACAGGAAAAAAAACATGAAGTTACTTCCAAGTAGAAAGAGAAAAAAAAAGAGACTTCCCCAAAACAGCCTTTAATGACAAGGACAATGGAAACAGGTCTACAAAGTTTTAAATAAAACAAAAGTATATATCAAGAATATTTGAAGTGTCCAATCTCATTCAAGTGCAAAAGTACTACGTAGATATTTTTGATCATTAAGAAACTCAGAGAATCTTCAAGAATTCTTCTTGAAAGAAACAAATGATTCAGTGACGATATGCCAGCAACCAAGGCGTAAAGCAAAATGAGGAACTCAGAAATAAAGAAAGTCCCAGTAGAATTACTGGAGATGTTTCTGCTTTTGGCATGACACAGACAGGAGCTCCATAAATCAGCTTCCCAGTGAAACAGATGAAAATTGTTTTAAAACGACATTTAAAGTCTCTAGAAGTAGTCCTAAGTGCATAGAGAAAATGAGAAAACATTTATTCAAAAATCTACTAAAATTCACAGGACAACAAAAATCTACGGTATTTGAACAAGAATCTGCTCCTTCCATTTCCCTTTCCAGCTCAGCATGGTAGAAATTCCAATCCAGACCATGCATGTCTAAGAACATAGGCTCCCACATCCCTCAGCTCCTAGATGGTTATCTTCCTGGGAGGGGCAGAATATCAGTATTTCTTATCCTGGACCATCTACTTGTTGCTCAGGCTAAGCCCTGGGCAAATGTGGATGAGAAATAGGGGTTCCCTTCTTCTGCCCAGCCCCAATTTGTGGGATGGTAGGTCTGTCTTAAGCATGGTGTTGCCGAGAATACTGGGGCCCCAACTGCCCTCATCACGGCTTATAAGGCAGTGGTTCCATGTTGGAAAAGGCAAACCAAAAAAGATTTAAGGCTTTTGCCCACTCCATCCCACCAAGTATTCAGTTCCAAAAACAAAGTTGTCACTTAGAGAAAAGAACTTCAGGAAAGCACTGTCTCCACCAACAGTTCTAGAGCCTTGGCAAAATCTAGAGATTTTGTCCAAGAGGAAGAGCAGTCCTAAAACAGACAGTTACTAATCTCTTTTCAAAGGAGCAGACTTCATTTGCAACACGGTGTGAAGAAGTTCAAGTCTAAAGGGCTCTGGAAAAAAAAAGTGTAGTCAAAGAGATAACTGGCAAAAAAAAGACAACTGGCAGTAAATTAGGAGATTCATTGGAGAGACAGGCAAAACTGTGGAGCAGATTGTCAGATAGAATGGGGAAAAGTGACAACAGGGAAGAGCCCTGCTGGGATCAGATCCAGTCTCAAAAACTGACCTCAAGAATTACTCCCCCAAAAGAGACTGCATTTGATTACATCAGTTTGCTGAGAACCTTATGCCTTAGGACATTTCCAGACAATAGAAGAATCAGCCAGCAAGTAGTGGAGCTTCAAGACTGAGTCTGTTTAAGGAAAGAAACAGCGACAGAGAGACCTGATAAAACCACTGTCATCCCAACGTGACTATGGTTACAACAAAGGTTGCACCCTCTGAGGAGCAAGAGCAGAGGATTAACACTGTGGGATATAGATGTCACTAAAATAATCCAGCCAGTCTCTAAATAAGTAAACAAGCACGTAAAAAATAGCAATCCCCACAGTGGGGGGAATAGGTACCCCAAATGGCTATAATTTATTATCTAAAATGTCTAGTTTCCAACAAAAAAAATTGAGAGGCATGCAAAGAAACTGGAAACTACAATTTATACATTGAAAAGAAAAAAAATACAAAGAAAAATAAGTTAACAAAAACTTCCCATGAGAGTAAACAGATGTTAGATTTAACAGAGAAGATTTTAAAGTAGCCATTATAAGTATGTCCAAAGAACTAAAGGAAACCATAATTAAAATAAAAAAAAAGGTATGAGGACAATTTCACACCAAGTGGAGAATATTAATAAAGAAATATAAATTATTTTTAAACACATTGGCCTTCTATAATTGCAAAGTACAATAACTGAAATATAAATTAGATAACTTAAATAAAATGGATACAATCATAGAGAGACACAAACTCCCAAAACTGACTCAAGAGAAATAATATGAATAAACTATAATGAATGAAGAGATTTATTATCAATAAAAAAACCACCCAGAAATAAAAGTCGAGGCCTAGATGGCTTCCCCATTTTATTGTAGTAATACACAATATTTAAAGAAGAATTAATACCAGTTATTTACAAAATCTTCCAAAAAATAGAAGAGAAGAGAACACATCCCAGCTAACTCCTTTAGGCCTGTGTCACTCTGATACCAAAATCAAAGACATCACAAGAAAAGGAAACTACAGACCAGTATCTCTTATGCACGTGGATATAAAATCCTCAAGAAGATTCTAGCAAACAGAATCCAGCAACATATTAAAGAATTGTGCATCACGATCAAATGAGATTTATTCCATGAATTCAAAGCTGTGTTAACTCCCAAAAATCAGTTAAAGCAATACATCATGCTAAATCCATAGAGAAAAATTTTTTAAAGATTATCTCAAAAATCACAGAAAAAGTATTTAACAAAATCCAATACTTTTTTATGACATACTTTTTCAAAAATACATAACAAACTAGGAATAGAAGAGAACTTCTTCAACTTGATAAAGAACATTAATGAAAAACCCACAGGTAGCATCATATTTAATGGTAAAAGACTAGATGCTTTCACTCTAAAAAAAGAAAGAAACCAAAGGTATCCACTCTTGCTATTTCTATTTAATATTGTACTGGAAGTTCTAGCCAGGGAAACACAACAAGAATGATTATGATAAAACATGTACACATACACATATATACAATGACAACTGTTGAAGAGGATATAAAGAGAGAGAATTCTCGTACCCTGCTGATAGGAATGTAAGATGGTACAACTACTTTGAATATTATTCTGTCACCTCTGCAATGATTAAACGTGAAGTTAGCATATAACCCAGCAATTCAATTACTAAGGTATGTGCTCAAGAGAAATTAAAATACAAGTCCCCCAAAAACCTTGCACAAGATTTTTTTAAAAGAAACCTTTTAAATTCAGGGGTAAATGAGCAGGTTTATTACATAAGTAAACTTGTGTCATGGGGTTTGTTGTACAGATTATTTCATCACCCAGATATTAAGCCTAGGATCCATTAATTATTTTCCCTGATCTTCTCCTTCCTGCCACCCTTTCAATAGGACCCAGTGTGTGTTGTTGCCCTCTATGTGTCCACGTGTCCTCATCATTTAGCTCCCACTTTAAGTGAGAACACGCAGTATTTGCTTTTTTGTTTCTGTGTTAGGTTGCTAAGGACAATGGTCTCCAGCTCCGTCCATGTTGCTGCAAAGGACATGACCTTGTTCTTTTTTATAGCCACATAGTATTCTATATTGTAGTTGTATGACATATTCTTTATCCAATTTGTCATTGATGGGCATTAAGGTTGATTCCATGTCTTTGCTATTGTGAATAGTGTTGCAATGAATAGACGCATTCATGTATCTTTGTAACAGAATGATTTATATTCCTTTGGGTATATACCTAGTAATGGATCCCATCAACCTTAATGCCCATCAATGACAAATTGGATAAAGAATATGTCATACATCTACAATATAGAATGTTATGTGGCCATAAAAAAGAACAAGGTCATGTCCTTTGCAGCAACATGGATGGAGCGGGAGACCATTGTGGAAGATAGTCAACCATTAGGTCTTCGGGGAATCGCCACACTATCTTCCTCAATGGTTGACTATCTTCCGCCATGGTTGAACTAATTTACACTCCCACCAGCAGTGTATACGTGCTCCTTTTTCTCCACAGCCTTGCCAGAATCTGTTATTTTTTTATTTTTTAATAATAGTCATTCTGACTGGTATAAGATGGTATCTCATTGTGGTTTTGATTTGCACTTCTCTGATGAATCAGTAATGAGCCTTTTTTCCAGATGATTGTTGGCCTCATGTATACCTTCTTCTGAAAAGTGTCTTTTCATGTCCTTTGCCCACTTTTTTATGGGATTGTGTTTTTTATTCTTGTAAATTTCTTTAAATTCCTTATAGATGCAGGATATTAGACCTTTGTCAGATGCATAGTTTGCAAACATTTCCTCCCATTCTGTAGGTTGTCTGTTTACACTGTTGATAGTTTCTTTTGCTGTGCAGAAGCTGTTTAGTTTAATTAGAATCCATTTGTTAATTTTTGTTTTTGTTGCAACTGCTTTTGGCATCTTCATCATAAAATCTTTGCCAATCCCTATGTCCTGAACGGTATTGCCTAGGTTATCTTCCAGGGTTTTTATAGTTTTGGGTTTTACATTTATCTTTAATCCACCTGGAGTTGATTTTTGTATATGATGTAAAAAAGGGGTCTAGTTTTAATCTTCTGCATACAGCTAGCTAGATATCCCAGCACCATTTATTGAATAGGGAATCCTTTCCCTATTGCTTGTTTTTCTCAGGTTATTCAAAGATCAGATAGTTGTAGGTGTATGACCTTATTTCTGAGTTTGCTATTTTCTTCCATTTGTCTATGTGTCTGTTTTTGTACCCATACCATGCTGTTTTGATTACTGTAGCTCTGTAGCATAGTTTGAAGTCGGGTAGTGTGATGCCTCCAGCTTTGTTCTTTTTGCTTAGGATTGTCTTGGCTATTAGGGCTCTTTTGTGGTTCCTTATGAATTTTAAAATAGTTTTCTCCAGTTCTGTGAAGAATGCCAATGGTAGTTTGATATGGTGTGGCCCTGTGTCTGCATACAAATCTCACCTTAAGTTGTAGTAATCCCCATGTGTCAAGAGTGAGACTAGGTGGAGATAACTGAATCATGAGGGCCATTTCCCCCATGCTATTCTTGTGATTATGAGTGAGTTCTCATGTGATCTGATGGTTTTATAAGGGGCTTCCCCCTTTGCTCAGCCCTCATTCTCTCTCCTGCCTCCCTGTGAAGATATGCCTTCAACCATGATTGTAAATTTCCTGAGGCCTCGCCAGCCATATGGAACTGTGAGCCAATTAAACCTCTTTTCTTTATAAATTGCTCAATCTCAAGTATTTCTTCATAGCAGTGTGAGAACAGACTAATACGTAGTTTAATAGGCATAACATTGAACCTATAAATTGCTTTGGGTAATACGGCCATTTTAACAATATTGATTCTTCCTATGCATGAGCATGAAATATTTTTCCATTTGTTTGTGTCATCTCTGATTTCTTTGAGCAGTGGTTTGTCGTTCTCCTTGTACAGATTTTTTGTACCTCCCTAGTTAGCTGTATTCCTAGATATTTCATTATTTTTGTGGCAATTGTGAATGGGAATTCGTGTCTGATTTGGTTCTCAGCTTGACTGTTTTCTGTGTATAGGAATGTTAGTGATTTTTGTACACTGATGCTGTATAAGATTGTTTATAGTATCATTATTCATAGTCACAAGAGGGTGAAAACTCAAATGTACACCACCTGATGAATAGACAAACAACAGGCAAAATATGGTATATTCATATAATGAAAAATTATTCAGCCATAAAAAGGAATGAAGTACTGATGTATACAACAACATGAATTAACCTCAAAAACTTTATGCTAAGTGAAAGAAGATAATCAGAAAACACACTACTATTATATTATTCTATTTACATGAAATGTAAAAAATAGGCAGATCCATAGAAACAGAAAGGAATTCATTAGTTTCTTAGAACTGGGGAGGAGGAAATAAGGAGGTCAATAGGTGATAGCTAAAGGGTATAGGTTTCCTTTAGGAGTTGATGAAAATGTTTTCAAATCGACTGTGGTTATGGTTGGACATATTTGTCAATACACTTAAAATTATTAAATTATACACTTTAAATGGGTGATGTATATATCAATGAAGACATTAAAAAGCAAAATCAAATAAAAAAGAGCTGAGACCAAATGCATTTAAATACTAAAAATTCTACCTACCTCAGAAAATTATAGTTTCTAAAGAAAAGGAAAATAATGCACTTTTAAAAAGAAAGCCTGGCTTTTAAAAAGGAAATCAGAAGCACAAACCAAGAGGAAAGCAAATGAAATAATTTTTAGTAATATTCACCTAACCTGGCAGGTCGGGTTACAGGTGCTACCAATACAATAGAGAGCAAAACAGATGTGGTTCCTTCTATCTCAGGTTTTTAATAAAATGGGGAGCACTAGACAATAATCAAACACATGAGTGAACAAACAAGGCAAAACTCGGTTAGTAAAATAAGCCACACAGCCAATTAAAAATAGCACTAGCTGGACTTCTGGCATAGACTTATTTCTCCCTGTTCCTCATTGCTGTGTACAATTATAAACCCTGGAAATAATATCCAGAGGCCACCAAAGGATAACTCTAAAAAATGATAAGAAGGTAAATCGTTTGGGACAGCAGAAATAAAGGAACAGCAAAGCAATACAGTACCTTAGGTCCCTCCTCCCAACAGAAAAAGCCTACCCACCCTCAGTATTTTCTGATGCGAAACTGCAATAAAAGGTAGCCAGTTAGGCTTACTGTCCCTCTGATAACACCAGATGAGACTGGCACCACTAGCAAGAGGGATCAATCAGGAGTCTTGCTATTGGTAAGTGTCCAAGGAAAGCACTATTTTTCCCTCCCAGGTTTTAAATTCCCCCATTCCATCCCTCCCCTCTAAGAAATACCAGGACAATCACCAACACAAGCAAGACAGACGTTTCCACAAGTGGCTCAGCATGGTAGCCTTTTTTGCCCAATGGGCCTGAGATCCCTCCAACCTGTACGGAGACATCACAATGACTGAATGAATAACACAGGCAGAAAAATCCTATCACATCACAGAAATCTCTTTGAGACTTCTTTTCTCCTCCAGAAGACACTGGGATTGCTGGTGGGGAAAGAACTTCTACCACCTCAGGCAGTACTAGCATGGATCAGTGGGGTCCGCAGTACACCAACTAAACCAAGAGGGCCTAAATAATATCACAAAGACCATGAAAATTAAGGTATGATTGGAACCAAAACCCACAAAATAGACCAGAATCTGCATGTTAAACCTATACAAGATGACTACTTGCTAAAATAAAAATTTAAATAAGATGCAGAGCTTTCTAACATAAGAGACAAAATGTCCATGATGCAACAGAAAATTACCCCATACCAAGAATCAGAAAATTCCAACTTGAATGAGAAAAGACAAGCACTGACACAGCACCAAGATGAGATGAATCTGGAGTTGAAATTATCTGAGATGGATTTTGAAGGTATAATATTTAAAAAAATCAATTATAAACTCTCTTGAAACAAATAGAAAATAGAAAATATCAGCAAAGAAATATAAATTTTATAAAAAGAACCAAATAGAAATTATAGAACTGGAAATACAATAACCAAAATGGAAAAAAAAAAAAAAAACATGCTCAATGGGCTCAATAATACAATAGAGATGACAGGAGAGAATCAATGAACTTGAGGAGAGATCAATATAATTTACTCAGTTTACCCCATCTGAACAACAAAGAGAAAATAATCTATTTAAAAAAAAAAATCACAGCCTTTGGGACCTATGGGACAACGACAAAAAATCCAACATTCATATCATCAATATGTACGAAAAGGAGAATCAGAATGGAGTTGTAAGAATATTTGCATATATTGCAGCTGAAAAGTTCCCAAATTTGGGTAAAAAACCCAATGTACAGATTCAAGACTCTGGTAATGCCAAATAAGATAAATCCAGAGAAATACATACCAAGAAATATCATCATTAAACTTCTGAAAACTCTAAGACAAAGAACAAATTTTGAAAGCAGCTACAGAGAAATGACACACTACCTATTGGGGGAAAACCATTTGAATGACAGTTGGATTTCTCATCAGAAACCAGAGAGGCCAGAAGAAAGTGGCACCACATTTTTCAAGTGCTGGAAAAAAAAAGAACTCTCAACTATAAATTTTATATCTGGCAAAATTATCCTTCAGAAAAGTAAAGGAAACAATGACCTCCTCAGACATTAAAGAAGTGTAAAAAATCTGTCAATTTGTCATGAGCAGACATATCCTTAAATACTCACTAAAAGAACTTCTTTAAACAAAAAGGTAATCATAAATAAAGGAATCTTGTAGCATTGGGAAGGAAGAATGAACAATGGGAAGAGCAGAAGTATGGGTACATCCAATAGACTATCCTTCTTTCATTATTTTTTGTAAATCAGATTTGATGACTGAAATAAAGGTTATAACTTCATCTGACACTCAACAAAATGATATTTAAAACTGAGAAAGACATAAACCAAAGAAAGCTTCCCACATTTCACTTTAAGTGGTAAAACGTTCATATGCATAGAGTAAATCACCTATGTATACTGTAATACCCAGGGGGTTACCCCTACAAAAACTCTACAAAAATATACACTCAAAAACATTAAATAAATAAAGATGAAATTCTTAAAAAGTGTTAAGTAATACACAGAAGGCAAGAAAGAAAAACAGAGGAAGAATGAAAGGAAACAAGCAGAAAACAAATAATAAAATGACATTAAAAATATAAAAATATATATTAGTCAGGAGTCCCCAGAGAAACAGAGCCAAGTGTATGTATATGATAATAAATATGTATGATATTTATTACGGAAATTGGATCACACAATTACGGAGCAGAGAAGCCCCACCACCATCTGCTGTCTGCAAGCTGGAGGGCAAGGAAAACTTGGTGGCACAGTTCAGTCAGAGTCCAAACGCCTGAGAACTGGAGAGGGGGTCAGACAGGGTAGGGCATGTGATAATACTACTATAAGTCTTAGAGACCAAAGTACTGAGATCCAGGAGATCTGATATCTGAGGGCATGAAAAGATGGCTGTCCCAGCTCAAGGAGGGAGACATAATTCACTCTTCCTCCACCTTTTTGTTCTATTTGGGTCCTGAGCAGATTGGATGATGCCTGTACACATGACGAGTATTATCTTTATCTTCTTTACTCAGTCTGCTGATTCAAATGCTAGCCTTTTCTGGAAACAACCTCACAAACACACCCAGAAATAATGTTTTAACCACCTATCTGGGCATCTCTTAATTCAGTCAAATTGACACATAAAAACTAATCATCAAAACACATTCGGTTCTAACATATTAATAATTATCTTAAATGTGTGGTCTAAGCACATCCATCAAAAAAAGATTGGCATTGCAGATTTAAATAAATTGCATAACTATATGCTGCTAACAAAGAAAGCTCTGATATTTAAAATCTCCCACCCTAAGTGAAGCATGGAAAGCTTACTTCAAATCAAAAAGATGGCAAAAGATATATAAACATTAATCAAAAATGCTCAAGTGGCTGTATTAATATCCAATAAAGTAGGCTACAGAGGAAAGAAATTTATTAGAGATAAATATAATAAAATGATTAATCAATAAAAATATAATGATTCTAAATGTGTATACACTAAAAAACATAACTTCAAAATACATTAAGCATAAACTGATAAGCTGAAAGGAGAAACAGACAAATCTACAATTATAGTTGGGAACATTAACACTCTTCTTCAGCAGAAAAATCAGATGATCTGAAGAACACAATCAACCAACAGAATCTAACTGACATAAATAGAACAATCCACTTCCAAACTGCAGAGGACACAGGATTTTTTTTTCAAGTTCTCATGTAACATTTACCAAAATAGACCCATATCCTATCCTAAAAAAACACATTTCACAAATTTAAAAGAATTGAAATCATACAAATTGTGTTCCCCAGCCTTAATGGAATCAAACTAGAAACCAATGACAGAAAGACAACAGGAAAACCTCTAAACAACACACTTCTAAATAATCTATAGTTCAAAGAAAAAGTCTATTGAATACACATATAACTGAGTTCAAATGAAAATAGAACATATCAAAATATGTGATATGTATCTTAAGCAGTGCTGAGAGGGAAACTGGTAACACAAAAGGCTTACATTAGAAATGAGGAAAGTTTCAAATCAATAATTGAAGTTCCTACCTAAAGAAAAAGGAAAGAATTGGCTGAGCATGGTAGCTCACGCCTGTAATCCCAGCACTTTGGGAGGCCAAGGCGGGTGGATCACGAAGTCAAGAGATGGAGACCATCCTGGCTAACATGGTAAAACCCTGTCTCTACTAAAAATACAAAAAATTAGCTGGGCGTGGTGGCGGGCACCTGTAGTCCCAGCTACTTGGGAGGCTGAGGCAGGAGAATGGCATGAACCCGGGAGGCAGAGCTTCCAGTGAGCTGAGATTGCACCACTGCACTCCAGCCTGGGTGACAGAGTGAGACTCTGTCTCAAAAAAAAAAAAAAGAATTCTGTTCTCCTCACTGTTATTCTACCTAATACTGAAAGGTCAAGACAGTATAACAAGGTAAGAAATATAAATAAAATCATATTGATTGGAAAGACAATCACGTTGTTCTGATTTGCAAATGACATGATGTAATACATAGAAACTTCAAATAAATGTATACACAACATTTTAGAATTTTTCATTTTATTTTTATTTTTTGGGACAGAGTCTCACTTTGTCACCCAGGCTGGAGTGCAATGGCACAATCTCAGCTCACTGCAACCTCTGCCTCCCGGGTTCAAGCGATTCTCCTGCCTCAGCCTCCTGAGTAGCTGGGATTATAGGCATGCACCACCAAGCCCGGCTAATTTTTGTATTTTTAGTACAGACAGGGTTTTACCATGTTGGTAAGGCTGGTCTTGAACTCCTGACTTCGTGATCTGCCCACCTCGGCCTCCCAAAGTGCTGAGATTACAGGTGTGAGCCACCGCACCTGGCCTAGAATTATTAAATGCTTTCAGTAAGGTCACAAAATACAAGATCAGCACATTAATCAACAGAATTTCTATATACTAAAAATGTGCACATGGAAAGTGTAATTTTTGAAAAATTGTAACTGCTCCAAAGAATATGTAGTACATAAGTATACACTTAACAAAACTGTTATGAGACCTGTATACAGAAAATTACAAACTGATAATAAAAGAAAGAGAACATGAATAAACTGAAAGGCATACCATATTCATGGATCGGAAAGCTCAACATAGTATGTCCATACTCCCTAAGTTGATCTACAGGTTTAATGCAACTTCTATCAAAATCTCAGTACATTTTTGAAATTTTTTTTCTTTTAGTAAGAGACAAGGTTATTTTAAAATGTATATGGTAAGACCCCTGCCCTAAAATAGCTAAAACAATTTTGACAGAGAGGAATAATGTGAAAAGAATAACTCTACCCAATATTAAGGCTTATTATATAGCTACAGTAATCAAGATATTATGGTGTTAGTAGAGAAACAGACACATAGATTAATGGAACAGACTAAGAAACTCAGAAATAGACCTATACAAAAAATGCTCCACTCATATTTTAGAGTGGTGAAAAAGCAATTCAAGAGAGCAAAGATAGCCTTTTCAATAAATGGCTGCCGGAGCAACTGGATATCCATTGGTAACAGGTTCATTATGAACCTCAATCAAAACCTCAAACTTTACAGAAAAATTAACTTGAAATAGATTACAGACATGTACGTAAAACAAAATTATAACACTTTTAGAGATAAGCACAATATAAACTTTGAGATTTAGGGCTATTCAAAGAATTTTTATACTTTACACTTAATGAATAATCCATAAAGAGAAAAAGTGATACAATTAAAAACTATTTTGATAAATTTTTAATAATCTTTTTCTCTGTGAAAAATCACATTGAGAGGATAAAAAGACAAACTACAGACTGGAAGAAAATAATTACAATACACATATATGATGACTAATATCAAAATATATAAAGAAATCTCCTATATCAAAAAAGTAGAAAGGTCTCTAATAACCTAATGTTATGTCTCAAGGAACTGGAAAAACAAGAACAAGCTAAATCCAAAATTAGTACAAGGAGAAAAATAGCAAAGATCAAAGCAAAAATAAACAAAATAGGGATTTAAAAAAATAAAGATCAATGAAACAAAGAGTTTTTTTAAAAAAAATAAGTAAAATTGACACATCTTTTAGCTACACTAAGAAAAAAAGAGAGAAGACTCAAATTTACAAAATTAAAGGTGAAAAAGGAAACATTAAAACTGACACCACAGTAATACAACGATCACAAGAGACTATTATGAACAACTGTATATCAACAAATTGGAAAATCTAGAAAAAACTGGTAAGTTCCTTGGCACATACAACCTACCAAGATTGAATCATAAAGAAATAAAAAACTTGAATAGAGCAATAACAAGTGACAAGATTGAAGCAGTTATCAAGATTCTCCCATCAAATAGAAGCCAAGAACCTGATGGTACATATCTACTGAGTTCTACCAAACATTTAAAGAAGAACTAATACAAATTCTTCTTAAGCTTTTCCAAAAAGATCAAGAAGAGGGAATACTTCAAAACTCATTCTACAAGGCTAGCATTACACTGGTACCAAAACTAGACAAGGACACACACACACACAAAACCACAGGTCAATATCCCTGATGAACACAGACATAAAAATCCTCAACAAAATACTAGCAAATCAAATCCAACAGCACATTAAAAAGATTATTCACCACAGCCAAGTGGGATTCATCCCAGAGATGCAAAGATGATTCAAAATGGGCAAATCAGTAAACATGATACATCACATTCACAGAATCAAAGCAAAAACCATACGATCACTTTAATAGATGCAGAAAAAGCATTCAATGAAATTCAACATCTTTCACTACAAAAACACTCAACAAATTAGGTACAGAAGGAGCATACACCTCAACACAATAAAGTTCACATATGACAAACACACAACTAATATCAAAAGATTTTAGCTTTTCCCTTTAGATCTAGAACAAGATGAGGATGTCCATTCTTACCACTTTCATTCAACATAGTACTGGAAGTGCCAGCCGGAGCAATTAGGCAAGAGGAAGAAATAAAGGGCATCCAAATGGGAAAGGAGAAAGTAAAACTGTTCCTGTTTTAAGACAATACAATCATAGATAGATAGATAGATAGACAGATATACACACACACATATATACATATATATACACATCTATATATACACACTTATATATGTGTGTATATATATATAATCTCAAAGACTTCACCAAAAACTATTATAACTAATAAATGAATTCAAGAAAGTGGCAGAATACAAAATCAACATACACAAATCAGTAGCATTTCTAAACACCAATAATGAAACAGCCCAAAAAGAAATAAAAGTAATTCCAATAGCTACACACATAAAAAAAATACCCTAGTAATAAATTTAACCATGGACTATTAAACACTGAAGGAAGAAATTGAAGAGGACATAAGGAAATAGAAAGATATTCAATGTTCAATGATTGAAAGAATTAATATCATTAAAATGTCCATACTACCCAAAGTGATGTACAGATCCAGTGCATTTGCTGTCAAAGTATCAACGACATTCTTTACAGATATGGGAAAAACACTCCTAAAATTCGTATGGAAGCACAAAAGACCTCGGATAGCCAAAGCAATCTTGAACAAAAGAAAAAAGCTGTAGGAATCACACTACTTGACTTCAGAATATACTAGAAAGCAACAGTAACCCAAACAGCATAGTACTGGCACAAAAAAATCAGACACACAGACCAACAGGATAGAATAGAGAACTCAGAAAAATCCACAGCCAAATTATTTTTGACAAAGGTGCCAAGAACATATGCTGGGGAAAAGACAGTCTTTTCAATAAATGGTGCTGGGAAAACTGGATATCCACATGCAAAAGAAGGAAACTAGACCCTTATTTCTTACCGTATACAAAAATCAACTCAAAATCAATTACATATTTAAATGTAAGACTTGAAACTATAAAACTACTGAAAGAAAACACTTGGGAAACGCTTCATGGCATTTCCTTGGGTGAGTATTGTTTTGAATAGGAACACAAAAGCACAGGCCACAAAAGCAAAAAGAGACAAATGGGATTACATCAAAGCAAAAAGCTTCTGCATAGCAAAGGAAACAATAAACAAAGCAAAGAGACAACCTACAAAATGGGAGAAAATATTTGCAAACTATGCATCTGACAGAGTTTAACATGCAGCATGTATAAGGACCTCAAAAAGCTCAATAGCAAAATCACTGATCGCTAGGTAAATAATCATTAGGTAAATCACTAATCATTAGGTAAATACAAATACAAATCACTAATCATTAGGTAAATACAAATCAAAACAGTGAAATATCACCTCACCCCAGTTAGAATGGGTATTATCATAAAGTCAGGGAATAAAGGATGCTGGTGAGGAAGTGGAGAAAGAGGAATCCTTGACTGTTGGTGTGGGAATGTAGATTAATACAGCCATTATGGAAAACAGTATGGAGATTCCTAAAAAAAAATTAAAAATAGAACTACTATATGACCCAGTAATTCTGCTACTGCATATATATCCAAAGGATTTGAAATCAGTGTGTCATAAAGATACCTGCATTCCCATATTTATTGCAGCACTATTCACAACAGCAAAGAGATGAAATCAACAAGTGTCCATGAATGAATGAATGGATAAAGAAAATGTGGCATATATACACAATGGAATACTATTCAGCTATACAAGGGTGTGAAATCCTGTCATTTGTGATAACATGGATAAACCCAGAGGACATAATGTTAAGTGAAATAAGTCAGACACGGAAAGACCAAAATTGTATGATCTCACATACATATGGAATCTAGGAAAGTTGATCTTATGCAACTACAGAGTAGAGTGGTGGTTACTAAAGGCTGCGGAGGGGTGGAGAGAGGGGAGTAAAGGAGGTAAGTCAATGGGTACAAAGTAACAGTTAGATAGGAAGAGTAAGTTCTAACGTTTTATTGCATAGTAGGGTGAGTATAGCTCATAACAGTATGTTGTGTATTTTAGGATAGTTAGAAAAGTAAATCATGAAAGTTATCACCACAAAGAGATGATAAAGGTCTGAGGTGATGGACACGCTAACTGCCCTGATTTGCTTACTTTACAATGTCCACATGTATTGAAACATCATACTATATAGCATAAACATATACAATTATTATGTCAATTATAAACAAAATTAAAATTAAAATGAAGAAATCCCAACACTCAATAATAATTTTTTTAAATCCAATTAGAAAGTGAATAAAATATATGAACAGATACTTACTGAAGAAGATATACAAATGGCAAATATTAATAAACACATGAACAGAGGTTCAATATCTTTAATAATCAGGGAAATGCAAATTTAAACCAAAATAAAACTACCTACCTATCAGAATAGCTATAATAACAAATACAGAAGAAAATAAGTAGACATTGCTGAGATATATTTTATAGGTACAGTTGTTGCTATTTTCTTTGTATTTATTTGGATGACTTGAACTTTCATAATGTGTTATTCAAAAGATCAGTCATTAATTTGAAAATAAAAATAAATAACAAAATAAGCAATAATTCTACTATACTAACCGAGTCAGAGATCTTGAGTCCCTTATACATGATTTAGGATGGAAATTGGAAATGGTAGCACATCCAGAAGAGAACAGCCAATATGACATGTTTGAGGAAACCTAAATTAAAGTATTTGGGAACAAGGATCACAGTCATCTTTAAATTATTTAAGGGCTTTCATATAGAAGTTAGAGTAGATATTATAGCTATGCTCTAGAAACAAGACTCATAAGTAGAACTTACATGGCGACAGATACAGATTTCCTGATGACGAATCTGCCTCACAAAGGATGAGTTCAAGCAGAGGCAGGAAAACCTTTATGTTAGGAACATTGTAGAAAGGATGGCTACAGTTCAGAAGGAGGCTAGAATTGTGAACTGCTATAGTCTATCTTACAGAAATCTGTTTTTCATAAAGGAAAGGTTTCTGACTACTTTTATTTGCAATTTTTCTTGTATTGGGGGTTTCTGGCACCTTTTGACCTATCCCTTTGTACCTGCTACCTCTGGGAACTGCTCTCTCAAAGACAGATCTTAGGTAGCTTTGATCTGATGCTTCAAGATGGAAATAAAAAGCAAATGTGAAGCAAGGTGCCAAAACCTTTTAATGCATTAATTATTTAAAATCGTATCTTTCTACATTATGAACCAGATAAAGGATTCGCTGCATGTCACCCTTCCAACTTTTTGAAAATGTAACTGGAAAATTTCTAAGGTGAAAACATGGCAACTATTCATGCTAGAGTTTCCACAACTGCGTCAAATAGCACTCGGCATGTGACAGAAGAGAGCCCCACGCAGTGACCTTTGTCCCCTCTGGTCCTCAGCTCTCAATCTGGGGTGGTTCATTCCACTTTCCACGGCAGACCTTTCAGTCACAGCAGAAACTGTTTACTCCTTTCACTTCTTAAAGATAACATTCAGTTAAACTGAGGGCTAGTGATAGCAATTGCTATTTAAAGGAGCTGTCACTCATTTTATACAATTTCCAAATGTTCGAAAAATTACGTAAAGAAAGTTTTTAAACAAATATACACAATAGAGTCATTCCTCCACAATAGCAATCAAAGGTGTTTTCTTTCAGGATTTGCTAAAGGTTCTTTCTTTCTTTCTTTTCTCTCTCTCTTTCTTTTTCTTTCTCTTTTTCTCTTTCTCTCTCTCTCCTTCCCTCCCTCTCCCTCTCTTTCTCTCTCTCTCTCTTTTAATGCTCTAAGTTTAGACATCCCAGAGAGTTAGGTTGCTCCATGGCACAGTATGTCGTGTCTTGTTCTGTGCTACTTCTGTGACTTGTATCCATTTCCATTAATAGATATATCATAGTGGATGTTCCTTTAGTTACAAAATACAGACAATCATTCCTGTGTTTCAGGATTATTGTGAACGTTAGAAAACCTGCCAGTAAAAGTCTGACAGAGTGATTAGTTTTATTTTGTAGAAATGATCCTTGTAGACCACAAGCTCCTCTAGAGCAGGATCCATGACCTGGTCACTTGTAATGAACATGAATCTGTTTCATAACTCTGAGGTAGATGAAATACCACCTTATTTTGTGTTTTAAATTCAAATTAAATCTTCTTCCAAATCCTCACTAGGTGCCTGCCGAGACTGTCACTGGCCCAGAATTGTTTGATAGTCCCAAGATGTTAGACTGTCTGGAAATGTGGGAAGTGGTCTGTTTTTACTCCTTTGAGCTTGTAGCTGAGAGGTTTATTAACCAAATTCAAACAGTCCTAGAAAAGGCAAGAACCCATCTTCTCACAGAATATTTTTCCCCATGCTTCCTTTAGCTAAGGACCTTTATTCACCATGTTTCTCAAGATTAGCCACCACCTATTCTATGCTGCCTCTTCCCACATCCTTTCTCTGGTTCCTTCACCTTCTGGGAAATAGATTCAGCACACTTAGGCTCCTAGTCCACAGCCTATCCTTGTGCTTCCTTGAATCACAAGTATTTGAACCTTTTCTTAGAACATAAGAAACCCTAGAACCCAGGACACTCCCATCTCCCTTAACTTCTTGGAGCATGGGGGGTGGGTTGAGAGTAGGGGGGTGGTTGATGAGGAATTCACAGAAAAAAAAACATGATTTTGTTTTCAGGTTATCCCACCATTCATTTTTGCATCCCCAGGGCCTAACACGGAGCCCTGCAGAGACTAGGCACTCATGAATATTTAATAAGAGTGCAAATGAACTATAAGTAATACAGGTGAACTGTCATGAGGCATGCCAACTATAAGGTCCTAGAGCACAGCTAGTCCACTGGTTTTGTTTGTTCGTTTGTTTGTTTTTGAGACGGAGTCTCACTCTCTCACCCAGGCTAGAGTGCAGTTGCATGATCTTGGCTCACTGCAACCTCTGCCTCCTGGGCTCAAATGATTCTCCTGCCTCAGCCACCTAAGTAGCTGGGATTACAGGCATGCACCACCATGCCCGGCTAATTTTTGTATTTTTAGTAGAGATGGGGTTTCATCATATTGGCCACGTTGGTCTTGAACCCCTGACCTCAGGTGATCCACCCGCCTCAGCCTCCCAAAGTGCTAGGATTACAGGCGTGAGCCACCATGCCTGGCCTAGTCCACTGTTAACTGAAGCTTCAGAAGTTGGTAACTGTTATTAAGCGTCCATGTGATAAAGCTGCTCAACTTTGGTAATGCCACTGAGGTTCCCCAGTTCTAAAGCCAAAGCCAGCCAAAATGGTCCAAGAGAAGTGACAGGATCCCTAGAATTTGGAGGCCACTGTTATCTCTTACTCAACTCTGTAATTATTAGGGTGTCAGGCACACGAATGGTTGTCATGTCTGATATTCTACATTGTAAATCAGTGGAATAATATAATAAAACTCTAAGTATCTGAGAGCTAAGTTTTCCAAAAAACGGCAGAAGACTCCCAATGTCATTAAAATTTTAATCATTTAGAATTAATATCTCTTTAGAATATATTAGGTATATCTCTGTTGTCTTAGGCAAATTATAGCAAACATAATTTAACCGTTCTGTGTAATTTAATGTAATCTTTACAAATATTCATTATTCCAGTACATATAAACAGTGGTGTCTTCTGGGCACTTTGGGGTAAATTGGGCTTTCTGTAGGACAGGGAATGACCATGAATGCTGGGTTTTCCCTAATCCCACAGGCATCTGTCTTTCATTACTTTTGCGTGTTTTCTTCATTAATGTTTTTCTCATTTGTTTCCTGATAATGAGATACAATGCTTTGTTGGATAACAGCTGTTGTCTTTCCTGAATAGTTTTTAATTTTTTTGCTTCTAAGTTGATAAAGCTTAGAAAATGGGGAACTTAGCTTTTTTTTGATTTAAGAATAAATAAGAATGAATTGTCTCTGATTTTCATTGGGCTGATATTTTGACAACTATTTTTGGGTTCCACTGGGTTCATGGCTATGTTTAGGTAATGATGCTTCAGTTGGCTGACTACCATATATTTATAAGGTACTTTGAATTTTTTGGAGTAATGTCATTACTGTGAACCACTTCCTTCTCATATTAATTCTGTCATTATTTTACATGTTTTATAGATTTGAACCTGAGGTTAGGAGGTCCACATCCCCACAGTCAATGGAGGGGACTAAAAATCCTTCCCTTGCCTTTTGACCCTCAAGTCTGACACAGTTTCCAGCTCACTACCCTCTGCAAACATTCTGGGTTATTAAAAACTAGTTGACCCCACATGGTCTGATAATCTCACAAATGGTAAAGTGACTGATGGAATTTTTAGAGTTAGACTATTTCTTCTCATATATTTAGAATCAAATATGACACACACACATGCACAAAGACTAGAAGTTTGGGAACTAGAAGAAATTAAGCACTGTCAAATGAGACAAAGAAAAAAAGCCAGTATTTATGGATTTATAGAAGATAGATAAAAAAACAAATAAGAGTATGTTTATCAGTGATAACTATTATAGTTCCACTGTCAGCTGAAGTGAATATTCAATATAATTCCTAAGTAATTCATGTAAAATCATATTTTCTTAAACTTAATGATACTCCGTAGGCTCCTATACATTTTTATGAGCATGACTGCCATTTAATGGATGACAGGTTTTTTTTTCACTTTTGCTATATAGGAGGAACAATATATGCAAATTTCATACTTTCATTCCAGCATTTTTTGCTTTCTTTTTCTAGATTGTCAGAATGTTTTCTCCCTTCTGACAACCCAAATCCTAATCGTGCTTCAGGATTCAGATGAATTTAAATAACCTGCATGAAATACCTTCCATGATTCCCACAGAACTTTCTCGTCTCCCTTTTCTCCTCATTCCTCCTCATTCCTCCAATACCTCAGGCCTCAATCTCTTATTAGTCATTTCAGGTCTAACAGCCCTTGACCTAGTTAGATGATACACACTTCTCAGACTAAAGACTGGATCTTATATTTCTAGTGTAGTTTTTCTACTTGCAGTTAGCAAAGGTCTAGTTATATAATAGGTGGTCAAGTAACAACTGAATAAATATGAAAGTCAATAGATTGATAACATTAAAATTAACCAAGTTCAACCTATTTGTACATTTTAGAGATGAGAAATAGATGTCAAATTGCCTTTGTGCTGGCTATTCGTCATTTGGCCACCACAAACCCAGACCCGTTTTCTCCCTGTCTGTCCTACTATGTGCCTCGTGAGGAAATCCCCTCACAAGGAGACTGCAATAGTAGGCAGAATAACGGCCCACAAAAGATGTCCATGCCCTGATTCTCAGAATGGCAAAAGCAACTTTGCAGATGTGATTAGAGTTAAGAATACCGAGTTAGGGAGATTATCCTAGATTATCTGGGTGGACCCAAGGTACTTACATGCAATCTTAAAAGTAGAGAACATCTCCCAGCTGTGGTCAGAGAAAGAGACGCAATGATGGGAGAAGGGTCAGAGGACTCAACTCTATTGCATGGCTGGCTACGAAGATGTAGGAAAGGGCCATGTGTCAAGGAATGTAAGTAGTTTCCGGAAGTTGGAAAAGCAAGGAAATGGATTCTCCCCTGGAATCATCAGAAAGGAATGCAACCCTGTTGGACACCTTGGCTATGACTATGTTGAACTTCTAGTCTACAAAGATATAAGATAATGGGTGGATTTCTTCCCTGATCCCTCCCTCCTTCAGCCCTGTACTGTAGGCTGTACTTGTGTCCCTCATGCTTTAGCTCCCACTGGCTGAATCTTCCTCCTTCAAGCATCCAGCTCCAACTAGGCTCTAATAATCCTACGTTTTCTCTCTTTACCCCTTCACTCTCAGAGACACCCATGGCTCCCCACTAGTTGCTTGTTTCTGGAAGCATCTCTATCCCTTGCTTATTCACTTAATGCTGCCAACACCTCTGCTAGTAGTCACTCACTATACATTTTTTATTTTAACAGTCTGGGGTAAATTTGTTCCCTGCTAGGACCCAGACTAGGGCAGCCTTGTTTCTTTAAAGCATTATAAAAGGCTGCTAAAAGTTCATGTATACTTGAGAGAGGAGCATATATCCGAAAGACAGGGGAAAGGTGGTGAGAAACCATCTGACCCCTGAAAGAAGCTTCAGATTCTCATGACTTTTCCATTCCCACGAAGCATGTTTATGATTTTTTAAATTCTGTGATGTCCCTGTGTCCTTATCCTCTCCACTCACACCATTCCACTACTGCTATCTGTACACAAGTATTTTTTTCTTGATGGATATTTACTCTCTGTGTTTGCAATTTCTTATGCTTAGAATCCTCTCTCACCTTTTTGTATTTAATATTCAGGATACAAACAGATCTCTGAAAACAAGAGGATCAAAATTTCAGAATAAGCATCACAAAGATCACCAATTTGTCCACACCAAACTATACTCCATGTTTTAGCATGCAGAAAATTGGCAGGTTCATGAAAGAGATTGTGAATAATAAAACGGATACATAACAGTAGAACATCTTCCTTACTAGCACAGATGTCCAGATGCTCTAGATCATTCTGTGCTGTAGCCAGAAGCTGACATTTACAAATAACTATATTCTGGCCCCATCTGAGAGTTCTGACTTGCTTCTCAGATAACACCTACTTCTTCCTCACTGTGCCCATAGATCAGAGAACACAAGAATGGATGGTATTGAGGGACCATCTCTTCCAGTGCCTTCACTTCATAACTGAGGACAGTAAAGTCCATCAGGATGGCTACTATTAAAAAGGCTATGGAGAAAAGGGAACATTTATACACTGTTGGAGGGATTGTAAATTAGCTCAGCCACTGTAGAAAGCAGTTTGAAGATTTCTCAAAGAACTTAAGACATAACTACCATTTGACCCGGAAACCTAATTATTGAGTATATACCGAAAGAAAAATAAATTACTCCACAAAAAAGACACATGCACTTGTATATTGATTGCAGTACTATACATATTCACAAAAACATGGAATCAACCTAGGTGCCCATCAATATTGGATTGGATAAACAAAATGTGGTAAGTATATACCATGGAATACCACACAGCCATCAAAAAAAAAAAAAAAAACAAAATCATGTCCTTTGCAGCAACATGGATAGAGGTGGAGGCTATTATCCTAAGCGAATTATTGCAGAAACAGAAAACCAAATATTGCATGTTCTCTTTTATAGGTGGGAGCCAAACATTGGTTACTCATGGGCATAAAGATAGCAACAACAGATACTGGAACTACTGCGAGGGGGATGACGGGAGTGGGTAGAGGGTTGAAAAATTAACTGTTGAGTACTATTCTCAATATCTGGTGACAGAATCATTTGTATCCTCAATCTCAGCATCATGCAATATACCCACGTATCAAACATGCACATATACCCCCGAATCTAAAATAAAAGTTGAAGTTATTAAAAATAAAATGCTGTGGCAGGTAGGCAGGCAGGTTTAGTGCCTAAAGGCTTGGATGACAGGGTCAGGTTCCTTGGGCATTTAAACATGACACTATCACTTAACTGTACAAACCTGGACAAGTAACTTTACTTCTCTGTGCCTAAGTTTTCACACATCTGTATAAAGAGAGTAATAATACTATTTATCACAACATTGTTCTGAGGGTTAAATGAGATCATATCTGTAAGGTACTTTATAATGCATGCTTATAATCAAGAAATGGGCTGAGGATATTAGAATGAAAACTAAGCTTATCCATTTTGATGCATGACTAATCCTTAGTAGCCCTGAAGAAAAGATATTCTTCTTTGCAAATGATGAAACAGAGACTCACAGAGTTTAACTAATTTGGCCTAAGTCACAAAGTTCTTGCTCAATGGAAAAGATTCAAATCCAGATCTACCTGATTCTAAAGTCCATGCCACTCATACTCCCCCATGCTGTGACCTTTCTATTCTGAGCACAAAGTTCCTCAGCTCTTCTTATGGCCCTTCCCAATGTTTGGTCAGTGCCCCCAAGATTCATTTTCCTTAGGTTACTGTTGACTCTTCTCTCTCCTTCATTCAAATATGCTATCTAAACTAGCACAACCACATACTCTCCAACCTTTTCCCTGCCTTATTTTTATTTATACCACTTATCACTACCTGATATCATATTATATATTTAGTTTATTTTCCACCTTCCCCACTGAGATTGTAAACTCCATGCAAGGACTGTTGCCAAATTTTGTCCATTGCTATATCCATAGCATGTAGAATGCAGTCTAGAACATGGTAGGTGTTCAACAATCATTTTCATGAAAAATAAATGAATGAGCAGATTAATGAAATTCTGTCCTTCTACAAGTACTGGACAAGTGCACTCAACAAGAACACTCAACATATCTATTGCTTTCTTTTCCCAAGAAAACACCAGTTGCTAGAGCTTAAAACTCACACACCAGAGATCTCCACTTTATTATGCTCTGCCATTTAAAATCGTTTTCCATATCAAGGCATTGTACACAGAGCAGTAAAAACACTTTCTGCCACTTTTTCTTATTTCCTGGTGTGTCTTAAATCCTAATTATTATTGTCTGTTTTATATTGAACAAAACAATACTGACTTGAATTTGCCTAATGAAAACTTCCATTATCTTCCTACCACGTAACTATTCAAGTTAAAATCAATACTCCCCAAAGGGCTGGGTTCCGATAAAATCATTACAAGCCATTTTTTTTCAATTTCTGCATGGTATTATGAAAAAGTCAAATTGCCCCAATTCTTGCCTCCTGGGCTCTTAAAATCTAACACAGATAATGATGATGTAAGAAGTTATATTAGGACACAAATAACCAGTTCATGGGTTGATGCTGTGAGATGCAAGGAGATTTTGAGAGTGAAGTCTGGGTATGCGCAACAGTGAACTTTCCTAGTCTAGGTTTTACTGTTTGCTATTTCTTCTACTTCAAATCCTCTTCCACCTTTTGTACTAAAATTGTATTTCTCACTGGTTGGCTTCTCAAATTCCAAACCCACTAGGTTTGGAGATTCCAACTTCTCAGGCAGCCCACAAAGCAATAGTGCTCAGTATAGCTTTGTGAATATATATAAATGATTGTGTGTGTTTCCAGGATGCTGAACATATACACGGTGAAGTTTCAAGAATGTAATATAGAGCTAGTACATCCTCAAACAAACTATGACCAACAGCTTTAGTAATAGACCACAGCTGTTTAATAATAGGGGTTAACCTCAGTTCTCTAAGAAATGTTTACATAGTAGGTATACATCTATACTATGCATAGTACATTCACCTAGTTACGTACTAAAATGTAATGTATTCTCCTGTTAATGAGAGTCACCTCTACTTGTTTAAAATTTCCAGATTTTGTATAATGATCAGGGGTTGCTTTTATAATCAGAAATAATGTTATTTAAAAAGAGATATATTTCCAATCCTGCATATAGTTGACCATAAGGATACCAATAACATTTTCTCCTTCAACCCCCTGAGCAAACTGTCATTAGTTTGTAGTTTAATGCAATATCTGTTTTTTGCAGATTTAACAAAAGCCTGACCCCCAAGTTTTCATACATATGCATATGCCCTATGGCTCCTTCTTCATCACATACCAACCCTAAGTCACTAGCATGAAGTTTTACTTGATTGAGCCTGACCCAGGTCTACAAAGTATTATGCAGAACACAAAGGAACAACTGGGAGGAAAATTCAGATTAAGCAGCTCAGCTTTGAGGATCCTGTGGCTGTTCTGCATTTAAAACCTTGGTAAAGAAACTACTGACAGTAATTTCAGATAATCAGGCAAAAATGGGTTGATACCTCAAAATAGCCAAGTGCATGTTTTTAAAAAAAAATTAAAATAGTGATTTTTGCCATTACTTTTAATGGCAGAAACCGCAATTACTTTTGTACCAACTAATAGTAATCCCTTGTAAATATGAAGTACCTAATCTGGAATAGCCCTTGATTCAGGGCATTATACAGATTATCTGTTATAGTCAGAACACTGTAAAAAAGAAATTATCTTTATTCCATGTTAAAGGTGGGTTTCAAATTCCAGAGTGATCGAATGACTTGTCCAAGGCCACACAAGTCCTAAATAGCAAAACCGGAATTCATACCCATGACTGCCTTACTCCAGACTCAAGTTCCTTCCTTTACACAAAGCTTGTACAGATTGGGTAATCCTGACTCTGCCAGGAAACTCAAAGGACAAGGGCCAGAAATACAGCGAGGGAAATTCATGTGTTACACAGAATTTTCTATCCAACCTGCCCCTACATTCAGCTAGGTAAATTCTTTTAGATTCAGGAATCTACTGGGGAAATGTGTAATCAGGCAGAACTAGAAAGTCCACAGGAGCCAGACACATATTTGGCAAGCAGTGTTTTGTTTCACAGGTTGATTTTTAAGAGGTTTTTTTTTTTTTTCCACCATTTTCTTCTTCCCTCCCTCCCTGACTTCCTACCTCTCTTTCTCCTCTCCCTGTTGGTTTGACAATCTAAGTTAAGCTCCACTCTGGGTCATGTATGCATTATTTCTCTTCAATGTACTTGGCCTTAGAATGTATTTGGAACCAGAATGCATGGAAATCAGCTAGGGGAGAGAAAGGGGAGGAGGAGATGAAGAGAACAAACCCTACTGTGGCTCCAGGCAAACAAAATCAAGCTTCCAGAGTTAAAAAACAAAACCAAAAACGAAACAACAACAACAAAAACATGTCGCATTCTGTACCACATAGGTGGTGACCACTTACACACAGGTCTGCAAATGCGAACACCTGTATCTTGCCTTCTTTTGATTTCAGTCGTTTCTTTTGTGAAATTCAAGGATGGACTCTGATTCCCAAGCCCCAAGTTTAACACTCTGTGGTTCTTACAGTGTCTCCTAGAGTTAAATGCGAATGGAATATTGAATAGTAAGTGGGAAAATACACTCCAATAGAGTCATTTAACTCTAGAAATATTTTGTAAATACACATTTTGGGTTACACATTGTTTTACTTAAGTCTAGATAATAGTGCCATTTGCATTCTAATCTCAGCTTGGTCCCTTCCTTGCTAGTAGATAGAAGAAGCTCTCATTCTTTTTGGTGTTTTAATTTCCTCAGTGGTTAAACAAGGATGACACATCTAACCTGCCTTTCAGAATGTCTGGATGGACACTATAGCAAAACCTTTTAGAATGTTTTGGCTTAAAAGACTTCTCTCTGAACCATATTTATGTTTTAATATACTATTTTCCCCAAACAGTCATCAGTAGGATTTACAAAGAAAACATATTCATATAATGGGATTAATTTCTCTAGATCCTTGGATGATCTCAAAATGTTTGGCCTTGATTAATCAATGAATTTGAATTTTTGGCAAATACCAATCATTATGTACATGATTCAAATATTTGCCCTTTTCTGCATAGTCAAGGCAATCTAATTTTAACTAATCGTAAGAAAATAAATGTTAATATTCAACAGCATTAGAGTACTGTTTTGTTGCACTAAAATTCCTCTAATGACATAAGATATCAAGATGCAAAAATTCCATGGAGATCCCAACACATGATGTATAAAATCATATTGAGACTAAATGCTGAAGTTGGAAATGATCTTAAAAAGGAAATCTAGTGAAAAGGCTTGACTTTATAGATGAAGAAAGGAGGAAAATAAAATTTCCTAAGCAACCAGAGGTATTGTACTAAGTGCTTTACTGCACCAGGTATTCAATCTTCATCATAGCTCCATTATAGTTCCTTCATTTTACCTAAAAATAATCTGAAAGCCAGGGAAGTAAAATAATTTACCCTTTCTCAGTGATATGATTATGATCAAACTCCAGATTCTGTATCAGAGGTCCTCGTTCAGAGATCAAGCCAAAAACCTATAAGTCTACTTGAGCCTAAATCCTATATTCAGTAGTAAAATGCCAACAAGCTGACCAACAAATTTTTCTTTCTGAGAGAAACGATTCATGGTAGAAAGCTGGTACATAGACAACTGGGGAATAGTAAGACCACTTGTGTGCCTCTCTTTTAGGATGACCAATTACTGTATGTATAGAACAGGCTTTTATCAACTACTGAGATCCAAATAGATAATAATCATGTTATACAAATAAAAGCTCAAATTTATTGAATATTTATGATATATCAAGGACTTCTAAAATGTCATTTTATACCTTCACATAACTTTTAAAGATAAATATTACCACCCCATTTACAGATGATGTAACTGAAGCTTAGTTGGGTAGATAACAACAACAATAATACAAATTACTTGTATAGAATTTACAATGAGACAGGAACTAAGTCCTTGATCACATATTACTCGTGTGTTACACATACAACTTCTGTAATCATCACAACAACCCTATAAGGCAAGTATTAGTATTACACCCATCTACCATATGGGAAACTGATATAGAGAGAGCTCTAAAATCACACAATGCAATGGTAACAGAGCCAGCCAGGCTCTTACGCACTGCTCTACACTCAGTATGATGGAGACAGCCAGTGGACACAGAAGGATTTGAACCTAAGACTTGGACTCCAAAGCCCATATTCTTTCCAGATCTTCATGTTTCTCAATCCTGTCTGCTCTTTAGAATAATAAGGGAAGCATTTGGGAAGTCAGATTTCTATTAAAGCAGTTGTCCCCAATATTTTTGGCACCAGGGACTGGTTTTGTAGAAGACAATTTTTCCACAGACCATGAAAAAATTGTGGGGTTGGGGGATGGTTTTGGAATTATTCAAGTGCATTACATTTACTGTGCACTTTATTTCTGTTTTTATAACATTGTAATATATAATGAAATAATTATAAACTTACCATAATGTAGAATAAGTGCGACCTCTGAGCTTGTTTTCCTGCAACTACACGGTCCCATCTAGGGGTGACAGGAGACAGTGACAGATCATCAGGCATTAGATTCTCATAAGGAGCCCACGACCTTGATCCCTTGCATGCGCAGTTCACAATAGGGTTCACGCTCCTATGAGACTCCAACGCCACATGTGATCTGACAGGAGGCAGAGCTCAGGCAGTAATGTGAGCAATGGGAAGTGGCTGTAAATACAGATGAACCTTCACTAGCTCCTTGACCTCCGCTCACCTCCTGCTATGTGGCCAGGTACCTGGTCTGTGGCGCAGTAACAGCCTATGGCCTGTGGCTTACAGATCGTTGTACTGAAGAATGTGATCATTTTCTCATGTATGCAAACTGAAGGAGGTTTCAGTTGAGTTGCATATTTATTCCTAAGTGTCAATGAATCCTTAAGGAGGAGAGGAGCACCTTCCCTGTTGCTTGAAATGGAAGTTCTCATCTTGATTCTTCAAATGATTTGTCGGCCACTCTGAGGCAGGCTCTAGACCCATTTCCACTGGTCCCAGCCTAAGCATGGCTGCCAGCAAACTCAGGCCAGAAAATCTACATGGGTTCTGCAAAAATGCCTTTGTGACCTAGATTTTTTTTTTTTTGTCTAAACGTCCCTTAACTTTTCACTTTGACAATCACGTATTGAATTTCAACTATGGGCAAAATACTGTGCTAGGTACTCTTGGGAACACAGATTCCTTGGCCCCAAGGAAAGCACAATCTATTGGAGAAAATATAAATATTGGCAGCAAAATATAATTCCTATTATAGTACCAAGGAGCCCTTTTGGCTCTGTATCTAAGTTTAAGTTTCTGCTATATGTGAGAAAATTAGAATGGGTTCAGGAATACTCTGGGGGGTGGGGGGTCAAATCAAAGCACATAAAGGTGAAATATGGGGCCTTACAATGTGTTTCACTTTCATAAATGAGTTTACGCAACTCTGTGTGCTTTTAGTGTGCCCTGGAGAATTAGGTAGATCATTATTGTTGTTGTTGCTATTTTATTCTCCAATGACGAGTTTACAGCATATTCTCTTCAGTGGTTTGTGTCCCAGAAAGCAAAATAAACTCAACATTTTCTTCCTGCAACCTCTCATGAATATTAATGATGTCATTATTTATTGTTTGGCAAAATATGACAAAAATAAAAATGCATTACAGTGAAAAAGAACATGTATATACCAAAAATATCTAGCTACTGTCAGAATACTTGTGTCATCATCATTACCAATAAATGCGCACTTGACAAGGATGCTCCATACACTGTACCATCCCACAATTCCCTGTAACCACTGACCTTTCTTAAAGAGTGCTGCTAGTTCTTTGGTTGCTACTTGTTGAACTCGCATTAATTTTAAAGTTGTACAGTTTTGCTGTGCTTAAGTCAGAAACATGGAGTTCAGTGACAATGGGCAAAAGAGATTTGTAGAAGCAGTCTTCCAGAAACAGATCTTCAGGGCCTCAGAATCTTCCCTCAAAGATTTTTGTGCTCAGAGGCTCAAATATATAAAACAAACAATTAAAATGGTCATAGTTAAAAGGGGGTGTAGAGTCCTACCTATACAGACCTACTCTCACACCCTAGAGCAGCCCAAAGCAACTTCACAGAGCCCTTTGAATTCTGCACATCACACTTGCAAAGCCACTGATCCAATCCATTTCATAGAGGAGGACCCAGACAACCAAGCCAATTCAAGTAGCTAAGGCCACCGAGTTAGAGGCAGAGTTGAAAATAACACTCATATCCCTTCGGTCATAGTGCATTGCTCATTGTACACTACTTCTTGCCTCTCTACATAGTGCAATTTGAGAGAAGAATAAGTGAAAAAAAATTACTAGAAACATTTATCATGACAGTCTCATTTCCAACGTGGCAAAATAGAACTCCTCTGGGGTTTGCCAGACAATCCTAAAATCACAGTGTGATCATTTAAGTGGAATAACTATTGCATATTGAACCAGTAAAGTAAAATGGCGAGCCTCAAGATGTTTTATCCATGTTCTTAGACCTGTAATAGAACTTATAAAATTCCTTGTATGGAATTCCATTAGCTCTGGCAGTCCAAAATAAGTATGACCACAGTGAGAACTTGACCAGGATTTTGTATAGTACAGCTAGACTTATTTCTAGTTCAACCTTCTTCCTATTGGTGGTGCTAATTCTACCCAATGCCATTGAATAACTCTGATAAACCTTGTTCAAGAACACAAAAATTCTAAAAGTCGGTGATAATCTTGTTGTGTATGTGTCCATTTGATTCAACAGAACACAAGCATTATCCAGCAGGAGGATGCAATGTCATTGTCACTTGCTTGCAACCTAGGCCTAAACAAATCCCTTCAGAAATTATACGAAAATTAAGCTTTAGAGAGCCTTAGAGGCTATACATAGAATTAGTGATTTGAACTATATCTTGAATCCCAGTCCAGTGCTATTTGCCCAAGTTGCTTCATAATCTATGTTCTTCCCCTTCCTAAAGGAAATGTTAGCTGATATCCAAGATAGGCAAAGAATTCCTCAGCATTTTCTTATTACCTTTTATAGAAAGTGATTGACCCTTAGCCTAACCACATCTATAGTGGATGCACTCAATCAATTATTCTTTCTGATAACCTCTAGCAACAGCAGAATTCATTTGAAGACAGTCAGAATTATTTACTCATAATTTTGTTCATCCTTTATGTTAGAAGGTTAATAAAAACCCCTCTTACACAGTATGGTAGGGAGAAAAATAAACTGATAATATACATCCCCATTGTTACCATTTTAAAACTGCTGTATAAATTTAGCATTTGTTTTTTAATTGCATTATTACTGATATTGGTTACATAAAATGCTACGAGTCATAATATTAAATACTTAGAATTCTATTATATTGACTCTGGAAAAATATGGCAACATGGGGGTAGAGAGAATCTGACATGAATCCTCTTTCTTCTGGCCAGACTAAACATGCCCAGTGGGTGTGATCCATTTATCAAGCTATCCAGGAAAGGGGAGATCTTGTTCTTCAATAATCAATTCCAAGATGTTATAGAAAATGGCAGATTAAAAGACTCTAAGAACAGGATCCTCCCTGAAAATAATAAAAAAATCTGGCCAAAACTATTGGAATCAACCTTTTCAGAACTCTGGAATCTAACCAAAAGATTGATGCAATCCAGATAACATTTTTAACACAAGCATGCAAACTAAAAACTGGCTAACTCTCTGTAAGAAGCATGAATTTGTGTTTTGATTTACCCTAGTCCTATCCCTTGCTACCCAGCTCAACAGCAGTCTTGAAAATAACAGTCATCATTCCAGGTACCAATATCTGAGGGAGCAGAATGTAACAAAGTAACAAAGAATTCTTATGTAGTAATGATTCCCTGGAAGACCCACTCAAAAGGCCAGTATTTATCCAACCTGACTGGGAAATTGCCTAGTACTAAGAGCTGTTACCCCAGGGAACATTGTCAAAAGCAATTTACAAGCATAAATCCTAAGCAAAAAGAACAAATCTGGAGGTATCACATTACCTGACTTCAAATTATACTACAAAGTTATAGTAACCAAAACAGCATGGTACTGACATAAAGGTGGATACATAGATCAACGGAACAGAATAGAGAGCTCAGAAATAAAAACAAATACTTACAACCAACCGATCTTCAACAAAACATAGGAAAACATAAATCGGAGAAAGAACACCCAATCCAATAAATAATGCTGGGAAAATTGAATAGCCACATGTAGAAGAATGAAACTGGATTCTCATCTCTCACTATCTATAAAAATCAACTGAAGATGGATCAAAGACTTTAAGACCCAAAAGCATAAAAATTTTAGAATAAAACCTAGGGGAAACACTTCTGGACACTGGCCTAGGCAAAGAGTTTATTACTAAGACCCCAAAAGCAAATGCAACATAATAAAAAAAAATTAATGGGACCTAATTAAACTAAAAAGCTACATAATAAAAAAAATCAACAGAGTAAACAGACAACTCACAAAATGGAAGAAAATATTTGCAAATTATGTATCTGACAAAGGACTGATATCCAGAATCCACAAGAAACTCAAACAAGTCAGCAAGAGAAAAACAAGTAATCCCATAAAAAGTGGGCAAATTACATGAATAGACATTTCTCAAAAGATATATAAATGGCTAACAAACACGAGAAAAATGTACAACATCACTAATCAGGGAAATGCAATTTAAACCACAATGAGATACCACCTTATCCCAATCAGAATGGTCATTATTAAAAAGTCAAAAAACAGTAGATGTTGGGTGGATGTGGTGAAAAGGGAACACTTATACACTGCTGGTGGGAATGTAAATTAATCTGATCTCTATGGAAAACAGTTTGGAGTTTTCTCAAAGAACTAAAAGTAGATCTGTCATTCAATTCAGCAATCCCACTACTGGGTATCCACCCAAAGGAAAATAAATCATTATATCAAAAATGCACCTGCACATGAATGTTTATGGCAGCACAATTCACAATTGCAAAGATACGGAGCCAACCTAAGTGCCCATCAACTGATGAGTGGATAAAGAAAATGTGATAATATATACACCATGGAATACTAATCAGCCACAAAAAGAATGAACTAATGTCTTTTGCAGCAACTTGGATGGAGCTGGAGGCCATTATTCCAAGTGAAGTAATTCAGGAATGAACAATCAAATACCATATGTTCTCACTTATACGTGGGAGCTAAGCTATGCGTATGCAAAGTCATACAGAGTGGTATAACAGACATTGGAGACTCATGAAGGGGAAGGGTGAAAGAGGACTGAGGAATAAAAAGATTACACATTGAGTACAATGTACACTGCTCAAGCAGCAAGTATACAAAAATCTCAGGCTTCAACACTATACGGTTCATCCATGTAACCAAAAACTATTTGTATCCCAAAAGCTACTGAAATAATACATGTTAAAATAATATATATTTTTATATATGTATGTATAATATTTACAAGCATAAATGCATTAGTCCCTGCCTTAGACTTTGCATCCTGGTTTCACAGAGCCTAGAGGTCTGCCAGAGGTGATTGCTTTGGGTCTTCTTAGGTCTTTCCTGAGCGTCTGGGACTGCATTTGACCACTGAGATCCCAGAAATATGTCAGATATTTTCAAAACCCTTATTCCCAAAACATCTCATTCCCAGCCTTTCCTCCCAAGAGTTTTGGTTGGTATATTGTTTGTCCCAACTGTTATCCATTTTCTCAGGCAGCAGACACTAGAACAGGCCTGGAAACTTTCCCTGCAAGATCAGGGACACAGCAAGAATGTCCTCTCTCACCACGTGTATTCAACATTGTACTGGAGTTCCTAGCTAATGCAATAAGACAAGAAAAGGAAATAAAAGACATGCAGATTGAAAAAGAAGAGGTAAAAGTATCTGTCTGTGAATGACTTGATCTTATATATATAGACAATCCCAAAAACGCCATATAGTTGTTAAAGCTAATAAATAAATAAATTCAATAAAGTTGTAGGATACAAAATCGACATACAAAATCAGCTGCTTTTCTATAAGCTAACAACAAACTATTTGAAAAGAAAATTAAGAAAATGATCCCATTTACAATAGTATCAAAAAGAATAAAATACCCAGGAACAAACTTAAGTAATGAAGTAAAAGATTTAAATACTGAAAATTACAAAAAAAGTTGTAGAAATAAATTAAAGAAATGGAAAGACATCCCACATTCATACACTGGAAGACTCAATATCATTAAGATGGCCTCACTCTCCAAATTGACAGATACAATGCAATCGTTACTGAAATGCTAATTGCTGTTTTGCATAAATTGGCAAGCTAATTCTAAAATTCATATGAAAATTCAAAATTCCCAAATAGCCAAAATGATCTTGAAAAGAAAGAATAAGTTTAAAGGACTTACATTTCTTGATTTCAAAACTTATTGTGAAAGTACAGTAATCAAAATACTGTGATATAGGCATAAAAGCAGACATAGAGATCAGTGGAATAGAGCCCAGAAGTAAACCCATGCCTATGATCAACTGATTCTCAATGAAATATGTCAAGACCATTTAATTGAGAAAGAATAGTCTTTTCAACAAATGCTGCTGGAACAACTGGATATTCACATGCAAAACTTTGAATTTGGACCCCAGACTCAAGCATATACAAAAATTAACTCAAAATTGATTAATTACCTAAATGCAAAAGCTGAGAGCATAATAAAATTCTTAGAAGGAAATTCAGGTATAAATATTTATGACATTAGATCAAGCAATGGTTTCTTAAATATGACACCAAACGTACAATCAGCAAACAAAAACATTACCAAGTTTAACTTCATAATAATTAATTTGTGTGTGTGTGTGTGTGTGTGTGTGTCCAAGAACACTATGAAGGTAGATAGACAACCCATATAATGGAAGAAAATATCTGCACTTCATATATCTGATGATGGTCTAGTACCCAAAATATATAATAGCCCTTACAGCTCAACAATAATCATACTAAAAACCTAATTTTAAAACGTGCAGAGTTTGAACAGTCATTTTTTCAAACAAAGTATATGAATGGAAAATAAGCACATGAAAAGATGTTCAATCTTCAAGCCAGCAATAGTGTGAAAAAAATAAATTTTAAAAAATGCTCAAAATTACTATTCATTAGAGAAATGCCAATTAAAGCCATAATGAAATACCATTTTATACCCACTACCTTGGCTGTAATAAAATACACACACACACACACCCTCCCTGCATAGAACAACAAGAGCTAGAAAGGATATGGAGAAATTCCAGGCCTCACACCTTGCTGATGGGAATGTTAACTGCTACGGCTACTGTAGAAAACACTTTTGACAGTTCCTCAAAAATTTCAACATGGAGTTACCATATGACCCAGCAATTCCACTCCCAGGTATATAAAAACTAAGATAACCATTCACACAAAAAATTCACCACAAATGTTTATTACAGCACTATTCACTGTTGCCAAAAGGTGGAAACAACCTAAATGTTTATTGACTGATGAATGAATAATATGTGGTATATCCTTACAGTGGGCTATGATGCAGTCATATGAGAGACTGAAGTATTGATCATACTGCAACATGGAAAAACCTTCAAAACACTATGTTAGTTGAAAGTAGCCAGACACAAAAGGCTGCATATTCTATGATTCCATTTAAATAAAATCTCCAAAAAAGGAAATTCTGTAGAGACACTAAGTAGATCGGTGGTTTACAGGGGCTGAAAGTAGAAGGAAATTGGGATTGACTACTCACAGGTATGGGAGTTATTTGGGGGTGATGGAAATGTTCTGGAATTAGACAGTGGTGATGTTTGCACAATATTCTGAATGTACTAAAAGCCACTGAATTATTCATACTTTAAAATTGTTAAAATGATAAATTTTATGTTATGTGAATTTTATGTTAAAAAAAGAATCAATTTTCAAAGAGAGTTTATAATTTCTGTTTAGCCTATGGATTACCCTCAGACAGATTTTTTAGAAACAATGAAAGCAGGGTAAGAAGTAGAAAATATTTCTTCTCCTAATTGCCATCTCCTGAAGGGATAAACTGCTGGGGCACAGTTTTATGTAATAAGAAACAGAAGAATTGTCCTATGCAAGAAACAAAAGTAATTATGAATTAGATACATAGAATCTTAATAAATGGCCAATTCTGGAAAGTATAAGCAACAAATTTCATTTCCTCAAATATGCGTGTGTATTGAAAAGCACCCCTGCCTGCAAAGAGTGGGAGGAATGGCGGAGAAAAGTGGATTTTAGTGAAGGTAATGCATACATCAAATGGGGCGTGCTCTTTGGGTAATGACCTTCAAGAATAGCAAGTAACAGCAGAGATCTGAAAGATTAAGAAAGAGGAATGGATGAAGAGACAACTGTTTAGAAGCTAAAGAATCAAGAAGGCAGATATGAAAAGCTGGTCAGAGTAACCTGTTTAGGTGTGTTGAAAATAAAATTTTAGGATCAGTCAAGACAATGCTAGTCCAGGCTCATTTATGTGAGTGACAGACAGGATGAGAGAACTGCCTGTTGAAGGATTTCAATGGCTAAATTCGACATTCAAGCCAAATAAAATAGAGAGAAAAAGAGACGGGAGAAAAGAGGAAAGCAGAGGAGGAAGGGAACAAGGAAGGCAAAGAGGAGGAGGAAGAGGGGAGGAGGAGACGAATGGCCAGGCCTTTTCTTTTCAACATACTACTTGGTAAAAGTGAAGAAACAAGGCCTTAGATTGTGAGGACAAAGACAAAGGGGAGGAAAGAGGGATAAAAAGTAAAACAGAGGAAAGGCCTGTTAAAGTCTCACTAGTGACTAAGATTTATTTGTATCAAGTTCATTTCAGCAGTGTGATCATTACCTACACATCCGTTATCTGTATTTTATATATAAAAACACAGGGAATCATTGGTTCTCCCAGTGGTTCTTTAAGAGTGCATCAGAACCACCTGCAGTGCTTGTTAAAACCTAGATTGTTGGCCTCATCCCTAGTGTTTCTCAGGCAGTTTCTCATCCCTTTCTCAGGAATGGGGCCTAAGAATGTGCATTTGTTACAAGTTCTCAGGTGTGGCCAACAGTTGCTGGCCAAGGGACTGATGACACTTTGAGAACCACTGACTTAGAAAGCAGAGTATAAAGGAAGAAATCCTGGTGACCTGTGACTCCAATGTCTATAGAAGGATAGATGAGATACAGAAGTAAGAGTAAGAGCCAGCTACTTATAGGGCACCTACCACTTGTGTTAGGTACTGGAGATGGGAGACAGAAGGAAACACAGGCAAATCATTACTCTCACACAACTGACACTATAGTGATGTTTATGCATTTATATGTCAGTTATTGGTGGTGCTTTCTTGTTTGAATTCTACATGCTAATTATTCTTATATGTAACCATGGAAATCTAGCATTCATGAAAAGTATTTGTATATTCAAGATATACAACTTTACATAGATTATATTCTGTATAAGAAAAATAAAACTTATGTTACAATAAATTTTATTAAATGAGAGTGTGAGGATTACAAAGGCAAAAACTGGAGCAGATTAATCAAAAAATCCTGGCAGACCTATGCTTTATAGGTTATGATAAAAGTTTTGTAGATTGCTTAATCCTCAAATATTCTTTGCCACAAAGAAGAATTTTTCTAAGAGAGGCCTGAAGTAAAAACACTTCCAAGAGAGTTGCCAAAATTAGCAAATAAAAATAAAACTTCAGTTAAATTTGAATTTCAGATAATAAACAATGAATTTTAATACAATAAAGTTTCATGCACTATTTGGAACAGGTTTATACTAAAAAGCTTTTCATTCTTTATCTGAAATTCAAATTTAACTAAGTGTTCCAAGTGTTCTATATTTTATCTGGCAACGCTAACCAAAGCAGACTTTGACCAAACATTCAATGAACATTTAATATGTTGTCAGTCTTCTAGAGAAGACAGAAGCATAGAACATATTCTGTCCCACACATAATAAAGAATAAAGGATGGTCAAACTGCAAAGGTTTTAAGAATGCAGTGGAGAAGGAGACCAATATGACTGTAATTGTCAAGGAACAGGAGCTTCATCATCCAGCAAATATGACTTCAGCTAGTCCTGCAGACATCTTAGGATTTGATTAGCCAAAAGCTAGTACCAAAGGTACGCAGAAGAAGTGAACAGCATGCATATAAAGTGTAGAGTCTGGACAAATGATAGCAGACAAATGGGAAATAAAGGAGATAGGCTGTGACAGACTGAGCCAATATCTGCACACCAGCACACCCTCACAACCTGTATAGCACAAGGCATCTTGGGGCATAATTACTGACCCTTGTCAAATTTCAATATGTATCCATGACTGTAAACTGCATCCCCCATTTTTTTAAGACCACATGGAGAGACCTAAAAGCATAGCACACCACAGGGCACCTAGATATTCTGAGCCCTTAAGACAAAGAAATAGCATCTGATGCTTGGAGTGTTTTTAATTAGAAAATAAATAGATCTTTAGTCCTAGAGCCATGAAAAAGATACCTGGGAATTTGTATCTATGGAGAAAGAAAAAGGCAGCAGCTGGAAGAAGTCAACTCTTTATCTGATTCTAGTTTGAAATGAAGGTTCTGTACATCCTGTATCCCCAAAGCAGTAGCATAGAGCCTCATGTTGGAGTCAGTAGACCCAAGTCTAGTCTCTTTAGTATACTCTCAGTAAGACAGTAAGTAAGCTTCAGTTTCCTAGGTGTAAAGTAACAGTTTGGGATTATATGACCTCTCAGGGCCCTTCCATTTAAAATTCAGTGATTAATTGAATAAATCATTCACTCATTAAATACTGAGAGCTGCCATATGCAAGGCAATTTTCTAGGAGCTGTGATGGATACAGAGAGAATAATTTATTCATGGTCATTTATTTGTCACTAGGTGAAACCTCATCCTTACATACAGGGACCCACTTTGGCACTCCATAGAGGGCTAGTCTCTGGCTGCGTGAACTCAGACTGCCAGGATTTGTTATAGCCAGTCTCCTGCCTCTCTTCTATATTTATTTTACTCTCTTTTCTAAGTCCCCTTAAAGAAACTCCACTTGTCTGTAATTCAGTAGGGCGTCCTGGTCTCAGTCTTCCAGGGTGACAATTAATTCATCTGACAAACTCAAATATGTCAAAGCCCTAAACTAAAAAGGAGGAAGCTACATCTGAGTTACCTGCAATGTAACAGTGAACATCAGTTATTTTTTCTCTACATATGAGTGACTTCAACTAGAAACTGACTGAGATGTAACAAATAAAAGAGATAAATAAATAAACATTTACCAAGGCTTACTGGTTCTGGGACAGAGCTATCATGTAACATCTTATTTGATCTGTGCAACCATTTTCCGACAATAGTTTATTAAGTCCTCATAGATTAACCCAAGGAAAGAAATAAGCAGTAAACTTGCCCCAGGTCAAAAGTACCAGTGCCTGGAGTAATCTAGATTTGTCTTCATACAAAACCAATGTTCTTCCTGATAAAGCGGCTGATCTACAGGCATGGTTCCAGGCTGCTGGTACGACTCAATCACTTGTATGACATATCCATCAATAAGTAACAAAAGGTTTTATATATATATTTTATATATATAAGAATTTACATATATGAATTCTTATATATATAAAATATATAATGTATGGATTCAATTTCTTTTTAATGTCAGTTTCAGTGACTTCATTCCAACATGCTTTCCTATTCATACAATGTCAAATATCATTAGAATTATAGTAGAAAAGAAGGTTGCAAAGTACTCAAGGGCTACAAGGTGGATGTAGGGATTCTTTTGTCAGGTGGGCCTGTTTCAGTCCTGAAATTGCATCTTGAGTGCAGATAGCTACCTTTTACACACGCACTGCTGGCCTCACATTTTTAGAAGAAGATGTATGCATGCATGTGTTTGTGTGTGTATGTGTGTGTGTGAGAGAGACAGAGAGAGAGGAAGAGGAGAGAGGAAGAAAGAAAGAGAAGAAGAGAAAGAAAGAAAAAGAAAGAAAGAAAGAAAAAAAGAAAGAAAGAAAGAAAGAAAGAAAAAGAAAAAAGACGTAAGGTAGAAGAGAAGAGAAAGAGGAAAGGAAGGGAAAAGGAAGAGACAGATCACAAATCAGAGCAACCCAGAAATAGCTCTCCAATAATCATAAGGAGTTAATCTGGACAATCATGACTTTAAAGCAACTAAGCTTTTAACAACTTGTACAACAAAAGTAGGAGCTTTTCTAAGCTGTATTATTTTATGTGTAGCTGTTTCCTTGACATTTTTATGGCTCAGAGTCAATGAAATAATCATATTGTACTTTCATAATACAATGATGCCCTGATGATAATCATGTGTTCAAGCCTCTACGCTAATGTGTGTATGCCTCTACGCTAATGAGCTCCTGATCACTTTGCTTTTTGTGGTCTTTGACATTTTAACAAATTCGTCCTATTACACCTTTGGCTGGCAGGAGGAGCTTGGAGGAAAAGCTTGTTTGGGAATAGGACACATATTGAACCAATAGGCTTACCAAGTTCAAAATTCAGAATGAATAACATGATTGAGCCATGAAAGACAATTAGAAAAATAAAGCGATGAAAGAAGTTGGCATAATATCTGATGTGAACCAAAGCAGAGATGTGGAATGAGATGAAGGAATGGGTTCTGGGGATGCAGAGACAGGGAGACTCCAGGGCAAAGTCTACAGCTGAAGAGCCAGACCCTGCTCATCTTGTTCTTCTTGTGGCTTCTTCGCAAGCAGGCATATGTCTTGATTGTTTCTGACACTATTTACTATTCGCAGGTTCTTTGATCCTCTCCTGCTATCTTATCAGTGATTGGTACCTTCCAATCAGTGTCTATACAGAAACTCTTCTTGGTCCTTGACTCATCCATTGCAGCTATGGATTTACGGATTTCAAAAGCAGAAAGATAGTTGATAGAATTGGAAATTTAAAAGGAATGAAAAGGCTCTGCATGCATGCCTATTGATAACAAAGTATTAGACTTTGCGTCTGTGACCTCTATGGCATCTATTGTCACTACTCAGATACCTTCTTGGTTGATGTCTGTGTTTATGTTTTAGATGGGGAGATGGCTAAATCTGCATAGATAATTGCATTAGTTTTCTAGGTCTTCCATAACAAAGTACCACAAACTGGATGGCTCACACAACAGAAATTTATCGTCTCACAGTTATAGAGGCTAGAAATCTGAGATCAAGATGTTGGCAAGGCAGTTCCTTCTCAGGTCTGTGAAGGGAAAATCTGTTCCATGGTGTTTTCCTAGCTTCTGGTGGTTTGCTGGAAATCTTTAACATTCCTCAAATTGAAGATGCATTACCTTAATAGCTACCTTCATTTTCGTACATGTGTTTCTTTATCCAAATTGTGTTCTTTTATAAAGATGTGGTTCTACTGGATTAGGCTCCATCCCAATGACCTCATCTTAACTTGGTCATCTGTAAAGTCCCTGTTTCTAAACAAGATCACAGTCACAAGTACTGGGGATTAGGACTTCAATATCTTTTAGAAAGACACATTTCAATTCGTATAGCAACATTATTGTGTTACTATATGTGTGTATGTCTGTGTGTATATTCTGAAAAGAACATACCCAATAAAGTACTGTTATACCAAACAGTTAAAGAATTCTTAAAACTCAACAAGAAGGCCGGGCACGATGGCTCATGCCTGTAATCCCAGCACTTTGGGAGGCCAAGGTGGGCGGATTACCTGAGTTCGGGAGTTCAAGACCAGCCTGACCCACACGGAGAAACCCCATCTCTACTAAAAAAATACAAAATTAGCCAGGCTTGGTGGTGCAGGCCTATAATCCCAGATACTTGGGAAGGCTGACGCAGGAGAATCACTTGAACCTGGGAGGTGGAGGTTGCAGTGAGCCAAGGTCGCGCCACTGCACTCCAGCCTGGGCAACCAGAGCAAAACCCCGTCTAAAAAAAAAAAAAAAAGAAAAAAAAAAACCCTCAACAAGAAAAAAACACCCGATTAAAAAATGGGCCAAACACCTCAACAGACACCTCACCAAGAATGACATATGGATGGCAAATAAGCATATGAATAGATGCTCCACATCATGTATCATCAGGGAACATAAATTAAAACAGCAATGGGATCCCACAACACTCTTACTAGAATGACTAAAATCTAGGACACTGAAAACACCAAATGCTGGTGAGAATGTAGAGCAACAGGAACTCTCATTCACTGGTGCAAACACAAAATGATACAGCCACCTTGAAGACAGTTTGACAGTTTCTGACAAAACCAAACATACTCTTACCATATAGTAAGAAGCACATGGAGGGGGCAGGGTGTATATGAAATAGCTTTGTATCTTCTTCCTCAAGTCTCCAGAGTTGGTGACATTCACAGTGATAAACGGCAGATCTACCAAATCTGAGAAGACCATAAGACTGAGGGTTGATGTTCTACTCTGCTCAAGATTGGGAAATGCCAGGGGCTCTCCAGGGCGCAACAGGGAGGAAAAAAGTGGGTATTCATGACCTCAGATATCAGAACAAGGATCTGCTGCTATTACACAAACCAAGCAGGGTTCCCTCTGCCATTCTCATGTCTTCACTGAGCAGCAAGGAAGGAGAGGGAACAACCAAGTAGAAGTTAGGGAAGGTAAAATGATTGGTTTAGAGTGACAGGAAGTAGGAGATCAAGATGGGAGTAATGGAGAATAAAAGAGCAAATTTTTGATGAGTTGTGGATGTTAACAGGTTCCAGACTTCTACTTATAGTTCAACTGAATAACTGTCATTGATGTGAAGAATTTTCTTTCATAGTCACTTATTCAACAAATATTTATTGAGCATCTACTGTGTGACAAGAAGTTTGGTGACTTGGAATGAAAGGAGGTATAAGGTATAGTTTTCTTTTAAGGCAACAGTGCTGAGTGGTTGCTAGGGTTTTGAAGTTAAAGAGATCTGAGATAAAACGTCATTTTCACAGTCTACACTTCAGTTTCCCTATATGTAAAATGGAGACAAGAATAGTGTAATACTTATCTCACAGGGTTATTGTTAAAATTAAGTTAGCTATTATATGAAAAGTACTTAGCACAGTGCCTGGGAAACATTAAGTGCCCAATGGGTGCGATTATCATTATTATGATTACATCCATAGCACAGAGGACAGAAAAAGAATCAATTCCAGTGGTAAAAAGTATAAGAAGGGATTCACCAAAGACATAACACTCAACCTGGTCTTTGAAGTCAGAGTCACGAAAAGAGTGAAAACAATGTAAATTTAATAGCAAACAGTATTTCATCTTTTCTTCTGTTAACACTGAAGTTGTCCTGAATTAAAATGCTTTGTCATTTTAATAACAACCATATAGCAAACATTAAAAAAGAATCTGTAGTTATTGCTAAGATTCACAAATTATAATAGACATTATTTCAAAAGATAAAGCAGAAGCATAGAGTAAGAGAATGTAACCAAAGAAATAAAAAGAGGAATTCAAATAAATGTATGTAACATTTATAAATTCAAGAATTAACATTTTGCATGACAATATCTCTTCCCAAGTTCTCTACAGTTTTACTTACCAGACCAAATTTGAGCTTTACGATAAAGTTAGTGATGACCAAAGCTGGCAAGACAGGGGTACATGATCGACTTATCAACTGCTAAAGTTCATGCACAGGAAGCTGATTTTAAGCCTCCTCTTCAAAGCTGAAGGCTAACTTGGAGCCAGCTGACATAAGATGACAACACGCAAGCTTGATGTCAGAAAACTGGCCATATGAAGCACAGTTCAAAATGGTGACTTCAATAAAAAAAAAAATCCTTAAAAAGTACTGCCACAGGTGACAAAAAATAAAAATCAAAGGGAGAAAACGTGAAGAGAACTCAAACTTCAGGAAGACCCTTAAAAACCTTTCGGAAAAAAAAGACTACAAATCTCTTCGACAGAAAAGTTACAGGTTTAAAACAGAGAAAACCGATGAAAAGTAGAAAATACTCCTCAAAGAGTAATTGTTTTAGTAAGACTTTTGAATACATATACCTAAAATTGCATATATTATTAACATAGATTGATAAGTTTTGGCACTGATGGGACCAAAAAAATCAAAGAAGATTGTCACAATCCTTGTGAAGATTTTGTAAATATCTGCAGAAAACCAAAATCTTCAGGGAGAATGGTCAGCACTATGGTGTGTCTTTCTAAAGGCTAAATGTGTTAACTCTGGCTCTGCCTCTCAGGAGTATAAGATGGAACCTGGGATCATGGCCCAGTCAGTAAGCAGCCAACACTATGCCCATGGTCCTTAGTGGGTCTAATGATGAATAAAATATGAATGCTGTCCTTAAGTTTCCTTCAGTGTAGTTTTTTAGTCACTAAATCTGTTGACAAAGCAAACCCTTCTTGCCCCAGCTTACATTTGCATCTCATTTATTCATCCAATAAGCATAATTGAGCTCCTGGTATTAGGACCTGAGAATACTAAAATAAATAAAAGGAAAATGTCACTCTCGAAGAGCACAGTTAATGGAAGAGACTGGGCATTTGTTAATAGCACAATTGCGGTCATCTCCAGTTCTGCATGGTTAATTAGTAGGGAACCAGAGATAAATAATAAAAAGATGTGTTTGACTACCCTGACAGGACTAAATCATATTTCCAGTGACAAATGCAGAGAAGCTGTGAGATTTTTCCCAGGTGGAAAATGGATATTGTACCTTCTTGATGGTACAGAATCACTGTTTTGTTTTGGTGTGATTGCCTGTAGTCAAATATTATACCCCATAAGTCTTTTCTCACCATGGGAATAAACACAGACGATTTATGAAATAGGATTCAGGACATTGGGAGACAATTTCAACCAGGGGCTATGAAGGGAAAAGTGGTGGATGGCAAGAGTAGTGAACCTAAGAAAAAGATTTGTGGTATCTGGAAAGAAAACAGGTTGGGAGAAAAAATAAGAGGCAAAGAAGGTCTGAGAAGCACAAGTCCTGTACCCAGTGGGACTCAGGAAGCAACAGTCCCTTTCTGACCAGATAGCTCCATGACTGCTTGCTCCATTTCTGGACATCTCATATGATGGGTCATTTCTGTAGGATGTCTATTCCTAAGTGTATTTTGTGAAAGACTAGTCCCATAAAATCCTAATCCACAAACATAAAAAATGGATTCCCTGGTCAAATAGACTGGGAACTTGTATTATATCAGTCATGGCCTTGCAGAATTATAATCCACTCAGTTGGTTCAGGAGTTCTTAATCACTTGTGTGCGTGTGTGTGTGCATGCGTGTGTGTGTGCGTGTGTGTGTGCTTGCTTGTGCATGTGTGATGAAGCTTTTGGGAGTTTGGTGAAGCCTATGGACCCCATTTCAGAAAATATATAAAATAAAATGCATGAAGATTGCAAAAGGATACAAATTAAATTGAAACTCAGTTAACAAAATATTTTAAAGACAAATTTCTAGTATAGGAATAAATGTGCTTTCTTTATTAATCCATTTAAATAATGTGATCTAACATTGGGCCTCATTACTAACACAGTTTCAAAATAGTAATAACGATTAAACAGTATTTCAAGATGTCTACAAATCTGTAATATGACATGAAAATACCTGCGATACCTGTTGATGACAAAATCAGAGATACTGCCACTGTCTTTTATTTACATTCATAACTGAAGGAAGTGCTAAATTTATTTTAGAAGTTAGCGAAAATAAAGGAGTAAATTTTTTTTAACTACACAAGTTCACAGTTTATTTTTTTTCCTATCCAAGTTCACTAGCCCTTTTCCATTTACAGATGTCATTGGGGTCCTTGGACCCCAGGATAAAACTCCTAGGAACAGACTTTGATGAAGGAACTGCTTAAAGAAGTGCCCGCAGGTTTAATGAAATAATCAAGGGTTGGAGAAACCCCGAGGGAGCTGCAATAACAGGGAAGCCTTTAACATCCCTGATGCTGAAGTGGGCGAAGAAGAAATATTGTTTCTTACAGCCCAGGGGGAGCTGGAGCCATGGCGAGGGCCTGCCCTGCAAGAGCTATATTCATAGAGGAGCCCAGCTACTGTAGGTGAATTGGCACCAAAGCAGGAAAAATGCAGGGAAGGAAAATCTATTTTCCTCCTGTTCTTTTATCTTCTACAGGTTATCTTCTATTGGCCAAACCCAATAAAAAATCAGGGGGCACAGAGCTTGGATGTGTTGCACAGGGGTTAGATTCCAGGGGACCTACAGAAGTGCACAGAGGGTGGAAAGCAGATCTCAGGATTAGTGTGGGAAAGAACAGCAGAAAAATTAGTCCATTAAGTAGCTATGGCTTTTTAGGGCAGGTTTTCCCAGACATTTTAATATATTAACATTGTGGTTATTGAATGCAAGTATTAATGATTAATTTAATAAGGAGGGTTTATCAAATCTATCATCTCAAAATCAATTTTTCAAGGAACAACAAAGAGGATTAATCTTCTGTAAAACCAAAGTTGCAAATGCTTCTTTAGAATTTTCTAGAGATGTGTATTTTACCTGCATCAAGTGATTTAGCTGTCTAGCCAGGATAGCACGTTAGTTAGCAAATACCTGTGAGAGACCAGAAAGACCTAACTTCTGGAGCAGCTATAATTATTAGGCAGCAGTGAGAGTTGAGAATAAACATGTGGAAGGAAAATGTCTATACGACCTTAATAATTTACTGTTTTTTAATAAGATAATTTGAGAAAGAGTCCATTTCATTGTAGCAGTTTAGCGAGCCCATTCCCCCTCATGCTTAGCTCAGGAACTCCAAACTCCTCAGACCAGCAGTTCAGAAACAACAAATGATTAGCTGGACTCCTGTGCAGATAAGCATGTTCTGCAGCCTTTCCACTGTCGAAAGGCTTGTGGTAGCCACTCTAACCACAAATTCTTTCAAAATACATCTTTTAAACATTACAAATAAACCATTGTATATCTGTTACTATAATCCCCTAGCTCACGACAACAGCACCTTGGCACGATTAATGAAGAACTAAAAGTCACTTTGGCAAGAGATAGAGAACAGCAATAAAGAGGAAGTTTTGGTTTATCGCTTGCAGAAAGGGCTCCAATTCTCCACTTCTTCCTGTGTTCATACCATTTGCAAAGTGGCTTTGCAGCTCCTCTCTGTAAGGTGCAGAGTGTATTTCTCCACTTCCTCTGGCTAGAATGGCCCTGCAACTTGTTTTGGCCAACAGAATATAGTGGAGATGACAGTGTGCTCATCCTGAGCCTAGGTATCAAGAGACCTTGCCTGCATCTGTTCACTCTCTTAGAACACTGCCCAGCTGCCGTGAACAAGCCTGTGTGAGCCTGCTGCAGGATGAGACACTACGTGGATTAGAGCCAAGCCACACCATTTATCCCACCCAGGGCCCTAGACACGTGAGAGCTCAACTAAGATCGCTAAAGCTGGTCTACAACTGACCTATAGCTGACCATGAATTCATAAAGAAGTCTAGCCAAGACCAGAAAAAGTAGTCAGCTGACCGGAGCTTATATTGCTGATTCACATAATTATGAGCTAAATACATGGATGATATTTTCAAACATCGCTTTTGAGGGTGGTTTGTTATGTAGCAATAGCTAATTGATAAAGTACAGAATATAATTCTATCTAGCCCCAGTTTATCAAATAATACAGTAAGGAAGGTGGGTAGCATAAAAACACCAAGTTCCTCACACTCTGGGGACTGTTGTGGGGTGGGGGGAGGGGGGAGGGATAGCATTAGGAGATATACCTAATGCTAAATGGCGAGTTAATGGGTGCAGCACACCAGCATGGCACATGTATACATATGTAACTAACCTGCACATTGTGCACATGTACCCTAAAACTTAAAGTGTAATAATAATTTTAAAAAAAAGAAGAAAGAGAAGGTTAAAAAACACCATGTTTCTTATTTGAAAAATGAAGGGATTTTGACAGGAAGTAGAGAATGAACACGGCATTAAAAAATCAACTCTGAACTCTTCACATTTGTGTTTGGGAGTGCTAATGAAGTAAACAGAGACCCAGGTACAACATACCAGGAGGATGGGAATCACAGTCTTTAAGAGAAAAAAGCAGTAAGAAACCCATTCTTAAGGATCCTGTATTTCCTAAAATCTTGTATTTAGCCATGTTAGAGAAATAGTACTTATGACCTGGTAGCTGTAACCACCTAAAAGAATTTTATTGAATGTGCTTCTGTGAATGGCGTCTCAGGATCCATGGTCCATCTCTCGCAGTTATGGAGAAGAGTAGTGAGCATGTTGAGACAGTGAAAGTCCACTCCCAACTCCATCCAGCTTCTTTAACAAGTGCATGGCAGCCATCCAAACAATAATGGATCTTGACAACCAAAAAGGTATTCTATAAGATGGTCACTGAAAAATTACTCTACCAGGGTCAAAAAGATTTACTTCTTCAAGTACCAAGTTTAAAGCTATATAGGAGGACCATCAATGGATTAAATGTTGCAATGCCAATGCCAACAGTCAGAAAAATATAAAGAACAGCTTTGGAAATAAGATATAGAAGTCACTGGAGTAGAAAACCTCAATTAGTTAGCAACCGACAGAAGAAACATGGGTTTGGCATCATATGGATGACTTGGATTTAACTTTGATTCTGCCACTTAACAAGCTACATGACCTTGTCTATGTTACTTAACCTCCCTGAGCCTCTCACCTGTTTTCCAAGATGGAGAGAAGAATATTTGCCTCCTAGAGGTACTGTGACCATTAGATAACACATATCAGACAATTGACACAGTGTCTGGCACAGAGCAAGAATTAATAAATTTACATTTCTAGTTCCCTATGTTGAAGGCAAAGCATAATCTCCATGAATACTTTACTTTGGCTACCATAGCATTTGAATTGAAAGGGTTTTATCAAGAGCTCAATCACACCCTTTGAAGGCAGTGAAAAGCATGACTGAGTTGTAGACAATAAGCAAAATGGAGGAATAATGCATCTTTGTTTGATGCTGTTAGTCACAGTCCAGGTACCTTCCAATTTCCAACAGACTGTGTTCCAAAACTTAATGTGTGAGTCACTTTCTGGAAACAATTTTATAGATGGTGGTTAGATTCTCAAGCCACCTCGGAAGAGTATATTCAACCCACAATACAGTTGACTGAAGCATTTTAACTCTGGGTTCCAGAAGCAGAGCCTCATGTGGTAGAAGAGACGGGCAAATGAAGACCAGGAGAAGAGGTGTTGTGGAAAAAAGACAAAAACAGAACTGGATGTGTGCAACAATCCAACAGCTATGGTGCATTCTTTAGGGTCCAGGCATTGAACTATGTGCATAATCGTTTTATTATACAATTCTTACAGCATCTCTGAAACAGGCATTTCCTTCATTTTTCCAATAAAAACAAACAATAACGATAACAACCTAGAAGCTCTAAAAGGTTAATTAATTGGTCCAAAGTCACATAACAAGCAATACCAAAAGCAGAAGAGGATTTTGAATTAAGTAAGTCAGTGACCCAATCAAGAAGTGCTCAGAAAACAAAATTTCCGCTAATATAGACTTCAAAGTGATACCTTCCTTATAGTGGAGAGAAGCCCTTCAGGTTATTTAGCTAAGGGATACTTTATAAAAGTGTGTGTGTGTGTGTGTGTGTGTGTGTGTGCACATGCAAGCAGGAAGCAGGGGTGTGTGTGTATATGCATGTATTTGTGTGTATGTGTATATACAAACATATACACATACGCATGATATATTTAAATATATATTTTTTAATACATTTAACTTTAATTAAGTGAAATCCAGGAAAACGGCATAACATTTTTCAAATAGTACAGGAAGGTGTAAAATGAAAGCTAAACATCTCACACGACCTGTAATTTTGTCTGTATCTTTAGTAAAATACATATGACTATTACATATACTCCCAGAGGATTACACACACACACACACACACACACACACACACGCGCGCGCGCGCGCACGTGTGCTTTGTATTTCACTTAATAATACATCTTAGAACTCTTTCTACATCAGCAACAACAGCTAACCCATTCTTTTCACAGATGCAGAGTATTTAGTTCAATACATTAAAACTCAATTTCCCTACAGTTTCCTGTTGATAGGAATTGTTTTGTTTTCCAGTTGTTTGCTATTACAAGGTATACCTGGTTCAAATATCTTAGAAAACTTTTGCAAGCATGTTACTGGGGTAAATCCTGAGCTGTGAGATTGTTGGGTTAATGGTACTATGAATTTAAAATATTGATTAATCATGCCAATTTCCTTCAGAAACATTGTGCCAATTTATAGCTCCACTCATAATGTCTGACATGGCTTCTGTCTTAGTCTGTTTGGGCTGCTATAACAAAATACCATTCACGGGTTGACTTATAAACAACAGGAATGATTTCTCACATCTTCAGAGGCTGAGAAGTCCAAATCAAGGTCCAGGCAGATTCAGGTCTGGTGAGGGCCTGCTGCCTCTTAGACTGTAGAGGGTGCCTTATTGCTGTGTTTTTATATGGAAGAGGTATCTTCTGGGTCTCATGACCTAATCACTTCCCAAAGCTCCCACTTTCTAATACCGTTATCTGGGGGTCAGGATTTCAATAAATGAATTTAGGGGGACACAAATATTCAGATCATTGCAGCTTCTTTCTTCACATCCTAACCAATGAGAAGTATTAGCAAATTTCTAATTTTTTTTTGCCAAACTCATAGATTAAAAATTGCATCTTATTCTGATTTTCATCTCTTTAGTTATATTTGATGTTTAATATTTTTTATATCTCTACTGGTCATTTGAACTTATGTGAATTGTTTTTATTTTTCAAGTATTTATCTTTTTTGTCCATTTTTCCATTGATGTTTTAGGTTTTTCTTATTGATTTCTACAAGCTCTTTGAAAATTAAGGAACTGACTCTTTGTTTTTCATGTGTATTGCATATTATTTTCTTAAGAAACATTTTTCACAAAGCAGCAATTTCTTTGACTTCAATTTCACCTTTTAAAGCAAATTTCTGATTACAGTTTGGCTTCCTCTTAAATTGGCTTGGAAAAGAACATGTTCTGGTTATGCTATTAGGCATATTCTGGGATGTGTAACATGTATAACATTATATTTTCTTTTGTGAAGGGATACATTGGCAAACGGCTTTAAATATACTACCAAGTATTATCTATGCTTGTGCGTGTTTGTTTTTGAATCTTTAATTTGAGTTAACATAGATTACACATTTTGCTGCTTCAAAACTACAGTCTGTCAAACAAATAATTAGTAAATAAATACTTTAATAATGTGAAGAACTTGAAGTGTTACTTAAAGCTACATGCTCATAAAAAATGTTTTTATAATTTTATGCAGATTTAACATGAAAATCTTCTCAAATAACAAGGTATATCATCCTAGTAGTATTTTTAAAAGAAAAAAAGAACCATTCAATAGTATCAGTTGCCTCTTCAAAGTTGTAAGTTACACATCAGGACTAATTTAGACAGAGTATCATTTCATAAGAACTGCCTGTCATTTTACAAATTTAGCCTAAATATTTGTGAGGAAAATGCCAGTTGTCTGATTCTATAATTTAAAAAAATTAACACTTATAAATATTATATGTCTTTGACCACAGCTTTGTAATGATCCTTGGGCACTGCTCCTCTACCTCTCTGTCACTGTACTTCACATGCTTCTCAGGTGAAAACCACAAACATTCTTCAAGCATTTGGCAACACGTGAGTACTCAGTCCCCATGTAATCTATAATATTATCAGGTGTTCTATAGGTGAGCGAGATTTGTTTAGAATAAAGAATAACATCCAAAAGTAGAAGCTGTAGCTAATTATTTCCCATCAGTTTTGAAATTTTGTGAAACTGATTTATTATATACATATATATATATCCATCTCTCCATAAATATTACCATGTATGAATATGTGTCTCATATATATCAGGTGTAGCTATGAATGAATTCCCGTATTAACAGAATTAATATATCTATGAATTTAAATGTTCTTGTAAATATATATGAGCTAAATTCATATATAAAACAGTATCTGAACAAAAATATATTAATAGCATATTTGTGTTAGTCATTTAAAACACATATATTATTTGAAAAACGCCCAACATTTTTAACAGATCCCTGCATAGCAAAATGTGTTTGTGGTAACTGTGCACAACCCCTTTTAATATAACTGTGGACAAAGAAAAGCATCCTTGATGTTCAAGGGCAACTATAACCTGGTTCCAATAATGAGAGTTTAGAGAATGCTCTTTTTTCCGTTAAAGTCTTCAGAGAACAAAGATTCTCTAGCCACAGATCTTTAATAGCTTCTGTTTAGATTCAGGTAGATTGCACGATATAAAGTATAAACAGCAGATGTTTGTTTGAATTTAAATGCAATTGAATTGTCCATCAAAAAGAATACCATTCCAATTTATAATTAACCTCAAAATAAGTGAAAATCTATTTCTGTCTAGAATGAAGCTTAGGTCTGTTTATAGAACAGTCATCAGATCATGTGCTTCCACTGCTTATAGACAGATCATGATCATTCTTAATAGGCTTTTAAATCCATGTAACTGTCAGCAAAGAAAGAACAAACTAAATGTGCAGATGATACTATATTAGCCAAACTCACTCTTCTCCAACGTTAGAAGTTCTGATGTGGTCTTTGTGCCCATCTGCCATTTTCTAGAATAAACTCAGACTCTATCCTAAGAAAACTGGTAAGTACAGGTATACATTTTCTGATGTATACCTTAAAACAATTTTTAAGTTTACTTAATAACAAGGTGAATTAGAAGTGATTACAATTTCCCTCAGGATAAAACATTTTTTTGTAGATGGTTATTTATTTGTATCAGGGCAGAAAGATTAGAGAGTCCAAAGAGAATTTCTAACGTGGCATAACAATTTTCTTCTGCCCATAAGTAAAGCAAAGGAAGCAGACAAGAACAGATGCCAAATTCCCTCATTATGTGTATTCTAAACACAAGTGTCTTCAGAATCTACAAACAAAAACCTGAACACATTCACGGAACTCAGTTAAATAATCATTCTGCATGCTGTTAGCATTATTATATTACTTCCTGACCTTCAGACGTGTCTTTGTGTGACCTTTTCCTCCTTTTCCATTAAATGTTTAAATCTCTCTTTGCTTGTGAAGCCTTCCAGACTGTGCTTTTCCACTTTGTCCTAATCCCTGCTAATACCCCTTCCACTGCATCACCTTTCCCTTCTCTCTGTCAACAAGATGAATCCTTGACCCTGTATCACCTTGAAAACACGTTTAAGTCGTACTTTTTACATTTAAACAGTCTAATTACTAAATCCCTGCCATCTAATTTTTTAACCAAGATTCAGGCAGTGAGAGAGATATGGTTAGTCTCCATGACCAGGCATCAGTATAATGTATCGCTTGACATCTTATTGCTCATGGTGCTTTTAACAGTTTTCTCCATGCTGACACACATGGATGACATTCTGATCAATGACCCAATCTCATAAATGAGCCCAGGTCTGCGAGCCACCACCAGCATACCAGACGCAACCCCACATCACTTTTCTCATTGAAGTGAGCACACCAAAATGTAAATGAATAATGGAACATTATTATCTCAGTGGTCAAAACTTTTAATTTCTTAAAATAAAAAGAGGGAATAATATGCAAATGTTGACACTTTATCAATAGCAACAAATTACTCGCCACACACCTCAGAAATGATCACAGCACCTCAATGTGTTGAGTCTCTGTGGTTAAGACCTTCTGCTACAGGCTGTCATTTTCCCATATACTTCCTCCAAACCTTGTCATTCACCAAACAATGTCAGGCACACCACAAAACATCTTTTATTGATTCTGTAGTAAAATAAAATAAGTGAGGCTAGTAAAATCCAATGGGATATACAAGAGTTTTCAAATAAAAAACCTGGGGATAGCTAAGCATGTAAGACCATCAGATTTGGGTTGATTTAGCCTAGTCATAGTGGAGGAGAGGGAACCAAAATGCTTTACAAATACTTGGAGTTGCGGAATCATCCACCCATTCCTCAGAATCACTGGCTTCAGATAAAACTGTAAAATGCCAATTAAAACCTGCAAGGCAGTTGTGGCACACTCTAGAACTGTGCTGTCCAATGTGGTAGCACTGGCCATTTGTGGTTATTTCAATTTAGGTTATGATTAATTAAAATGAATAAAATGTAAAAATTCACCTCTGTAGCCACACTAAACCTCATTTGTAACCTATTGTTTAAGAGCAATGCTGTCCAACAGAACTTTATGCAGTGATAGAAGTATTCTGCATTTGTGCGGTCCAAAATACACAGCCACTAGCCACATGGCTATTGAGCACTAGAAATGTAACTGAGAAGCTGAAATTTCAATGTAATGTAATTCTGATTAAGTTGAATTTAAATTTAAATAGCCATACATGGCTAATGGCTACATAGGTAAGAACATTGCCAACACTTCAGAAAGTTCTCTTGGATAGCGCTTCTCTAGAACTAAGGGATCCCTTATGTGGGGTCTGAAAAGGAGGGAAAGGAAGAATACGTGAGACAGGGATAGTGCTAGAGTGGAAAAATACGATTTCCTGACTATGTGTTATCTGCCAGGCACTCTGTTACCTGCTTTACATGTGTAACGTCACTTCACCTTCACAGCCTCAGGAACTGCTATTCATCTAACAGCAGAGGCAGGAAAAGATTTGAATCCACATCTTCCTGACACCTCTTTCCATGCCTCTATATCATGATAGTCATACAGTCACCTTCGTCTCATCAGAAAAGAGATAACAAGGAGGTGTCATGTCATTAAGACATGCAAAAAGAAAGGAAATGCTACTTTATGTTTTGGACAGCAAACAGAAAATGTGTTGCTTTGAGAAACAGTATAGACTTAAAAGGAAATAGAATTACAGAGAGTGGATAATTGATAGTTTTATTATTAAGAGAAGCTGGAAATGCTTGAATTGCCATAACTAAAATTGTAGTAATAGTGATCATCCTAACAATAGCAATCATTTATTGAATTCTTCCTGTGCTCAATACGTCATGCTCATAATCACCCACTCGCCAAATTTCAGGCGAGAACGTCACCGTCAGAGATAAAATAACAGTTGGGAAAAGCAGAAAGGTCTGACTCATTAACCTCTTTCTTTTCGTCTGAAGTGAAATTTCTCAAAGGTTTCTCATAGGTATACACAACAAAGTGATGAGGGAATAGATACCACCCAATAGCAGTCAGTGAAGAGATGCGTTGCCATTGTCATAAATCATCATTTCAATTTTAACTTGCCTATTTCTTAATTATCCTTGCATATGTCCTAAATTTTTCCTAAGCTTTGTAGCTGGTGACCACAATTATTCTCAAGGCTATCACTGAAATTTGCTAGGGACTGGGTGAATTACTTAATTTTAATGTACCTTTTACATTTTTGTGGGTGACCTGTCAGTTTATTGTTAATATTAGAAGGAATCTCAGTCCACCTTGGCCTCCTTAATATTATCTCCTTCTTAGCAGTTTTCATTATCATTCATAAGGGCAGAATTGTTACAATAGGAGGACATTTAAGGGAGTAATAAAGATTTGACTCTCTGCAGTATTTATCTCACGGTGGCTGGAAATAACTTCAGGGGAGCTAATTATTAAATAATCAATAATGATAATCTTTAATTAAAGATAATGTATGTTACCATCTAACCCAATCCTTGGCACATAAAACCCACTTAATAATTATCTGTTTCTTTTCTTTCCTTTCCTAGTCTAACCTTCTTGACAGTAATTTCAATATTAAGTTGTGATTATAAGTAAATTTGGCCAAATGTTTTCCTCTTTGATAAAAGGTCATGATAGAATTTTAAATTTTTGATTCCAAATCTTATATAAATATGGCCTTGGAGAATAACTGACACTTCTGACTTTCAGATAGTGTCTAATTATTATTTATGCCACAGTATACTTAGGCTACAGACATTTCAAAAAACTGTCAGTTTAGGATCATGCATCTAAAGGATATATTTGTACTTTAATAAAAGGAAATACATTATTGGAAATATACTGCTTTGTCTTAGCAATGGACTAAAACAAGATCAGGAAAATATATCCTTATTTTGTGCATAAAGTAGCTTTATAAACTGTCCCCATTGATTAATTTATGATAGATCTTATAGCAGAACATTATGTAGCCATTAAAGAGAATGAAGTAAATCCATAATTATTAGTGTGGAAAGAGATGCAAGCTATATAGTTATGTGAAAATGGCCAGGTATACAAGTGTATGCATGCTATATAATTTTTTTCAGAAAACTGTAAATTTGAATGACTTTCAAACTGAAAGATAAAAAAACAGAGAGAGAGTATAGATAGATGATGGCAATCATTATTATACTATTACTGGCATCATTAGGCATCACACACACAAAACTGTTAGTAGCAGTTACATCTACAGAGGGTACAGTAGCAAGATATTTATAATTTATTTTGTACTTATGTACAATTTAAAATTTCTAATTATATACATGTGTTACTTTAAAAAAATTATCAGCCAATATATGAGCATTGACATTATATCCACTATTGTTTTCCTACATCTCTGGAAACAAACAAACAAAAAAACACCATATTAAAAGCAAAAACCACAGTATGTGTTATGTTTAAAGGACTTTTAGTATTACCGATGAAAGGTTTAACTGGATCATCATTTTCTCAGCCAAATTCACATTGCCAATGGCTGGAATTTTTTTTTTCTTTTTTTTTTTTTTGAGACGGAGTCTCACTCTGTCACCAGGCCGAGTGCAGTGGCGCTATCTCGGCTCACTGCAACATCCACCTCCCAGGTTCAAGAGATTCTGCTGTCTCAGCCTTCCCAGTAGCTGGGACTATAGGCATGTGCCACCACACCCCACGAATTTTTGTATTTTTATTAGAGACGGGGTTTCACTACGTTGGCCAGGATGGTCTTGATCTCGTGATCCGCCCGCCTCAGCCTCCCAAAATGCTGGGATTACAGGCGTGAGCCACTGCGCCCGGCCCAGCCTGGATTTTTAAATAGATGTCTTAAAACAAAAATAGAGCAATTCTGGTTTCGGCACATAAATTGATCAAAGAAATATCAAGTGGCCAAGTATATCTAACCTAAAAAAATATCGCAGCTTGTATCTTCTAAGAAAGGGAGGTCATATAACAACCTCTATTTATTTATGATGACTTCCAGAAACCCCACCTTCTTTTGTGTGTTCCCCTGGCCTCAAAATAGAAATAGAAATGTGCAGAAAAAGAAATCTTGGCTTGGATGAATTATTATTTGAACCCATTCAGGGTTCCACTAAAGTCCACATACAGTAAAAGCTAGTGAAAAGTCCCTTTATTTTAAGAAAATGGTATGGGATTTAATCAGTTAAACATATTTTTAAAAACTGAAGTTTGAAACTTAAAGGGTAGGTCATTGGGTAAAAGGCCTAACATCTTTCCAGAAATAGGACATCTATTGGAAGTAAAGACTTCTTATATCATTTTCTTTATCCCATTCCCTTTTTAAGAAGAAAATGTAGTAGTTTTCTTTTATTTAGGACAAAAACCTAACATTCACACTGGTACAGGAACTGTTGGTCATTCCACTTTAAGGGCTTCATAGGGCCTTGGCAATTGCTCCTTTGGCCCAATGAATCAAAAGCATTCATAAGAATTTCAATCTTTTCCTTTTTATACATAAAGACTAAGTTAGGATTGGCAACATTTGAGAAACTTCCTTAGAAACAAGGAAGTTAAGCCTTGTTTGGCATATGAGCATTACTGAGGATCAACACAGCAGACCTGGAGAGGCAACGGGGACCAGGGAATGATTTCAGCTTAAGATTTCTTCCTCACATCTGACATTTGTATACATTCTTAAATGAAATATTCAGAAAATTTACATTACTCTTGAGATCTCTGAACTGAAACAGTGGAATATGTTACAGTGTAGCAGTGAATAAATTAATATAAAGTTTTTCAATCTGCCATTTTTGATGAATGATTCTTTGGGCATTACTTTTCACTGAACTTCAGGTAGAAAACTAGATTATTGGATGGTTGATACTTGTTTAGAAAGTCAAAAACAGTCAAAACTCCTCTAGCATTTGCAAAACTGTACTCTTTGAAATGTTGATCCCATGGAATATTTCTCGAAAGTTAGGGTTCCGTGATCAAAATATTTTGGAAGCATTTTATACTATATTCTCCTATTGGTAATTCAGTGTACATTCACATGTTCAGATTCTAAGTAGATAAAAAAAGAACCAGTTTCAATTTAACATGGCATGTCTCCATCTTTCATTATCATGGAAATATTTCCCCATGTACTAATATTTTATTGAATATTTTATTCCCCATGTATTAATATTTTATTGAACTATACTATATATAGGTGATACTTTTGAAACATGAGATTATCCTACCTATTAGAAATAATGGAATGGCCTTGGGTCTAGCTATTGCAGAAAACAAAGAATATCTCAAAGAGTAAAAAGGAGGGATCTACAAGCTACGCATGTGGTCCAATCAACATCCTGAAACTGAACTCCTTCTTATTAGTGAAGAGTCTTCCTTTATTGTTACTCAAATTTGGACAAACAGCAGAGTGAAAGAAACCACAGGCAGTATGAGGGACTCTAGTTATCCCAAGAGGTCAACCCAATCTTATTTATCAGTGAAAATACTAAGCCCAAAGATGTTACAGGACATGCCCAAGACCAACCTGGTAGTCAGAAACAGTCCTGGAATGAGAATACCAACTTCTGCCCAATGATAAGCAGAAATATTAATATTTTTGATTGACTCAAATATAACTGAACATTATTACTCTGGGGCTCACTTAAGACCATGATGAGAAATGGACAATTAATGGGATTTAAAAACTGTTTAATGTTCTTCTATGCTTATAATTTTGATTGTTCCTGAGATCTTTATATTGAAGAAATGGAAAGCAATAGAATGTATAGCAGTATAGTGTAATGATGAGGGTAGTGGCTAGTTATCACCATCTGCTGAACACAGAAAACACAAAACAGCCTACAAGCCTCTTCTGAAACACAATTCAAAAATCACCTAGTATTTAGAAGGTCTCTTGTATCAGCAGGTTTTTAATGCTTTATTTAATACAGAGGACTAAATAGAGATGTATCTCATCTGTATTTTCATAAGACTCTAAGCATAAACTTCCTTATTATAGTGATAATAAAGATAGGTAATACTTATTGGGTGTTTTCTATATCTCTAGCACTATTCTAAATGGTTTTAATATGTTAACTAATTTAATCAGTATAATAATCCCATGAGGTGGGTCATATTATTTTTCTCATTTAAAAAAAATGTGGAAACTAAAGATCAGTTGGTTTTAAAACATGCCCCAAATCTCACAGCTCTAAGTGGCAGAGAGAATTTAAACCTAGGTAATCTGACTCCACAGCTGAAAGTCTTTAACCATTACAGTATTGTGTGTGTGTGTGTGTGTGTGTGTGTGTGTGTCTGCTGGTGGCTACTGTACCTGTTTCCACAGTCATTCCCTCCTGTACATTATTGGTACCTCTGATGCTGATTTCCCAACCTGGTGAAGTACCAGAATTCCCTAGAAGGCATCTGCAAAATGGACATCTTAGTCCTCTCTCCAGGGTACTCTGATCTTGTACTAGATTAAGTAGTTTCAGAAAGCACAGTGGTTATTCTGGAGGTACTGCTCTAAGGACCCGTGTTTGGGAGCCACAATTTAGAGCCCTTTCTCTTAGAGGACTGCCTTTTTCATCAAAAATATGGCCTGGGTGCAAGGAGCCAGAAGAGGAGAAAAGACAAATAGGGTAGCCGGGCAGATTTGCTAAATTGGAACCTTACCAGCAAATCTTCACATTCCCTTCTCAAACCATGAAATTCTTGAGGACAAGGACAAAGCACTACTTAGACTTGGACCTCCCATGATGGCTAGACTTGTGCCTGATTCATAAATAGGTTCTCAGTTAATATTTACTGTCTAGGTTTCTAGGTCAGTATTATTGGAAAAGGGTAATAAAATAATGGTTTTCCAAAGAGACTCAGAAGAGTTTTCTGACTGATAATTGCCTACTGCCCTCATGATTTTTTAAAACCCAGAAATTCTCTCACCGCATTGTAAATGGGAGATATAGCAGGAGGGCTTCTTCACCATACTGGCACAAAGGAGGAAATAAGAAGGTCAAGCACAAATGGAGCAAAGGAGGAAGCCATGTATAAATGATGGGAAAACTGCAAGTCAATGGAGAGATTAAATATAACCAATGTTCATTTCATCATATTAATTAAATCAAGCGACTGTATTCTTTTTAAAATTCTTTCGAGGCTGGTTCCCTAGGACCCTCAAGTGAACTGAGCCACTCCTTCTCTCTTCCACTGCTGCCTAATTGCCCACCACAGGCTAATGGGCAAACAGTCCTCAGCAACCATTTATCTTTTTTGAAGTTTTATCCTGGAGCCTCCTTCATGAGTAGTGGTAGGTTTTCCCTTGAAGTTATTTTCTCTCTCTCATTTTTTGTTTTTTAAGGCATTTTTGGAGAGGCTTCTTTGCTGTTTGTTTCTGAAGCAAATCAGGAACACTAATTTGCTTTTGTTGGTTTTTGGAAGCTACCCCAGTGGGAGCAGCTTGCTGTGACCAGGATTTCTGCCTGCGGATGGTGGGGAGAGGGCTGCAGGAACGCTGTTGTGACAGATAGGAATGCCGCTGGCTAAGTGAACACATTCATACTGTAGAGCTGAGGAGCAGAACTCCTGATTTTGAGAAGATGCAGCCAATGAGAACATGCACACATGACCACCCGAGAACCATGCATTTATTATGTGTAATTGTGCACAACATAGTAACTGCTGGCTAGGATGGAAGCTCCTGTTTTCCTTAGACATGGAAATGTAGTGCAAATGCGACACTGCAGGTAGAGAAAAATCTTCACGGGCTCTGAGGCTGGAAGGAAGCTAAGAGTTCATTTCAGGGTGATGGGAAAAGCATTCTGCCTAAGGGGTGAATAAAAAAGTTTTGAACTTACTCAGAACCTGTAAATGCTAATCCTGGCTCTGCCTTCAACTGGTGTTGTAACCCTGAACAAACCACTTCATTTCTCTGTCTCCCAGGGTTCTCTCATCTGTAAAATCAACACGACCAACCTGTTGGCCATGAGTTCTGTTTCATTATATTGTGCTGCCAACAGATTCCATATACATGCCAAAAAAGACACATATACATGTCGGCCTTTGACTTTTTACCTTATATTGATTTTTAGTAAGTAAAAGGAACTATATATGAACATTAATACATATTGGATATTTATTTGTTAAAACAACCTTCAAGGCATGTGGCTTGAAGTTAATAATATTATACCCACTTAACCCAGTCATCCATGTATTCCAAAATTTTAGTATAAGGATACTGAAATGAAGGAAACTAATGATGAGCCTTTAAAGATACTGAATTATCAGAAGAAAAGGTACAGTTGTGTCTACGTTATCTATTGATGACATTAAAATGGGATAATTTTAGAAGTGTATTGAAAGGCAAAATAAGATAAATAAATGTTGCTCAAATGCAAAAGTCACTTATCCAACTACTATTTTTATTTATGCATATGACCTATGCATGCATGCTATATTTATATTGTTGCAGTATATGTGTTGATAAACTATAACATAAAATAATTACTTTGCTGGACTTGTATCTCTTTTTGCTATTAATATTGATTAAAATAAAATATTTTTAATTTTTAGCTTATTATGGTCTATTCAAATGTTTTCATAAGAGAATATATAATGGCATGCATATAAATATATCTGTGGCTTTCTAAAGGGTTTCTCAATTTATAATGCCATCAGCAAATAATGTACACAGCATTTTTTTACCAGAACCTCCCTATATTTGACAGTAATCATTTTTATAATATAATATTTTATGCATTTCAGAACTTGGCAGAGTGACATTGATGTGTCTGGCAAATATGCTTTTGACCCTGCTCACTAAACCACTGATCTTAACCTGAAGGTTTACTTATTTGTTAACTGACTCTCACTCATTAATTCCAAATTTGTCACCATGCACAACTATGTAATGACAATATGTTAGAACCTCGCTATACGAAGTATACCTTCCTTTGAGGGTTCACTTTCTCAAAGAGAGAAATATATAGAAGGACACACGTGGAAACTGTTAATCACATCAAATTCCAAAATTCATAAGAGCAAAAAGGAGAAGACAATAAATAGTTCATTATTTTTCCTTAGTAGCATACTTTCAACAAAATATACTAGGTATCTACAATGATTGGAACTGGTTTTGTAATCCAGGCCACAAATTAGCAAACGACTTTTAAATTGCAACTCAGATTCTTTTCAGAGGCAGAAACTTTTGCAAAGGAATTGGGAAGAACTATAATCAGGTAAATATTAATTTTGATGTTCTTATGTCCTCTTATACAGCTTTCTCTTCAACCACATGCCTACTACAGTGTCCAAAGCATAGTAGGTGCTAAATAAATCTGACATTTTTACAGCTTCTTTCTCTTTTCCCCCCAAGGTTGTCTACTAACTTTTTTGGGTTCAAATCCCTTTACCTGAAAAATTCTACATAGGCCCATACTTTAACAAGTTTAATCATTCTCCAATTATAATCCTCCCTAAAAACAACCATAAACATCATTAATTGAGCACTTAAAATATGCTGTACACAATAGATGATTCACATATATTATTTCATTTAATTCATATATGATCTACTTGATCTCCGTCTATTATAGAAGTTCTATAATTTATCAGAGATGTTATATAACCAAGGTCACAGAGCTGACAGGTGAGAGTTGAGATTTCTATCTAGCTAATCTCTAAACTCCCCTTTGATTCTATATTGCATTTTCCTAGTGTCCCAACTCCAGAGAAAGGTCCAAAACCTACAAATAAGTAGTCAAATCTGTCAATTCAACCCAGGCCTCAACTGACCAGGTGATTAAACATGGTCGTTATTAACCAGTCACCCTTTCCAGCGATTAACTTAATGAAATAGTATGAAGATATAACCTCAATTTTATTGTAAACAGTAACCTCTGGCCACATATTTTATAGTGTCTCATTAATGATCTTCCACACAAACTGAATAGTCCATAGTGAGAGAATTTACCTTTTATTTATTTTTTGAGACAGAAGACTTTTATATACCTCACAGTGGAAAAGTACCAAGTCTCCGTTGTCTTCCAAATACAGTCTTCCAAATACTGTATTTGGAAGACAAGAGCACCACAGGAGGTTAAATTTTTCACTGAATTTGGCTTCAATGCTTTTGAATAGCTTAGGATGATCACTGATGGAACTGTAGCCAGAGTGATAGTTCCTCACAAATCACCTTGTGTGGCCACCTATAAGAACAGAAACTGAATTGTTGTAATAATTCGACTCTTCCTTCTCTGCAGCTGCTCTGAGTTCCAGCAGTCCAGTGTCCACCACTCTCTTCTCAAGTCAAAGGAGGTTTGCAATTAATAGCTTATGGTTACTGCTAAATATTTTATTGTCAAATTATTTTGTATTATCTATGCCATGAATATTTTCTGTTTAAAATAATTAACTTCTATGTAAACATACTGGTACACAGCACTGATTTATAAAATTTTCAGTCTCTTAAATTAACAAATAGGCATGTGTGGATTTTCATGTCCACAAAACAATTAGATTCATTCAGTAACTCTTAACATGCCCAAAGTATTTTCCTTTTGCAGGGGCAGAAAGAAGGTGATGATCCTTTTCCTCCCTATCATAAAGGGTCAAGGTCGACACTCTTATTACAAAAACAGGTTACCTAGAGAAAAGCATAACAAATGTTTTACATACACACATGAGCATGGCAGTCCTATAAAGTATGAGCTCAAAGATGGGCCAGATGGTTGAAGCTTAAATGACCTCTTCATAGGGAAGAGAAAAATGGGGGAATGGATTGGCCTGTAAGGGTGGAAAGGCACAGGAACAAAGGTTAAAGGTTGTCTTGTTCTTAGACATATAAAGTCTCCTAGACAATCTCTCAGAGCTGCCCTCAGAAGAACAGATGAAAAATCTGCCTGGGTGTGGTGATGGACTTCCAGTCTCTTCTCTTTTCCAGTGATTGATCTTTCCTAGCTATTTGATGAGATTCCTAGGGAGAGGATCTTAAGACAATTGCCTTTCTTTTGGAAAGAAGCTTTCTTAGTCAGATAAGAAATTCCAGAAAGAGTCCCTCCATGCAATTGGGGGTGGGGGAATAGGACAAGGTTAGAGGGAACTTGATTCTGAGGCAGCTTCTAAGACCTCTCAACATGTCAAAGTGCCAGTTTAGGGGTATTGCCTTCTGAGCCCCAAAACTTTTAATAGTGAAAGGTGGTATCAACTGAGTCAGTTCAAACAGGCAGATCCAGAAAAGGAAGGTGAAGAAACAACAGTTCAGACTCTTTTTGAAAATAACTTTTTAAAAAACAATTAAGGATCTAATTATATAAATATTTTGCATTCTTTGTTTTCACTAAAAGGAAGGAAAGAGATGTTGTTGGAGAGAGATATCTCTCAGATATATTTTATACACCATGGTGGATAGAGTCTACATCTCAGAAATTCCTTCATTACAGAATTTCCTACACTTTGTCATTTTTTTGCTCTTAGAAGTGTAATTGTTACCAGCTGCAAATCTGTAAGGGTCTGAAGCAACCTCAATTCTTGCCTTCTCAGAAGAAAGAATTCAACTGAGGGGCGTAAGGCAGAAAGAGAAACTGAGGCAAGTTTTAGAGCAGGAGTGAAAGTTTATTAAAAAGCTTTAGAACAGCAATGAAAGGAAGTAAAGTATACTTGGAAGAGGGCCACGAAGGTGATTTGAGAGATCAAGTGCATGGTTTGACCGTTTGACTTGGGGTTTTGTATGCTGACATACTTCCAGGGTCTTGCATCTCTTCTCTCCTGATTCTTTCCTTGGGAGGAGGCATGCTGTCTATATGTGCAGTGGCCTGCTAGTGCTTGGGAGGTGAGCATGTACAGTGTGTCTACTGGAGTTGTACACATGCTCACTTGAGGCATTCTTCCCTTACCAGTCGAATGTCCCTGGAAGATCATACATCAGTTAAACTCTGTCATTTTGCCTCTTAATGTGTCTGCTTGAGGCCACCCGCCCAGCTCCTGAGATCTTATCAGGAAGCCGCTGATCACCAGTTTCAGGTGTATCTATTTATTGGGAGACCGCCTTTCTCAGGTACTGGCTGTGACCAATTATTATTTTAGAGACGCAGTGTAACAACTTCCTGACAATCACCTGATGGTTGCCTAACACTCCTGGTGGGGTCAGGGAGGCCCTCTCCTGACCTGCTCATTCCTGACTAGCTACCTACTGTATCATAATGGTGTCGGAAGTTCTCCCATCCTCTGAATCTGTTACAGACCACAGGCTTGTGGCTCCCCATGTAATGAACATTTTAACATGAAGCCAAGCAATTTCCCGAACACAGCTTTTATTTTGGGGCTTGTGCTCAAGCATAAGGAAGACAGCATAAGCTCAAGGATCCTCCAGCTGACCCCCCAAAAAAGCCAGCAGAGGTTTTTTTATTAGGCAAAGTGTGGGAACTGATATCAGGAATAAGGTATGTCATCTGGGCTGGGCAAAGTATGTGAGGAGTAGGGTATAGAAATTATCTTCAATAAAGGACCAACTGGTGGTCTGACCACCGGCAACAGGCTGTAAATCAATTGTTCAGCATTCCTTCCTGAGGTGGGACACTCCACAATCTTGGTTTAATATTTGGATCTCTTAAGGCCAGTTTCTGGAATTAAGTAAAAGGTATGGTTAAACATTATGGCTTCAGTAAGGCAGTGGTATAGGTTTTGTGATCAGTGAGACTGCATAAAAGAATGCTCTAGTGGGGGTGAAGCCAAGCCCTGTCCCTACTCTGTCTCAAAACCACCTACTCTAGGAAGTAATGTTGCCAAACTTCTACTGATATTGAATAATGTCTGTATTATTAAAACTATCCTTCTGATATGACTCTGAATAATTTAAAAGAAAAGACAGAAATCAGGGTCATAGGAAAAATTATTAATGTGTCTTTTATATTTACCACATTTCTACTTCTGTCTTTGTCTTGAAAGCATTATCACTCTATTTCTTAGATAAATTACTGCCTATGAATTTTGTAAATGAGCTCAGTACAACAGACCCATTAAGACATATGGTAGAGATGTCTGTAATGTATGCCATTCATCCGTAATGGTTTTTATTTTGAAATTCTCTTTGTAGAGTGCAGTGTTGGTTCATTTTACTTCATAAAACACTTGTGTAAGTATTGTTCTCTACAAACAAAGCAGCATAATGTAGAAACAAATTATTTGGAAGTAAATTTAAAAGACTGAATATTCCAAGATACAAAACACACATGAGCTTTCTACTAAATAGATGAATAAGACAAGGCAAAAGACAGTTTCCCTTAGCTCTAAAAAGACAGAGACCACCTTGAATACAGCTTACATACTGGCTCTTCATGCCCACCCTGGCTTCTCCCTCTCTCTTAAAGCACGCTCAAAGAAACCATGCAGCTCTGGTGAAACAAGAAATCCTTAAGTCATCATATTGTTTTGGTAACTTTTTCTAAATCAATGAAGAATGATTTTGTTAAGCATAGAAATCAGGAAATGCTGGGGAAGCATTCTAGGTTAACTTTTGGAAATATCTTTCTTTTTCTACCTATAAATGTGTAAAATGTATTTATATGATGTTTGTAGGGCAATTTTTTGAAAACTGCCCTGCAGTTTTAACTCAACCTCAAAATGTCAGCCTTAGTAAAAGAGTGAAATTGTATGTGTACTTTTATCCTAGTACCAGATAGAAATTTTTAATGACTTTACTACATAAATTTAAAGCTGGTTAGAATAGTGCATAATTAATATTTCTTTATTTTAGTAATTCACTAGAATAAAATAGTAATAATTAACATTGACTAAAATGCTAAGAATTATAGTTAAAAGTGGCACTTGAATTTATTCCAGGCTTATTTTATGCTTTTGAGTACACATTTTGTTCCCGATATGTGAATTTTATAAAATATAATTTTTCGACCCCAGAGAAGGGTTGCCAACTCTCCCTCAAACAGGTACCACTTAAATTTGTTTATCTGATTAGTTGTACCTTGTTTCCTAGTCCTTTACAGTCTTATAACACTTTTCACAAATGTAGTTGGTCTTCTTCCCAACAAGCTAATAAGATCAGCACATCAGATATAGAGCGAGGAAGCAGGGGGACCTAAATCAAAACTGGAGTCTTGTGATTTCCACAGCCCTTTCGCCCTTTCTCTTATTTCAGGGCAACTTAAGTACACAGATAATCTTCAGTGTTCCTTCATTGGGTAATCTTGCTTTTGGTTTGAGCAGAACCTAGTGATATGGAGTATATAGACAAAGACATATAGATATACATCATAAAAGTGTGTTCTCTGAGGATGACCTCAGTTCTACCGCAACTGGCTGAAATCTAGGCATGCTACTTGGCCTCTCAAAGATTCTGTTTTTTTAAATCTGTCAAACAGTATTAATAATAGTAACTTTCATAATGAGAACTACATGAAATAATGTATGTAACTAGCTAACCTAGCTCACTGCAAGATGCACAGCATGAATTTGGTAAATGCCATTTATTTGTATTATTAGACATCTCAGTTCACACACACACACACACATATATACTCTAGAATAAATCCTACACTTTGGTGCTGAGAAGGCAGGAGAGAGGAGAGATATATTTTAGTTTAGTAAGTTGTTCTTGCAAAGGAAGGCTTGAGGAGTGTTTTATCACGGAAAAGTTGAGCACAGGTCAAGATGGAATAAATAAATTTCTAGCTCTTCTGTAGTTAGGTTTTCATAATGGGACTACATCATTTTTTTGGAAGGAATTGCAGAAATATCACACACATACACAAGGACCCACGTACATATCCACTTAGATATTTAAATATTCATTCTAAAACATATTCCAAGTAAAACAGGAATGTTTTTATTTTCTGCCGTTGTAGGGGAGACACACACTCTTCCCAGAGTACAGAGTTCTAAGTGGCTTGCTTATACCTTTGCCTTACTCAACCACAAAACCTACTCCACCCAGCAAGACTACTTAGCAAAACACTTTGCTGGAAATGTATTGTGAATTCACAGGAATTGCAGAGTTCTCCAGGTGGTATAATTCATGGCTGGTAATGAGAGCAGCTGAAACCATCTGTTTTCATAACTTTCTTCTCCACCTTAATATAAACCTCTTCATTAGCCAATAGGTCTATTTAACTATCCTAACAGATTTGCTTCCTGAAATATTTTGTGGAAAGATTAGAAATAATGAGACAAAAACAGATAAACAAACAAACAAGTGGACTTACATACAGAAACTTTTAATGATCTTAAAGCCCAATTACTTACTGCTGATGCTGAGGCACAAAGGCAAAACCAGTAGGGGAAAAGTGTAAAGTAGTTGTCAATGTTTTTCTCTTCCACATCTTCCTTTTTCCTGTTTAGTCCTCAGACTGATGCTTTTTAAGGGAAGTTCCTTCCCAGGAAAGGACTCCAAACTGTACCCATTGAAATCTCTTCCCTTAAGGTGTTTCAGAGAAGCACAAAAACATATTGACGTATACGTGTCCTCCCTCCTGTCACTGTATAATTTTGTGATCCTTTGCTATGAACAGTTCGTCAAAAATATTGGTGTCAAGGAAGTAGAATGAAAATTTTGGGCTTTGGGTTTAGAAAAAGTTAAATTTGAATCCTGGTTCTCTTGCTAATTAACCCTTATCCTCCCCAAAGAAAAGAGAAAAAAAAAATCTCATCCAATTGCAAGTGTGAATCCAGGTCCCTGCTTGGTCGACCCTCGGTGTGAAAGATTCATTTGGGAGTTAAACAACACAGGAGCCCTTCTAAGAAGAGAAGGAGGCCAAGCTGTTATTGTTTTCACCTAATCCACTTCCTTAGAGCTCTGTCTTTAGGAAACAACATGATCCTAGACACAATGGGATCCATATCTTATTTTATTTTTTTAATTGACAGATAAAATTGTATATATTTATATTGCACAATATCAAATCCTGAAAAATATATACTTTGAATGGTATAATCAAGCCAACCAACATATGCATCACCTCACAGAGTTGTCATATTTTGTAGTGAGAACACTTAAAATCCACCCTCAGCAATTTTCAAGAATACAGTATATTAACTAACGTCACCATTTGTACAATAGATTTCTTGAACCTATTCCTCCTGTCTAACTGAAATTTTATATCCTTTGACCAAGATCTTCCCACCCTCTGCACCAACCCCTGGTAACCACCATCCAACTCTCTACATCTATGAGATCAATTTTTTTACATTCCACATGTGAGTGAGATCATGAGGTATATACACAATGGAGTGCCATTCAACCACAAAAAAAAAATAAGGAAAATCTGTAATTCGCAACAACACAGATGAAGTTGGAGAGCATTATGTTACATGTGTCAGGTAATACCAACTCTGTCCTTTTCTAGGACAGTAAGCCTTTTGACTCCCCAAGGAAATGATTTAAATATATCCAAAAATTATTATTAGTTTAAAAATATGACACAGAAAGAAATTTGTAATGTATTTTGAAAAATTAGCGAAAAGATAAGAAATATAAACAATAATACTTAGAGTACTCCGTAGTGTGTATATATTAAACAGTGCAATAATTAATGACGGCATGGGAATACAGATCTCCATATCAAGAGGTCATTTCAGGACATTTCTGATAAATTATCCAAAACAGCCAAAGAAACTGGTAGGCTGAGAAAAGCCCTTCAGTGAGTCATGAATCACCAAACAAGACTTAATGCTAGGATTTTTTTTCCCCACTAATTTTGTTGTGGTAGTTAAATTAGAGGCTATGAATGAACTATTGTGGGTTTATTTCAATTAATTCCCCCTCTCCACTCCTTTCTTTCAATCTTTAGCCTAGGTCTTCATTACAAAAAAAAAAAGACACTTGCAAGTTCAATCTTTCAGATAAATTTAACAAAGCAAGGCAAGATAGAATAGCAGTCTATGCACATCTGTAATCTAATTTAAAAACAGAATTTGAGAGGCCATCCTAATTGTTCTTCTGATTTTCTACTCTATTCCAGTGATTTAAAGACCTTAAACTCACTGCCTGTGAAAACTTAAAAGTGTTGGCACACAGAGAACCAGTTAAGTTTGGCTCTCTAAACATCTGGAAGATAACCTCTTATACAGGGTACAGCTTCAAATCATCACAGGCTAGCAGGAGAGACTCTTCTATGATGGAGAGTAAAATCTCATAGGTTAGGGAAGAACAACTGTTCTTAAAAGTACCAAAGTGATATTAAAGAATCCACAGAAGAAGCTACAAAACCACCACCACAGGTACTTAAATCCAAACTACAGAAACGAGAAGGGTTAGATTCCCCATTTGGCCACATAGATGAGCAAAGGTTTTCTGAATTTATACGTGATTTTTTTTCTTAACAGTGCTAAGATCTCCTAGTATATCCTGTTCAAGAAACCATTCAGAATCTGGCATTTTTCCCAGTTACTCAAAATTCTAATGAAAAGAAGCAGTCACACAAACCCAACCCGACAAGCTTAAGATCTTTTGTTGGTTGTCTTCTATAATTGATATTATGTGTATATTGAGAATAAATGGATGCTGTAGCCTCGTGCCAGTAGCTCCTTCTAACATGTTTCGCATTCTCTTGAATCGTGTGCAACTTTAGAAATTTCCAATCATCTTACTTTTAAATACCTCAGCTTACAATATGAAAAGACTTAGCGCTGATTTAAATTAAGACATTTTACATAGCTCTGCCTGCATGCTTTCAAAATACTCAGTCAATTAACATAAGCTACCTTCCAAAGGATTTGCTTTAAGTCAGGTGGAAAGGAATATTATTTCAGAACCAAAGAAGGAAAAAAGAATATGGAACATATAGCAAACCAAATTTCTGAAAAAACATTAAAACTGCTCAATTTCCCCATATTTTAGGGGGGCTGTCTTTTTTCCTCTTTAAAGAGTTCTGCCAAAGATCTCTTTTGGCACACAAATGTCCTCCAGGAGGTCTCCCAAGGGATATAATGTCCAAAATGTTGCAGCCCCTTCTATCAGACAGTGGCTCAGAAAGCCTCTCTGCAGCCTCCAAAATATTGCAGGCTCAATTACCCTCCGGGTGCAGTGAACGGGCAGAGCCATTAATCATTCCCAGGGCACTAAACGCCCTGAGAACAGTTCTGAGTCTGGCAGCATTAGGGATGTCCAAGAACTGAGCTCGTCTCCAACAGCTGGGCCATGCTGCCACCTGGAGGAGAGCAGAACACACAGCTCCTCAGATGCCAGTTACTTCCCTCCAGTCCTAGTGGACCTACAATGCGTGGGCTATGCTGGATGAATATCGCCTGATTCTTGGGTAGTTAACCCTGTTCTCACGTCTCCAAAAAAAAAAAAAAAAAAAAAATCTGAAACTTTCCTCTTTATTGATAAGTTGCTGTGAAGCACCTGGGGCCAGTGGCGGTGGGTGAAGGCAGGTGGCCTGGGGGGTCCTTGCTTTCCCTGCTGTCCTTCATCCATACCCTCACCCACGTTGAATCCCCAAATGTAGGTGAGCCTTTCCTCTTACTCACCCATCCAGTTAATGGGGGGTCTCACATTCTGTTCTTTCAACAAGACATCGTGTCCACCCTCAAAGTGCTCAGACTCTGGACGAAGAGGTAGACAAGAAAATAGAAGGCTGTGCTCATTCATGATGAGTGTTCACACAACCCCGAGAAGAGATACCTAAATTGGTCAGGGTCAGGAGTTAAAGGACATTAGGAAAGTCTCCCGTGAGAGTGATCCTTTAGAGGCATCATGAAAAGAACAAGAGTGTGGTTTTGACATCTGGTAAGTCCATGGTGAAATACACAATTATAACCACAAATCATGCAAACTTTCTGATTTTCATTTTCTTCCCCTGGAAAATTTTTGTATTAATACCTATTTTATAATGTTATCAGGGGAGATAGAAAATTATATATGTCAAAGATCTGTGATAGTATATTAGCTCAACATCAGATAATCATTTTTGTTCTAATTATCCCAGCTCTGGCAGAGAAAGTTAGACTTATCTGGGCAGAGATAAAGGGCAGGGAACGGATGATGCAGTCCAAGTAAGACAGGTGAGAAAGCAATGTGCTCTGGGGTCTTCACGCAGCACATTGTCACTGGAAACACTTCTGTTTTACCCTTCTTTTCATGTTTCTCTGTGTCCATCTTTCCTCTTTTCATTCTGCTCTTTGTTTTTTTCTCCACTGTCCCCACTCAACACTCAAAGGAAAGTAAAAATGCTATTTGTTTCTAGAATATTAAACAAGTTTTTAAGTTTCAGGTAATTAATGATGAGAATATTTGTATGAAGGAGAAATAGGCATCTGGAAATGATTCTTTTTTCATCAAATTTCCTTTATATAACTTGGTGGAGAACTTGGTAGGCAGGTAATGCTATTCTGGTAAGTGCTGACACCGGTTGGTCCCTACAGAATGCACTAGTTAAGTTTGAGTGAGCTGTAGTGACACCTCCTGGTAAGACAAAGAGAACATCGTTCAACACAAAACTTTCCATGCCTTTATACTTTTATGATAAAAAGCAGTACATGAAAACATCTTCCATATGAAGTATCTTCCTATGTGGAACAAAAAGTTTGTCTGTAAAGATAGATACACTCACATACACACATACTGCAGTTGACTGACTGCCATTTTAAAAACTGGCTGAGTCAAAGAAAGACAACAGTTTTGTTTTTATGTCATGACATCAGGTAACTAGTGTAATTTCCTAGACAAATCTTTCATTCACATATTTTGGTACTGTGTGTGCAAGGCCCTACTGAACATTCTCTAAAGCTAAGAAGTTAAGAAGTTACTTTAGTATTTTTGATCTGGTTCTTTGTGAAATGCTGATGTGATACTTCCTCTTGAATGCCTGGACTATCAACACCTTAATACTTCCACCTCAACCCAGCCCACTCCCTAGCCCCCACACTGCAGTTTCCATAGGTCTGCCCTGGCCTGAAGTATCTTCAAGTCTAGTCCCCCATTCCACTTACCTCCCCCCTCTCCCTCTCAAACTCTCTAACTCTTTCAAAATGCACCTGTGTTTTGACAAGTGTTTTTAAGACATTAGGTGCCAGAAATAAATGATAAGGAGTGTTAATAACCTAACCTTCTGTATCTCCTTAGTGACATATATATGACATATATATTTGACCTTGTAAATATTGTTAGCTTCTCTCAGAAATACAATTCCATGATCTTAATAGTAAGAATCTCAGCCAGCCAACCAAACCAATCATCCATCCACCCACCCATCCATCCATCCATCCATCCATCCACCTACCCACTCACCCAATATTTATTTAGTTGTCTACCATATGCTGTACTCTCTGTTAAGTATTAAGGGAAACAAATGTAATCACAACAGACATTATCCTTGTTTCACAGAATTTAAAATCTAGTCATGAAATAGAGGAGAAAAGAGTTAACCAAACAAAAGAAAAGCTCAAATTGAGATAAGGTCTATTAAAGAGACAATAAGGAATAAAGAGTGAATAAAAAGAGTAAGAGATATTCTGTAGATTAATAGAAGTCACGGACAGGCTTTTCAAGAAGGCAGAGCTAGAGACATGAAGGGCAGGAAGAAGTTATGAAGAGTCGATAAAAGTGTCCCAGATAAAGGGAACAGCATGCACAAAGGCCCTGTGACAGAACAAGAGTTTTTTGTTTTTTGTTTTTCCATAGAAATATCAAGGAAGCAGAAAGTGGCGAGAATTGAAGTTGATGTATGTGATTATAAGGATTCCATTCAAAGTGTAATGAGAAGCCTTTGGATGGTTTTAAGCAGAGAAGAGTATAATCTAATTTTGGCCTTGACAAACAGCTAAAACATAAGATTCAGTATTCCTTATTCCTGAGATTAGAAGTGTTTCAGATTTTAGAGCTTTTTGTGGTGATTTTGGAATATTTGCAGTAGACTTACAAGTTCAGCATCCCTAATCTGAAAATCTGAAATCCAAAATGCTCCAATGAGCATTTCCTGTGAGTACCATGTCTGTTCTCAAAAAGTTGTAGATTTTGGAGCATTTCGTATTTTGTATTTTCATATCAGGGATACTCATTTGATCCTCATAACAACCTTACAAAATATGTATTAATATCGTCAATTTTATTTACGGGAAAATGGAAGAGAAGTAACCTGCCCCAAGTCTCACAGCTATTAAGGGGCAGCTCTGGGACTTGTACTCAGGCAGCCCATCCATGGGGTCCATGCTTCAAACACCATGCAATATGGCCTCTCAGATCTTTGTTTCTGCAAGGGCATGCATGAGAGGAAACTGCTGGGAGGTAAGGCAACGATCCAGGCCCAAAATGATGGTTTCTTACACCAGAAGGATAGCAGTGGAGATGTCAAGAATTAAGTTAATTTGTCATGTCTTTTAGCAGTTAATTCTATGAAACTTGGTGGATTGGATATGCTAGGTAAGAGAAATGCCTGCTGGAAACAGGACAAAGGTTTTCTCTATTGTGATTTTTCTATTGTGTTTATTCAGTAGACATTTTCTGTGTGGCCAGAATCTTCCCATCAAGTTATCTCTTCCAAGATAAGTGTATCTTCAATAGATTTGCTACAGAGAACAATTTCCATTTCAACATCTGATAGGGCAGCCTTCCAAAATGTTCATTTTTCTGGTCATTTCTATGTACAATCAAAAAATTGTAAGATATACTATGTACGGTATTATTTTTCTTTTTACACTGTATCATTCATTTTTACCTTATCAATAGTTATTCTTTGAAAATAATGCTTTTTAATGATGATAAACATGCTTTTTTCCCATCTTTGGGCAGATGTATTGTTTCCAATTTTACGTTATTCTAAGAAACTTTCTTTATATAAATTTTTGACTGAAACCCAGATTATTTCCTAAGGTTAAACAAATAAAAATAGAAGTTCTAGGTCTAAGGGAATAGTCTTTTTCATTGGCAAATTGCATTTACCCATTTCTACATTGCATTCTACTAAGATACAACTGTTAAAATTCCACCAGGGCTCTGTGAGAAAACTTGCAAGAAGGTAGATTATGTGGGAGCAGGTGCTGGTAGATGGATAGATGTGGCAGTGAGTGTCAATGGAAGTTCCTTTCTGATGTTCTCCATTTTATCAGTGAATAGGAAGCATGGCCTTCATCTGAGAGTGAGGGTGTAGACAGAGGCACTGAGTGTTTAAGGAGAGAGGAGAAAGTATCATATAGACTCAGGAAGCACAGTAAGATCATCTGATAACCTTAAGAACATACTTAAGATTAATGAGTATGAAATGACACCATGGTTGTGTATTTCCCTTAGGTATGTTCAGCTTCATGGATGTAGGCAAAGTATAAGAACGTTGGATTCAGGATTATACTTCTAAATCTTCATCTCTGGTCCAGAGTGCTATGATAACCTTAGCCTAATGTATGATACTTCCTGCTGGACTTTCTTGATTCTCCATCTGTGCCTCACTTTTCTGCCTTCTCTCTAGCAACTCTATAACAGAGACTACTATCTACTGCTTCTTCATCTGCAAAATTTATACCTGACTTTTAGCTTCAATTCTCCCATTAAGCTTTTCTATACCATCTCCTAAATTGAGACATACACCCTTCATTATAGCTCCCCCAACACCCTGTAATATGTATGACTTCATCTACACATTTATTTGATACCTTTAATTTTTCATTGTATTCTAAATACCTTCAGAGCAGGGACCTTTTCTTTTTAATACTTATTTCTTATTTCAATACTTGGGACATGGTAAGTCCTCACTCAATGTTTATTAATGAAATTAAGTGAGGTTTCCTAATCAAAAGATAAATTTCCTTATAAACCTTTATCAGCAAGAAATCAAGTTGCCTTGATCATACCCATGCCATAGCCTCATTACTAGCGAAGGCACCTTTCCATAAAAGGTAACAGGCCTAAGAAAAAATTATTCAAAAGTGTTAAAAATAACACAAGTATTTACTTCCATGTGTTGCTTGTATCCAATATTTAGTTTATCTCCTCAGCTTTAGGATGATAGTAATACTTATAATAAATACTGTATTTGTATATTTTTTTAGATTGTCTAAATATTTTCATGATTTCAATATAAACTATAAAACACACCACAAACACAAGCTCTTACAAAAAGAATATCAAGTATATACATATATATATATGTTTTGAGACAGGGTATCACTCTATTGCCCAGGCTAGAGTGCAGTGGTACAATCATGGCTCTCTGCAGCCTCAAGCTCCCAGGCCTGGAGAGTTGCTCCCACTTCAGCCTCTCAAGTTGCGGGGAGTACAGGCGTGCATGACTGCACCCAGCTATTATTACTATTATTATTTATAGATACAGGGTCTCCATATGTTGCCAGAGCTGGTTTGGAACTCCTGGGCTCAAACAGTCCTCTCATCTCAGCCTCCCAAAGTTCTGCAATTACAGGTGTGAGCCACCTCACCCAATCAAGGATGTCAAGTTTAAACCCAGCTATGGAGATTCCTTCAAGAAGAGAGTTTCTTTTTAACAAATCTTAAAGAAAAGATAGACATTTAACCAATTTGGTAGGCTAAGTTGTACCTTCCAGGATGGGATATAGCATGAAGAAAATATTGAAAAGGTTAATACATTATAAAGTTATTTAATAAGTTAGATCTTTGTAAGCAGGAATTTACACTAATGTATCTTTGCCTCATGAGGTTATGTATAAAATACATAATAAATGAAAATGTTCAGAATAAATGGACTTACTTCTTCATTTTTTATTTGGTCATTCTACCTTTAGGGAGACACAGACATGGAATAAAGAAAGGCCAAACTTGGAGCTAATAACATAGTATGGGAATTGCAGATACATTGTAATTCTCTCACTGCATTCTTCATACACAAATTGTAATGGAAAGTAAAGATAAAAGAAGCCTCAATTGCCATTAGAGAATAAAATAGGATTTCCACTTAGATCCTTAGAAGCAGCTATTCTTAAAAATTAATTCACTTGGTAAATTTTCAAGTTTCCTCCTCACTTTTCCTGTGTGAACATTTATCTTACGTGCTTTGGATGGAAATGGATGTTACCAAATCTTGGAGTTCAAACTCAACAGCCTCAAGAGTTATTCATACCTGAACAAGCTAGTGAGGGATATTAACTGGTCTCCAAATCTCTTAGGGATCATTTGAAGACAAATTCTCTGCCCAAATGTTATTAATTAGATATTTAGCACCTTAGCTAGCTTATTTCTGAGAGCCTTTGGAGATCAAAAGGGGTGTGAAAAAGTGAAGAGAATCAAAGCTCAAACACCAATTTGAATTGAGCTGCACAATGCGAATTTACTCCAGCACTTTGTTGCAATGTAATCTATAAATAATCCTCCGAGGTTCACTTGCCAATTAGAAATCATCACATGGCATACACAATAGATGTCAGTATTTAATTTGCATGTCAGTGATACACTAATTTGATGAAAATGTTAAAGCTTTATGCACTATTTATATCTTAACTGGAAGCACATTTAGTGTACTAATACACTGATTTTTATTGTATCCAATGTGCTTTCTAAAAGGCCAAGTTTAAATGATCATTATTTATCATTGTCTGTTTGATAGTTCGTTTCAGTTCAAGACAACACATCTGCATTTTAGACTTGAAGCTATTTTAACATTAACTGTAATCAAGATGTCTGAAAAAAAAGTCATGTCTATGTGGGTGACAGAGAAGATGAAAATCAGGTTTACATCTAGAGGTAGCTGGTTAGATGTGGAAGTTTAATTCACAGTTTTTGGCCTTAGCCTAACCATGCCTCCTTGGGTCAATAATTTAGTGATAATTTAGTTTTGTGGTTTTTGGCTTTTTTTTTTCTCTTAACTTTTTGCTTCATTTTATTTTATTTTGTTTTTTTTTCTCCCTGAGTTTTTCTACAGTCAAAAAATACAGTTTTGTGGGTGGTCCCTTCTTCTAAGAGCTGAAAATGGTTGTTGATTCAAGTACAAAGAGAAACAACCTGTGGGTGCTTAAACGTTAACTACTGTATTTAAGTGTGGTACTTAGAACAAATACTGTATTTACATAGACAGAAATTTCAAAAGCTGGCAGCCTGGTGGGATTAGCTTGCCATGGGAATTGTCACACCTGTCAATCAGGTCTGCCAGGGTAGCAAGGAGAAAGCCAATGATAGAGAGACAGAGGAATCAAGAAAGAGAAGAGAGGAAAAAAGAAAGAGAAAGGGAAACAGAAGTGTATGGGAGTTTCCACTACCATGGAATAACAATAACTTTTTCCACATTTATTTCCACCCTGATATCCTCAGACTACTTAAGTTTTAGTGTGCCCAGAAAATTAAAAGATTTGGTTACTTGGCTTTTCTGATTGGTGCTATAATAGTGTTTTTCTAGAAACTGAATGTCATTAAAGTCAGGGTTTGGTGCAACAGATGTATGCACATGTTGACTTACTTTGAGCTAATTCCTTAGGAGTTTATGGCTTCTCCACCCAGCCAGAATACAAGTATCTTTAGATCAGAAATCATGCCTCCTTTGTCTCATGTCCCCTCAGCATTTGCAATATTAGACCTTAATAACTACTTGCAGGCTTGATTGTACTTCTAAACACTTATTCATAACAACTTTGATGATCTGCCTTCTTCCACAATTGAAAAAGAAAAACAAAATAAGACATTACGACAGAGAAATTGTATATGTAAGTAGAATAAAGTAAGGTCATTTGGAAAGATAACACATATATTCATTCCAAGGAGTCTTATATGACTAATAAATTAAATCTCCTGTGGGCTCTGAGCTTTCTTGTGCCTAAAGCAAAAAGAAAATGTGATCAGTTAAGAAATCTACATTACCCCTGAGATTAAAAATACTAATTTATCAGAAAAAAAGCTAGGTATCAAGAGTACACACAATTACTAATTTGCATTGTCTTATATCTCCTCATTTCACAAATGTTTCATTTTTATTACCCATTAATGTTAGTCTTCACGTTACAGGAAATATAAATGAATATTGGTTATTAAAATAAAAATCTAATTCAAAACATTTTCTTCACAATGGCTTGTGAAAGAGAAGACTAAATTTAGTATTTAAATGGGCTCATTTGAATCACTTAATCAATGTGTTTCTAGTTGCATTTAGTTAGGAAAACTGAATCAAACATCATCTTAGTAAACATTTAATAAGAGCTAAACTCATAGAAGAAACCAAGCTTTTAAAATAAAATGTTCCCAAAATAAACATTGACGATTTCCATTTTTACATAAATAGAACAGCATCCCCCAAAAATAAAAAAGTGAGTGGAATTAAAGCCACCATTCAAATGTAACAAAGCAAAGGCACCATGAAACTCTCTTATTTTGCCTTATGCTATATGAAGTTAGTGCCTGATTTACCCAAATGTATATTATGTACTACACAGCTCGGACTTTTAAAGGTCAAAGACAAATTCGTCAGTGAATTTTATTAAATGAAACTTGCCCTTCTTTTCCTGTCTTAAGTCCTGACTCCAGGTTTAATAAAAGTTGTTCTCCTTCTCTCTTCACCCCTCCCCCCACTAATTCCCACATGTTTTCAACAGTAAGTTCTCTAACCAGACAATGCTAGAGATATTTGCACATAAATTTATGACATAGGAGAAAAATAACAAAAGAGTCAGACCCAACATAGTATTAATTTAAAAGGCAATTAATTTTGAAGAAGAAAAGGGTATCAACATAAACTCAGCAAGGGCATGAATGATAGTATATAGTACAAATAAATCTCTATTTGGGGGTCCTGAGAAATTTCAGCAAGTGGTTGTTGAGTAATGAATGTTTGTAATTCATTAGCTACTATTTTAAAATGCAAAGCACACCATGACATCAATGATGTTCTTTTTAATCTCAACAAACAGGCTATTACAATTAAAGCACTTGCAAAAAGACAGTACGTTTAAATATAAGTTTTGATGAGATTTCAATGTTTTAATAACAATAATTGAATAATACTTCATAATTCCATAGAAAGACATAAAAATCTTGAGATTGGTTCAAAAATACATGTGTTTGTAAACACCAACCTTTTATGAATATTTAGAAGCAGCTAGCATTTCTATTTTGAAAATTTTTTTCTCAGATCCCTTAATAAGGTTTTAGTGTATCTTTAAGAAGATAATCGTTATTTACTTAAAAATATTTATTTTCCAAATACAGAAAATAATAACATTTACAAGTGCTTCATTTTCTATGCCCCCTTTCCATCTTCCTTCAGTTCCTAGACAACAAAACAATGGTTCATTCTTCATGTGGAAGAGTAAACTCAATAAACGCGAATGACCAGGGGGCCTACAGCAGTGAAATTATGGCTTCACAAGGACTTTTTTTTTTCTTTATGAACAAGTTTAGAAAGACCTTTTTCAACATATTTTAAAGTCATGCAAACTTCAATGATATAATTATCTTGGCAACACTAAATACTGCTGACTGATAAATGAGACCAAAATAATTAAGTTCTGTTCTTTGCACAATCAAGATTTAGTGCAGTAATCAATCTGGGTAAGAATTTGGAGTCTGGAGACTTCAGAAGATGAACAAGCTACTAGCTAAAATTGGTCATGTGGGAAGATGGTTAAATGTGTATACAGTTTATACATAGCTGTGAATACTCTTCATTAGAACCTGGTTGATTCATTGCTCATGTGGTCCTGTACTAAGTTGGACATGGTATACAAGTAGACAAAAGAACAATTGAAAAGATAATTCAATGCATTCAGTGGGAACGAATGGCATTGAAAATGTAAAATAATAGAGTTGAAAATATAATGGTTTTTAAGCCAAAGAAAAAAAAAACAAGAGGTACAAATGCTGCTACGAAAGCATTAAGGTTATAAACATTATGATAAAAGAGAGCGAGTGAACACAATAAATACACTTTCCCACATACATATTTGTCGAACCGTGAGTATGGTCTGGATGCCTACCCAGTTTCCATTTTTATTTTCTTCTACCTAACTCTCTCTTCTCTCCTTGGAATAAATCATACAGCTTTCCATACCCTAAACAACACTCCCACTGCATGGTTTTTCCCTGTAGAATCAGACTGCCGTCACAGAGAGGTGTTCATGTTAAGTACTTCTCTTGAGGGCTGGAACTCCAGGCTTCATCAGATTGATACACTTAGCAGGTCCATCAGGAATGTCAAAGTGAAATATAACCAGGTCAGTTGGATGCATTAGTAACTACGGGGATTTACAACCAGCTACAAATACTATATATGTGTGTATATATATATATATGCGCACATATATATACATACACACATACATACATATATACACACATATATATACAAATATTGTATATTTGTAGACAATATTGTAAACGTGTACATATATATTTATATATACACACATATATATGAAATCATAATAATTTAATAATTTCTCGTCAAGAGCTTATTCTGAATTCTACCCACGGACCTCAGAAAAAGAGCATTTTTTCCCAGCAAAATGCATCCTCCTTTGTAGTGGGCTAAGGAATAGGCACCATGAACAGGTGATACCACTGTAATTTAAAGAACAGAAGAAAGTCAAATAAGAGTATCTAGCATCCAACGAAAGGAACTGTATGCAGAAGTCTTTTGGGATCTCCAACTAAGGATAACCGGCTCCCTCTGATTCTGGGCACACATGTCTGCCTCCATGAATGTTAGCATGCGGCCAGGGTGGGGGAGCAATGGACGTCTACACCAGTGTTTGGCCATTTGTAGAGTGGAAATTGCACTTTGCTTTCAAAAATGGATTCTCCTCCCAGCACCATGCAATTCGACTAGCTGAAGGCACAAATGGAATAAATGCACATTCTAAAAAAAGGAGGGAGGGGGCGAAGAAATAAACCCCACCCAGGAATCTTTAAAGGAAACAGGTGCTAGCAAGAGAAAGCGGCCAGCTGTCAATAACACTTAAAACTCCATCTTCGTTACTCTGAAAACAATTTCAATGGGGGAAATACCGTGCCCTGTTTCTGAGGGTTTAATTTACTAGGCTGTCTCTGTGAATTAGAGTCAGATCTAAGTTTCGCACTCAGGAGCGGTTTTCTCTGTCGACTACGTTTGCTCTTCCGAGCTCGAAGTGGGTTTCTAAAATGGGCAAGCCTTTTCCCTCCCGGCAGCCTTGACCCCGACTCCTCCAAGTCGTCACTTTTATTTACAGCCCGGTGAGCGGTGTCTGTGTCGCTCAGCCTGGCCCCAAGAACAGTCACCGCGAACAATGAGCCAGACAAGGGACCCACCCAGCGAACGCCTGCTCGCCGGCCGCGCGCAAGCCCGCTAGCGCGGGACGCTCCGGGCTTGGGGCTCTGGGTGCCCCCACCCCTTCCCCTCTAAACCCCAAGGAAAGCAAGAAGGTAGGTCGTTCCCTACACCCAGGTACTCGTGCTCACCCAGCCAGCCCTGCCTCCCAGCACCCACCAATTAGATGCCGTATCTAAAAACAAAATAAAAAAAGCGGGGCGGCGTGGCGGTTCAGCCGGCTGCCCACCCGGATTCAACTCGCCCAGCTTGCGGGTTTGGCGCTCACTTGCGCCCGAGTCCGCGGCATTTTGAAATCCCGGAGGATTTGGGGTGGGGGCAAGAGGTGGGGCCAGGAGCCATAAAGTGGCTTCCGCTCCCTCCCCCCGGCCTGGCACAGCTCTGGGATCGGGCAAGACACAAAAGACGGGTCTTATCAGTGCCAACAACTCCGCCGCCGCCTCGGGCCATGCTGCGCACGGGAACCGGGCGGCGGGCCTCGCAGTCAAGTCCCTGCGCCGGCCGCGGCGTGCCCGGAGGCTGGAGCATCCTGGACGCCGCCAGAGCTCCCCGGTGCGCTTTTCGCGCAGAACCTCCGTCTGCAGCTCCTCGCTTCGCAGATAAAGTAGAGGCGACGGAGGAGAAATGGAGAGAAAAGGGAAGACTTACTTGGGGGCCGAAGGCTCAGCCTCACTCCCGCTTCGCACTCGGCAGGTGTCTGGCACCGCGGGCCCAGGCGGAAGGCGCTGACGCAGCGCAGAGCAGGGACTCCACTTATCGAGGACTGGAAACTCCCCTTGCCGCCCGGCCCCCGCGCTGCGCTCCTTGCTGTCACCGCTCCGAGCGACGCAGGCACGCTCCCCACTGCCTCCTAGTCCTGGTGGGTCTCTCTGCTCTCTTCTCCGGGTTCGTCCGCTCCCTCACAGACCACACCCTGTCACCTCAGCAGCCCTCCACTCCTTCCTCTTTGACACTTCCACCGGTTACTCCGCCGTCTGCGTCCTCCCACCCCCACTCAGCCCACGTGCTCCTGCCGCTCCCTCGGCTCTAACTTCCCCTGCCGGGAGCCCCCACCTCCGCTCTGAAAACCCTTTGGTCTCTGAGCAGGGGAAAGGTCCTGGGGTCTTCGCCCACATCTCCCCAGGCCCTTCGGTGCAAAGGACCTTGGTTTGATTTTGTCGTTGCGATGGTTTAGATATATTGTGTACTGCATATTAAGATGTATTTCTTTAAATGAGCTACATATCACTTTTAATATTGTAGAAATGTATTCCCAGGTGTTAATCATCTAACCGCTGTTCAGTGGCCTTTGGAGTTAGACTGTCAGCCCAGCTTTCTCCATATGCAAAAAGGCCCACAAAGTTCCAGAACACCCTCTTTAGCCCAATCCAAGCCAAACGTGCCATTTTCTAATGAGCCCCCTTCCTCACTGTTATTGTTATGGAAATATTTTTATATTTACTTTTCCCTGTTTCTGCAGACAATGAGAAGTTCCTAAGGGCTTCCCTCAGCATTCTGTTCTTAGTTTCATGATAATACCTATCACTCATGTGACATTTTCCTGTTTGGATTACTTCCTCTACTACTGGTCTTTAAGTTTCTCTAGGCAGAACTTTTGGTCTGTAAGTTTCTCCAGGCAGAAATAATTCATACTCATATTCATAACTTTGTCAACAGCTCCTAGTGTGGTCCTTGGCATACAGTACGTATCCAAACAATGTTCAAGGAGTGAATGTCCATTAAATATGAGGCAAGCTTTGGTGGTTTTATGTGGTATTTAAAGGAAGGAAGACTTCAATTTGTATGCTTGGCCTGTATCCCATATAATTGGTCCTGTGGAAAACAAAGCATTTTGGAGTTAGCTGGATGATTGCTCATATGTTCCTTTAATCCTTGAAACAAGTCTTCCTTGTAAATATTACTCACTTTTTCTAAGATGATACTCAGGTTGGTAACTTGGTGATCACTAAATGTGAAGACCCCTAAGCCTTAGAGATCCCATGGTTCTTCACACCAGCCCAAGCTGCATCAGGCTGGCGTTAATGCAGCACTTGACTGCCCAGCTACCTAGCCACATGCAAAACCTGCCTACCAGTACCACAGAGAGCTTACCCAACCATCTTTCCTCCAAAAATAGCATTTATTTTTCCCTCCCTCTTTCTCTTCTCTTGCTTGACTCCCTTAAGTCAGAGTTCTAAAAAACAATAAACAAACACCTCTCAATGCTCAGGCCTCTTGTTAAACTTATTGTCTTAACTCCTAAACTTAAAATTACTTTTATGCACATATCTTGCCTTAGCTATCCCTGTGTCTCACACAGTGCTCCATATCTCTTTGGTTTCTCCATTCAAATAAATAGTAGTTAACATTTGTTAAGTTAGAGAGACCAAAGATCAGGTAGCAGCCAGCTATTGGTCCAAGCATTAACACATAATAGCTCATTTAATCCTCAACATCCTTGTGAGATAGAGCCTATTTTATAGACGGGGAACAGAGGCATAGAGGTATATCACATACCCAGTAATTTGTGGAGCAGAAATTAGATCCCTGGCAATCTGCTTCAGAGGCTGCTCTCTCGACCACCATGCTTTAAATGGCCTACCATAATCCCTGGCACCTAATACATGTTAATGAGCATTTTAAAAATAATGAATGTTTACCCATCCACACTTAGCATCATAGCAGGAAAAAGAGACAGTAATGAAATGGGTAGAACTTCAGGTTTTTGAGGACATATAATTGACCTCAGTACCACAAGAACTGCTTTCTGTGGTGGGACTATGGACCCTGCCTTGTGGCCTGTATTTGAAACATGAGAGGGACATGGTCCATGCTCATGACACCAGGTGTGCATGACGGATCACTGAGCCTTCACGTTTGGGTTCTAGGACCTCCTTCACAATCAGTGAAAGGCATCTCCAGCTAAACCGATTCCTGGCCAAGCCCACCAACAAGCCAATTTGAGTTCTTCAGGGACCCAGCAGTGAGCAATGTCAGTTCCTGTGGCAGGTTAAATAATGGCCCCCACAGATATCCATGTTCTAATCCCCTAGAAACTCTGTTACTTTATATGGAAGAAAATGGATTTTGCAGATGTGATGAAATTAAGAATCCTGAGAAGGGGAGATTATCCTGGATTATCAGGGTGGACCTTAAGTGCAATCATAGGTCCTTTTAAGTAGGAGACAGAAGGAAATTTGAGACACAGAAGAGGAAAAGGGAATGTGACCACAGAGACAAAGATTGGAATGATGCAGTCACAAGCCAATGAATGGCAGCAGCCACCAGAAGCTGGAAGAGGCAAAGAAGGAATTCTCTCCAAGAGCTTCTCAAGGAAGTACAGTCCTGCTTACATATTGATTTCTGTCCAGTGAAAGTGATTTTGGACTTCTGGCCTCCAGAACTGTACAGAAATAAGTGTATATTGTTTTAAATCACCAAGTTTGTGGTAATTTGTTACAACAGCCAAAGGAAATGAAAATACAGTTTCCAAATCTGGAAGATGACTTTCAATACCTGGGGATGAAATAAAAAGATATTTCAAGCAATTGGTCAATTTTCTCTTCTGGGGCCAATGAAGCCAATCATTTGTGGGGAGGGAAGGAGGAGCAGAGAGGAACATTTAGCTCTCAGCATATTATATAAAAGCCTTCCAATCTAGACTTTGCCATTATCTCCAAATAATAAATACATACAATAACTGGGATATACTTATATGATTTAAAGTAGACTTGAAAATTTAAATTCGTTGCTCACTGCCCAACCATATTGCCTAAAGTACATGACAGTTTACAATTTTTTAAATTTACTAATATTTTATTTAGGATTTTAGCATCCTTGTATAATAGTGCCAGAACTACCCTACTGCTAGTAAGTAAGAAGGAGGCATTGCTAATCAACAGACATAAAGTTTCAGTCAAGTGAGATGGACAAGCACCAGAGATCTGCTGTACAGCATCGTACCTATAGGCAACAATGATGTATTATACACTTAAAAATTTAAGAGGGTAAGATCTCCTTTAAGTGTTCTTACCACAATAAAATAAAATATAAAAAATCAATATCTGGTTTAATTTTAAATATGTATGCTATAATTATCTAGTGAACATATGCATTATTCATTATAGTTAAAAGTGTTAATTTGTAAAATGAAAAAATATATAAATTCTTCTAGAATGTAATTCAGGCTCTCTTGACCTCTGAGATGCTCTAGTATGTTAAATTAAGAACCTTGATAAAGGTATTATATTTCTTTTTAACTGGGACCACCAGATAAAATATCCAGTTAATACAAATTACATCCAGTTAAATACAAATTACAGATAAACAGTTTCAGAATGAGTCCATGTGCCATGCAATATTCAGACGATAAATTGCCTCTATTTTGCAACCTGTTGTTGACCATGCAATCGATGGGATTTGGGAACATACCTATACTGAGGAGTCATTCATTATTTATCTGAAATTCAAGTTTAAGTAGGTACTTTGTATTTTTATTTGATATACTGACAACCCTATTTTTGATTTTTCAAATGCTCATGCCTTTCCCATTTTATCCCTTCTCCCCAAGCCTTCACTGGGACTAATGTATGTTCACTTAAAGCAGGGCTGAAACGAGATTTAACCCCTCACTACTGGTCTAGGGCTGGTGGTGCCTTGCTTACATAGCAGAAAAGAGGGTATGATGTGACTTCTCTTAAGATGTATTCACAGAGTCTAAGTCTATTCTGCCCATGAGGGATTTCCCATTAGGTTATACCAAATGTTCAGCATGCCACTATTTAACATACAAACAGTAGATCAGATTAGGATGGAAACGTATTTTTCCTTTTGAACTACTTTAACCCCATTCACAGTTTTTTGGATTTAGTACAATAGTTCTGGCCAGCAGTAAGTAAATAGTTCTGCCCCTTTGTACCCTTTCCCCCATAACTGCTGGCAGCAAGATGTATAGTAAGTGTACAAAAGGGCAAAGGCAGAGATGATAATAATTTATGTGGCCTGTATTGGAAATACGAGAGGGACAAAGTCAAGGAAATCACTAAGTTATTTGAGACTTAGTTTCCTCCTCTGTAGAAATAGACCATAAACCTTGTAAAATGTTCAGCATAGAGTACTCAATCACTATATGGCAACAATGTTTGGGGCCTCACCTGCTATGATTCCATGCAGTGCTTTATCCCCCAGGCATGCCTACTATGAGGATTTACACATAAGAGCTCAAAACATCTTAGTTAAATGAATGAATGAATGAATGAATGGATATAAGGTAATTTATATGAAAGTGCTGTAAAATTGACAAAGTATAGTAGAATTTTAAGAGGTTAGTACTAATAGTAATAATTAATAAGTAATAATGGGCGACACCACTGAGTCTTTGATTCTGGCTCAGCTTTGGAGAGCTGCTCTGCCAGAAATGTTTGAGTCTTTGTCTTTTTTATCCAGAAATTCAATTGAGAGAGACACTGTCTACAGAACAGCAACATCTATTGATCAATGGAAAATGTTTCATTCATCCAGTTTTGCCCAGTAAAAATTCCCATTCATCCTTCAAATACTTTTTACTCTATCTCTTTTACGATACCTCTGTCAATTAAATTAGTCTGGCCACATTTAATAGAGACCCCCACTCTTCTCAGCACAAGTGGCTCTTCTTTGTCTCCTGTATCAGCAGTGCAGAGTTCAGCTGGCCACAGCTAATGTGGTGTCACCACAGTCATTAATGCAAGGTGATACAAACTTCAACACCCTGCACTGGTTTTAGCCCGTGATGGCTGTTGAGACTCCAGGAATCACGACTTTAGGAACTGGAAATAGAAAGTAACGGATAAAAAGTGAGCTTCTCCAGCTGAATCGGTCTCCTTTAAAGAGCCTTGTCCTATTCAATGAATTTCACCTACTCTATGTGCAAGGAGAGGCTAGGAATTGTCTTTTAGCAGGATGCATTACTAGATGAATACAACTGGGGTCTATTACTAAGGCAAACAATTAGAAAGGATATTAGCCAAATAGCCAGCGGTGTTTGCCATTGACCTCTTCACTTTTCCTTTCATCTTCATCTTGTAAGTCGTGGTTTGTTATTTATCCATTGGCAACTCCTTGAAGGTTCTGTAACCTGCATAATTTTCTCCTCTTTTCCTTTGCATATGTTTAGCTATTTCACAAATCCACTACCACTCTCTATGTTGTCATTCCATCTTTCTCATGTTTGGCTTACTTAATCATCTTGTAGCTCTTTACATATTTTATTTTTATTCAATTCTAAACTGCTTATACTATCTACCATTTTCTCTAAATCTATCCAAATATTGCTCTTTGACCCTACAGTGATTGACTTTATACATTTTCCCACATTTAATCCAGAGGCTTTCAGGGTCTTTGATCCTTTGTGATCTAAGAAAGATTAGCTTGTGATATGTCTGGTATTTGCTTCAAAATAATCCAGTGTTGGAGACAGAGAAAAGTCAGTGGTGTACAAATGAAACAATGTTAACTCTGTGTTGAAATTTTTGAAACTGGGTGATGGCTAGGTGGGGCTTCATTATATCATTAATTCTGATCTTGTGTGTGCTTTACATTTTAAATAATAAAAAGTAAAGAAAGACATGATTGGTTTGAATCTTTGTTTTGCAATCTGCTGAAGTATAAAGTCCTCCCTAAAATTTGTTCAAAAAACTCCAAGAGGATTACCTTGTCTTTGTCACTTCTACTTCAGGGATCTTTCACATTAATGCCACTGTTTCAGACATTTTTCCATACATGACTCTCAGCTATTCAGCAAATTACTTACATACACACACACACCCACACACACACACACAATCCTTTCACAAAAGTAATTTAAATAAAGTAGTCTTTATTAAGACTTATTGACCATATTTAGTGCTCACATCACATGTTACCTAGCAATATAGAAGACTTCTTCATTCTTTTAGCTATGTGTGGCCTTTTGATTTAACTCTCTCCATGAGATGTAAGCAGAAGTTTGGTACAGTCTTTTTCTCCCTCTGCACCTTCCCTTTATTCCTGCTGATTAGAATACAGACCTGAATTCCGGAGCTTGACCAGCTATCACAGACCATGGAACAATACCATTTGATGGTAAAGCATCAACATAGAAGGGACCTGGGTCCCAGAAAATCACAGGAAGACCTTAGCAGCCCCGGACTGTCTGTCTTTGATTTTCCTTATAAACACAAGGAAAATAAACATCTATGTCATTTAAGCTACTGACATTATTATGTTGTTGTTTTTTTCTATTGCATGCGGCCAGACTTAATCCAACTTGATACACTTACTAAGGATTTTTCTTTTTTCTAAACAAATGCAATTCTGAAACCAGGAGAAATTCTACTGCAAGATACTAATAATTTATTTTTGTCATTAACCTCATTTCACCTCATTCCTGTATCCATTCTCAGATCCAGTCATAGACCTCTTTTCGCCTTGATATGCTATCATCCAAATGAGTATAATAAAAATCTGTTGCAGAAGTGAAATCTAAGTGGCTTAAATATTTCGTTAAAATGATATGTTGACTGTTTCAGTTATCAATTGTAGCTAAAAATCACTCCAAAACTTAGTAGCTGAAAACAACAATGATTTATTTTTTCTCACAATTCCATGGATTTGCTAGGAGCAGATCAGTAGGTCTTTTGTTCCCCATAGTGTAGCTGAGATCACTCTGGTAACTACATCCAGCTGGGAGATCTATTGTGGCTGGAATGTCCCAGATGTCCAAGATGGTCTCATTGTGTAGACCTCCCTCTATCTGGCCTCTCATTATCCTGTTGCCCAGCCTGAGCTTCTGTGCAACATGGTGGCTTGCTTCCAAAAGAAACAAGCTGTAACGTGCAAACACTTATTAAGTATCTCAATGCATTATTCTGGCTAACTTTCAATTAGTGAAACTAAGTAGCATGGCTAAGCCCAGTGTTAATATAGGATATAAATTCACAAGACTGTGACTATCAATAAGTGTGGCTCACTTGGGCACATCATTGTCTTAATCGCTGACTTGCTAAGTCAAAAATACAGCACATGATTTGTGATGGCTGAATGTTTGTTTCTCCCTGCCACCCAAAAGTCACAATGTTGAAGCTCTAACTCCCAGAGTGATGGTATTTAGAGGTGGAGCCATTGGAAGATAATAAGGTTTAGATGAGGTCATCAGAGGGTGGTGCCCTCATGATGGGTTTAGTGCTATTATAAGAGGAAAAGACAAGAGAGTTCTTTTTTCTCTCTTTCCACTTGCATCCACTGAGAAAAGGCCATGTGAGCACACAGCAATATGGTGGCTGTCTGCAAGCCAGGAAGAGGGCCCTCTCCCGAAGCCTAATTTGCCAGTACCTTGATCTTGGACTTCCCAGCCTCCAGAACCATGAGAAATAAATATCTGTTGTTTAAGCCACCTGGTCTGTGGTATTCTATTATAGCAGCCTGAGCAGATTAAGGCACTATCTGAACTGCATTTTTGCTCCATCTCCTCCTGATGTTCCCCAGCAGTCAATGCATAAAGAAGCAATTTTATTTAGCTGGGGAGTATTCTTTCAAATAAAGAATGTCATTTAAAGATGGAATCTCATTTTTTTCACATTTTTGTCATATTCACTTTTCTATTTCAGGTTTCATTTTTGTTACTAGCTAGCATATTCTCATAGTTGAGTTAAAAGCAGATAGTGATCTAAAAAGAAGAAAAATATTCATCAGTTTTATTACAGATAAATAGAGTTTCTCTGAGGGAAACCTGCCCACTTCCTGTTACTCACAGAAATAGAAAATGGCTGATATAGAATAATAATATTAGTTGTAATATTTATTGACGTAGACACTTGGGTGCATGCTTTACAAGGATTATCTAATTTAATCCTCATACGAATGAAAAGGTGTTTTTAATATCCTAATGTTACAGATAGGGAAATTGAAGCACAAGAAGTTTTAGCAATTTATCCAGAGTCATGGATTTAGTAAGTGGTATGTTGAATTAGTATTTGAATTAGTATTTGAAACTAGTTCTAACTAGCTAGTTAGAATCAGTATTTGAAACGAGTTAGGAAGCCTTCACACTGGGAGAATGAGATTATGGCTGGGGCTGCATAGTTTGGAACCTGATTATTCTCTATTTTACATATTTAAGCTTTGCCTCTTCAATTATTTCCAATTAGAAAAAAAGCAACATTTTCTGCAGCTTTCTTACATATAACCATGAGTGTGATTTGAAATTTATAAAACACTCTGAATGTTCAATATGTAAGAACTGCCTTACCTTTGTGTATCCTCCACAGCACAAGGAAGCGTCCTTGTGGCATACAATGGTTGCACATGTTGTGACTGGATGCTTTGTCCACTGAAGCTAGGCTGGAACAGGACTGTCACTGGAGGGTGGTGGGAAAGAGGCTGTGTCCGCCTCATGTCAGTTAAATCTTCAGGTATGACTCTGCCTCCCTGAGAATTGAAATCCATTCTTCTTGTAATGAATGCAGGAGATGTATAAAGATACTCTGGTTGCTAGTTGAGTTTTTATGGAATCATCACCTCATTTCAGCACCACTAGAGAAGCCTGAAGGGTACACATAAGGCACCTTTAGCATTTATAATAACATCTATTTCAGTTTATATCACCATGCTAAGGATGCAATATACTCAAATAAATTGTTTTATGTAGTTAATGGAGTCCAAAATGCATTGTAATATAATTTATTTTGCAGAAATATCACAAAATAGTTCACAGGTAATTATGTTTGATGTCGAAAAACACAAATTCTGAATGTGAAAATGTGTTCTGTAGGTTGCATTTAGAAAAGTGGTGGGCAGGGCTCAGATGGTTTGTAAAGACTGGGGAAATCAAAATTTTATAAATAGAGATCTATTGTTTTATTAAGTGAGCCCTGGGGAACATTTTTAAAGGGTTCAAAAGTGAGAGGGGATTCCTGTAGGTAATTAGATTCCTGCTGTCTTTGGCCTAAAACCTAACTAAATATACTTAACTAAATCACATATATGAATTACATTAACATATTTAATATTTATTTAACTGTTGTATAAAATTTTGGTTGCCTGTGCAAAGCGACATGCACTAAATTATATGCCCTTCCCCTTCTCTGTCATCTCCTGTTGGTATTCTTTCTTGTGCTCCCTGCCCAAGCCACAGTGGCATCCTTGCTGTCCCTCAAATACATAAGGACCACTCCTGATTTAAGATTTTTTTTTTCCGGCCGGGCATGGTGGCTCACGCCTGTAATCCCAGCAATTTGGGAGGCTGAGGCCTGTGGATCACAAGGTCAGGAGATTGAGACCATCCTGGCCAACATGGTGAAACCCCATCTCTAGTAAAATACAAAAAATTAGCTGGGCATGGTGGCGCACACCTGTAGTCCCAGCTACTCGGGAGGCTAAGGCAGGGGAATCGCTTGAACCCAGGAGGTGGAGGTTGCAGTGAGCCAAAATTGCGCCACTGCACTCCAGCCTGGTGTTAGAGCAAGACTCTGTCTAAAAAAAGAGTTTTTTCCTTGCTGATCCCAGTTCCTGGAACATCCTTCCCCAGCTGTATGCATGGCTAAGGCTAACTCTCTTACCTCTCTCAAATATTTGCTCTAATGTCACCTTCTCTGTAAGGCACTATTTCAAATTGTACCCCATCATCATTCTCAGGGTTCCCTATATTTCTCATCTCCTTTTCCATTTGTATAACAAAAATCACCTTCTAATATACAACATAAATTACTGTCACCTTAATTGTTATCTCCATCTCTGCCCTCTTCAACTAGAAACTCTTATAAGGGCCTGAAATCTTTTTTTCTGTTTTGTTAATTGACGTATCTCGAAAGCCTATTACATTGCCTAGTACTTAGAAGACACTCAATACGTATTTGTTGAATAAATTAATACAGCTGTCAATTGTGCAACATCTATTCTTAAATAATTCTTCAATGACTACATTGATGTTCAGCTTTTGCATTATGTAGTTACAAGACAGCATCATGTCTAATGAGAAGTGAATAGTAAGTTGTGTTAAAAAAATAGAGGAAGAGTCTGCACCAAAAGAAAATGTTATTCTGAGCTAATATACGTAGGAAACATATGCTTAATGCCACAGGTCTAGTTCAAGATCTCCCAATAGTCCTAAAACTTGTCAGAGTTGGGAAAGGAATTGGGCTAGGAATGAGCAGTATGACAGAATAAATTTTTATTTTCTTCCCTTTAAATTTAACTTGTATTTCAAAATCCCAACTTATTAAGTTATTATTCAGAGGAATTTTTTAAAATATGGATCTTGTAAGAATTGTATATTTTTAAGTTTTAGTTGGCAATAATTTTCCTCATTCTAAGACACAAATTTTTTCCAACAGACCTCTCATATTAAAAAACTTCAGGTGATTACTGCAAACCAAAATGCTGCCATGAGAATGAGAATGATTTCTGGAGCTATTTCCAGCTTTAAAATAAATAGTTATTGAGATTGATTGACAATGTCTGCAGTGTGCACAGGAGGTGGGAATATGACATTGATGCTTGTATTTACCACCCTAGGGCTAATTAAGCTCTAAGGTCCCTTTAAGCTGTCTCATTCTTTGTAAAATACAAAGTATTAAAGTATTAGCAGAAATTCTAGGTCAGGGAAATTTGAAGTGAATATATTAAGAATCTTAACTGGTTGGAAGTTAAGCATTGTAGATTAAGCATCACTGAAGACAAAATTTATATCAGAACTTCCATGTTAATATATGGGCTTACTTGCTGTGGCTATATCTCCTCCTGCCTCATTAAAATACATCCGAAAAGTGATCAAAAGTCAGGAGGGATGTGGGTGCATGCATGTGTGCATTCCTTATCTACTTGTTTATTATCTATTTCTCCAACTTGGCTGTATGTTCCATGATGACAGGAACCATGTCTGATTTTTTTCATGGCTGCCTAACATGTAATAAGAAATCATAAATATATTTTGAATGTGTGAGTTGAAATAAAGCTGGTGCCTTTGCAGCATGGTCCTAAAGAGAATATGTAACATTTTGTTGGGAAATTATGGCAAGAAAATTATAATTTTGATTATTTGTTCCTTCTAAGAATACTAATAAAGTGACAGTGATAACAAATATTTTATTTACAAACCAAATACTTATTTTCATAATAATTTGTTGCATTTTCCAGTTTTTTTTACTGAAATGTGTCATCCATACATTATACTTTGCCCTATCTCAACTCTGTACAGCAGAATTTTTGTTTCAGATTAAATAACTTCATTTTAATTAAATGCACATTTCTAAGCAATTACCTTAAAAAATAAGATATATGTTTAAATATTTGACAAATTTAAGGACAACTTACAGTAAAACAAAAAATTTCTAGTTGACAAGGATAGAATAAAAACAAAGCAAATAAAACAAAGCCTACAAGGCAAAATACAGAAATCCAAAGTAGCTGGGAAACAAAAAAATAAAATGTCAACAAAAATATAGAATTAAAGTTAAATATATTGACTGTGACATTTATGTGTGAGTTAAAATTCCTATTAGCAAAAAAGAAAGAAAGAAAGACGTGTAAACAGAGGTCACAATAATATCAAAAAGGAACTCAAGGGGGGAAAACATTAAGTGGCTGAGTGGGCAATTCTATTGATAAAATCTATAATGGAAAGATAACAGTAATACATTTTCACACACACAAAACATAGCAACACAATGTTAGAAATAATTTGACATAAAAACAATTAACTAGGAAGGGGAAAGGGTGAATAGGTAGAATACAGAGGATTCTTAGGCCAGTGAAAATATTCTGTATAATACTATAATGATGGAAACATTTGTCTACACCTATAGAATGTACAATGTCAAGAGTGAAACCTAAGATAAACTATGGATTTTAGAGGATTACGATGTGTCAGTGTTCATCAACTATATGAATATACCCTCTGGGGAGGGATGTTAATAATGGGAAAGGCATGCATTTGTGGGGGAACGGGACATAGAGGATATCACTGGACTTTCCTCTCAATTCTGCTGTGAACTTAAAACTGTCCTTTTTAAAAGAAGTCAGAGATATTTAAAGAAGGCAACCCAAGCAGGAAAAAGGAGTGAATTGTGTGTAAACTGAAAAAAAAAAATAGAGTGAATAGATAGAGATTTGTAAGAATTTTTTTCATGGACACCTCTGGGAAACATAATTATTTTAAAAAATCAATTTATAAAAATAAAGTAAATGTAAAAACCTGTATGGAAGATATTTTACTTTACATAAAAAAAAATGCATGGCTGAATAAAAATATATAAGGTAATCCTAATTTTGTGCAAAAATATAAATCAGAGTAGAACAAATTGAAATGTTTATTATATATGTAGCTATAAAATATCTGGTCAAGAAAGTTTTACAAGTAAGCTTTTTCTGAGTTTGCAAAAAACAGATAATCATAGTGTTATATATGAAATATTTCAGAGCTTAAAAAATACCTGAAAAACAAACCAAACTATTTTGTTAAGCTACCTTCAGAGTGAAACACAAAAAGTCCAAGAGAACACAAGTATACAGCAATCCCAGTGATGATAAAGATTCAAAGCTTAAAAATAACATATGAAGAACCCATATTTAGTAGCACACTTAACCCAAATTACACAGGACTCCTCCCCAGGAATGCAAGGATGGCTTAAAATTTGAAACGATATAATGGCTTTCAATACAATCATGTTTAGATTACATGGTTGCATGTAATGCAACCCAAACCACATTCTTCCATATTGTAAAGATGTTTCGGCCATTTCAAATTAATTTATACTTTAAAACAATTTCTATAAACCCAAATGGATTTTTTGGCAATAGAAAAAATAATAATTCTGTGAGTCTTTGACAAAAGTGAACAGATAAGTGTAGCTATGAATATTAACAATAAAGAATTTACTCTAGTACATATTTTAGGGTCTTATAGAATCACAATAATTAAAGTATTATTTTCTGTGTATCAGAACTGGAAATTAGATAAATGGAGTAGAACAGATAGCATCAAAATGGATGCTAATACATGTAAATCTTAACATATGTTATGGAGTATCAAAATGCAATGTAAAACAGACTTAGTGAGATTTTAAAATGTTTAATTGTATAACAAATTAGGAGGAAATATAAGTGAATATCAACAAAGGGCTGGATATGTAAGGGCTTTCTAAACATGAAAGCAACAGATGAAATTACAGAGCAGAAGACCTGCTGAATTGTCTAATCATTTAAAGCATTTTAAAACCTATGAATAAAGACAGGGCATATTAAAAGGCAAAGTGGGAAAAAATTTACACCTAATATGACAAAGGTTAACATCCTTAATTTCTAAGTAAATGTTATAAATTATTAAGGAAAGTCATCAAACCCCACTGGAAAATACCAAAAAACATTTGAAAATATGCCTAACCTCACTGAAAACACAAAAATGGAAATATCACACAGAAGCTATGTATCACCAATAAAATTGATAGGGGCTTTAAAAATTATAATGCCCAGTCCTGGTAAGGGATGTGATAAAATATATATTTTCTTACACTATAGTTACAAAATTAAATTAGTTCAGGATGTAAAACTTCATACATACATGAAATAGCTATAAAAAGCACAGAAAAAAATAGAAATACAACAGTGTACAATAAAATTCATCTTTTGGCTGTGGGAATATATAGATTTTTATTTTTGTCTTTATAATTTTCTGTATTGTTTAAAAAGTTTCACAAGATAATTCTAAAATTAGAATAAAATAGGTATTAAAATATATTACTTATATATTGGCAAATAGAAAAGGTAGCATAAATAAATTTATCTACCACATGATCTCAAATGTATCACCAAAAAGTTACTGAAAAAAAATGATGGAAAGTAGCATTGAAAATTTAAAAAATGATTTCTTTTGAATCATTTAATTAAGTGAAAATTTTTCTCTTTTATACTTTGCATACCCTTTTTTATGAGCACATATTACTTTCATAATCAGAAAAAGTAAGTTTAAGCTTGGAACATCAACAGAAATACAGTTGATTCACTTGTAATGATGTAGTTTATAAATTTGAGGGTGGTTTTTGGCGTAATTTGAAATGTGTCTATTTATTTATTTATTTATTTATATTTTATTATTATTATACTTTAAGTTTTAGGGTACATGTGCACAATGTGCAGGTTAGTTACATATGTATACATGTGCCATGCTGGTGTGCTGCACCCATTAACCTGTCATTTAGCATTAGGTATATCTCCTAATGCTATCCCTCCCACCTCCCCCCACCCCCCACCCCACAACAGTCCCCAGAGTGTGATGTTCCCCTTCCTGTGTCCATGTGTTCTTATTGTTGAATTCCCACCTATGAGTGAGAACATGCGGTGTTTGGTTTTTTGTCCTTGCGATAGTTTACTGAGAATGATGATTTCCAATTTCATCCATGTCCCTACAAAGGACATGAGCTCATCATTTTTTATGGCTGCATAGTATTCCATGGTGTATATGTGCCACATTTTCTTAATCCAGTCTATCATTGTTGGACATTTGGGTTGGTTCCAAGTCTTTGCTATTGTGAATAGTGCCGCAATAAACATATGTGTGCGTGTGTCTTTATAGCAGCATGATTTATATTCCTTTGGGTATATACCCAGTAATGGGATGGCTGGGTCAAATGGTATTTCTAGTTCTAGATCCCCGGGGAATTGCCACACTGACTTCCTCAATGGTTGAACTAGTTTACAGTCCCACCAACAGTGTAAAAGTGTTCCTATTTCTCCACATCCTCTCCAGCACCTGTTGTTTCCTGACTTTTTAATGACAGTTTCCTGATTTTTTTATCATTTTATCAGGATAAAAAAGTTTCCTGACTTTTTTATCATTAAAAGTCAGGAATGTGTCTATGTATAGCATTTTTTTTCTGTTAAGACTAGCAAGAACTTAGTATTATGCAAGCACGAATGGCATTTAAGAGGCTTGATTTAATAGACATCACTTACCTGTATAATAAAACAGTAATCCAATAATTATGTTCTAATTAAATTTAATGTTCAAATAAAGTAATATAATAATTATATGCATATTTTTCTTTATCCAGTAAAGAGATTGCATTTTTTGTCAGTCTATTTGGGTAAGTCCATGTAAATTTCCCAACCCAGTTCTGTTGGGTTTGGTATGGAATCAGTCTGCTCTTCAATGAATAGCACTGGGAAATTTTCTGGATTGAACAAAAACCATGAATCACTGCAATAAGCATTTATATGATTGTGATGCCATAAAACTAAATGATAACACTGTAATGGGGTGGGTATGTACAGCAGCAGAATGAACATTAAAACTTTATTACCTTTATTTGTGGGGCTTCTCTGCCTCCACTCCACTGGATTTTGCTGATGTCATATCACTGAATTCTTACCACCAAATATAATTATGATGAAAAACCAAGGGCTCAGATTATGTTGATGTCAAAGTACTAACAACACAAAACAATCTAGCTAGATGTTTTACAAAAACACTTGCCTCTTTCAAAAACTCTCTCATGAACCCAATCCAAAACTAAAAATTCCTAACCATAACTCCAAGATTATAAATCCTGCTTCACAACTACTAACATTCATCTATCAGAACTCACCAACTTTAAGACACTGCCAGCACTAATAAGTTTTCTTTCTAAACAATTGTTCAACCTTCTTTTTCCCCAATAAACCTTAACCTTTCGTTTGTTTTTAAGTGTTCTGTTAATTGTCACAGACTTCAGTTTATACCTACCAAGTGCCAAGTCTTGTGCTTAAGATACAGAAAGGAACAAGATATAGCCCCTGACTCCAAGGAGCTCGCAATGGGATGAAGGGCCATGATAAGTCATCAGAAGACTGTGTGGCAGGAGCTCTAGCACAGGTGTTTTCACAGAGAATAACTTACCAGCACTTGTCCTGAGTCTACTATTAAATGCTGGCACAATGTCTGGCCCATGGTAAGCTCTCTACCCTAGACCATGAGTTTGTTTTACAAAGATCAGCTCTTCCAGGAAGTCTTCCTTGCTTAATTCAATGTCTACTACTCTAATTGCTTTAAAAAAAAAAAAAAAAGTACTTTTCATTGCTTTTTCCAAATAAGTAGATTTTTTACCCCAACTTTTATTTCAGGTTCAGGGAGGACCTGTGCAGGTTTATTTACATGGGCAGATTGCACGTTGCTGGGGTTTTGCATAAAAATGATTTCATCTCCCAGGTAATGAGCATAGTACCCAATAGGTAGTTTTTCCGTGCTCATCCTCCTTCTAACTTCCCTTATCAAATAATCTCTGGTGTCTATTGTTATCTGTATTAGTTCATTCTCATGCTACTAATAAAGACATATCCAAGACTGGGCAATTTATAAAGGAAAGAGGTTTAATTGATTCACAGTTCAGCATGTCTGGGAAGGCCTCAGGAAACTTACAATCATGGCAGAAGGAGAAGTAAACACATCCTTCTTCATATGGCGGCAGCAAGAAGTGCCAAGCAAAAGAGGGGAAAGCTCCTTATAAAACCATCAGATCTTGTGAGAACTCACTCACTATCACAGGAGCAGCATGAGGGTAACTGCCCCTATGATTAAATTACCTCCCATCGGGTCCTTGCCATGACATTTGAAGATTATGGGAACTACAATTCAAGATGGCCTGCTGCCATGTAAGACATGCCTCTTCCCCTTTCACCATGATTGTAAGTTTCCTGACGCCTCCCCAGCCATGTGGAACTGTGAGTCAATTAAACCTCTTTTCTTTATAAATTATCCAACCTCAGGTATGTCTTTATAGCACTGTGAAAATGGACTAATACAGGAGATAAGTAGATATTAACTTTGAAGAAAATTGTTATCCCTTTTTCATCAATAGATAGTTTTTTTTTTTTTTTTTTTTTACATCTTATCTAATAAATATTTGGCTAATCTGGAGTCATGAAGTTTTTCTCTTTTCTATTTCTGCTAAAAGTTTAGTGTTTAGCTGTTCTATTTTGGTTTATGGTTCATTTCCAATTAAATTTTGTGTGCAAAGTGATGTTGGGTTGAGGTTCATTTATTTCAATAAAGATATCCAGTTGTTTTAGCACATTTGTTGAAAAGCCTTTTTCCCTCATTGAATTGAGTTGATTCTTTTGTCAAAAATTATTTGACCATATTTATGGGTCTATTTATAGAATCGCTACACTCTTTTATTGATCTGTTGGTTTACCTTTATTTCAATATAATGCTATCATTATTGTAGCTTTATAGTAAGTCTTGAAATCAGGTAGTGTCCATCCTCCAACTTTCTTCTATTTCAAAATGGTTTTGACTATTCTAGATCCTTTACAAATTTTACAAATGGAGTCAAAGGAGATCATTTTGAAACTTTAACATTTAATAACTACCCTGTTGGATTTTGAACTTGGATGGGGCCTCTGGCCCTTTTGTTTTGGCCAATTTCTCCCATTTGGAATGGGAGCATTTATCCAATGCCTGTACCCCTATTGTATCTTGGAAGTAACTAACTTGCTTTTGATTTTCCTGTATAAATTTTAGAATGATCTTATCAATTTTGATCAAAAATGCTTGCGGGAATTTTGATTAAAATTTCACTGAATATATTGATCAATTTGGGGAGAATTAACATTTTAACATTTTTGAGTCTTACAATTCTTGAAAATGGCTTATCTTTCTGTATATTTACATATTCTTTTAATGTCTTCCAACAATACTCTTTAGTTTTAAATATAGAGGCCTTGTTCTTGCTATATTAAATTTATTCCTAAATATTTAAATCTGTGATGCTATTATAAATGCATTTTTTATTTTTTGAGATGGAGTCTCACACTGTCGCCTGGGGTTGGAGTGCAGTGGTGCAATCTCGGCTTACTGCAACCTCTGCCTCCCGGGCTCAAGAGATTCTCCTGCCTCAACCACCCTAGTAGCTGGGATTACAGGTGCCCACCACCACACCCAGCTAAGTTTTTGTATTTTTAGTAGAGACAGGGTTTCACCATGTTGGCCAGGCTGGTCTCGAACTCCTGACCTCATGATTCGCCCGCCTCGGCCTCCCAGCATGCTGGGATTACAGTCCTGAGAATGTCTTTTTAAAGTTTTAGTTTCCAATTGTTTGTTGCTAATATGTATAAATATAAGAATGCAACTGACTTTAAATATCAACTTTGTATTCTGCAATCTTGCTGAATTTACTTACTTTGCTAGAAGGATTTTTAAAAATACCACTTAGGATTTTCTATGTAGACATTCATATAATTTATGGATAAAGAACAACTTGCTTTGATCTTTTGTCCTTTTTTTCTTGCTTTACTGCACTGGCTAAGAACTGTGGTTCAATATCATTAGAAGTTTTAAGAGTAGACATCTTTGTCTCCTTTCCCAGCATTAAGGGGCAAACATTCAGTCTTTTGCCATTAAGTATGTTAGCTTTAGATATTGAAAATACACACACACTCAAATATGTGCATTTTAATGTTATGGAAAACGTAGAGTTTTGGCCAGTAAGGTAAATGATTTGTGTATTTGAACACTTCTTAATATATTGGAATATTAATTTTCAGATAATAATATCTTTAAGCTCAAATACTAAACTTTAACAAAACTCAGTCATTAAGCCTACTGTCACGAGAAGTGTGGTAGTAAGAGTATCTGGAAAAGGTCATTTCCCACACTTTTTGTGTCTTATTTTTATAGAAAAAAAACACACTGGTTCACTAAAAGTTTAAATAGGAAAGAGTAACAATTGATAAAGACATGGACTTACAATGCTATCATCCCGGGAAATACGACTATTCTAATGTCCTTGGTAAGCTTATCTTCAAAATACAGGTGCCATTTATGAGATTTGGGGGCATCATATGCCCCTTAGGAGATCTTCACTATCCCATTTGCTCCAAACAAGAAGATCAAGATTCTGACATTCCTATCCTCATGTTGCCTGTGCCCCAATCCCCATGTGTTACCAGGAATCTTTGGTGTCAGTTGTCACACACAGTGCCAGTGGCCCCATTCCTGCCCGCTATGGATTCAGGGGCACACATCCCCTTTATGAGTTTCATGTGTCACCTCTCCACCAGTCCCAGATCTGGGTTGTTCTGATTTGGCCCCATGAGAGTTATATAAATGATTCCTTTTTCTTTCTGCCTTTCAATTTGTTTATCTATAAGGAAGGGGAGGTGTGCTGGGTGGAAGTTAACCTCACAGTATTTACCAAAACCACAGTAGAAATACAAATTCATGTCTCATAAATAATTGGTTTTAAGTTCTGAATATACAGAACTTTAAAGACAAAGCAGGAGAAAAATTAATCCTACTGAAGAGTCAGAAGTGTGTCAGGAATAGCTCCATTATGGGAGAATCCTGACACATCCCGGGAGTCGGCAAGTTCAGGCACTAGTTTTGATTTGAGAACAAAGAACGTAAATCTTTGTATAGAGTTAAGAATCCCTTTGTTCACAAAATAATCACATTCTATTTTATCTGTTTTGTAAATTTGGATTTTTGCACTCTGGGTCTAGTTAAAGTCAAGCATACCCGTGGTAAAAACAAAAGTATACTGCTTTGTCCCACAGCACTTTTAAGCCCGCTGTTTCGTAGGATCAAAATATAGGGCAGCATAAAAATGTATTCAGTGTATGTAGAAACTGTTAATGTGTGCTGGAGAGATTGGCTTCTTTCCAGGTTCATCTCCTGCAAAGCTACTTGCTCACCCCCACCAGTCCCCAACACACATCCCTAGTTTGCCTTTTGTTGTAATTATACTTTAGCTACAAAACTTTTCACCTCGCCTTGAATCGCTATCCTCTTTCATAACTGCATACTATTGCATTAGCTGTTTCTGCCACCTGAAATGTCCTTTCTCTCCTGTTCACTGATTAAATCATAACAAGTTCTTAAGATCCACTGAAAATGTTTTCTGTTCTCTAAAGCCTCCCCTGAATTGCTAGCCATTATTGTAAGTCCCCAAAGCACCCATTTTTTATTACAGCATTTACAAAACAAGAGCTTGCCTCTTTCTATTGTTCATGTATGTCGACTACGCTAAGCAGGGCCATGTCTAATTTGTCTTTAGATTCCAAGTGTTGAAGACAAAGATGCTTAGGAATTGCTGGCTGAGTGGCTAAATGAATGAATTAATGAATGAATGGGTTTTTCACTTTTTTTTTTGCTGTCTTGAACTCCTTTTCCTCACTCTAAATATTTTTACAGCATTTAATATCTTCTAACATATTATAAGATTTCCTTGTTTACTTATATTTATTATCTGTATCCTCCTATTAAGTCAGAGTGTCTGCCCTTAGTATGCATTAATATGTATTTAAGGAATTGATAAATTAGTTCTGCTGCATATTTTTCTTTCTAATCTCATGTCCTTGATTTTCATTGTTTAGGAATTGGGTTGAATTTCTGTATTATCCCATTTCCTGGTTGTTTCCCTGCAGATTTTGTACCTTTGTCTGCAATTCCACACAATCTAAATAGGATTCTTTGTAATAAGGCTTTGCAAGTTTCTGTTCAATGTTTAACTATTAGTTAAACATTCTCACCTTTTATCAGCCTTAACAAGTTACCTCAAATATGTTTATCAGATAGGCCCTAGTAGAAAACGTGGGAAGAGACAGCATTCATTCATTCATTCAACAGAAAACTATCTAGCGCTGCCTGTGTGCCTTCGTTTAATATGTTGGACATGGTTACCACCCTAACAGAATTTACATCTACTCCTGAGGTCCTCAGTCATCTGCTACTTGCAATAAACTTGCAAATGCTAGAATTTTTGGTAGCCTAAAAAAATTTTAAATGTTCATAACGCAATCACTGCCACAATGTAAAACTGACTGTCTATAAAAGTGCTTATGATTATCACAAAAATTCATTAGCACCATGCCTCTGTTTTCTGAAAACTGTTTAATCTCTGGACTAAGCTCTATTTTATCATCAAGAGACAATGTTTTCATGTGATCCAATGAACATCCTATCTTTCACTGGTCTCAGCTTGACTTCACTGTGCCATGCTTACTTCTTTTTCCTTGTTCTCTCTACCTTTCACAAACTATGCAACACAATGTTGCATCTCTCAGAAGTCAGTGTGAGAGGAGTTTGTCTATGAGAATAAATTCTACACTTTGATCAAAATTGGTGGTACACAGATGGAAAATTTCTAATTTTGGATGATGGGCAAGTTTGCTATGAAAATTGAAAAATGAAAGCGTCTGCTCGATGGAAGGATGTGTAGTTGGTTGGCTGAGATATAAGGGTCCTGTACAGCCAGCAGGCAGCATGAAGGCCCTGAGAATGGACAGTCACAAAGGAAGAAGAAAGGTGATGCTGGCAAAGAAAGACACTTCTACTTCACAAATTTTTCTAGACCAGTCCATGTTCACAACCTCCTAGAATCTTCGGAGGTGTTATTGACTCACGATTATGGCAATTTTCACTTAATCTTAGGATCCAATACATTATTAGGCCAGTGTACAGTTGTATGTCCATTGTCACATTCTATTACCCTGGATGCATTCCTGTGCAGTCTTCCAGGAAAAGTGCATTCTTCCCTAGCAAGCCTTTTCCAGAAAAGTATGGGCCCTATTTACGGCACCTCCTTTCCTTCTTCCTCCAGATAAGGCTCTGATTCCTCCCAGCAACCACTGCGTTTTAAATCAATGCTACCATTTCCACACAAACTATTCCTGCTTATACTCTGCTTCTTCCTAGTGACCCTTACTTGTTTCTGAGTATAAATCTCATGTTAATCAAGTTGAATTGTTTTCCCTAAATGTAGCATCACCTTTCATTTCTTCTCATAGCATCAACTCTCCAATTCTAGTTGATAGCAGTTTTTTTCTTCCAGGAGTTAATAAACTTGTCAGTTAATAGACAATATAAAATATATATTTATATAAGTTTGGGATGCATGGACTGAGAAGCATTGTATATGTATAGTTAATAAGATATATCCTTGAAATAGAAGGACTCTCAAATCTTTGAAAGTCGAATGATAAAAAAAGAAATAATTGGAATTCAAGCAAAAAACAGCTGATTAGGATTTCTATGTACCATATGCATTAGAAGACATGCCCCAAAATGTTTAAAGCAGGGATATTCCTAGTAGGCTGGGAAATAGGAGAATGAATAAACAAATCAGGATATGTTCATAATGAATACTCCTCATCAGAGTCACGGAATGAACGCAGCTGTATACATCACCATGGATGAATCTCAGGAATATATTGTTTGGCAAAAAGTATAAATATCCATGAGTACACAAGTAGGCTTTAATTTATATGCAAAATGATCATGATTGATTAAGGATATATATGCAGTTAAACTGGAGATTAAAGATAAGAAGACAACTAACTCCAAATAAACAGATTTGTAAGTCACCTGAGAGTGAGGTGGGTGCAGGGAAGATGGGATGGGATAAGTGGGGAGAACCCAGGGGTTTCAAAGTGTTAGTCATGTTCCATTTCTAGAGCTGAATAGGGGATTATATGGCTACTCATTTTATTATTATTGCTTTTGCCTTCAATATATTATAAATATAATTTTGCATATATTTAATAATTAATAAAACAATTAAAAATCAACACACTAATAACATTGTAATGAAAAGAAATGGGAAAATATTAAGCTGTAGTCCTACTTCGTATAATGGCTGGACTAAAATTTCATATATGAACAACTTCTCAAGAAATTAATAGACCTTGGCAACTTTCTTATGGGGTAAAAAATTTGTAAAAATTACGGATTTTCTGAAAATTGCCGTGACACTTTCTTGCTTCATGTTCTATTGAGAATAGAATAATAAAATATTAATAACACATTTGTAAATGGTTAAACACACTTGATGTAATTTGCTTAGGAATTCTTAGTGCAATGTATACACCCAGTGTATTTTAAGAGTCATGTAATTTACGTATGTGTCCAATTTCCCTATAAGACTCACACAAAGAAGTAGAAACCCAGAAATCAACTAGCACTTGCCGTCTCTCATTTTTCTTCCTTCTGCTTCCTAGGTAACATTTGCATTTATTCTTTTTTCTCCCTCATTCTCATCTTGTTTACCTTGGCTCAAACTCTCATCTTTTCTCTACTATGTTAGCTTTACAAGGGGTTTTCCTGTCCTGTCTCTTTCTGTGCCAATTCAACCTCCACAGAATTTGTAGCCAGGCTGATCTTTCAAAACACAAATCCCACCTCAATATGTTTAAAAGTTACCTAATTTTCTGTTATTTTTCTTTCTTTTTTTTTTTTTTTGAGACTGAGTCTCGCTCTGTTGCCCAGGTTGGAGTGCAGTGGCGCGATCTCGGCTCACTGCAAGCTCCGCCTCCCGGGTTCATGCCATTCTCCTGCCTCAGCCTCCCAAGCAGCTGGGACTATAGTCGCCCGCCACCAAGCCCTGCAATTTTTTTGTATTTTTCGTAGAGATGGGGTTTCACCATGTTAGCCAGGATGGTCTCGATCTCCTGACCTCATGATCCTCCCGCCTTGGCCTCCCAAAGTGCTGGGATTACAGGCGTAAGCCACCGCACCCGGCCAAAGTTACCTAATTTTCTAAAGAATAAAAACTAAACTCAGCATGACATAAAAGTCTTAAAAATCCAGACACAGTCTATTTTTCTAGCCCCGTGCACACCTCATGCTTCAGCTTTACCAAGCTCTTTCTACTTCCTCTGATGCACTTTCTTGCTGGGAGATTTCTGCATTTTCTTCCGTCTTGGCAATTAATGGCCATTTGTACTCTCTTAATAAGACTATCTACTACCTAAAACTTGGCTTCACTGTTATTTTTTTTTTTGTCCTGATCCCTTCTGACCTTATTCTATTCCCTGGTACATTGAAGCACTTTTTGTCCCGTACTTCCTTAAGATGCAGGGTGTGTCTCTATGACAGAATTTTTCATAATATAGTGAAATCATTACTCTTTTGTTAATCTCTTCTACTAAGCTTTGTGCAGCTTGAGAGAAGAGACTCTAGCTAATTTGTTTTTCTATTTTTGGGTCTAAAACACTATGTAGAAAATAGTTTTATTGAATAGATAAGAGAATCAAGACGATGAAACCTATGAAAAAGGCAGATATGGATGCAGAACTTGGGCCTGAGCATTGGAGGAAGGAGACAGAACATGAGTTTCAAGCAAGAAAGTAAGAAAGTAAACCAGAGGTCATAATTAAAAGTGTGTTTTATATACTCAGGGTGAAATATTTCTCATCATGTACCATTGGCCTTAATCAAATAAATACTAAAAACATTATTAAGCAATGATGGCGAGTCTGGATAATTCATGGTTAAAAAAAGAGAGACAAAAAATAAAAGAAAAAGTTTTTTTGTTTAGATTTTTGGGTGTTATTTTTGGGGGGCAGGGGTGGGGATGCTCTCATTCTTTGTCCAGAAAATGGCAAGCAAATATTTGGGGAAGAAGAAAACCAGTGCACATGGGTGCAGAAGCGTTTTTGTGGGCAAACAGGATCTATGTGATGAAATGTTGGATCAAAATGTTTATTTGAAATGTTGGTGCTCTGCTCCACTGAGGAAAGTTTTCTATCCTAAACATTTGCTTTTCGTCATTGTGAAAGCCAGTTCAGTGAATCCAATTAATTGAGCAGTAAAGACTCCCTAAAGCCAGGTATACTCTGCTATTCCCTCCCAGAGAGTTGCTGTATTGTTTAAACTTGCTTGGTCATTCCAGCATTTGTCTGGACTTCTGGCAAATCAACTGAGCATGTGCACTCTTCTGGGGGATGAAAAATATAGGAAGCAGCTACTGACTGTTGTGGTCTATATAAATTACTCAGAAGGCTGACCTTGCGGCCTGCTGTCTGACGGCACCATCAGCTACCATTTAGCATGAGTTCACTCTGTGCCAGGCACTTACATACATTGATAGTCCCGTCTAACTGTCACAACAATCATGTAAGGGACATTTTTTATCCTCATTTTACATAGGAGAAAACAGTCTCAAGAAAGTTAAATAACTTGTTTAAGGTCATATCACACTGAAGCTCAAGGTCAAACCCAACTACAGACATGAATTTCTATGAAGTTGATAAAGCTTAAGCTTCTGGGATCCTCAATTGCATAAGCCTGTCATCAAAATTTTGTATTCTTTTTCTTAAAGAAGACCCCAGAAGTTATATATACTTCAGGCTCCACATACTTGGATCTGCCCCATAAAACTCATTTATGTCGGAACCAGAATTCAAATTCAAAATTTGCCAAACTCAAAATTCTTGGCTTTCTAAAATTATTCCTCAAAACTCTCAATTGTACCTCACACCTGAAAAGTGCTCTATGCATGTTTAGTAAATGAATGAATGAACAAATGTATGAATGGATAACAGATTTGAGATAATCAATTAGAAAAGTTATACTCTTATACACACTTTTAAGAATTTGATTATCTATGTTGTTATACAAGTCATGACCACCTGAGCTAGTATTCATATTGTGAGGTTGTTTTGTGTTCTCTCTGGAGATTAGTGCACTTATTTAACAGTGTAACATCTGTTACCAGGGGCAGAGATTAGAGACAGGACCTTCTCAAATATCCCAGGCCTAGCAGGATTTAAAGGTGGCCCCAGAGTTTGACTTGCTAAAATTATCATCTAAACTTGAATATCCCAGGATGACTTTATCATAATTGTATTTGTTCCTATTGTGTTATAAGGAGGTTGTCCTGGCTGTTTTTACCTTATTAGACTGTCTAGAGGCCTACTTATCTCCTTCCTCGTTACTCTCAACTAATTGAATTCTTGGGATAAATCTTCATCTAAAATGGACTCTGGGCATATTTATTTTCCAGTTAATTACTTTCCTGCTCATTGGTATAATTGCGTATTTTGCATGTTCTAGAGAAAGGACACTCAAATCAATAGCAAGGAGACTGGAGAGACAGGGGGACAGGTTGGGCATGAAATGCTTTATCTTATATGTAACCCATAAGCATGCAGCCCATTGCAGAAGTGAAACTCCATACAGAAGATCCTGAAGGGGCACACAGCCACTTCTCCTACAATGCATCCTCCCAGTATTGCAAAAGGACATTGTAATAAAGCAACATCCTATGAAACATATAGCCACAAATGGTAGAGTCGGAACTTAAACTACAGTCAATTCCATGCCTTTGACTTCTACAAAAAATTGTCAGTTAAAATCTTGTTATTATTTAAAAATATTTGTCTATTTTTATTCTTTGATGTTAAATGACAATTATGTATACATAGCACATTTGTAAAATACAGAAAAGCACAAAATAAAAATAAAAATTTACTGTATTATTACCCACTAATATTTTATATCAGTGTGGTCTTCCAATATTTTCACATACACACATGTACACTGGCACTTTTTTAGAGCAGAGTTGAGATCATATGGTCTATATAGGCTATGACATTTTTTGAGGCATTTTTGTGCACAATATGTCTAATAGGACTAAAGAAATAAGCAGGACATTAGTCTGGGAGTAGGCTGTAAGCCAACTCACTAATTAACACTACATTTATTCTTGTATTGTAAATTATAATCCTTGTTTATTTGAACTCAGATCTCTAATGGTTTAAAACCCAGAGTTATGTATCAATTAAAAAATTATTTTTCACAAGTTATGTCTAAATTCAAGGTCTTTAATTTTCTTATTAACCTAAATTAAAAATATTTTCCCCTATAAAGTTGCACTTAGTGAGTATGTTTACACCCAATCTGTAACCAACCATCTTTCTTGTTAGATGCACAACTAGAACCATAATAAATGTGGTAATAGTTGTTTTCCAATTAGTACTATTAGTACCCATTCAGAAATCTGTTAATACACTAGAAAAATAATTAATTAGTTACTGAATTTCGACTGGCTCAAAGCCTGTTACCTAAAACACACTATGAATGGATATTTAATCTGATATATCTAGCTATTTTTTAAATGGGCCATAATATAGAACCTGGAATTTGAGAACCCATTGATGAGATCTGAATGACAGACTCAAGGCTCTACCTTGGGCTTTTGAGTCTTCAAATTCACATTTTTAAAAAGCAATAAATTATGATATATCCTTAATGAAGGATAATGCCAAAGATGATCACTTCACACCTTGACAACCATGTGAATTAGACAAAGGTAGCAGACTTTTTCTTTCAATATTGGTGGGAAACAGCTGCAAGGCAATGTGACCTCTCTATCATTGTTGTTTCCAGCTGTGTTTAGTCTTGTTGCTCTGAGTCCTGTTAGCAGTTCTGGTAACTGTTCCAATCAGAGACCAGTAGATGTTTATAACTAGGATTAGATAAGTTATAAGCTTACAGAAAAGCATCAACTCTATAGATGAAGTACAGTCAGTTCTTTGTATCAGCCAGTTACACATCCATGTATTCAAACAACTGAGAATGGAAAATAACACTAGTCCTGGTATGCAGAGCTGGATGGATATGGAGGACTGGCCGTATATGGAAAAGCAGTCTCCTGCTTATCTAATGAGCACATGAAAGCTATACACAATAATTTGACAAACAAGATAAACTACAAATTTCAGAACAGAAAGTAACTGTCATGAGAACAAATTTTAGCCTCTCCAGCTGATACAGTTTGAATATATGTCCCCGCCAAATCTCATGTTGAATTTAATCCCCAGTGTTGTAGGTGGAGCCTGGAGCCTGGTGGGAGGTGTTTGGGTCATGGGGGACAATCCCTCATGGCTTGGTGCTGTCCTCCAATAATGAGTGAATTCTCATGAGATCTAGTTGTGTAAAAGTGAGTGGCACCTCCCCTTCACCCCTCCTGCTTTTGCTTTCAGCATGTGATGTGTAAGCTCCACCTTCAATTTCTGCCATGATTGTAAGCTTCCAGAAGCCTCCCCAGAAGCCAGTGCTATGCTTCCTTGTACACTCTGCAGAACTCTGAGCCAATTAAACCTCTTTTCTTATAAATTATCCAGTCTCAGGTATTTCTTTGTAGCAATGCAAGAACAACTAACACACCAGCTAAATAGCTAGACTGTGGATATTTTAATTATTTATATTTTAAGTAATTCATCCTTCTACCTATACTCTAAATCTTGAAAGAAAAGACTTAGATGATTTAAGTAAACTGCATATAGGTAATAAGATTGCTGAAACACTTATAAAACCATAAAATAAGGTAAGTGTATTTTATAGTTAAGGAATATAGACAGTGAATTAACATTAAATTGGACTCTGAGTATACTAACAGTCAAGGAAAAAGTAGAATCACAAAATGTCATATAGTCCTTTTTCCATAGCAAAATAAAATATATTTGTTATTGAATATTGACAAAGTTTTCCTAGTACCAATGACTAAAGAATTTAATGTAAGAGGCTTTAATAAAAGAAGCATAAGTGAATTTTTCCAGTAATAACTTTACAGCAAATGCTCAAGGTACCCTTGGTTTTTAAAATTAATAAACTACTTTTTAGAGTAGATGTAGATTCACAGAAAAATTGAGTGGAAATGCAGAGAGTTTCCACATACCCACTGACCCCAATCATGCATACCCTTCCCAACCAGCAACCACAGTCAGGATACATTTGTCACAATGATGAATCTACATTGACACATCCTTATCACACAAAGTCCACTGTTTACATTAAGGTTCTCACTTGGTGTATATTTTGAAGGTTTTGAAAAAGATATAATGACATGTATCCACCACTGTAGTATCATACGTAATAGTTTCACTACCCTACAAATACTCTGGGCTCTCCTTCTTCATCTCTCTTTCCCCTATAACCACAGCAACCACTGATCTTCTTACTATATCCATAGTTTTGTCTTTTTCAGAATGTCACCTGTTTGGAATCATATAGTGTTACCTTTTCATATGGACTTCTTTCACTTAGTAATCTGAATTTAGTTTTTTTTTTTCCACGTCTTTTCGTGGCTTGATTGCTCATTTTTGTTAACACTGAGTAATATTTCATTGTCTGGAAGTACCCTAGTTTATTTATTCATTCACCTACTGAAGGACATCTTGCTTTGGTTGCCTTGAAGTTCTAATAATTAAGAATAAAACTGCTGGATACATCCCTGTGCAGGTTTTTGTGTGGACATTCAACTCCTTGCGTAAACACCAAGGAGCAGGATCCAGGGATTGCTGAATACTATGGTAAGACTACGCTTAGTTTTGTAAGAAATTGTGAAACTGTTTTTCAGAGTGGTTGGACCATTTTGCATTGTCAGTGGCAATAAATGAGAGTTCTTGCTGCTGCAGATCCTCTCCAGCATTTGGTATTGTTAGTGTTCTGTATTTTGGCCATTCTAATAGGTGTGTAGTGGTATCTCATTGTTTTAATTTCTATTTCTCTGATGACTTATAAAATATTTTTCCACATGTTTATTTGCTATCTATATATCATCTTTGGTAAGGTATCTGTCAAGGTCGTTGGCCCATTTTGTTTTCTTATATTTGAGTTTTAAGTGTTCTTGGTAAATTTTGCCTCACAGTCCTTTATCAGATAAGTCTTTTGCAAATATTTTTTCCCAGTATCTTGTTTGTTTTCTCATTCTCTTGAGGCTCTGTACAGGCATTTTACAAACACGAAGGTGATTCCAGTGGAAATAGAAGTTTATACCAGTAATGGAAACGTTTGTCAACGGTGACTCTTGTGGTGCTAAAATCGTTGGTGTCTGAAGGTTCAGCTTAGCCTCGTAGTGTGTTAGAAACTCCTAAGGTATTAAATAGGATATAAAAGGTGAGAGCTGCTCCTGTGACCAGGGTTTCAAAGATGCATTGAGGCATAATTTCAGCTTTGTTCCACTGCAATGTCCCCCTTCACCCATGGCTGCCCTCAAAATTTTCTGTTTATCTTTAGATCTTAGCATTTTCACTATTATATCTCTAAGAGTATTTTTCTTAATATTTATTATGTTGGCATTCATTGTACTTCTTGGGTCTATGGATTACCGTCATCTTAATTTTGGAAAAATTCTTGGCCATTATCTCTTCAAATATTTCCTATTTCCTCATCACTCCCTCCTTCTCTTCTCCTCCTAAGAGTTTTGTCTTTTGCAAATATTTTCTCCTAGCCAATGGCTTGTCCTCTCATTATCTTGACATTGTCTTTTGCAGAGCAGAATTTTTTAATTTTAATGAAATCCAAATTATCAATTATTTATTTAATGGATTATGCTTTTGGTATTGTATCACAAAAGTCATTGACATATCCAATGTCACGTAGATTTTTTTTCTATGTTGTCTTCTAAAAATTTTATAGTTTTATGTTTTAATTTAGCTCTATTATCATTTTGAGTTAATATTGGTGAAGGATTTAATATCTGTGTCTAGATTCTTTTTATTTTTGCACGTGAATGTTCAGTTGTCTCAGCATCATTTGTTGAAAAGACTATTTTTGTCCCATTTTATTAACTTTGTTCACTTGTCAAAGACTAGTTGACTATATTTCTGTGGGTCTAATTGTGGACTCTCCATTTTGTTCTACTGTTCTACTTGTCTACTGTTTCACCAACACTGCAATGTCATGATTACTGTAACTTTATAGTGGGTCTTGAAGTTGGGTAGTTTCAGTCTTCTGACTTTGTTTTTTCTCCTTCAATATTGAGTTAACTATTCTGGGTCTTTTGACTCTCCACATAAAATTTAGAATTAGTTTGTTGATATAAACACAAGTTATTGGGATTTCAATTGGAATTAAATTGAATCTATTTGAATCTGTAAACCAAGTTGGAAAGAACTGATATCTTAACAATATTGGGTCTTCCTTTCTAAGAACATGGAGCATATATTTATTTAGTTAGTCTTTGATTAGAGTTCTGTAGCTTTCCTCATGTACCTCTTGCACATGTTGTGTTAGACTTATAACTATTTAATTTTTGAAGATGCTAATATAAACAATAATAGGTTTTTAATTTCAAATTCCATTTATTTATTGCTGGTATATAGGAGAACGACTGACCTTTGTGTATTAACCTTGTATCCTGCAAAATTGCTGTAATCACTTTTTAGTTCCCAATGCTTTTTTGTCAATTTTTTTCAGATTTTTATGTAGATCATGTCATCAGTGAACAAAATCAGTTTCATTTTTTCCTTCCCAATCTATATGTTTTGTTTGCTTTTTATCTGATTGTATTAGCTGGGACCCCCAGTATGATATTGTAAGAGGGGACATCATTGCTTCATTCCTGACCTTAGCAGAAAAGCTTTGAGTTTATCACCATTAAGTATGTTGTTTGCTGTAGGCTTTCTGCAGATACTCTATCAAGTTGACAAAGTTCCTATATTCCTTTTTTTTTTAAACTGAAAGTTGAATATATATCAAATGCTCTCTTTTTTTGTTTCTATGGATATGACCATGTGATTTTTCTTTACAGTAGCTTGTTGATACGAGGAATTAGATTAATTGACTTTCAAATGTTAAACACGCTTTACATACCTGAGATAAAATCTACTTGGTCATGGTCTATAATTCTTTTTATACATTGTTGGTTTCAATTTGCTGATATTGTCATGAGGATTTTTGTACCTATGTTAACCAAAGATATTGATTTTTAGTTTTTGTGTAACATCTTTGGTTTTGGTATTAGGATAATGCTGAACTCATAAGTAAGTTGTTTTCTTTACCTCTAGCTTCTTTTAAAATTAAAAAAAAATTGATATATGAAAAAATTCTCAGTATCACTAATCATGAGGAAAATGCAAGTTAAAACCACAATGAAATAATGAAATAGCATCTGACATCTTTGAGAACTGTTGGTACTTGTCTTTCCATGCCTGGTTTATGTTGCTTAGCATAATATTCTCCAATTTTATCTTTATGGTTTCCTTTATTGTGCAGAAGACTTCTGGGTTGCTGTAATCCCATTTGTCTATTTTTCTTTTTGTTGCCTGTACTTTTGGGGTGAAATCTAAAAAATCATTACCCAGAACAACGTCATGTCTTTTTTTGCTGTTTTCTTCTAATAGTTTTAGTGTTTCATGTCTTATATTTCAGTCTTTAATTCAATTGGAATTGATTTTGTATATGGTGTGATGGTGTGAGATAAGGGTCCAATTTCATTCTTTTGCATATAGATATCTAGTTTTTCCAAAATCATTTATTGAAGATACTGTCCTTTTCCCATTGTGCATTCTTGGCACCTTAGTCAGAAATCAATTGATCATACATGTGTGGATTGATTTCCGAGCTCTCTATTCTTTTCCCTTGGTTGATGTATCTATTTTTATGCCAGTATTACATTGTACTGGCATAATTGCTTATTGCTTTGTAGAAAAGTTTGAAATTAGTTAATGTGATGTCTCTAGCTTTGTTCTTTTTGCTCCTGATTACCTTGGACATCCTGTGTTTCTTTATTCTATATGAATTTTTTAAAATTGTTTTCTTTTTAGTTCTTTTTTTTTGCCCTTTTATTACTGTCTGCCTAATTTCTCTGGCAGACTTTCAATACTATGTAAAATAGAATTTGCATGCATGGATGTTTTTATGATAAAAGGATGTTTAATTTTGTCAAATGCTTTTTCTGCATCTAATGAGAGAATCAGATGGTTAATGTGATGTTTCACATTTACGATTTGCATATATTGAACCATCCTTGCATCCCAGGGATAAATCTCACTTGAGCATGACAAATTATCATTTTAATGTGTTGTTGAATTTAGTTTGCTATTATTTTTTGAGGATTTTTGCGTTTGTCTTCATCAAGGTTATTGGCCTGTAATTTTGTTTTCTTGTGATATTTTTGTCTGCCTTTGGTACCAGGGTAATGGTAGCCTTGTTGAAGGAGTGTGGATGTATTCTCTCCACTTTGCTTCTTTCGGAACAGTTTGTGAAGTATTGGTATTAGTTCTTCTTTAAATGTTTGTTAGAATTCAATGGTGAATGCATTGGGTCCTAAGCTTTTCTTGGATGGAAGACATTTTATTGCTGATTTAATCTCCTTACTTATTATTGGCATATTCAGATTTTCTATTTCTTTATGATTCAGTCTTGGTAGATTGTATGTATCTAGAAATTTACCCATTTTTTCCAGGTTATCCAATTTATTGGCATGTAGTTATTCATAATAGTCTGTTTTGATCTTTTCTATTATAAGAGGAGTTATCATGTCTTCTGTTTCATTTCTGATTTTATTTATTTGAGTCTTTCTTCCTTTTTCAATTTTATCTTTTCAAAAAACAACTCTTAGTTCTCTTTCTCCTGTGTATTATTTTTCTAGTCCTTGCTTCATTCATTTCTGTTCTTGTCTTTATTGTTTTTATTTCCTCTGCTAACTTTGGGCCTAGTGTGTTCTTTTCTTTGTTTCCTTGGGGCTTAACATTAAGTTGTTTTATATCTTTTTTTTTTTTGATGTAGGTATGTATTGCTGTAAACTTTCTCTTAAAACTGCTTTTGCTGCATTCTATAAGTTTTAAAATATTGTGTTTTCATTTTCATTTGTCTCAATATATGTTGAAATTTTTGTTTTTATTTCTTTATTGTCCCATTGGTTGATTAGGAGCATGTTCCTTAATTTTCATATATTTATGAGTTTTCCTAAATCTCATGTGTTATTAATATCTAGTTTCATAAAATTGTGGTCAAAAAGCTACTTTATATGATTTCAATCTTCTTCTATTTGCTAATATTTCTACTGTGGCCTAACATATAATCTATTCTGAAGAATGCACCATGTGTGCTTAAGAAGAACAGACATCCTGTTACTATTGGAGGGAATGTTCTGCATATGTCTATTAGGTCCGTTTGGTCTAAAGTGTTTCTCAAGTCTCAAGAAAATAATAATGTTTCTCTATTAATTTTCTGCCTGGATTATCTCTCTGTTGTTGAAAGTGGGATACTGAAGTCCCCCTACTATTATTGTATTGTAATCTATATTTTGGTGCTCCAATGTTGGGTGTGCATAGATTTATAATTGTTGTATCCTCTTGATAAACTGACCCCTTTATTATTATATAATATCCCTCTTCATCTCTACTTATAGGTTTTGATGTAATGTCAGTTTTGTCTGATATAAGCATAGCTACCCCCGCTCTCTTTTGGTTTTCATTTGTGTGAAATATATCCCTTTACTTTCTATCTATGTTTGTCCTTAAAAGTGAGCTAAGGTTCTTATAGGCAGCATATAGTTGGGTCTTGATTTCTTTATCCATGCAATCACTCTACCATTTTATTAGATAATTTAATCCATTTGTAGTCAAGGTAATTATTTGATAGGTAAAGTCTGTCTACTGCCATTTTGTTAACTGTCTTCTGTTTTATTTGTAAATATTTCTTCCTCTTTTGCTGTCTTCCTTTGTGGTTTGATGGTTTTCTGTCATGGTGTGCTTTGAACTCTTTCTAATTTTGTTTTGTGCTTCTAGCATAGATTTTTGCTTTGTGATTATCATGAGGCTTACATTAAAACATCTCATACTTATAACAGTATTTTTCAAGCTGATAACAGCTTAACTTTACATACCACTGTATGATTTTTTCCTCCCATGCACATTTTGATGTCAGAATTGACATAATTTTATTATATGTATCCCTTGACACTTTATTTTAGCAATAGTTGTTGGTAATAGTTTTGTATTTTAACCTTCACACTATAGATAAAATTGCTTTACACCGCACTGTTATAGACCTAGAGTAATCCCAATATAGCTCTGTCTTATGCCATTAAGTTTTGTCTTTCTTAAGTTTTGTTATTAGTCTTATTTTCTTCTGCTAAAAGCACTTTCTTTAACAATTTCTGTAAGGCAAGCCTGGTGGTAATAAATTCCCTTAGTCTTTGTGTGTCTGGGAAAGGTTTTATTTCTCCGTCATTTATGATTAACAGATTTGCTGGGTAAAATATTCTTGGCTGATAATTATTGTTTCTTCAGCACTTTGAATATATACTCCAACTGTCTCCTGGCCTGCAGGGTTTCTGTTGAGCAAACCATGGATAGTTGTATTAGGACTTTTGGTATGTAATGTGTTTCTTACCTATTGCTACTCTCAGAATTTTTTCTTTGCCTTTGATTTTTGATAGTTTGATTATTATATGTCTTGGTAAAATTTCTTACAGTTGAAATTTGTTTGAGGGCCTCTGTGCTTTCTGTACTGGGATGTTGACATCTTTCCCCAGATTAGGGAAGTCATTAATTTCTTCAAATATTTTATCTGATCCTTTTTCTCTTTCTTTTCCTTGTAGAATTTCTATTATGTGAAGTTAGGTCTCATTATGATGTCCCATAATTCCTGTAGGCTTTCTTCATTCTTTCTTATTATTTTTTCTTTTTGCTCCTCAGACTATACTTTCATATGTTGTGTCTTCAAGCTCACTTATTTTTTTTCAGATTATTAAGCCTTCCATTAAATATTTCTATTGCATTTTTTTTCAGTTTAGCCTTGTGTTCTTCATGCCTAGATTTTTCATTTTTTATTATTAATATGTCTTGGTCAAACTTTTAATTTTCTTTGTGTACTGTTTTCCAAATGTTTATTTTTAAAATCTGTATATTCTTACAGTTAATTGGATTTCTTTACAAGGATTATTCAAATTATTTGCTTGTAATTTCACAGATATCTGTTTCTTTAGGGCCCAGTCTTGGAGTTTTCTTAGTTTCTCATTGTAATCCTTGTGTCCTTGTTTTGGTGTCTGTGCATTTCTTCAGGGGTTATTGAAGGCTGGGACTTCCTATTCTACTGTCTTGCTGAGGTCTGACATTACTCCCTCTTGAATTTTTAACTTTCAGAATTGTCCACTCTGAGCCTCCAAAAATTCATCAATTAAAGTTCAGGTTTTCTTACTCAGGTAATGTTCCTTGAGAAGATTTCTGCCCCAGTTAAATTGTGATTCTATGTATCCATTTGCCCATCTCTTTAATTTTGGGAGCTTTTCCCTGTGACCTCACTTCTCTTATAGATCTAACTTCTTTTTTCAGTTTTTTTTTTTCAAATTTTACTTGTTATTATGAGGGAGCAGCAACTTCTAAGGTCCTTATGTGTCAGGCCAGAAACTGGAAACCCTAAAGTTATCTTGAAATAATTTTTTTCTATAAGCCCACAAGTGCAGTCTTGAGTTAATCTTATTTCTAGCTAATGGCATATGTTTTTTTCACTCTTTCAGCCTTCAAAAATATCAAGACTATCTTATATCTCAGTGGGAATGTTTCTCACTGAGGATGCATGTAGTTTTCTGATGATGTAACTTAGTAGAGGTCTAAAGAGCAACATAAGAAAAATTTCATAGGTAAAATTAGTCTTAGGTTTCTTACTTCAGTGCTGTTTATACTGGAATATGCCTTCCCCTGAGGGGGTCCATTTACACTTTCCACTAGGCACCCTGGCAGAACAGTTTTAAGAAAATCCATTTCCAAATCTTAAACTGCCAAATGTGTAGTTTCCTAGAATTGATTTGCATGGCAATTTTCCAGTGGTCAACTACGCTAGAGGCTTCCCATTTATTCTCTTTAACTAATTTCCCTCTCATAATTTTTTTCTCACTTTACAAACGAAAGCCATAGATTTCACACAAAGGAAATCGTACATGATACCTTACCTGTGGGTGAGGGCCCAATAAAAGGGATAATTTAAATGATAGCAATGACTGGGAAATAAGTTATTTTGACAATCATCTGGGTTCTAATTCTTCCTTCTCAATAAAATTGAATGAAGAACTACTCTAGCAATTGGATTATTATAGATAAATTTTAATGAAAATCAATTTTTGTCTTACAATTTGAAAGGAGTTTAATGAATTGAGTTTCACTGCTATAACAAAACTCTTAATTCCAATCTACTTACATATGACAATTTATCTTGATGCATATGTCTATAATTGATCTGAATCCTGTTTCATTTTAAAAATTAATTAGTTTTTAAATTTTTTTCAATTGACTTTTTTTTATATTTATGGGATACAGAGTGATATTTTGATACATGTGTACAATGTATAATGATCAAAACTAGGTTATTAGCATACCCAACACCTCAAACATTTATTTCTTTGTGTTGGAAACATTCAAAAGCCTTTCTTTTAGCTTTTTGAAAACATGCAATAAATTATTTTTAGCTATAGTCACCATACAGTGCTATAGAATCCTGGAACTTATTTATTCTATCTAGCTGAAATTTTGTATCCATTAACCAACCTCTATTTTCCTACCCACTTTCCCAGCCTCTAGTAACCAATATACTACTGTTTTATATGAGATCAACTATTTTAGCTTCCATGCAGGAGTGAGAACGTATGTGAACCCTGTTTTATTTTCAAGGAGGGTACACAAACTCAAATGAAACAAGAGCTTAATTTATTTCATTAAAAAATACATTTCTAATGCCATTTTACTTATTGTCCTTAATGATTACTTATCAAAATTTGTAATAAATGGATTTTCTGTTGGTCAACATAGATGCCTATAGAAAATGATTTTAAAATTGATGTTTATTTATATGTGTGTGTATTTGCTGCCATTAAATAGTATAGTGTAATCTAGAAAATATTTTCATAACATAAAATATATTTTACAAGAATAAGATTATATGTTGAGGGGGAATAAAAAAACATCAAGATCAAAATGGAATGACATTAGATTTGTGAAAATACCTTGTTCATATTTTCCTTTAATGAATAATGGTGGGTATGAAATCATGGTAACAATCACATTTTATTGAAAATGTTTCAAATAGTGATCTACCAGTATTATTTTAAAGTGTTAATTTAAAAAACAGCTTTTATGTATTCTTTGAAACTAAAGTTAAAATGATGGAAAATTTTAGATGTCAACTTCAAATGTACAAGATGATTCATAGTTTTCAAAATTGTTTTAGAGTATCTAATGATAAAATGTTAGAAAGCCACTATTTTTATCTACTGTATGTAGGTATCGTTTCTCTTACCCAGGCTTTTGATAAGAGAAAGATGGCAGGAGGTGTGAGGCCCTTTTATCTCAAGAGAACCGGAATTGCTGAAATTCTGTGATTCTGAATGACAAACTCTATAATGCTTAAAAAGCGCAATCAGAGCTAGGACACAAGGCCATCATAACTTGGTGTAAAATAAACTAAAGTCTGCAACAAAAAATCATCAGATCCTCCCAAGAAGAACAGAGTTTTATATATATATTTTTAAATGTCCATATTATTTTTGTTTTGTTTCCATGGTGGGTGAAGTCCTTCTTGTTTCTCTAATACAGTCTTCTTATTCTATCACACACCCACCTCACTCCCAAATTTTATAGTTTATTTGTTTAATGTGCATATTATTTTCCCTTTACTACATTGTACTTCGGATACACTATTGAAATTTCTGAATTCCAATGATAAAGAAAATTTTGTGAATGCGTCTTGACTGAAAGAGCGAATAATCTTTCACACACTCAAATTTGGAAGCAGACAGCATTTTATTGGTCACTCATGCATTGCCCACATGTTTCTCTATTTCTTTGGAAATCTCTCTCTCATTCCTATCCTTCCGTGAAATCTCTACTCTGCATAGTAGCCTGTTCTACCACACCCAGAAAACTTTTGACCACAAAAGAGCCAGTGTGATGAAGGAGCAGAGAACTGAGTCCAGAGGAAAGAAACAAAATATTTAATGAACTTTGATACTGCTGAGATAAGTGAGTATGAACAATTTTCTGCACCTCAGAAAAACCTTAGTTTTCTTACATATAAAATAAAAATTAGACTAGATGGTACTAAATTTTATTCAAGTCTTAAAAGTCTATGACTGTGATAACATTTTAGGATGATGGATATGTTCAATTTCATGACTGTGGCCGTGGTTAGGCTACTGTACATATGATAAAAATTCATGGGTGAATTTTATTGTAATAAAGCTGACAAAAAATTATGACTTTCAAAAATAATGGTAACAGTAACATTTATTGCACATTGGATCAGCTGTTAATTTCTTTACATGTACTGTTTCACCAAATTATCTTATGTACACTAAGAGTTTGATACAATTTTTATCCCCATTCTTGTCGGGGATATCATGGAGATGTAAAGATGTAAGTGACTTGCCCAAAGTCACACACTTAGTGAGTGAAAATGCCAGAACTCAAATATAGTTCTCCCAATTCCAAAGTCTGTGTTTGAACAATTTCTTTACTATTAGAGAAAGAGTTAGAAATAAAGTATATATACTGAGCTCCTTCCTTCCCAGAGCTGTATGTGAGAAAAATACAGAGGTGGTATTGTTTTATCTCTACCAAGGATTAGTGAGGGTTTCTAGAATTATCCTGATTCCCAAAACAGGCTTACAGATTCCATTATCTTTCTTTGTGGGATTAAAACCAATACTACCTTACATGAAAACTCCAAAAGAAGAAAAACAAAGGATGTGTAAAGTGAAAAAAAATCACAACACAGCAATTTATGGTTTTGTTGTTGATGCACATATATTTTAAGGTGCACTCAACTGATTGTGAATCATCATTTGCACATAAAATCCTAAGAGAATGCTAAACCTTGCCATCGACCTAACCTGGACTGTTGTCATATTCCTCTGTAAATCAATACTGCAATGTGTGCTTTTGTCAGAATATGTGCTATATCATGTGATTTTTAGAGAAAGAGAATCAGCAAGGTTATTTGTGACCATATTTGAAGTAGCCATAAACAAACATGTCTAAAATAACCTACAGAAGAAGGCTTGGCTAACAAAACAGAGCTAAGCAAAGTGGCTATTGTTTTCTTCCCTTAGAATTTCTTCTAGCAGCTATATTGTTCTCATATTTAAATGCCTTTTTAAAGAAATATATAATTATAATATATGCATTATGATATATGGCATGAATTAATGCCTAAAATGATTTAAAATCAACATAAATGCTCCCTACATTGGGGGTACTGATTGGTAGTATCCAGGAGGAAACTGAACTATGTCTACAAATTAAAGATGGATGCTGGGAGAATTTAGTCTTCCCTAGGAGAATTATAACTGCATTTGAGGTCTAAGAGTCATACTCTCAGTAATTTTGCCTGAGAAATTAGCATTGGATTTCTTTGGGTCATTGATTCTACTAATGTATAGAGTAGTAGATGTTATCTGTTTCAGTCTTTGAGATCTAATTATACTTATTATCTTGAATTAAAAGTAGTTATTTTATGTGCAAAATTTTCTTAAATATGGCTTCATATTGGTGTTTTTAGAAGATTTAAATGGTAATATAAAAATATTTTTAGAATTATTGCAGGTTGTCTTTTCTTGGGTGGGAGGTGAAGAAGCTATCAAGAATAAGTTAAGATTAATTTGCAAAATGTGCTTTAAGAAAAAAAAGCTGCTTCTCATTAAATTTTTCAAAATTTGGTGTCATCTGTGTTAAAACCACCAAGCAAGGTTTATAAAGCACACATCTATCCAAGGCTTTCTTTTGAATTGAGCCTTCTTTTTCTGTGCAGAAGTAGAATAAATTATAAATGATGATAACATTTAAATTCTAGGTTTATTTTCAAGTGTAGTTGATTTGACTTAAATGGGAATTCTGTAGCTATTTAGTAATTAGGAATGATAGTTCTCTGCAATTCATAATTAGACCCAAAACAGGTGTTTTTCTTTTTTTTTTCAATAGAAGTATTTTCAGCTTTGGCAGAAGAATAGAAATGCAAATGGCTATAAGCTAATGAAAAATTTACCAAAATGTAAAAGACAGGAAGTTCGTATTTTTGTTACATTTTTAAAAGTATTTTTAATGAACAAATCAAAGGAATCTTCACTCCTAATTGAAGTATGCATCATTTGAGATTTTAATACCAACTGACTATTTAGAAATGATAGCTTAAATGGGCATTAAAGTATAATAGTAAGAGAATAAAGATAGTTAAAACAAAATAAATGGATATAATTAAGTTACCCATTATTCCACAACACACAAATACACACACACACACACACACAGACACACACACACAATCTGTGTGTGCAAAATCAAACTGTTCCTATTATGAACTTAACTTTAAAATAGAACAAAAGTTACATCTTATTTCACCATCATAATCGAAGTAAGGATGGATCATAATTTATTTGGTGCCATTAATGACCACATGAGTCTAAGAACTGTGTAATCCTAATAAGATTTTATTAATAAATGACCCATAGCAATTTTCTAATATAAAATGTCAAACTGAAAATGGTTTGGAGAGAGTAAAATTCCCAAAGTAGCATATGTTCAAAATAGTTTCCAGACCACAAAACAGAATTAAGGCGAAGGTTATCACAGGCTAAACCTATCAAGAGGATTCTGCCGTCTCATTAGTGTGCACTATCTCATACTAATACCAGCTGGCTCATGAGACTGTACCCAAGAATGACCACAAAAGCAAAACAGTCTGCAGCAAAAACTGTTACAAACTGAAATCTAGGTTTCCTCCTTCTTTCAAACGAATATAAAGTAAAAGAGATTTGATTTACATAAAATAATAAATTAGGAAACAATGACCTAAACTAGAGATATTTACTGGAAGACTGTAGCAATTAGTCAGACATAGGTCATTCCTCTTCCTATTTTGTGTCAGGATGCACACAAATAGTCTTAGAAAAGACGTATGATGTCTGTTTAGAAATTTCCCTTTGATGAGCGACGTTGCTTGTTTTATGGCTTTATTAATCTAAAAGGAGTTTACTCTGATTTGAGATGCACCTTATTTTATTTATTTATTTATTTATTTTTGGCTTCTTCTTTTATTATTATTATTATACTTCAAGTTTTAGGGTACATGTGCACAATGTGCAGGTTAGTTACATATGTATACATGTGCCATGCTGGTGTGCTGCACCCATTAACTCGTCATTTAGCATTAGGTATATCTCCTAATGCTATCCCTCCCACCTCCCCCCACCCCACAACAGTCCCCAGAGTGTCATGTTCCCCTTCCTGTGTCCATGTGTTCTCATTGTTCAATTCCCATCTATGAGTGAGAACATGCGGTGTTTGATTTTTCGTCCTTGTGATAGTTTACTGAGAATGATGATTTCCAATTTCATCCATGTCCCTACAAAGGACATGAACTCGTCATTTTTTATGGCTGCATAGTATTCCATGGTGTATATGTGCCACATTTTCTTAATCCAGTCTATCATTGTTGGACATTTGGGTTGGTTCCAAGTCTTTGCTATTGTGAATAGTGCTGCAATAAACATAGGTGTGCATGTGTCTTTATAGCAGCATGATTTATATTCCTTTGGGTATATACCCAGTAATGGGATGGCTGGGTCAAATGGTATTTCTAGTTCTAGATCCCTGAGGAATCGCCACACTGACTTCCACAATGGTTGAACTAGTTTACAGTCCCACCAACAGTGTAAAAGGAGATGCACCTTATTTTAAAGTTTCCTTTAACTTTTTCTCTTTTAGAATAAATCCAGCTTATTTGAAATATTCTGAAAATGAAGTAAAGTAGAAAAAAGAAAGAACGACTTGGGATCTTTTCCCTCAGTGATGAACATTTTGATATGCTAAGTGGCTTGAATGCCTCTGAGAAATATCTTCATATGATTACTCTGTTGGTTAAATACAGACAAGTGTGATTAAGTGTAAATCCACACATATACCATAAATGACCACAGGGTTGGAGAAGGGCACAGGGGGTGTCAGCACTTTGTTACTGCAAATTGAGGGGAGCACTTGTGAGCCACCCTATGTACTGCCAGCATTCTTAATTGAGGGGAAGGCACAGGGACAAGAAGGCATAACTTGGACCATTATTAGACCTTGTTAAACCCAGCTACATTGCTTTTCTAGGCAAGAATGCTTTCTTGGCACACTCCTTTCCAATTTCATTATATTTTCATTTTCATGTGTTGGGCATTTAGATTCTAGCTGTTTAAGTGAGGATCCTTGAGCTCCTCATGGGATTTTGCCTTCATTTTGGTTAGTAATGCAAAACGCAGAGGACGTCTGAATAAAATTTCAAGTAGGTTGGAGGATGACTCAAGAACTATTCAGATTGGGTCACAGTCGTGCCATAAATATATTAAAATCCTATCATGTTAACCCATTAGGCAGAACTTTTCTTCTTCTTTCAGTTGCCGTCTTACAAAATGTCAATTAGTTTGTAAGCATAAGAAAAGTAGTTGCCTAACAATTCCACTAACACTGAATATAACCCCGAAGATAAAACTCATTTCAGAACTTCAAAAAGCTGATTACTTTCAGACTGACACTAGTTGTGTGTGATTTTGTATTAGACAGAAGTCCTTCTGATAACCTCCTCATTACTAAAAATTGAAGAGTAGGTGCACTAATCTGTTTATATTGAATCTTTATCCAAATACACACCTTAGTCAATGTCAGAATATACAAAGATAAATCTAATATTGATTTTGAAGCACAGAGATACTAAAAGTTTAAAGAACTTTTTAGTGGCATTTTTTTCCACATTAAGATTTAAGAAAGAAGACACCAAAGATCACTTTGATGATATACTTGACTGGATTACTTGACTGAGCCCACAGTGTTTGAATATGTTGATGAATATTCTTTTATTATAGACAAAAAGCATTATCCCCAAGACTATTCTGGAAAAGAGAATCTCCATTTTATTTTGGCTTCTAACCAAAGAATCAGCCTACTTTTAAGGAAGTTTTTCTCTTGACATTCTGTCTTCAATGCATTAAGCTTCTATTCATATATATTTGTGTCTGTTCTTTTAACAGCCACGTCATCTAGCAATCAAGTATCTTATTTGATTTTCTTCAAGTGATCTGATCTCAGATACCTTTATCCTCACAGCAGGCAATTTTTATGTAAAATACTGGTATCAACTCTAATGGATCTGATGACAGTTTTAAAACCTTTCTACATTAATGGCCTTTCCATTGTATTTAAGCATCGTGTCTCCTATATGCCATGATAAATGTGACACTCCCATTATAATGTCCTAAGTAACCACTCTGAATGGGGCACTATCTGTTCTTCAAATCTGTAATTGCCTAATGCAATATATCATTATGACTTCCAGGGGAAAAATACCCCTTTAACTTACATGAGTGTTTAGTTGTAAATGTGTGATTATGTGGTTACTTTGCTATGGGAATATATTTAGAAAAGATAGACCTTAGAATAAGATAGAGTTCCTAGAGTTTCATATATTGATATCTATACCAAATCTGATAGCGTTACTAGAGTTTTATATATTGATATCTATACCAAGTTTTCAAATTTACTTTATAGGGGAAAACATGGAGCAGATCATATAATGGCTATTAATATATTATTAAATATCCAGAACCAAATTAAAGTTTAAAAAAACTTACTGTGCCCTGTTAGAAAATGTATATATACAGTGCCTCATGCAGCCTACTTTGGGACATAGTCTCAGTCTATACTGAATCTGTGTTCCTGGGCTTAAGTCCTCAAACTTGGCTAAGAATAAATCTAACTGTGACTTTTCTAAGTGCTAGTGCCTGTTTGTTTTCCACTTTTGGTGAATATTCACATCCTATTCTCTCAGTTTTTACTTCGTGTATTTTGAATCCCTGATATTAGGTGCATAAATGCTTGAACTGTAATTTTCTGTTGATGAATTGACCTCTGTATCATTATCAAGTGGCATTTTTACCCCTGCTAGAATTTTTTTGCTCTTAAATATACTTTCTCTGATATAATATAGCCTTTCCAAATTTCTATAGGTAAGTGTTAACATAGTAGGACTCTTTCCATCCTTTTACTTTAGCCTTATTGGTCTCTACATGTAAGTGAGTTTACATTGTAGCCAGCACATAATTAAGTCTTATCTTTCTATCCAGTCTGCCAATTTATGCCTTTTAATTAGGGTATGCAGACCACTCACATGCAACACAGTGATTGGTATGGTCAGGTTAGATTTATTGTCTTGCTATTTCTTTTCCATTTCTCCCATCTCTCCTTTGTTGCCTCCTTTATTTAGAATTACTGAGTACCTTATAGTCCTATTTCATCTTTTTTTGTCTTATTAGTAGTTATAACTCTTCATTTTGTTTTTTTAATGGTTGCTGTAGGATTCAGAGTATAAATTTTTAACCTACTATAGTCTATCTCAAGTTATATTATATCACTTCACCTATAGTATTAGAAACATCCTATAATCTACTTTCATTTCTTCCTACCCAACATTTATTCTATAATTGTAACATATTTTTCTTATGCATATGCTATAAACATCTCTACAGTACTTTTACAATTTTCTCATTTCATGGTCAATTATCATTAAACAATTTTAAATATTAAGAAAAATATATTTATGATGTAGTTACAGTGTTTGGTGCTGTGTGTTGCAAAAACCCATATTTCCATTTGATATCATTTTCTTTCTGCCTCAAATACTTTATTTTTATCCCTTTTTTTGGTACTGCAGGTCTGCTGGTATTTAATTCTTTCACATTTTGTATATTTTAAATAGTCTTTATTTCCTCTTCATTTTTGAAAGATATTTTCATTCAGTGTGTGGGTTGACAATTTTTTCCACTATCTTCTTACCTGCATTGTTTCTGGTGAGAAATTTGTTGTCATCCTGATCTTTGTTACTATGTACATTACATGTGTTTTTTTCTTTTTTGCTTTTAATGTTTAAAAATCTAAAGTCACTGATTTTAAACAATTTGATTGCCATGTACATAGATTTTTTTTAATGTCCCTTTTGAGTTTGTTGAGCTTCTTTGATTTGACTTTTCATCACACGTGGACAATTTTTGGTTATTTTGTTAAATATTTTCTCCTTTACTTCTCTCTTTTCCATGGGGAACTTCAGTTATACACATATTAGGCTGCTTCAAGTTGTTCCAGTGATCTTTGATTTTTCATTCATTATTGGGAAGAGGTGATATTTTTTTTTCTCTGTTTCCTTTTGGGTAGATTCTATTGCTTTTTAACATTTTCTCTCACCATATCCAATCAATGTTCTGTGAATCTACAAGTTTTCTGGTTTGGCTTGTGGGAACAGACCTATTTCTTGCTCTGTGTTAGTATGGGCACTGTTTTAATCCTTTTGGGTGGTTCTTTCCCCAGTGTTGGTTGGTTTTCTTACACACATGCACTAATCAGTGTTGTGCTAAATACTCGAGGGGACTCTCTGCCAATTTCTTGAGTTCTCTCTCTGAGCTATTGTCTCCTCTTTCGTACATTTTCTTGTGAACTCCTATAATAGGCCTTGTTTTCCCTGGACTCTAAACTCCAGTTCCTCAATTCAGGGAGTCTGCTGAGAACTCCTGGTTTTGATTATGGGAGAGTTTGTGCAAGCAGGATAGTGGAATAGAAAATTCCACTGATTCTCACCACCCACCCCCAGCAAAGACACCAAATTAACAAGTATCTAACAGGAAAAAAAAAGGCCAGATGCGGTGGCACATGCCTGTAATCCCAGCACTTTGAGAGGCCAAAGGGGACGGATCACGGGGTCAGTTCGAGACCGGCCTGGCCAACACAGTGAAACCCTGTCTCTACTAAAAATACAAAAAGTAGCCGAATGTGATGGCATGCACCTGTAGTCCCAGCTACTCAGGAGGCTGAGGTGGGAGAATCGCTTGAACCTTCCCTACCCCCAGGCTGGACAGCTCTCGGCTCCAAAAGAGACTCCTTCCTTCCACTTGAGGAGAGCAGAGGGAAGAGTGTGAAGACTCTGTCTTTCATCTAGGATACCAACCCAGCCACAGCAGGATAGGGCACCAGTCAGAGTCATGAGGCCCCCATTCCAGGCTCTAGCTCCAAGATGACATGTCTAGATACATTCTGGGCCGTAAAGGAGACTGCTGCCTTGAAGGAAAGGAACCATCCTGGCTGCATGAATCACCTGCTAACTGAAGAGCCCTTGGGCCTAGAATAACCAGCAGCAATACCCAGGTACTACATCAAGGGTCTTAGTGAGCCTCTGAGACTTGTGACTTCAGGTGGGACTCGGCACATAACTAGTTGTGGTAGCTATAGGAAAAAACTTCTTCTGCTTGAGAAAAGAAGAGGAAAAAAGGACTTTGTCTTGCACATTAGGTACCAGCATGGCCACAGGGACAGAGCACCAGATAGGCTCTTGGGGTCCACGATTCTAGGAGTTGACTCTTGGATGGCATTTGTGGGCCTGCCCTGGGCCAGAGGGGAACCCACTGCCCTGAAGGGTGAGTCCCAGGCCAGGTAGCATTCATAACAAACTGACTTAAGAGACCTTGGGCTTTAAGGGAACATTGGTGATGGCTTGGGATGGTGATGGTTATGGGGTGAGGCTCCTATGCCTTTGGAAAGGGGAGAGAAGAGTGGGAAGGTCTGTGTCTTGTGGTTTAAGTGCCAGCTCAGCTGCAACACAGTAGAACACGGGGTAAACTTCTAAGGTTTTTCACTTCAGTTTCTGACTCCTGGACAGCATTTCTGGACCTATCTGGGACCTGGAGGACCTCACTTCTCTGAAGAGAAGAACACAGGCCTGGCTGGCTTTGCCATCTGCTGATTGTAAACCCCAAGGCCTTGAGCAAACATAGGCAGTAACGAGGGAGTGGTTACAGCAGGCTTTGAATGAGACTCAGTGCTGTGCTGACTTTAGGTCTGACCCAGTGGAGTCATAGTGGTAGAGTCCACAAGGGTACTTGTGTCACTCCACTCCAGCTTTAGGTGGCTCAGAACAGAGACAGACACTCCGTGTGTTTGGGAGAAAGTAAAGGAAGAGAACAAGTGTCTCTGTCTGGTAATCCAGAGAGTTTCCTGGATCTTGTTCAGTACAATAAAGGTGGTACCTCTATGAGTCTGCAAGAACCACAGCACTACCGAGCTTCAGTTGCACCCTAAGGCAGATACAGTTTAGATCACAACACCCAAGTCCTTTCACAGATCTGACAAGTTCTTCCCAAGAAAGACAGCTACAAATAAGCCCAGACAGTGAAGACTACAATAAATACCTAACTCTTCAATGCCCATATATGAAAGAATGCCTATTAGCATTAACACCATCCAAGAAAACATTACCTCACCAAATTAACTAAAAAAAGCATCAGGGACTAGTCCTGGAGAAGCAGAGATATGTGACCTTTCAGGCAGAATTCAAAGTAGCTGTGTTGAGGAAACTCAAAGAAATTCAGGTTAACACAGAGAAGGAATTCAGAATTCTATCAGATAAACTTAACAAAGAGATTGAAATAATTAAAAAAAATTCTGGAGCTGAAAAATGCAATTGGCATACTAAAGAATGCATCAGAGTCTTTTAATAGCCGAACTGATCAAGCAGAAAAAAGAATTAGTGAGCTTGAAGACAGGCTATTTCAAAATATACAGTCAAAGGAGACAAAAGAAAAAAGAATAAAAAACAATGAAGCACACCTACAGGTTCTAGAGAATAGCCTCAAAAAGGCAAATCTAAGAGCTATTGGCCTTAAAGAGGAGGTGGAGAAAGAGATAGGAGAAGAAAGTTTATTTAAAGGGATATAACAGAGAACTTCCCAAGACTAGAGAAAGATATCAGTATCCAAGTACAAGAAGGTTATAGAACACCAAGCAGACTTAACCCAAAGAAGACTACCTCAAGGCATTTAATAACCCAACTCCCAACATTCAAGGATAAAGAAAGGATTCTAAAAGCAACAAAAGAAAAGAAATAAATAACATACAATGGAGCTCCAATTCATCTGGCAGCAAACTTTTCAGTGTAATCCTTACAGGCCACAGGAGAGTGGCATGAAGTATTTAAGTTGCTGAAGAAAAACAGTTTTACCCTAGAATAGCATATCTGGTGAAAATATCCTTCAAACATGTAGGAGAAATAAAGACTTTCCCAGGCAAACAAAGGCTGAGGGATTTCATATACCAGACTTATTCTACAAGTAAACGCAAAATGTACTACTTCAATCAGAAATAAAAGGATTTTAGTGAGCAAAAATAATCACCTGAAGGTACAAAACACACTGATAATAGTAAGTACACAGCAAAACACAAAATATTATAACACTGTAACTGTGGTGTGTAAACTGCTCTTATCCTAAGTGGAAAGATTAAATGATAAACCAATCAACAATAATAACTACAACAACTTTTCAAGACATAGTTAGTACAATAAGATATAATAGAAATAACAAGTTTAAAAAGTTACAAAATGAGGAACAAAGTTAAGATGTAGAGTTTTTATTTATTTTTGTTTGTTTATTCTAATAGTGTTAACTTGTTATCAGGTTAAAATAATGTGTTATAGTATTTACAAGCCTCAAGGTAACCTCAAACTAAAAACTGTACAATGAATACAGAAAAAAATTAAAATCAAGAACCTAATGCATATCACTAGAGAAAATCACCTTCACTAAAGGAAGATAGGAAGGAAAGACAGAGGAAGAGAAGACCACAAAACAACCAGAAAAAAAGGCCATACTTATCAATAATAACATTAAATGTAAATAGACTAAATTCTGCAATTGAAAGACACAAAGTGGCTGGAGAGATGAAAAACAAGATACACTAATCTGTTGCCTACAAGAAACAAACTTCATCTGTAAAGACGCACATAGACTGAAACTAAAGGAATGGAAACAAGATATTCCATGCCAATGGAAACCAAAAGAGAGCAGGAGTCACTATACTTATATCAGAAAAAATACATTTCAAGAAAAAAACTATAAGAAGAGACAAAGAAGGTCACTATATAATGATAAAGGGGTCAATTCAGCAAGAGGATATAAGAATCATACAAATACATGCACCCAACACTGGAGCACTGACATATATATATAGGAAATATTATCAGAGTTAAAGTGAGAGATAGGCCCCAATACTATAATAGCTGGAGACTTCAACACCCCACTTTCAGCATTGAACAGATCTTCCAAACAGAAAATCAACAAAGAAACATCAGACTTCATCTACTCTATAGATCAAATGGATTGAATATATATTTACAGAACATTTCATCCAAGAGCTACAGAATATACATTCTTTTCCTCAGCCCATGGATTATTCTCAAGGATAGACCAGAGGATAGGTCATAAAATGAGTCTTAAAACATTCAAAAAATTGAAATGAAATTAAGAAACTTCTCTGACCACAATGAAATAAAACTAGAAATTAATAACAAGCAGAATTTTGGAAAATATACAAATACATAAAAGTTAAACAATATTCTCCTGAATGATCACTGGATCAAAAAAATTAAGAAGAAAATGGAAAAATTTCTTAAAATCAAGGATAATAAAAACACAACATACCAAAATTCGTGAGATATAGCAAAAGCAGTAATAAGAAGAAAGTTTATAAGTGCCTACATTAAAAAAAGAGGAAAAATTCCAAATGAAAACCTAACAGTGAATCTTAAATAACCAGAAAAGCAAGAGCAAACCCAAAATTAATAGAAGAAAAGAAACAATAAAATTCAGAGCAGAAATAAATGAAATTGAAATAAAAAAATACAAAAGATGAATGAAACCAAAAGTTGCATTTTTGACAAGTTAAACAAAATTGACAAACCTTTAGCCAGAATAAGAAAAAAAAGAGAAAATCCAAATAAACAAAATCAGAAATGAAAAAGGAAACATCCTGGGACTCAATAGCTTCACTGCTGAATTGTATCACACATTTAAAGAACTAATACCAATCATATCCGAACTATTCTGAAAAATAGAGGAGGGGGAAATACCTCTGAACTCATTCTTCAAGGCCAGTATTACCCTGATATCAAAGCAAAGACACATCAAAAAGAGAAAATTATGAATCAGTATCTTTGATGAATATTAATCCAAAACTCCTCGATGAAATACTAGGAAATTGAATGCAACAATACATTAGGAAGCTTATTCATCATGAACAAGTGGGATTTCTCCCTGGGATGCAAGGATGGTTCAAAATGTGATATTGATTCAATCAACGTGATACATCATATCTACAGAATGAAGGATGAAAACCCTATGATAATTTCAACTGATGCTGAAAAAATATTGGATAAAATTCAACATCCCTTCATGATTAAAAAAAAAACCTCAAAAACTGAGGATAGGAGGAATATATCTCAAGATGATAAAAGCCACATATGACAGACCCACAGCTAGTATTACACTGAATGGGGAAAAGCTTAAAGCCTTTTCTCTAAGATCTGGAACCCAATAAGGATGCCAACTGTAATCACTATTATTGAAAGACCTAGCTAGAGCAATCAGACAAGAGAAAAATAAAAAAGACATCCAAATTGGAAAGGAAGATGTTAAGTTATCCTTGTTTGCAGATGATAAGATTGTATATTTGGAAAAACCTAAAGACTCCAAAAGAAAACTACTATAACTGATAAACTCAGGAAAGTTGCAGGATACAAAGTCAACAAACAACAATCAATAACGTTTCTATATGCCAACAGGTAACAATCTGAAAAATTAATAAAAAGTAACCTCACTTACAATAGCCACACATAAAATTAAATATCTAGGAATTAATCAAAGAAGTTAAAGATCTCTATGATGAAAAAAGTAACACACTGATGAAAGAAACAGAAGAGGACACACACAAAAAAAGGAAAAACATTCTATGTCCATGGATTGGAAGAATAAAGTGGAAAAATATTTTATGTTCATGGATTGGAAGAATCAATATTGTTAAAATATCCATACTACCCAAAGCAACCTACAGATTCAATGCAATCTCTGTCAAAATACCAATGTCATTTTTCAGAGAAATACAAAAAACAATCCTAGAATTTATATGGAACCATGAAACACCCAGAATAGGCAAAGCTATCCTAAGTAAAAAGAACTGGTGGGATCACATTGCCTGACTTCAAATTATACTGTAGAGCTATAGTACCCCAAAACAGCATGGTACTGGTGTAAAAACAGACACATAGACTAACAAAACAGAATAGAGAACCGAGAAACAAATCCACACACCTACAGTGAACTCATTTTTGACAAAGGTGCCAAGCACATACACTGAGGAAAAGACAGTCTCTTCGATAAATGGTGTTGAGAAAACTGGATATCCATATGCAGAAGAATGAAACTAGACCCCTATCTCTCACCATATACAAAAGCCAAATCAAAATAGATTACAGACTGAAATCTAAGACCTCAAACTATGAAAACTCAAACTACTATAAGAAAACATTGGGGAAATCAGGACATTGGTCTGAGCAAACATGTCTTGAGCAATATCCGATAAGCACAGGCAACCAAAGCAAACATGGACAAGTGGGATCACATCAAGTTAAAAAGCTTATGTACAGCAAAGGAAACAAGAAACAAAGTGAAAAGACAGGATGGGATATTCCATATTTTATTATAAAAATATGCTTTTTATAAATAATGTTGCCTAACTGTAGGCTAACATTAAGTGTTATAAGCACATTTAAGGTATGTTAGGCTAAGCTATGATGTTGGGTAGGTTAGGGGTATTAAATGCATTTTCTACTTACAGGATTTTCAACTTAAAATGGGTTTACTGGGATGTATCACCATTATAAGACATGGATCATTTGTACTACAATGAATACATATGAAAGTATAACATTCACTGGTAGAGGTAAATACATTGTCAAATGCTGAATACTCCAATATTGTAATGACAGTATGTAAATCATACATATCTCTAATATGAGGCTTTTTGTTAAGCTCATTGTAAGCACAAAACAAACAAACAAAAAAAAACCGGACAGCAGATATACAAATTATTAAGAGAAGGGAATTAAAGCTAAGGACTACAAAAAATTATCAAATCACAAATGAAGATGATAAGAGAGGAAGAAAGGAACAAAGGAGATGCAAAACAATCAGAAATAAACAAAAAAGGCTGTGGTGAGTTGTTACCTATCAAAAATAACCTTGAATATAAATGAATGAAATTCTCCAAGCAAAAGACAAAGTGACTAAATGGATTAAAAAACAATATTTAACTACATGCTGCCTACAAGAGATCCGTTTAAGCTTTAAGGACACACGTATGTCAAAAGGAAAAGAAGGAGGAAGATATTCCATGTAAATAATAATCAAAAGAGATCAGAGGTGGCAATACTTATGTATCTGATAAAACAGACTTCAAGTCAAAAGCTGTTGCAAGAGACAAAGAAGATAATTATTTATTGATAAATGGATCAATTTATCAAGAGACTATAACAGTGGTAGATACATATGCACTCAACATTGAAGCACCTAAATATATAAAGTAAATATTAATAGACATGAAGGAAGAAATAGGTACCAATACAATAATAGCAGGAGAATACGATACACGTTCAAAAATAGATAGATCAACCAGACAGAAAATCAACATGGAAATATTAGATTTGAACCACACTTTAACCTAAATGGAACTAACAGGCATGTATAAAACTCTCCATTGTACAGCAGCAGAATATACATTCTTCTCTAGTGCACATGGAACATTCTCCAGGACAGACCGTATGTTAGGCTACAAAACAAGTCTTTACAAATTTAAGATTGAAATCATAGCTAGTATTGTTTCCAACCACAACGATATGAAACTAGAAATTGATAATAGGAGGAACCTTGAAAAATGTGTAAGTATATGGAAATTAAACGACATGCTTCTGAACTACTGATGGGTCAAATAAGAATTCATATGAAAAAATTTAAAATATCTTGAGCCAATGATGGAAACACAATATATCAAAACCTATGGAATGCAGTCAAAGTAGTTCTAAAGGAAAAATTTTATAAAAATAAATGCCTCATTAAAAAAAGACTAATGCTAAATAAATAGCCTAACATTATGTCCCAAAAAGCTAGAATAAGAAAAATAAGATGAGACCAAATTTAGCAGATTAAAGTACAGAAATAATCAGAGAATAAAAAAACCCACAGAAAAAAATGAATAAAACTAGGAAATTTTTTGACAAAATAAACAAATTGACATATGTCTAGCTAGACTGAGAGAGAAAGACAGATGACTTGAAAAAATAAAATAAGAAGTGAAAGTGGACACACTACAACAGATGCCTCTGAAATTTAAAAAAACCATAAGGGACTATTATGAACATTAATATGCCAACAAATTGGATAACCTGGAGAAAATGAATAAATTTTTAGAAAAATTTAGCCTACCAAGATTGAATCAAGAAGAAATAGAAATCTTGAACAGATTGATAAGAAATAAAAGAAATTAGAAGTAATTAAAAATGTTCCAACAAAGAAAATATCAGGACCAGATGGCTTAGATGAATTCAGGCTGAATTCTACCAAACATTCAAATAATTATTACCAATACTTCTTGAATGCTTTCAAAATATAGAGGTAAAGAAAACACATCCAAACACATTTTATAGGGCCAGCATCACTTTGATACTAAAGCTGGACAAAGAAATCACAAGGAAAGAAACCAAATAAACATTGATGCAAAATTTCTCAATAAAATATTAGCAAACCAAATTCAACAACACTTCAAAAGATTATATGCTATGGGCAAGTGTATATATCCCTGGCATGCAAGTCTGGATTAAAATACACTTATCAACCATGTGATATCTCATAATGGCATACTGGAAGATGAAAACATCATCTCAATTGATGCAGAAAAAGTATTTAACAAGATGCAGCATTTTTTCTTGATAGAGATCTCTTAACAATTTAGGTATAGAATGAAATTTTCTCAACATAAGAAGGGCCATTTATAAATAACCCACAGCTAATATGATGATCAATGGAGAAAAACTAAAGACCTTCCTGCTAAGATCCAGTACAAGGCAAGGATATGCACTGTCACCACTTCTGTTCAACATAATATTGGAAGTATTATTATTATTACTATTATTTTATTTTTTTGAGACTGAGTCTTGCTTTATCTCCCAGGCTGGAGTGCAGTGGTGCCATCTCGGCTCACCGCAACCTCTACCTCCTGGGTTCAAGTGATTCTTGTGCCTCAGCCTCCCAAGTAGCTGGGATTACAGGCACCCACCACCATGCCCAGCTAATTTTTGTATTTTTGGTAGAAACAGGGTTTCACCATGTTGGCCAAGCTGGTCTCAAACTCCTGACCACAAGTGATCTGCCTGCCTCGGCCTCCCAAAGTGCCAGGATTACAGGCATGAGCCACTGCACCCAGGAGCTTGGTCACTGTTGGTTTATAACAGAGCTACTGGTTTGTGTATATTAATTTTGTATCCTGAAACTTTGCTGAATTCGTTTATCAGTTCTAGGAGCTTTTTGGATGAGTCTGTAGGGTATTCTATGAATACAACTACATCATCAGCAAACAGTTACTGTATGACTTCCTCTTTACTGATTTGGATGGTCCTTCATTTCTTTTTCTTGCCTAATTGCTTTGTTAGAACTTCCAGTACTATGCTGAACGGAAGTGATGGAACTGGGCATCTTTGTCTTGTTCCAGTTCTCAGGGGAAATGCTTTCAACTTTTTCTCATTCAGTATAATGTTGGCTGTGGGTTTGTCATAGACGGTTTCTATTACCTTAAGGTATGTCCCTTCTATGACAATTTTGTTGAGGGTTAAATCAAAGGGATGCCGTATTTTGTCAAATGCTTTATCTGCATCTATCAAGATGATTATGTGATTTTTGTTATTAATTCTGTTTATATGGTGTATCGTGTTTATTGACTTGCATATGTTAAACCATCCCTGAATCCCGGGTATGAAACCCACGATTATCTTTTTGATATGCTGTTGGATTCAATTCACTAGTATTTTGTTGAGGATTTTTGCATCCATGTTCACCAGAGATATTTGTTTGTAGTTTTCTTTTTGTGTTTATCCTTTCCTGGTTTTGGTATTAGGGTGATGCTGGCTTTAGAGAATGATTTAGGGAGGATTCCTTCTTTCTCTATCTTTTGGAATACTGTCAATAATATTGGTACCAATTTTTCTTTGAATGTCTGATAGAATTCAGCTGTGAATCACTTTGGTCCTGGACTTTTTTTTGTTGCTAACTTTTTCATTATCCTTTCAATCTTGGTTCTTGTTATTGGTCTGATTACAGTTTCTATATCTTCCTGGTTTAATCTAGGAGGATTGTATATTTTCAGGAATTTATCCATCTCCTCTAGATTTTCTAGTTTATGTGCTAAATTTATTGAGACTCCCTTATATGTGATGAGTTGTTTCTTTCTGTGTTCAAAAGTCTCTACCGTTGGTTTTAGACAGTTTCATTATTACGTGTCTTGGAATGGGTCGCTTTGATTTAGCATATTTGGATTTTGTTGAGCTTTCTGGATGTTTATATTCATGTCTTTCATCAAATTTGGGAAATTGTCAGACATTATTTCTAAAAATGTTCTCTTAGTTCCTTTCTCTTTCTCTTCTCTTTTTTACATAACTGCAATGCATATGTTGGTCCACTTGATGGTTTCCTATGGGTCCCTTAGGGTTTGTTCATTTTTCTTTATGTTTTTTTCTATTCATCAGTCTCAATAATTTATATTGTTTTACCTTCAATTTCACTAGATTTTTACACTATGTGCTCATATCTGCCTTCGGAATCCCCTGAATTTTTCATTTTAGTTGTTGTACTTTTCAGCTCCAGAATTTCTTTTTGGTTTCTTTTTAGGTTTTCTATCTCTTTACTTGTATTTCCATTTTGATCATACATCATGCTACTCGTTTTCTCCATGACTTCCTTTAATTCTTTGAGCATCTTTAAGCCAGTACTTTTAATGACTTTGTCTAATATATCTGTCATTAGATTTTTTTCAGGGACAGTTTTAGGTGTTTTTCTTTAAATGAACAATAACTTTTTATTTCTTTGTGTGCCTTATGATTATTTTTCCTTGAAAACTATACATTTAATACATTTAAACTATACTATACATCTAATAATGTGTTTTCTCTGGATATCAGATTCTCCCCCTTACCCAGAGTTTGCTGTTTTCTTTTTATTTTTTAAAAATTTGCTTTAGATTTTTTCTGTGCCAAGGACCCATCTGAGGTATTAAAACCTTCTCAGGTCTTTTCTTAGCCTGTACCTTACCCTGGCATAAGTGGTAACTTTATAATTCCTCCTGTACATGAAGCTGATTTTGAATGTCCTAGTCTTAAATGTCTGGCTTACAAAAGGAGAAAAAGAGAAAAATGATGGGGCAGCAAAAAGGTGCCAGCCCTTTAAATCCCCTGAAATCAAGTCAGCTTTATGGAGCAGGGCTTACAACAAAGAAGGACGGTGTTACAACAATGGCTGCTGCCTTTTTGCTCTGCACCTCTGTGACCAGAAGTAGCAATCAGCAATCAGAGCACAGATACCTGATATTTGGAGAATAGGGTACTTTTCGCCTACCCTAGCTCCTGCAAGCTGTGGGCAAGGTGTTCCAAGAACATTTGCACAGATGCTTACCATAGGAGTGAAGAGTGGAGGATGGGTAGCTGCTACTATACTAAAAACTGAAATCGACTGACATTAACTACAATGTATTATTTAAGCCTTCCCCAGAAGTTACAAGCCTTCAATAGATTCCAGAGTTCCAAAATCGTTACATCAGAAATATTCTACCAGTGTAATTGTTTTCCAGGTAGGGAGACAGATTTCTGGTACTTCCTAGCCCAGTCTTCCCAGAATCCTCTACAATCCATTTTAATACATACAGAACATACATCTATGATAATCACTCTGAGATCAGGTTCATCACAGGAATGGCGTAGACAGGTCTGATCAGAGGGAAAAAAGAAGACTTTTGGAAGAAGAAAATGATATAATTTTTTCTTTTGGTTTATTCCACACTGATAAATCAGGGAAATGGCTGGGCGCGGTGGCTCACGCCTGTAATCCCAGCACTTTGGGAGGCCTAGGCAGGTGGATCACGAGGTCAGGAGATTGAGACCACCCTGGCTAACACAGTGAAACCTCGTCTCAACTTAAAAAAAAAAAAAATTAGCCGGGCATGGTGGCGGGCGCCTGTAGTCCCAGCTACTCAGGAGGCTGAGGCAGGAGAATGGCGTGAACCCGGGAGATGGAGCATGCAGTGAGCTGAGATCGCGCCACTGCACTCCAACCTGGGTGATAGAGCGAGACACTGTCTCAAAAAATAAATAAATAAATAAATAAAATATTGATATATACTACAGAGGCATAGTAACCAAAACAGCATGGTATTGTCATACAAACAGACACATAGAACAGTGGAACAGAATAGAGAACCTAGAAAGAAATCCACACACCTACAGTGAACCCATTTTTGCCAAAGGTGCCAGGAATATACACTGGGGAAATGACAGTTTCTTCAATAAACAGTTCTGGAAAAACAGAATATCCATATGCAGAAGAATGAAACTAGACCTCTATCTCTCATGACACACAAAAAATCAAATCAAAATGGATTGCAGACTTAAATGTAGGACCCCAAACTATGAAACCACTATAAGAAAACTTTAAGGAAACTCTCTAGGACATTGGTCAGGGCAAAAATTTCCTGAGTAATAGCCCCACAAACACAGGCAACCAAAGCAAAAAAGACAAGGACAAATGGGATCATATCAAGTTAAAAAGCTTCTGCCTAGCAAAGGAAACAATCAACAAAGTGAAGAGGCAACAAACAGAATGGGAAACAATGTTTGCAAACTATCCATCTGATAAGGGATTAATAACTCAAATATATAAGGAGCTCAAACAACTCTATAGGAAAAAAATTCTGATAACCCAACTAAAAAAACAAGCAAAATATTTGAATAGATATTTCTCGAAAGAAGACATACAAATGGCAAATAGGCGTATGAAAAGGTGCTTAACATCATTGATCATCAGAGAAATGCAAATCAAAACTACAGTGAGATATCATCTCACCCCAATTAAAATGGCTTATATTCAAAAGACACAGCAACAAATGCTGGTGAGGATGTGGAGAAAAGGGAACCCTCATACACTGTTGGGGGGAATGTAAATTAGTAGAACCACTATGGAGAACAGTTTGGAAGTTCCTCAAAAAACTAAAAATTGAGCTGCCATATGATCCAGCAGACCCACTGCTGGGTATATACTCGAAAGAAAAGAAATCAGTATATTGAAGCAATCTGTACACTACCATGTTTGTTGCAGTACTGTTTACAACCACTAAGATTTGGAAGAAACGTAAGTGTCCATCAACAAATAAATGGATAAAGAAAATGTACTTTATATGCAATGGAGTATTATTCAGCCATAAGAAAGCATCAGTTCCTATCAGTTGCAACAACATGGATGAAGCTAGAGGTGATTATGTTAGGTGAAATAAGCCAGGCACAGAAAGACAAACATCACATATTCTCACTATTTGTGAAATCTAAAAATCAAAATAATTGAACTCATGGACATAGGGGAGAGAAGGATGGTTACCAGAGTCTATGAAGGGTAGTGGGAGTGTGAGAGGGGAGGTGGGATGGTTAATGGGTACAAAAAAAATAGTTGGAAAGAATGAATAAGAACTAGTATTTGATAACATAACAGGATGACTATAGTCAACAATAATTTAATTGTATATTCTAAAATAACTAAAAGAATATAATTGGTTTGTTTATAACACAAAGGATAAATGTTTGAGGGGATAGGTACTCCATTTTCCGTGATGCGATTATTATGCATGGCATGCCTGTATCAAAACAACTCATTCACTCCATAAATACATATGCCTATTATGTACCCACCGAAATTTAAAATACAAAAATAAAAAAGACAAAAAATAAATAATTTTTAAAATTGCAGTAAAATGCTAATTATTAATGCTATTATTAAAAGCCATATTTTCATGATTTGATTAAATTAGATAATTTCTTTATAAAATTTTAGAGTCTTAAATTCTATATAAAGCTTTCTTGTTTCATGCATGCATAGTATTTAGTAATAATTATTTTGGTAATTAGTCTCAAACACTTAACAAATTACCGTGAAATTGCTTTTTTGTTTAAAATACATATAAAAAGCATTTTTATCATTTTAAATACATTAAAATCTTAAAAAATAAATGAAAAACATTATGTCATTATAATGGTTATCTTTTCAGCCTTCCCTTTAAAATTTGTTAGCCTCCAGATAACAGAAGTTTCTGTTGCAAAAAGAAAATAATAATTCCATTTATATGTGTATATATGCATATGTGCACGCACATACATATATAATCTTCAATATTCCAAAATTTCATCATCTTCTCATGACCCTTGACAACTCAGCCAATTACTCTAGCAGCTTGAAAACAAGAAATGCAGCATCTCTGGTGTAAGCCATCAAAATTAGAATTCAACTGTAGGAGCAGTCCATTTGAGAACCCACAACTAAAGACATACATCAGCGAGACAGTAGACAGGAATGATTATTCCACCTAAATTACCCCCAGGAGACTAGAGGTAGCAGCAGAACGATCCACCTAATTTTAATGCAGAAATGAAGGGAGAGAACTTAGTATAACCTCCTGAAGCTGAACAGAAATCTCCAATATGCTTCAGGAATGTCCCAGACCAGCTCTATCTAAAACTAAAGCACTATTCACTTTATTAGCAAACTTCAAAGTGTGATCCAAGGATTATCTGGTTTGAAATTAAATTGTAGATTCTGGCACCCAATCCCTTAAATCTCTTAACTCAGAATCTCTGAAGTTGCCTTTCAGGAATTTGTATTGCTAACAGGGTATCCAGTGGATTATTTTAAAAATAATATTTCATGGAAACATAATTACATGTAGAAGATAATGTGTGATGGATACCCAGACCAAGATATAAAGCATTTCCATCATTCTAGAAAGTTCCTCTGCCCCTTTCTAGTCAACTCCCCTCGATATACCAACTATGCTAAGTGAATTTTTAACTTTTCTCAGCATACATTGGTTATTTCCGTTCCTGAGCCTCATAAAAATGGAACCTATAGTAAGAAAACTTTTGTTTCCGGTTTCTGTCCCTTAGCATATTATTTTTGAAGCCAGGTAATTTTTAGGCATGGTGGACTTTGAAAACCAAAGCTTTCTAAAGCAGAAATTGTCATAAGAAGTCTAATACTGGAATTCTTCTGAGGTGATGGAGTTGTCTCAAGTTATCTCATTTTAAGGGTGTTTTGAACTTTGAGGCAGGTCCGTTACATGGTTGCCAGATAGGCTGTTAAGTTGAACTCTTCTGCACCAAGGATTTCACTCTTGGAGTAGAAATCAGCTTAAGAAATCAGCTACTGCATTTTCATTGTCTATTTGCACCATTTCTAAAGTTATGTTTGTCTTCAATTTGAAATTCTGTGAGAGGAATTATTAAAACACCGCAATGACAACCAGTCAAAAAATTTCAGTTAATATCTGGCTTTAAATAAAATAATCACAAGTGGCTGAATATCTCAGCATTCACCATTTCCTTTCACAGTCCTTTCAGCTTGATTGCTACAGGCTTTCACTTAAGAATTCTAAGTAGTTTCTCAGAATGAAGATAATAACATAGCAAGAAATCAAAGTTGTAATTATCAGAGAAACATGAAAATTATGATGCAAAACACATAGTAGACCACCTAGGCTTCAGCCCTGCCAGAGAGATGTTGGCCACTGTGGTACGTTGTTGAGTGTTTTGCTGAGTTCAGGGCTTCAAGCAATTTGACTTTCGTTTTTCTTTTGACTGAGTCTTCCACAATCAAATAGTTATTGTAGGATCAAAGATCTGCTGGAGATGTAAATTAACTTTTCTTTCCCTTATGTTTCCCTCTACAGACTCCAGTGATATAAGCCAGCTTTTCATTAAATTGTCTTCTCTTGGTCTCTGATGTCAGAAGAAGTGATAAAAGTTAGAAGTGAGCTGTCATGCTTCCCCACTGCCATTATACCAAAAGGCCTGCTTGGAGCTGGCAGGGGATGCACGTGAGATAAAATGAGAGGAGGAATAATCTAGACAGTGAAGAATGTCTGCATGGCTGATGGGCAGCATGGGAATGTTTAGTACAGGAAATAGTGAAAGAAAGCTTCTAAAGACATTTTTAGCTAAAGTTGATCCCAGAGGGGTATATTCTGGGGAAACTTGGAACCTCGAATAGTTCCTTTATCAGTTGCATTATTACCAAATGGGATATTGGCTACTTTTCTTTTAAAGCTTACCGTCAATTTGGGTTTTACACTGTTTGGTTTAATTTTTTCTTGCATTAACTATCGTTGCTCAAGAAAAAAATTATTAACTATATTTCAACGTATATGTTTGTAAACTATTCTTTCTTGAAGTAAATATTTACTCATATCAGATCTTTAACTCTTATCATGTAGAAAACATTAACTTCTCACCAAGAGGTGAGTCCACTTGTAACTGTGGGACTTATAAATGGTCAAGAAGAGGTTCACAGTTTATTGTCAAGGTTCTTTGGGAAGCTATAGTTTCTACTTTCATTTATTGTAGATGTAAAGATAAGAAAGCTACTGTAATTCTGGGTCATTCAAGTAGCCTAGTAGCTCCATTACTTTCTGCTTCAAAGAAGAATATATCTTTGAAAATGTTACTAATTCTGAACTAAGGTCTTTTTCATTTCTTTGACCTTTGATGCTTCCCCATTGATTCAGCACAAGTTTTATTTCATAGTGATGGAGATAAAATGCATATTTCCACTCTGTGCTCCATTCTGTACATCTCTATTGGACAAGTAAAAATTTTATAACTTTGAAGTGATGTGCTTAGAGATTAGGGACAAAAAAAGAGAAATATTTGATTATCAGGAATCATAAAATTGGCAAACTCTACAAAGTCCTCTGGAAAAACAGGACATTTGGATTGAGAATCAAAAAATACTGGTCAGAATTGAAGCTCTGCTACTTAATAATTGCAAATCACATAATCTGAATCCTATTTTCTTGATCTATGAATTGAGGATACTATTATCTGGTCTTTCTGGAGGTTTTTTTCTGGGGTTGAGGGTGAAAATCAAATGAGGTAATCAATGTGAATGTACTTTGTGTTCTAAAATGTACTATGAACATGTGAGTGGTTGCTGTTGCTTTTGCTGCTGCTTGTGCTCATAGTGGTGACAAGCCTTATGGCATCCTGGAAGACAGACACACTGGAATACAAACCTAAGTTACTGTTCTGCTAAATGTGTGTCACTATTTAGTGTGTGTCACATTTTTATATCAAGTTTCCTTATCTGTAAAATGAGGTTTAATATTACTGTTTAAAATGAATACACAAAAATGTAACTATTTAAATAATATATAAAGTATATAGTTGTTGGTAAATTCCAAACACATAATAGATGATCAATAAATATTAATTTTCTTTGTAACTCCCTCCTCCCCATGTGCATGTGCACATGTACACACACACACACACTCTGAAGCACACATTTGGGACCAGGGCAAGAGCTGGAATTAGGGCAAGAATTGGCAATTTAGAGCCTGTGAAATAAATCTGGCCCACCCTCTGTTTTTGTAAGTAAAGTTTTATTTGAACACAGCCACACTCATTTGCTTACATATTACCTACAGTTGCTTTTGCACTATAATGATAGAATTGACTAGTTGCAACAGAGACTGTATGGCCCATGAAAACTAAATACTTACAGACCCATACGGCCCTTTACAAAAAGTTTGCTGATCCCTGGTCTAAAGAAAGGATCTAATATTACAAAAATAAGAAATGAATAGTCTTGTCAATTGGTGTTTAATTATATGAACAACAGATACAACCTTGGAGGTGTAGATGGAATCTCAAACATTTTGATGTCAGGACCTCTTTACAATGAAAAAACTTTAATATATATTGGTTATATCTGTCTATATTTATCATATTCAAAATTAAAAACAAAATTAATTCTTAAAAATACTAATTCATAAAATTAACTTATTACGTATTAAAATAAATGACATTTTCATTAAAAATATATTTCCCAAAGCAAAAAATTAGTTAAAAGATTAGTGCTTTATATTTTTGCAAATGCCCTTAATGTTTGGCTTAAATAAAGACAATGGGAATCTCATATCTGTGTCTGCATTCAATCTGTTCTGATAATACACATATATAGCCTTTGCAAAATTCTGCTCTATACTTGCACAGTCCTAGCTTTATTATAAAAATAGTTTTGAGTTTGTGGACACTCAGTTGTCCCATATTACAGTTTGAAAACCACTTCTATAAGGTGGTGTGTAAATGTACAAAATCCAAACCAGGGTAAGAACCTCAAAATATAAAATTTAACTTACAATATTAAGACCCTGATAAATTTCACTCTTTGCTTCATAGCAGATAATTTGTTTTGAATGCAGATGTATTTTGTTATGTAGAAGACTGTGCACTAAAATATAGTCCTTAAACCAAAATCCCATGTATAAAACCACATATTTTCTATTGATTTGCATTTTTTAAATGTAAAAATGGATTCACATTTCTATGTGTAAGATGCAAGGCTCAAAATATTTTTACTGCTATGATTCCGTGTCTTATTTACTGAGGAGGCAAACCATACTAACCCAGAATCAGGGTTTTGTGACCATCATTTTAAATATAATTGCCTCTACTATTTCTAAGTCCCTGTTCTGCAACCCTGTGGCTCTTTTAGATTTGAGAAACAGTTTTGATGGGCCCTGTATTGAGTATTATTATTTCCCAGAGGTACTATTAATAGTTTATGGCCAGACTATCCATCCCTGAGTTTCCATTAAAAAAAAGAGGGTCTATGGCACTGCAACTTTTTCCCACCAGATTTTTTTGACCATCTGCCCTTGCTCCTCAGGAGCTCCCTGTGCCTCCCTGTGTATGTCTATCCCTGCAAATGCCAAGGATATGGAATAAGTGAGCCTACTGCCCCTGTGGCACTGCAGGGGGACTCCTTGGCGAAGTGTCTATATCTGTCTGATGTCTCTTCACTTCTTCAATCTGTTCACTAGAATTAGGTCAGGCACAAGCTATCACAAAAAAAGAAACATAGAGTGTTTGATGTAAATAAAGTGATCTTTTAAAATTACACCACAAACGTATTCACTGTAGATAACTTAGAAATACATATGCACAAAATCCAAACCAAATATACACCCTAAATATTACCACTATAAACAACTATTTTGGAATACTTATAGTACTCTCATTATTATTTTAATTAGTCACTTGTGATCTCATTTACTTAAAGCTTAAAAACTGAGTACTAAATGATTTTTTAAGATACCCAACCAGTAGAAAAACCTAATCTACTATTTTCACAAAACTTCAACACAATAAACACTTATTGCAAAAGCTGGAAGCATTCCCTTTGAAAACTGGCACATGACAATGATGCCCTCTGTCACCACTCCTGTTCAATATAGGATTGGAAGTTATGGCCAGGGCAATCAGGCAAGAGAAAGAAATAAAAGGTATCCAATAGGAAGAGAGGAAGTCACATTGTCTCTGTTTGCAGATGGCATGGCCGTATATGTAGAAAACCCCATCATCTCAGCCCCAAAACTGTTTAAGCTGCAACTTCAGCAAAGTATCAGGATGCAAAATCAATGGGAAAAAATCGCAAGTATTCTTATACACCAATAATAGACAAGCAGAGAGCCAAATAATGAGTCAATTCCCATTCACAATTGCTATAAACAGAATAAATTACCTAGGAATAGAACTTACAAGGGAAGTGAAGGACCTCTTCAAGGAGAACTACAAACCACTGCTCAAGAAAATAAGAGAGGACACAAACAAATGGAAAAAAAATCCATACTCATGGATAGGAAGAATCAATATAATGAAAATGGACATACTGCTCAACATAATTTATAGATTCAATGCTGTTCCTATCAAGCTACCATTGACTTTCTTCGCAGAATTAGAAAAAAACCACTTTAAATTCCATATGGAACCAAAAAAGAGCCCATATAGCCAAGACAATCCTAAGCAAAAAGAACAAAGTTGGAGGCATCACACTACCTGACTTCAAACCATACTACAAAGCTACGGTAACCAAAACAGCATGGTTCTGGTACCAAATAAATATATATACCAATGGAACAGAACAGAGACCTCAAAAATAACACCACCCATCTACAACCATCTGGTCTTCGACAAACCTCACAAAAACAAGCAACGGGGAAAGGATTCCTTATTTCATAAATGGTGCTGGGAAAACTGGCTAGCCATATGCAGAAAACAGAAACTGGACCCCTTCCTTACACCTTATACAAAAATTAACTCGAGACAGATTAAAGACTTAAAACCACAAAAACCCTAGAAGAAAGCCTAGCCAATATCATTCAGGATGTAGGCATGAGCAGACTTCATGACTAAAATACCAAAAGAAATTGCAACAAAAGCCAAAATTGACAAATGGAATCTAATTAAACTAAAAAGCTTCTGCACAGCAAAAGCAACTATCATCAGTGTGAATTGGCAACCTATGGAATGGGAGAACATTTTTGCAATCTACCCATTGGACAAAGGTCTAATATCCAGAATCTACAAGGAACTTAAACAAATTTACAAGAAAAAAAAACCCATCAAAAAGTGGGCTAAGGATATAAGCAGATACTTCTCAAAAGAAGACATTTAGGGCTGGGCATGGTGACTCATGCCTGTAATCCCAGCACTTTGGGAGGCCAGGGTGGGCGGATCACCTGAGGTCAGGAGTTCAAGACCAGCCTGGCTAACATGGTGAAACCCCATTTCAACTAAAAATACAAAAAATTAGCTGGGCATGGTGATGCATGCCTGTAATGCCAGCTACTTGGGAGGCTGAGGCAGGAGAATCACTTGAACCCAGGAGGCGGAGGTTGCAGTGAGCCGAGATCGTGCCGTTACTACTCCAGTTTGGGCAACAAGAGTGAAAATCCGATTCAAAAAAAATAGAGGGCATTTATGCGGCCAATAAACATATGAAAAAACACTCATCATCACTGGTCATTAGAGAAATACAAATCAAAACCACAGTGAGATACCATCTCACACCAGTTAGAATGATGATTATTAAAATGTCAGGAAACAACAGATTCTGGCAAGGCTGTGGAGAAATAGGAATGCTTTTACACTGTTGGTGGGAGTGTAAATTAGTTCAACCATTGTGGAAGACAGTGTGGCAATTCGTCAAGAATCTAGGGCCAGAAATACCATTTGACCCAGCCATTTCATTATGGGGTATATACCAATACATTATAAATCATTCTACTATAAAGACACATACACACATATGCTTATTGCAGCACTATTTACAATAGCAAAGACTTGGAACCAATCCAAATGCCCATCAATGATAGACTGGATAAAGAAAATGTGGCACATATACACCATGCAATACTATGCAGCCATAAAAAAGAATGAGTATGTGTCCTTTGCAGGGACATGGATGAAGCTGGAAGCCACCATTCTCAGCAAACTAACACAGGAACAGAAAACCAAACACTGCATTTTCTCATTCATAAATGGGAGTTGAACAATGAGAACACAAGGACACAAGGAGGGGAACATCACACACGGGGCCCTGTCGGGGGGTGTGGAGCAAGGGGAGGGAGAGCATTAGAATAAATACCTAATGTATGTGGGGCTTAAAACCTAGATGATGGGTTGATAGGTGCAGCAAACACCATGGCACATGTGTACCTATGTAACAAACCTTCATGTTCTGAACATGTTCTGTCCCAGAACTTAAAGAAAAAAAAATAAAAGAGAGAAAATCTCTTGAAACTTCATAGAATCTCTAACTTTATTAATATAGTCAGCATACAACGAGGTAATCATAAAGAAATAAAACAATATAATATAGTCAGCATACAACAAGGTAATCATAAAGAAATAAAATCATGAGAAATAAAATTTCATGAAAGCATATGTTTATAGAAATAGCATGTTTCAGGAAAAACATAGTCTTATTTTTAAAAAATTGTCTCATAATATTTTATGGCCTAAAATATCTTCTTTTCTGCCAGCCATGTATATCTTTATAAAATACACATAGTAATGAACTAATAGCCAATCCTCATCAGGATCAATGAAAATCAATTGTTAAAGTAATACAAATTAATATACATTTATTAGGGAAATTCCATGAATTATCTTTTGGACCAAAAAACTATCTAGTCTGTAAATGGATCAGGTTTAGTGTGTTTACAGGGTAGGTACTGAGGCCAGAAACATTCAAGAGAGAGATTCGGACTTCAGAAAGAGGAACTTGAGAGAGTTAGCTGCAGAGCAAAAGCACAAATACAGGGCTGGTGGAATAGAACAGCATACAAAAGACATGGGGATGTTGAAGAGAATATTTCTTTCCGTGCATGGATGCATTGATACAAGCAAGCTTCCGTCAAAAAATGACTTCCTTCTAAAGGTACATATGGCATAAACGTTATCACTTTTCCTTTATTGCCTCACAGATCAGCTTTTCCTCCGAAGATTCTCCTTCTGGAAAAGTAAAGTCCAGAAAGAGAAATATTTAATTGTTACAGTCATAAAAATTGTACTTATTCACTAATGCTGCAGCCAGGGTAGAAGAGAGAGAAGTTCCAACTTTAGCCATACTTTTACCAACTTTTCTTTCTATTTTTAAAAACAAGCATACAGAAATGAAAGTGAGTGTTGTTATTCTGGAGGAATTCTCTTAAATTTATGAAAGAACAAATTACTCATAATTATGAGATTTTGTAACCAGTAATACATTTCTTATTATAGTTTTTATCAGTGTGCCTCAACTGTGAAGGTTGAGACTTTCTGCTCAACATGATACCATATTACAGTCATGCACCAAGTAACAATGTTTGGTCAACGACAGACTTGTATATACAATGGTAGATCCATAAGACTATCTTACTGTATTTTACTGTACCTTTTCTATGCTGATGTTTGTTCAGAAACACAAATATCTATCATTGTGTTACAATTGCCTACAGTATTCACTAAAGTAACATGCTATAAAGTTTTGTAGCCTAGGAGCAATAGGCTATACCATATTGCCTAGTTGTGTAGTAGTGGGCTACAATTTAGGATTGTGTAAGTACACTCCATGATGTGTGCAGGAAAATGAAATTGCCTAACAATGCATTTTTCAGAAAGTATCTGTTATTAGGTGATGCATGATTTTATTCCCCCTCCCTTCTTACTCACCTGACTCATTTTTTCATACCTTGCTTAACTCATCATTTGTCAATTCTTGCCAGTTCTTACTCCTCTGCAATGTATTTAGCATTCATCCTTTTATTATAACTTCCATTGTCACGTCTCATATTTCTATTCTCTGTCATCTGGAAAACTGCAAAGTTTCCATGATATGGCACATTGGGGCCTGAGAATATTTATTGTACATTTTCCATTCTATTGCACTCTGTCATGAAATTCAGTGACCACAGCAGTTCCTTGTTCAAAAGCCACCAATGGCTTTAAAGCACTTATCTATCTAAAAGTGTTCAAGTAGCCTGGTCAAATATCAACATAGCTTACAGTGATTTCACTCTTATTCTACATAAAGGTTATGATTTAATCTGGACATACCTTGTTCTTTCCTGATTCTTATCAGACCATTTCTTCTGTCCTCTAGAATATAGATTTCACGTGGCCAGAAAATTTTTCTGTTTTGTTCTCTGCTATACTTACAGTCCCTAATGATGTGTAGGCATTTACCAAATATTAATAGTGAGAATTTTTTAATGAATAAATTCATAAGTACATGAATATTTCAAATAGTTTTGTCTACAATTTTACCTCTGGAAATCCCCCACTTTTTATTTTTGAATGCCGTTGACCACAGTGAGTGGTTTGGTCTCATCATAAGGGAACATGGATCAGAATGAGTAACAATTCTTTGGTGAGTTTTAGGGAAGTGGAAAGATGTCCTGTTATTGTTTATTCAACAAATGCTTACTGATTAACTCCTGTGTTCAAGGAACTGGCTCCATTGTTTCTATCTTCAAAGGCCTCAAAATCTAGAACTTGAGATAGAAACAAAAACTACTTAGGATATATTGTTTATTTCAACATTTTGAGATTTAATCATAAAATAAAATGGAAAAACATAGAAGGCAGTTATTTTATTTACTTGGATACACTGGAGAATCTCTGAAAAGGTCACTCAGAAGCCAGATTTGAAGAATGAGTTGAAATTTACTGGAGACATAAATAGAGGAAGGGAACAGTTAGAAGATAGCCCATGCGTGGATTTAAGAATTTTCAGACCAGTTGTGGTGGCTCAGGCCTGTAATTTCAGTACTTTGGGAGGCCAACGTGGGAAGATCACACGAGGCCAGGAGGTCAAGACCAGCATGGTCAACAGAGTGAGACTTCATCTCTACAAAAATAAAAAGCAAAAAATTAGCTGGGTGTGGCAGCACACCCTTGCAGTCCGAGCTATTCTAGAGGCTGAGGTGGGAGGATTGTTTGAATCCAGGAGTTCAAGGCTGCAGGGAACCATGATTACACCACTGCACTCCCCCAGGCTAGGTGATAGAGCACAATCCTGTCTCTTTAAAAAAATATGACTTTGCAATATTATGATAAAGTCTTGAAAGTGCTCTTAGTTGCCCATCCATTTGCACAATAGAATAGCATGTGCTGTGCTAACAGAAGTGTAGGGTGCCATGAGAGCCGACTGGAAGATCATCGTACCTGGATTGTAGGAAGAAATAAAGGAGGGCAGCAAGGAAGATCAGGGAATGTAGAAGCTGACACATTGCAGGTGACTCAAACGTAAGTGGGTGAAGAAAGAATAGGTAAATGTATACTTAAAAAAAAAGAAGCAAATAAACAGCATCAAATTTAAGAAGTTATAAAAATTTATTTAAAAAAGCAAGATATATGAGGTTAACAATAACAATAAAATCATAAATCAGAAAAAATATGATTGCGAAATCCTGACTGGCTTGTTTAAAAAAGAAACAATAATAAAATAGATAAGTTTCAATAAAATTTAATCAAGATAAACTACACATTTAAAAAGTAGAAATAAAGCATATAACAACAGACGTGAAGATATTTACATTATAAGTTAATACTATGATATGTTAATATTTTAAGTCTTAATAAAGTAGATAATTTAACTTTAATAGATGAATATAGCAATAACAAAGTAGTACATACTAAAAAAGAGTAACTTTCCTCCAAAAAAACCTTTACAAGCAATGGACTTATATATTTCCTTCAATAATCAAGAAATGTGAAATGTCAACAAAATGTTCAATGACATAGAAAAATGGGTGGGAAACCAAATTTTTAACAAAACTTTTGTAAATCTGATATATAATCTGATAATGGCAACAGTGAAGAAAATTACAGAACTGCTTTCAGATAAACATATGGAAAATCTTAGAAAACCTTACCAATATATTAATAGAAAGTAATATAAAAATCAGAATAAATATCATAAAATTATTGAACAAAATTCAAGATTGATTTCTGATTAAAAAGAAAAATACAGTTATAGGAAAAAGTAGAATTACTAATATCTAACTAATATATTAAGGATGCCAATCTAAAAATTGCTAATAGCATCATATTTACAAAATAATAACGATTAACATGAGAAGGAATGTAAGATTTAATAATTAGTGTTATGTTACAATTCTGGGAATTCTGATCAATGCAATAAAATATCAAGCAGAAATAACTAGAAAGAGGTGATCACTCATATTATTTACAAATATTACAAGTATAAGGAACCTTAAAATGATCATTTTCTATAATTTATTATAGTAAATTGTTAAAGTCTACCTTAGGAAATTAACACTAAGAAAAAATGTTAACAAAAATATTTTTGGAGTTATTTATGTTAACAAAATTTGGAAAAGCCTAAATATTTAGCTAGAAGGAAACGGTACATTGATATAGATTGGCATTAAACTTAGTTTCTTGATTTGATTAAACTTAGTTTCTGGGAGACATTTGTATCATTCAAAGTCTGTATGTATAGACACTGACTGAAACACAAAGTGGGTTGTAATATTGAATATGTGATATAATGGCAACCATGAAGAAAATATCAGAGAACCAAACGGAAGGAAAAGAGCAGAACCTGAATAATGATTACCTTTGGACAGTGGGATCTTAGTTCCTTTTACTCTTCCTACTAATTTAAAATTTGCAAATTTATTACCTTGAGAATATGAGAATACATTATATTTATAATTAGAAAACATAAAATGAGTGCTAAATAAACAAATATATCAAATTCTGTTTAGAATTCACTTCCCCAAGAAACTTGCCTTGATTAATCCCACTGGCATTGATCATTACTTTATATGGCACCCCCATACTTATGTATTCAGTTTCTACCATATTAATTTGCATGTTTTAAAAAGTTAATTTATAAGCATAATTATGGCATTTCTACATTTATATAGTGTAGTCTCCAAACTGAATTATAAGCTTCAGAATATGAGGAACCGCAGTGTATTTCCAACTATATTTATACAATAAATCATGTGGTAATTTTCACAGAGTGAATGTTGTTAACTTACTGAACACCAGATGAAACACGGGAAAGATGGCAATGTCTGACAAGAGGAACAGACATGAAATAAAATCCAACATTCTGTATAATTCTTATTGTCTTTTAACCCTACTTGTTGAATTACGAAAACTACATATACAAAAATTTGAGCATTATACTCTTTTAGCTGTACATTACCATTTCAGAACAAACTTATACATGGCTCCCATTATTACAATAATCTTCCCATTGTAAAAACTTTAAAACTCTTAACTTTCTGCCATTACTACATTACGTTTATATTAGTTTACGCCATATTTCTTTCTGAGTTTCTGTCAATATTCATCTGAAGTATTTTTGTGTAAAAATTAGATAGTAACAGGAAAATAGATAACTGCTTCTGATAGGTAGAAGTCATTACTACAGCTTTGCCTATTAACAAATATACACTATTTCTTCATGTCCCAGATGTTCAGGCATATGGGAATGAAAAAAATTAATGAGTTGGAACCTCTTGATTCAGTTATTCTGGTGACAAACAATCTGTATAGCTCATTGATGATTGTTTTACCCTTGACAAAGTGGCTCCAATTGTTACTTGCAGATGTAGCCACACTTAATTCTTTTCTCCACTCGCCACTGCATTGTATTTATTATTCTTGATATGAGAAATGTGTTAAGAAACATGCCACTAATTGCATGTGCTCCCTATACAATTAACTACAGAAAGAGGTGATAACTCATATTATTTACAAATATTACAAGTATAAGGAACCTAAAAATGATCATTTTCTATAATTTATTATAATAAATTATTAAATTTATCTTAATAATTATCAATTAGCTACAGAATACGATTAGTGTTTCTTACTTTAGCCAGATGTAAACATGTGATGCAGTAATTTAGTGAAGAATATTACTCACTTCAGGGGATAGGGCTTTGGTCAAGAATTTTGAGAAATTCTTGAAAAAGGAAAAGAAAACCCCCCATGACAGTAATACAATTCCAAAAGCAAAAGGAGAAAAAATGTAAATGTATTAAATCAAAAAATATTTTAAGGTAAGGCAAAAGTAGGTATAGAATGGTGAGTCACATACAAATTGTGAAAGTGAGTAATGGCCCAGAAATCAAAGGAGAGGGAAAAATACGGTAGGTGAATATGGTTGCAAAGCTAATCAAAAAATGTTATTAGCAGCTAGCTCAATTCAAGCTTTGAATAAATAGAAATAGAGTGTTTATAACAGTAAACTTAATCTACTGGTGACAATATTAAGATAATTGTTGAAATATACTTAAAAGAAGTTAGTGAAAAAGAATGAAAGACTATTGAACTTTTCTGGTTTGTTTTGTAAAAATTTGCCTATGTCCAACACACAGGCACAAAAATAAAATATTGGAAATAGAGAACAAATCTTGGCCATTCAAATGAGAGTCAGCTATTAATTCTTTGGCCATAGGCTGTATTCCTACAAGCAAACTTCGGTTAAAATATGTGATTCAATACAGATACTCACTTTTTTCAAGTGTTTACAACCTGTTTGAGTCCATTTGGACTGCTGTAACAAATTATCTTAGACTGGGTAATTTATAAACAGAATTTGTTGTTCTCAGTTCTGGGGGTTGGGAAGTCCAAGATCAAGGTGCCAGCAGAGTTGTTATCTGGTGAGGTTTGTTTCTCAAACTTACTGCTGCATCTTCATGCAGCATAAGGGCAAAAGGGGCAAAGTAGCTCCCTAAGGGTTCTTTTATAAGGGGACTAACCCATTCATAAGGGCTCCCCACCCCCCATAACCTACTCACATCCCAAAGACCTCCCCTATTTATTTATTTATTTATTTATTTATTTAAGATGGAGTCTTGCTCTGTTGCCCAGGCTGGAGTGCAGTGGCACAATCTCAGCTCACTACAACCTCTGCTTCCCGGGTTCAAGCAATTCTCCTGCCTCAGTCTCCTGAGTAGCTGGGATTACAGGCATGTGCCACCACGCCTGGCTAATTTTTGTATTTTTAGTAGAGATGGGGTTTCGCCATGTTGGCCAGGCTGGTCTTGAACTCCTGAACTTGTGATCTGTCCACTTCAGCCTCCCAAAGTGCTGGGATTACAGGTGTGAGCCACTGTGTCCAGCCTGGCCTCACATCTTAACACCAACATATTGGGAATTATATTTCAATATATGAATTTTGGAGAGATATAAACTTTCAGCCCATAGCACAAACCAAGGATGAATGTTTGAGGCACCTGTCAAAATACACATTTGAAAAGAGCAGAACATCTGGAATGCCAAATGAATTACATTAGTAGAGGCAAATTCTAACAATGAAATGAAAAGAACTGCAAACAGAAAGAATCACAGAGAGAACCATTTAATTTTAACATTGAGGAAAAACTTTGAATGTGGGTTCCATTCAATTGTATAATAACTCAATGTATACAGCATCAACACTTTTAAAACATTGAGATAAAATATTTTTGGATTTTATCAAATTTGGATGTAATGCTAGAAGAAGAATTCATACTTTGAGGGGACTGTGATAAATTAAAGGATTTATTTAGTTCTGTTTGCACTTGCTACATGCCGTTTCCAGTATGAATATTTTCACAAGATTTACATGTCTAATACATGAGTTGGCTCCTGACCTTGAAGCAATTGTTAGCAATAGAAACACTGGTAAAAAAAATTATCTTCTGCTGTCCTGCATGACCATGGACATGGACATCTTAGTATTTATGCACAATAAAAACTTTTGGTTCAGCTTAATAAATATTTCTTGACAATGTGCTAATCATGAGGAGAACTGTGGATAAAGGTGGATGATAAAGATAGATTTAAGTTGGGAAAACTACAACCACTACATCTACAAGGGCTGAAAGTATATACAAGTCAGAAGCACACAGAAATCACTGAACCACAAAGTAAATGGCCATAAGTGCTGTGATATACCCAAACCATGTCCTACTTATATAGTCTTTAAATGGATAAATAATACATTAATTCTGACTGGGAAGGGAGAAAGTTTCTAGGAATATTTCTTTAAAAAGTTTCATCAGTTTTGATTCATACATAGAAAGAGACTGTTACAGAAGAGCTAGCTAACGGAAGACCTAGCATAATTTTATTCTCACACAATATCAGGGAACCCAACAGTTTTGTCAGCAGAAGCTACCTTTAACTTCTTTGGATACTTGAGATCATCTGGGAAGATTGTGGTAAGTAAGGCTGCTGTTGAAGACTTTGATTAAGAAAGGATTTATCAGGAGCTGGGCACAGTTGCTCATGCCTGTAATCCCAGCCGTTTAGGAGGATGACGCAGGAAGATTGCTTAAGGCCAGGAATTAGAGATGAACCTGGGCAATATAGCCAGACCACCCTCTCTACAAAAAATAAAAAACAATTAGATGGGCATTGTGGCACATGCGTGTGGCCCCAGCTATTGGGGAGACTGAGGTAAAAAGATCACTTGGGCCCAGGAGTTTGAGGCTACAATAAGCTGTGATTGTGATGGCAGCGGCTGCTGCCATCATGCCAGCTGCAGGGGGGAGGTGCGGCCGGGGTTGTATGCTCCCTGGAGTTGGCAGGACGACGACAAGTGGGAGCCCTGCCCCTTCCGAGTTGGAATGGGAGCTCCCTGGGTGCTGCTGTAGCTGCCCAAACTGCAGCTGTAGCTGTAGACCTGGACCTCCCACTTCATGGAGCAGACAGGAGTTTATCCAACTCCCCTACACTGCCCTCGCCCCAGCCCACCACCCAGCCACCCAAACCAATGCTGCAGACTCAGGCATCCCTGCACTCTTGGGGAGCCTGGGAACACCCCCCTTGCCCCTTGCAGTCTTGGAGGTGCCTCCTCCTGCTGCCTGGTCTCTCCCAGCTCCTGGCTCTGTGCTCTGATCTCAGAGTGGGGTTGGGACCCAGCAGGGCACTGTCACAGTCCAGCCAGGTGTGCACACACTGGGACCAGTGATGATATGCCAGCCCCCTGCCACCTCAGCCCCCTCTGAACTTTGAACACTGAGGAGCAGGAGCATGGGAGGGGAAGCTGAGGGGGTCTGAGGGTGGCTAGGCACTGGCCTGCAAGTGCCCCTTGATGCCAGCAGCCTAGGTGCCATGGATGGCTGTGGGAGGCAGACAGGCTCCTGGGTGGAAAGGGGTGGGTCCCCAGTGAAGCCCCACCTGCAGGCTAGGCTGCCAGTCCTGCAGACTGGAGGGGAAACTCGTGGTGCTTTTCCTGGGCCCGCCCATGGCTGCCCATGGACTAATGGGCATACACTTCCTCCCCTCTGACATCCATAAAAGCCCAGGACTCAGCCAGAACAGGGCAGAAGACAGAGGAGGGAAGACTAGATGCAGAAAGGAGCTATCCTTTCTGCTAATAGCTGGAGACAATGAGAGGGCCAGCTACTTTCTCTGCTGAATGCTTCAGAGACCTGCAGAGATGCCTGGGAACTACCAGCTGCAGACAGGAGCAACCCTCTCCAGGGCTTCCCTGTCTGCTGAGAGCTGAACACTCGACAGAAGAACCTACAGAGAGGAGCTACCCACTATGGGTCTCCTCGGAGCTGTTCTAACACTTAATAAAGCTCCTTTTCTTTCACCCTTCACTTGTCTACCTACACCATTCTTCCTGGATGCAGGACAAGAACTCGGGCAAAGATGCCACCAACCACAGAGGTTTCCAACCAGAAAATCGACACCCCAAAGATTCTGTAACAATTGCACCACTGCACTCCAGCCTAGGTGACAGAGTGAGACCCTGACTCTTAAAAAAAGAAAAAAAAGGAATTTTCCACAAGTTATTAGATAAATACTGCTAATAGCTTATAATTGTGATACCTTCCCATTTGAAATGAAAGGGATGGAAGTTAACACCAGGTCAGTTTTTCCAAAGTTATAACCCTGCTTTTGACCTCTTTCAGCTTCAGTCAGACATTAGCAATGCTCAGTTACCTTCAATATTAAGCCAGTCCTGACATGAAACTGGCAGTGTTTGAGAACACTGACTCAGACTTGAAGGTAGATCTGGAATTAGGATTGCTGCTTTAAGCCCAGTATCAAGGTATACAATGAATCATGAATTTCTCATAAACCAAATTTAGTGGATTTTTTTCTATAATTCTGATGATAACTTTGCCTTGATTATATATTAAAACAATTCATTTGCTGTATCTTCATTACTGTCCCAAATGTTTTGGGTTGACATACTGATGTTAGCTAGTGGTTTTGGTCTCAAGTTTCAGTAGCTGCTCCAGTGTAAAATGATCACACATAAATCTTAGGTTTTTACTCATATGATACCTTGTCTGATACTATCTTCATCTATCAAATAAAAGGTTTAGTATTTTCTTAGTCAATGTGGGCTGCTATAACAGAAAACATAGATTGAGTGGCTAAAACAACCAACATTTGGTTTTCACAGATCTGTAGGCTGTAAATCTGAAATCAGGGAGTCAACATGGTTGGGTTCTTGGTGAAGGCTGTCTTCCTGGTTTACAGATGGCTGTCTTATTTTATCCTCACATGGAGGAGAGAAAAATCTCTCTTGTATCTCTTCTTAGAAGGGCACTACTTTCCTTTGATGAGGGTTTCATCTTCATGACCTAATTACCTCCCAAAGGATTACCTCCTAATACCAACACATTGAGAGTTAGGATTTCAACATACGAATTTGAGGGATTTGCGGTTCATAATAACTATCAATGTCAACTCAGTTCAAGCTTGAATTTGTTTTGCTTTGGGTGACAAATCTCTAACTAATTTGAATTCATCTTTCCCCAGTCTGGCTCAATGTTGTCTTTTTTCTCCTTCACCACCAACAGTTATCAAGATATCAGTTTTACTTGAGGCTAAGTCTGTTTTAGTTATCACAATAGAGAACCCTGTAAGCTATATCTTAGTTGCCCCTTCCATAATATTTTTCATTATGGAAAAAATGCATTCTAAACATTGTTCCTATTATAAGAAACTTGGCTGCATCTTTGCAACAAAAATGATGTGGAAATTTGCCAAATACAGCTGTAGAGAAACGTAAAATCATTGCTCTGAATTATTCATAAAATCACAGAAATTAGGGACAAACACTAAATAAGGATGCATTATTCAGTGACCTGAAACAGATATTTTCTTTAGTTTCTCATGTAATTTGAAATGTACTGCAATTTACATCCTCACTGTTATAAACATATGATGTTTCTCTTTTAGTGAAAAGCACCCAACAGAACTTGTTAAACAAATGAGTTTTTTTTTCTCTTCCCAGCTCTAAAAGCAATTTTTATACCGACACATCCACAAATATGTTTTAATAGACCTAACCTCTCTATGATGTCATTTTCCCTCTGAATACCAGAATATATATTTAGTCCTGTAGAATTATTTAGCTCTCCAGTGCTGAGTTACTATTTCCCAGGAGTTGCATTGCACAAAGTAATCTGGACATTTTTCTCATTTTAAATTTCACCTCACATGGTCCTTTGGTTTTGTAACGTTTTGTACCTGTTTTGATTGTTTTTTTCCTCTCTATGGAAATTATCTGCCAAGTAAGGTGAAAAAGTGTTGATGTTTTTCCTTATTCAAAAATTATGGTAGATGAAAAAAAAATCTGATTAAATAACTCTATTACAGTCTTTCTCTATGGAAATTATTTGCCAAGTAAGGAGAAAAAGTGTTGACATTTTTCCTTATTCAAAAATTATGGCAGATGAAAAAAATCTGATTAAATAACTCTATTACAGTCTTTCTCAACTTTTTACTAAGATAAACATGAAGGCACTGAAAAGGTGAAATTTTCAGCTATTGAAAATTTGGAATGTAGGACATCATGCCGAGATTTGAGGAAACGTGTCAATAATTTAGCAAGGGATGGTAGTAGATACACAAGAAGCAATTAGAAACGAAAAGGCCTTGGATTCTTTTCATGATAAAGAAAATACATTCTGAGAGTAATTACAAAGACCCTTTGTATTTCCTTTATAACCTGTTCCCTAACAGAATACCAGGGCCTATGCCAATGGAAAAACTGTGTAGATGTGTTTTTCTCTTCTGGTGCTGATATGGTCATAGGATGGGGACGCTCTCTCTTCACTATTTCTCTAACCAATCTTATTACTATATCAATTAATATCAAAACATTTCAAGTCTAGTTACTGACAAGAGGGTAAACTAGAGTGGACTCCTGACTCATAACAAGGATTCAGATCTAGAGTTCTCATAGAGTGAAGAGATTATATTTGCAACTGAGAAACAAATGTAAAAACTGTAAGGAATCCCTGGAGAGTCTGAAAGTCCCTGAGCCCTGATACAGAGAGCAAATGGCAGTTTAAGGCTGACCACCTCTCATTCCCTCCACTATTTCTCGCATGATATTACAGTACACTCTTCACTGCTCTCTCTGTTTCAAGCTTTGCCCTTCCACCTCTCTATTCCACGGAGCAGGTAGAACGTTCCTCTTAAAATACAAGGTGGATTATTTTACTCATCTGCTTAAAAACTTTTCAATGGCTTCTCATCTCATTCTGAATAAAATTCAAAGTGCTTTCTAGGCTTACAGGTCCCTGTATGATCCTGAGCCTTGACTATATATCTAACAAAATCTCCAACCTCCCATTGGTCACTCCTGCTCTGTCACATTAGTGTCCTTGCTATTGTTTTGAAATATAGCAAGCATGATTTCACTTCAGTGTCTGTAGCGTTGTTATGTTCTCTGCCTGCCTTGTTCTGTGTCTTGGGCATTCCATATGACTCATCTCCTCATTCCCCTTAGTCCTTTTTCCATATGGCATTTTAATATAGAAATCTTCACTATCTAAAATTATACTCCCATATCCATAACTTCTTTTATTGCTCTACATATCCTTACAGCATTTATCATTACCATTTATCAGCTTATTTGTCTTTCCTTACTAAAATGTAAACTAAATACAGACAGAAATTTTTGTAATTAAAAAACACATAACAAAAAATCTACCATCTTAACAAAATTTTAAGTTTGCAGAACATTTTGTTAATGACATACATATTGTTGTACAGCAGAAATCTAGAATGTTTTTATCTTGCTTGACTGAAACTCCATAGCTGGTGAACAGCAACTCCAGATTTCCTGTTTCCTCCAGGCCCTGACAACTACCATTTTATCTTCTGTTTCCATGTGTTTGGCTACTTTCAATACCTCATATAAATGGAATGTCGAGATATTTGTCTTTGTGTCTGGCTTATTTCACTTAGCACAATATCCTTAAGATTGATATATATTGAAACATGACAGAATTTCCTTTTTGAAGGCTGAATAATATTCCATTGTGTGTGTGTGTGTGTGTGTGTGTGTGTGTGTATATATATATACCACATTTTCTTTATCTGTTTATTTGATGATGGACATTTAGATTGTTTCTACTTTTTGGCTATTGTGAATAATTCTGCAATGAACACGGGAATGCAAATATCACTTCAAGATCTTGTTTTCAATTATTTTGGAAAAATGCCCACAAGTGGGATTGCTGCATCATATGGTAGGTCTATTTTTTAATGCTTTGAGGACCCTCCATACTGTTTTCCATAATGGCTCTATCATTTTACATTCCTACTGACAGTACATAGGGTTCCAATTCAATTTCTCCACATCTTCATCAATACTTGCTACTTTCTTTTTTTAAAAATTGTCATACAGTTATGAGGTGATAAATCCTATTGTGATTTTAATTAGCATTTCCCTGATGATTAATGATGTTGAGTATCTTTTCATATCCCTGTTGGTCATTTGCATGTCTTCCTGAAAAATATCTATTTAAGAACTTGGCCATTTTAAAATTGGGTTATCTGTTTATTTGCTTTTGCGTTATATATTTTGGATATTAAGCCCTCAGCACATGTATGGTTTTCAAATCTTTTCTCCAATTCTGTAGGCTGCCTGTTCACTCTGTTGTTTCCTTTTTGGCACAGAAGCATTTTATCTTGATGTAATCACTCTAGCGTATTTTTGCTTTGGTTGCCTGTGCTTTTGGTGTCAAATCCAAGGAATTATTGCCACGACCAATGTGATAAAGACTTTCTTTATATTTTCTTGTAGGAGTTTTACAGCTTTAGGTATTACATTTAAGTCTTCAATCCATTTGGAGTTAACATTTGTGAACAGTGTAAGATAAGGATTCACTTTCATTCTTTTGCATATGGATATCCAGTTTTCCCAACAATATTTGTTGAAGAAATTATCCTTTCTCCATTGTATAGTTTCAGCACCCTCATCAAAGATCATCTGACTATATGCATGTGGGTTTATTTCTGGGCTTTCTTTCTTTTTTTTTTTTTTTTTTGAGATGAAGTCTTGCTCTGTCATCCAGGTGGGAGTGCAGTGGTGTGATCTTGGCTCACTGCAACCTCTTCCTCCTGGGTTCAAGCGATTCTCCTACCTCAGCCTCCCGAGTAGCTGGGATTACAGGCGCCCACAACCACGCCCAGCTAATTTTTGTGTTTTTTTCACAGAGACGGGGTTTCACCATGTTAGCCAGGCTGGTCTTGAACTCCTGACCTTAGGTGATCTGCCTGCCTTGGCCTCCCAATGGACTTTCTATTCTGTTCCGCTAATCTATTCTGTTCCATTCATCTATATGACCAATTTTATGTTAATATGACACTATTGGGATTGCTGTAGCTTTGTAGTACATTTCAAAGGCAGAAAGTGTGAGGCCTCTAACTTTGTTTTCCTTTATTAGGATTGTTTTGGATATTCAGGGTCCGTTGTGGTTCCATATGGATTTTAGAATTGTCCTTTCTATTTCTCTAAAATTATCATTGGAATTTTTATGGGATTACATCAAATCTGTAAATTGTTTTGGCTAGTATTAGAATTTAAAAATATTCTTGGGAAAGCTCAGCCAAGATGGCCGAATAGGAACAGCTCCGGTCTACAGCTCCCAGCGTGAGCGACGCAGAAGACGGGTGATTTCTGCATTTCCATCTGAGGTACCGTGTTCATCTCACTAGGGAGTGCCAGACAGTGGGTGCAGGTCAGTGGGTGAGTGCACCGTGCGCCAGCCGAAGCAGGGGCGAGGCATTGCCTCACTCGGGAAGTGCAAGGGGTCAGGGAGTTCCCTTTCCAGGGGTGACAGACGGCACCTGGAAAATCGGGCCACTCCCACCCGAATACTGTGCTTTTCCGACGGGCTTAGGAAACGGTGCCCCAGGAGAGTATAGCCCGCACCTGGCTCAGAGGGTCCTACGCCCACGGAGTCTCGCTGATTGCTAGCACAGCAGTCTGAGATCAAACAGCAAGTCGGCAGCGAGGCTGGGGGAGGGGCGCCTGCCATTGCCCAGGCTCGCTTAGGTAAACAAAGCAGCCAGGAAGCTTGAACTGGGTGGAGCCCACCACAGCTCGAGGAGGCCTGCCTGCCTCTGTAGGCTCCACCTCTGGGGGCAGGGCACAGACAAACAAAAAGACAGCAGTAACCTCTGCAGACTTAAATGTCCCTGTCTGACAGCTTTGAGGAGAGCAGTGGTTCTCCCAGCACGCAGCTGGAGATCTGAGAATGGGCAGACTGCCCCCTCAAGTGGGTCCCTGACCCCTGACCCCCGAGCAGCCTAACTGGGAGGCACCACCCAGCAGGGGCAGACTGACACCTCACACGGCCGGCCAGGTACTCCAACAGACCTGCAGCTGAGGGTCCTGTCTGTTAGAAGGAAAACTAACAGAAAGGACATCCACACCAAAAACCCATCTGTACATCACCATCATCAAAGACCAAAAGTAGATAAAACCACAAAGATGGGGAAAAAACAGAGCAGAAAAACTGGAAACTCTAAAAAGCAGAGTACCTCTCCTCCTCCAAAGGAATGCAGTTCCTCACCAGCAACCGAACAAAGCTGGATGGAGAATGACTTTGACAAGCTGAGAGAAGAAGGCTTCAGATGATCAAATTACTCCGAGCTACGGGAGGATATTCAAACCAAAGGCAAAGAAGTTGAAAACTTTGAAAAAAATTTAGAAGAATGTATAACTAGAATAATCAATACAGAGAAGTGCTCAAAGGAGCTGATGGAGCTGAAAATCAAGGCTCGAGAACTACGTGAAGAATGCAGAAGCCTCAGGAGCCGATGCGATCAAATGGAAGAAAGGGTATCAGCCCTGGAAGATGAAATGAATGAAATGAAGTGAGAAGGGAAGTTTAGAGAAAAAAGAATAAAAAGAAATGAGCAAAGCCTCCAAGAAATGTGGGACTATGTGAAAAGACCAAATCTACGTCTGATTTGCGTACCTGAAAGTGACAGGGAGAATGGAACCAAGTTGGAAAACACTCTGCAGGATATTATCCAGGAGAACTTCCCCAATCTAGCAAGGCAGGCCAACATTCAGATTCAGGAACTACAGAGAACGCCACAAAGATACTCCTTGAGAAGAGCAACTCCAAGACACATAATTGTCAGATTCACCAAAGTTGAAATGAAGGAAAAAATGTTAAGGGCAGCCAGAGAGAAAGGTCGGGTTACCATCAAAGGGAAGCCCATCAGACTAACAGCGGATCTCTCAGCAGAAACCCTACAAGCCAGAAGAGAGTGGGGGCCAATATTCAACACTCTTAAAGAAAAGAATTTTCAACCCAGAATTTCATATCCAGCCAAACTAAGCTTCATAAGTGAAGGAGAAATAAAATACTTTACAGACAAGCAAATGCTGAGAGATTTTGTCACCACCAGGCCTGCCCTAAAAGAGCTCCTGAAGGAAGCACTAAACATGGAAAGGCACAACCGGTACCAGCCACTGCAAAATCATGCCAAAATGTAAAGACCATCGAGACTAGGAAGAGACTGCATCAACTAACGAGCAAAACAACCAGCTAACATCATAATGACAGGATCAAATTCACACATAACAATATTAACTTTAAATGTAAATGGACTAAATGCTCCAATTAAAAGACACAGACTGGCAAATTGGATAAAGACTCAAGACCCATCAGTGTGCTGTATTCAGGAAACCCATCTCACGTGCAGAGACACACATAGGCTCAAAATAAAAGGATGGAGGAAGATCTACCAAGCAAATGGAAAACAAAAAAAGGCAGGGGTTGCAATCCTAGTCTCTGATAAAACAGACTTTAAACCAACAAAGATCAAAAGAGACAAAGAAGGCCATTACATAATGGTAAAGGGATTAATTCAACAAGAAGAGCTAACTATCCTAAATATATATGCACCCAATACAGGAGCACCCAGATTCATAAAGCAAGTCCTGAGTGACCTACAAAGAGACTTAGACTCCCACACATTAATAATGGGAGACTTTAACACCCCACTGTCAACATTAGACAGATCAATGAGACAGAAAGTCAACAAGGATACCCAGGAATTGAACTCAGCTCTGCACCAAGCGGACCTAATAGACATCTACAGAACTCTCCACCCCAAATCAACAGAATATACATTTTTTTCAGCACCACACCACACCTATTCCAAAATTGACCACATACTTGGAAGTAAAGCTCTCCTCAGCAAATGTAAAAGAACAGAAATTATAACAAACTATCTCTCAGATCACAGTGCAATCAAGCTAGAACTCAGGATTAAGAATCTCACTCAAAACCGCTCAACTACGTGGAAACTGAACAACCTGCTCCTGAATGACTACTGGGTACATAATGAAATGAAGGCAGAAATAAAGATGTTCTTTGAAACCAATGAGAACCAAGACACAACATACCAGAATCTCTGGGACGCATTCAAAGCAGTATGTAGAGGGAAATTTATAGCACTAAATGCCCACAAGAGAAAGCAGGAAAGATCCAAAATTGACACCCTAACATCACAATTAAAAGAACTAGAAAAGCAAGAGCAAACACATTCAAAAGCTATCAGAAGGCAAGAAATAACTAAAATCAGAGCAGAACTGGAGGAAATAGAGACACAAAAAACCCTTAAAAAAATAAATGAATCCAGGAGCTGGTTTTTTGAAAGGATCAACAAAATTGATAGACCGCTAGCAAGATTAATAAAGAAAAAAAGAGAGAAGAATCAAATAGATGCAATAAAAAATGATAAAGGGGATATCACCACCAATCCCACAGAGATACAAACTACCATCAGAGAATATTACAAACACCTTCACGCAAATAAACTAGAAAATCTAGAAGAAATGGATAAATTCCTCAACACATACACCCTCCCAAGACTAAACCAGGAAGAACTTGAATCTCTGAATAGACCAATAACAGGAGCTGAAATTGTGGTAATAATCAATAGCTTACCAACCAAAAAAAGTCCAGGACCAGATGGGTTCACAGCCGAATTCTACCAGAGGTACAAGGAGGAGCTGGTACCATTCCTTCTGAAACTATTCCAATCAATAGAAAAAGAGGGAATCCTCCCTAACTCATTTTATGAGGCCAGCATCATCCTGATACCAAAGCCTGGCAGAGACACAACCAAAAAAGAGAATTTTAGACCAATATCCTTGATGAACATTGATGCAAAAATCCTCAATAAAATACTGGCAAACAGAATCCAGCAGCACATCAAAAAGCTTATCCACCATGATCAAGTGGGCTTCATTCCTGGGATGCAAGGCTGGTTCAATATACACAAATCAATAAATGTAATCCAGCATATATACAGAAACAAAGACAAAAGCCCCATGATTATCTCAATAGATGCAGAAAAGTCCTTTGACACAATTCAACAACCTTCATGCTAAAAACTCTCAATAAATTAGGTATTGATGGGACGTATCTCAAAATAATAAGAGCTATCTATGACAAACCCACAGCCAATATCATACTGAATGGGCAAAAACTGGAAGCATTCCCTTTGAAAACTGGCACAAGACAGGGATGCCCTCTCTCACCACTTCTATTCAACATAGTGTTGGAAGTTCTGGCCAGGGCAATTAGGCAGGAGAAGGAAATCAAAGGTATTCAATTAGGAAAAGAGGAAGTCAAATTGTCCCTGTTTGCAGATGACATGATTGTATATCTAGAAAACCCCATTGTCTCAGCCCAAAATCTCCTTAAGCTGATAAGCAACTTCAGCAAAGTCTCAGGATACAAAATCAATGTACAAAAATCACAAGCATTCTTATACATCAATAACAGACAGATAGTCAAATCATGAGTGAACTCCCATTCACAATTGCTTCAAAGAGAATAAAATACCTAGGAATCCAAATTACAAGGGATGTGAAGGACCTCTTCAAGGAGAACTACAAACTACTGCTCAAGGAAATAAAAGAGGATACAAACAAATGGAAGAACATTCCATGCTCATGGGTAGGAAGAATCAGTATCATGAAAATGGCCATCCTTCCCAAGGTAATTTACAGATTCAATGCCATCCCCATCAAGCTACCAGTGACTTTCTTCACAGAATTGGAAAAAACTACTTTAAAGTTCCAATGGAACCAAAAAAGAGCCCACATCGCCAAGTCAATCCTAAGCCAAAAGAACAAAGCTGGAGGCATCACACTACCTGACTTCAAACTATACTACAGTACCCAAAACAGCATGGTACTGGTACCAAAACAGAGATATAGATCAATGGAACAGAACAGAGCCATCAGAAATAATGCCACATATCTACAACTATCTGATCTTTGACAAACCTGAGAAAAACAAGCAATGGGGAAAGGATTCCCTATTTAATAAATGGTGCTGGGAAAACTGGCTAGCCATATGTAGAAAGCTGAAACTGGATCCCTTCCTTACACCTGATACAAAAATCAATTCAAGATGGATTAAAGACTTAAATGTTAGACCTAAAACCATAAAAACCCTAGAAGAAAACCTAGGCATTACCATTCAGGACATAGGCATGGGCAAGGACTTCATGTCTAAAACACCAAAAGCAATGGCAACAAAAGCCAAAATTGACAAATGGGATCTAATTAAACTAAAGAGCTTCTGCACAGCAAAGGAAACTACCATCAGAGTGAACAGGCAACCTACAAAATGGGAGAAAATTTTCGCAACCTACTCATCTGATAAAGGGCTAATACCCAGAATCCACAATGAACTCCAACAAATTTACAAGAAAAAAACAAACAACCCCATCAAAAAGTGGGCGAAGGACATGAACAGACACTTCTCAAAAGAAGACATTTATGCAGCCAAAAAACACATGAAAAAATGCTCACCATCACTGGCCATCAGAGAAATGCAAATCAAAACCACAATGAGATACCATCTCACACCAGTTAGAATGGCAATCATTAAAAAGTCAGGAAACAACAGGTGCTGGAGAGGATGTGGAGAAATAGGAACACTTTTACACTGTTGGTGGGACTGTAAAGTAGTTCAACTATTGTGGAAGTCAGTGTGGCGATTCCTCAGGGATCTAGAACTAGAAATTCCATTCGACCCAGCCATCCCATTACTGGGTATATACTCAAAGGACTATAAATCATGCTGCTATAAAGACACATGCACACCTATGTTTATTGCAGCATTATTCACAATAGCAAAGACTTGGAACCAACCCAAATGTCCAACAATGATAGACTGGATTCAGAAAATGTGGCACATATACACCATGGAATACTATGCAGCCATAAAAAATGATGAGTTCATGTCCTTTGTAGGGACATGGATGAAATTGGAAATCATCATTCTCAGTAAACTATTGCAAGAACAAAAAGCCAAACACCGCATATTCTCACTTATAGGTGGGAATTGAACAATGAGAACACATGGACACAGGAAGGGGAACATCACACTTCGGGGACTGTTGTGGGGTGGAGGGAAGGCGGAGGGATAGCATTGGGAGATATACCTAATGCTAGATGACAAGTTAGTGGGTGCAGTGCACCAGCATGGCACATGTATACATATGTAACTTACCTGCACATTGCGCACATGTACCATAAAACCTAAAGTATAATAATAATAATAATAATAATAAAAATAAATAAAAAATAAAAAAATAGAAAAATATTCTTTCTATTCATTAAAATGAGATGTCTTTCCATTTACTTGTGTCTTCCTTAATTTCTTTCAGCAATGTTTTGCAGTATTCAGTGTACAAGTCTCCCGTGCTCCCTGCCTCCCACCGGCTAAGTATATTCCCAATTATTTTATTCATTTTTATGCCATTGCAAGCAAATAGATTGCTTTCTTAATTTCCTTTTCAGAATGTTTGCTGTTTGTGTTTTTTTGAATCTTTGCTTTGAATCCTGCAACTTTGTTGAATTCATTTTATTAGTTCTAAGAACTTTTTGTTGAATCTTTAGTGTCTTTTTAGATATAAGATGATGTTTTCTGTGAATAGAAAAAATTTTACTTCTTCCTTTCCAGTTTGGATGCCTTTTATATCTTTTTCTTGCTTAATTATTTTAGCTAGGACTTTATGTACTTCATAAAGGCATCCTTGCCTTGTTCCTGATCCTGATCTTAGAAAAAAAGATTTCAGTTTTTCTTCATTAATATGATGTGAGCTGTGGGTTTTTACATGTGGCCTTTATTCTGTAAGAATAATTTCCTTCTGTTCCTATTTTTTCAAGTGTTTTTCTAAGGAAAGAATGTTGAGTTTCATCAAATGCTCTTTCTCCATCTATGGAGATGAACATGTGATTTTAATTGTTTTATTAACGTGGCATATTGTATTGATTTTCACATGTTGAACCCTTCTTGCATTCCAGGAATAAATCCATCATAATTATGGTGGATGATACTTTAAAGGGCTGTTGAATTCAATTTGCTGGTATTTGTTGAGGATTTTGCATCTACATTCATTAGGAATATTTATTTTTTTTCTTGTAGTGCCATTGTCTGGTTTTGATATTAGGGTTATGCTAGCTTCACAAAAAGAGTTTAGAATTGTTCTTCTTTAATTTTTTATGAATGTTTGAGAAATATTGGCATTAATTCTTCCTTAAATGTTGGCAGAATTCTCTAGTAAAGTCATCTGCACCTGAGATTTTCTTTTCTGAAAGATTTTTGATTACTGATTTAAACACCTTGCTAGCTATAGATTTGTTCATATTTTGTATTTCTTCTTGATTCAGTGTTGTAAGTTGTATATTTCCAGTAATTTGATGTTTTTCTAGGTTATCCAATTACTACCATAATCATTCACAGCAGTCTCTTATAATCTTTTTTATTTCTGTGGCATCAATTGCAATGTCTACTTTTTAATTTTTAATTTTATTTGGTTGAGTCTTTTCTCTTTTTAATTGCCATATTCCATTGTATAGTAATACCACAGTTTTTTTAATCTATTCACTTGCATTGGTTCTACTTTCTGGTTATAATGAAAGTATGTGTGTGAAAATATCCTTTATTTGCATTAATCTTTATTATTTCCTTCCTTTTGCCGGGTTTGGGCTTAGTTCTTCTTTTTTTAGTTCCTTGAGTTGTAAAGTTAGGTTGTTTATTTGAGATCTTTCTTCTTTTTTAAGGTAGGCATTTATTGCTATAAATTTCCCTCTTTAGTATTGCCTTTGCTGCATTTCTAAGTTTTGCTATGTTGTGTGTGGTTTTTTTTTTGTCAGCTTGTTTTGTGACATTCTTTTTGATTTCTTCTTTGACTCATTGGTTGTTCAATAGTATGTTGTTTAATTTCCATATGTTTGTAAATGTTTCAGTTTTCCTTCTACTATTGAATTTTTGCTTCATCCTATTTTTGGTCAAAACAGATTCTTGATTTCCTTTGTCTTAAATTTGTTAAGACTTGTTTTATGACCTAACATGTGATCTATCCTGGAGAATGTGTCAGGGTATGTCACTTTGCCAGATAATTTATATACCTCCATTTTTGAAGGGTTGATATTTGGAAACTTATTTTGTTCCTTTTATTGGGCCATGTTTCCCTGTTTCCTTGTGTGCCTTTTAATTTTGTGTTGCGATTCTAGGATTTGAAAAAATAATCATTTCTCCCTGTCTTTACAGACTGGTTTTGCACTGGGAAATTCTTTCACCAGTCAGTCCAGTTAGAGATTCTGAGGTGTGTCAAATCTGTTCTGTGAATGTATTGTCTCCGGAATTGTGTGCAAATTCTTAGAAAAATTTGCAGGTCTTTCTTCAGGCGCTTGTAATCTCTTGCCCTCTTTGTTATCCATCTGTAGTACTGTAGGTTCTTTGGAGTTGCTGTAACCCCCTAGCTCTCTTTTGTTCTCAGCAGTCCTCAGACATCAAGAGTATCAGGTCAGACAGAAAACAGTCCCTCAGGCTGACTGGGAAAAGTTGGAATTCTGGGTGCACACTCCAGCTTTTTCCTTCTCCAAGGAGAAGCCAGGAGTTGAGGGTTTTCTCCCACTCATTGCATATTGATCCAGGGAAGGAGAGTATGATACGTGAATGTATGCTAACCCAAACTGCCTCAACTCATTTGTTCTTAATATCCCCAACCTGGAAATCTTTCCTGTTAGCACTTAAATGCAGGCAAGACAGAAAACAATCACTTGGCAACTCCCCTGAAGTCTGAACATTGAATGTGTGTTTCAGTATTCTCTTTCAGTCCTTTGGGGGAATCAGGAACTGTAGAGTATTCTCCCAATCTTTTTATACTGAGTCACAGGAGGAATGATGGTGATTGAGTGACAGTCCAAACTGTGGCTTTATCAGCAGGCATGCAATCTGGCATCCTTTCCTGTTAGCACTTATATTCAGGGTAGATAGGTGCTAGTTCCTTGGGCAGCCCTGCCCTCCCAAAAAGTCAAAATGTTCGACATATGGTCTAGACTTTTCTTTCTCTCCCTAGAGATAAGCTGGGAGTTTGAAGCTTTCTCTCTGTTGCGTTGTACTGTTGAGGGAGGATGAGTGAGTGCCACAAATTTATCTGCTGGTTTAGATGTGCTTGGCTTGAAGCCTAACAGGGAATCCAGAGTCTTTAAATTCGTTTCTGTACTTTTCACAAAGGGGATTTATCTGTGTATTATTGTCAAGCTGGTGTCTCCTTGGGGGTGGAGGGGGGTGGAGGGGCTTTGAGGCTTTCTATTTCATCATCTTGCTGGTGTCCTGACAGGAATTTTAAGCTGGGCTCCTTTCCCCGCATTGTTGGAGAATGGATCCTGGCTGATTATAGGTACTCATGAAATACTGGGTAAATTATTATTTATCATTTACTTACAAATATTTAAAATTTGTATTATGGGAAATAAGCTTTTAATCACTATTAAAGTTTGTTGAAGCACTAATTCATTACTGTGAAAAGTAAGGAAGGGAATAAAAATCAAGCATTTGTCTATTTATCTTGCTTTTCCCGTCCAAACTGTGTTTTGGTGTAATCAATACACACTTGAGAGGAAATGTTCTTTTAAAAATTATTCCAGCTAATAAATGAAGTAAAAAATGAAAGAATGTAGTACTCTCTTATAACACCTAGTAATATAATGGTTGAAGCAAGTTTTATAATGAATGCTAAAACTGTTAGGTGAAAAGTTGATGCAGACCTTTACTGTGGAGGAATGTAGCTGACATTAATTTCTTATCTAAATTACATTTTTGAAACTTTGTGACTCTTTGAATTTAAAAGGGATTTTGGTGTCATTATTTTTTCTTTTATACTCTCTTTTTTTCACATAGAAATCAACTATTAACTGATTGGTTTTATGGTCTTTTTGAAAGAGACTATATAAATTCTGCTTTTTGTATGAAGATCTCTTTTACACTGTAGAGGAAATTTTATCTCAGATAAGCTCTGATTTCATCTTTCAATTTTATTTTGAATTTCTTTGTCTTTTGTTTTATCAGCACCTTGTTTAATTTAAAATAGATTCAATGTCAACAGTCAAGGAGTTAACTCAGGAAACTAATTTATCCAGAAATACAAATATTTTTGCATATATTTTATCCTTTGTTTTAGATCTTTAATACGTAATTTCTAAAAATGAAATATGGACAGTTTGCTTGATTTCTGAGCATAGTCAATGAATAATTTTACCAAAATAAGCAAACATTTTTCGAGCTTTTTTTTTTTCTTGCGATTGAGTCTTGCTCTATCACCCAGGCCGGGCCGGAGTGGGGTGGCATGATCTTGGCACACTGCAACCTCTGCCTTCCAAGTTCAAGCAATTCTCCTACCTCAGCCTCCTGATTAGCTGAGATTACAGTTGCCCACCACCACACCCAGCTAATTTTTTGTATTTTTATTAGAGACGGGGTTTCACCATGTTGGCCAGGCTGGTCTCGAACACCTGACCTCAAGTAATCCGCCCGCCTCGGCCTCCCAAAGTGCTGGGATTACAGGCGTAAGCCACCACACCTGGCCTGGACCATTTTGATATAATGAATTACTGGGGAAACCTTTTAATATAATGTTAGACACTCCATTTAAAAAGAATCCAGTAGAATTATTATATTCTTTGTATGACTACATTTCACACTGAAGTCACTTACTTAGCACTCTTTATTTATAATGTTTTGAAAATACATATTAGTTGCTGATTTTATATTCCAAACAGAAATTATGGGACACCATATTATATAAACACAATAATTCAATATTAATTTTCACACTTTAAAACAATAATCTTGGCTGGGTGTGGTGGCTCGCGCCTGTAATCCCAGCCCTTTGGGAGGCTGAGGCAGGCAGATCACGAGGTCAGAAGATTGAGACCATCCTGGCTAACACAGTGAAACCCCGTGTCTAATAAAAATACAAAAAAAAAATTAGCCGGGCGTGGTGGTGGGCACCTGTAGTCCCACTACTCGGGAGGCTGAGGCAGGAGAATGGCATGAACCCAGGAGGTGGAGCTTGCAGTGAGCCAAGATGGCACCACTGCACTTCAGCCTGGGTGACAGAGCAAGACTCCATCTCAAAAAAAAAAAAAAATAACTTTTCAATTTTTAAAATTTTTCTCAAACTACCCATTGGAGAAGTTAAAACATCTCCATTTACATTTCTATGATATTATACAAAAATATTTTCTTTCTTTCCCCAGAATAATACGGGCAAAATCTCTTCCTCTGACTATACACACCTAGTGTTGTTATTTTAATTGTTTAAGGGTTTCTATCTCTTCCTATTCTGAATGATTATTCTCTTTTTGAGCTTTCTTGCAGTAACCGTTTTAAATAGTCTCTAGACAACTTTCTAAACTCTAGGACCCACATTAATCTTCCTGCCATTGCAGTTTCTGTCTTTTCCAAGAGTCTAGCTTCTATGAGAACATAATAGTCACATCTTCTTTAAAGAAGAGTCTCCAGTGTAAAGACTAAAAGTTTAAGTTAATTGTAAATGAAAGATTCCAGTTAGAGGAGAAAATATTTCATTTTAAGATGAATGTTTCAGAACACAATTACTATATTGAAGATGAATCTCACTATAGCCACATTAATTACGTCTATTTCAATTTAAGGGGACACAGTAACAAATCTTACCTCTCTGAAAAGAAATCAAACCTGAAACATGGTGAAGTATGAGCCCTGACCAAGAGATTTTCTTGGAAGACATAGATTGACTTATAACAAATGTTATCTGAAGTAGTAAAATCTTACACTTTTTATAGAAAACACGCAATAAAAATCTTTCTAAATTAATGCATAGGTACTTTTGTAAAAATAACATAAAAATATCTCATTAACTTAGATACACAAGTTCTTTAAGTTCCAAAATAAAGAATGAGAGAAGTTTATAGTTTGTCTGACTTTTATTCTTTTCAATCCATAATTCCATAGATAGAATGATTTATAATGTAACTTTAATCATTACATCCTTTGATGAAAAATATATAGATATTCTTAATTTTTCTTCTCATTATATTTACTTAAATTATTTTTCATCGCTTTAATATTTCTTTATTCACTGGTCCCACGATAGTTCACTAAGTTTGGTATTTCTTGGTTTTGTAAAAAATTTCCCAATTCAGCTCCTGAGCACAATGAGTAACTCTTCTCTCCTCTTCCTTTGTATTCTTCTTAGGTCCAACCCCATGGTTTTCCTTTTGTACTCTCTAGGCCAAGAATGTTCTTTCTTCTTCCTGCCATTTAACCATTATTCATTTTTCATGGCCGTATTAGTCCGTTTTCACAGTGCCATAAAAGACTTTCCTGAGACTGGGTAATTTGTAAAGGAAAAAGGTTTAATTGACTCACAGTTCTGCATGCTGGAGAGGCCTTAGGAAACTTACAATGATGGTGGGAGGGGAAGCAGACATGTCTTATATGGCGACAGCAAGGGAGAAAGTAAGCATGTGAAGAAGGAAGAACTTACTCATTATCATGAGAACAGCATGGGGGAAACTGCTCCCATGATCCAATCACCTCCTACCAGGTTCCTTCCTTTACATGTGGGGATTACAATTCGAGATGAGATTTGAGTGGGGACACAGAGCCAAACCATATCAATGGCCAAAATAATATATATTTTTCTTTTCTCATCTATTCCTGACTATATCCTTTCTGAATTTCTTCAGTACTTTCAACCTGTCCCATAAAAGGCAGAGCTTATTCATATTTCTTATCCTGTTATTTAAAAATTAATTTTGTTTTAGTTTGAGAATAACAGTCAACAGGCAGTGGACGAGCAGGCCATCAACAGCATCCTTTATTTTGGCAGAAATTATTCTGAATCAAACTTACCTTGTATCATGGGTATAATTACATGATCTCAAAAAGAATTAAAAATATCTATCACTTGAACCACAGTTTCCCTTAGCATATTTAATATACTTCATTTTTGTCAGCTAACAAATGTTAGCTAATATTTTTACCATCAAGAAGAATATCCTTTGACAAAAGTATCTCTGTTTCAGTAGTACATATAGAGAGAGTTGGACCCTATGGCTTCCCAGCTTGCTCAGGAATGGGGAAGCTAGGGTACCCAGATAGGAAATCTTCTGTTTTGATACTTATATCCTGACTGTACACAGTGTCAAATCTGGGTCTTGACCTAGTAGGCACACATTAACACAACATGAAGGAAGGAAAAAGTCATTTATGAAACTACGATGGCTGCAGTAGTTATTTGGTACTCCTGTTTTTAAAATTTTCCTTTTAATTGAAATGAAGGTTTATAAGTGATCATACTGTAAATGATATAACATTTTATAATGTTTTATTACAAAAACTCAAACACTCCAGGAGTGAATTAAATGTGAATTGAAATCTCCCTCTCTCTACAATCCCACTTGCCTCACCATTTCCTCTATTCCTTAGAAATCCACCAACAAAAATTTAATTAGAACTCAAATACTTTCACTCATAAAAGGCATATGTGTACCTTTTTAAAAAATTGGATTATGCTAATTATGATTTGTAGTTACCTGATATTTTATTCGAAAATACATTGGACATGTTTCCATCATTTAAAATGACTATAAAATCTTAATTTTTACCATTATTTTTATAAAACATATCTATTGAAAATTTAAGACATTACCATCTTTGCACTTTTTTATAAACTTGTATAATGAACAGTTTTACAAATATTAGTTAGCACGCTTGTTCAATTATTTAATAGAGATCTAATCTGAGGAGTTGAGAATTTTTGACTCTTTCTCAGGACCATTCCTTTGGAGTGATTTTGGAAATGTAGGTTATTTTTGGTTGTATCAATGATGGGGACATGACAAGCATTTACCAAGCAGAGGGTAAAGCTCACAAGCAGCATGCATTGGGTCAAACAGTGCATTGAGACAAACAGTCCTATGTAAGGAAGAATTGCTTAGTATGAAGGCCCAATAGTACCTCTTGGAGAAACATGGCAACATGAAATATTTCACTGTCTACTTTAAGAAAAGTTGCACTATTTGTGCATTCTACAATAAATGTCTATTGATCTTATAATCTGCAAAACAATATACTATTATTTAAAGATTTTTTTTTTTTTTTTTTTGAGACAGAGTCTTGCTCTGTCACCCAGGCTGGAGTGCAGTGGCACAATCTTCATTCACTACAACCTCCGCCTCCCAGGTTTGAGTGATTTCTTGTGCCTCAGTTTCCCAAGTAGCTGAGAATACAGGCACGTACCACAATGCCTGGCTAATTTTTGTATTTTTGTATTTTTAGTAGAGAAGGGGTTTCACCATATCGGCCAGGCTGGCCTTGAACCCCTGGCCTCAAGTGATGCACCCACCTCGGCCTCCCAAAGTGCTGGGGTTACAGTTGTGAGCCACCATGCCTGGCCTATTATTTAAAGGATTTAATCTTCTCCCATCCCAACAGCAATGGAATTTTTCAATAAATCCAAAAAATTGTTTCTTTGAAAAGACAAATAAATTAGATGACAAAAAAGCGAGAGCATATTAAAATATAACAAGAAAAATGGAAAACTGGATAATTGAAAAGTTTCAAAAGAATGCAGTATGTACCTTTTGGTCATTATATTTGAAAATATATATGAAGAGGTTAATTTTTTACAGAAAATTTAATTATAAAAATAAATCTAGGGAAATGAGAACATTTGAAGATACCAACAATAGAAAAAAATGAAACAGGTATAAAGTTATAGCACCTTTAAAAGCTCAAGGCCCAGCTGTGTCTCAAGCAGGTCCTCTTAAACTTAATGGAAAAGTTAATTCCTGTGTTGTTCAAACTATTCTTTTGGTTAATGGGAGCAAAGGAAGCATATCTCTCCCTCCGTTTATTTCTTAAAACAACTGAAAACCAAAAGAAAAATCAATATACAAAGAAAAAAAACTCCACCAATCATGTTAAAAATAAACCCCATTAAAAATTCTAAACCAAACTTTGAAGACTAGTTGTTACTGCCATAACAATTTAGCCTCTCTTCAAAATGTGGTGAGAGTAGATGCAGACACCTGAGCAAATATGGCATGTGAAACACATACAGAGACTTATTTTCCCACCTGAAACTATAACATGATGGCAAATGGCTTACTGAAGTGATATAAAAAGAAAACAGCAACATTTTTGAAAATAGGAAGTCCATAAATGGCTGATAACTGACTTAGCTTACCAAAAAGTACAAAATTGTAAGTAGCGGGGAAATCTGATTCTGCAAAATGTTCATAAATTGGTTGCACGGGATACCTCTGAAAGTAAAAGTAAACGTAGGGCTAAAACCCAGGAAGATTGGTTGGAAGACTGTTTCCAATGCCCACTCCATCAAGCCTCGTGAATGCCTCTAGGTTCTGCTGGTGGAAAAGTAGACATTTGCTGTCTAGAGAGGTAACAGGGAATCTTAGTACTGGCAATATCAACTTCATTGGTTATACATAAATTAGGGGGGCAAAATGAACAGTAGCTACTGAAAGCTAGATCTCCCCAATTTTCACCTCTATCTAGATTCAAAACATAACAGTCTATTAGTCTTATATCCTCAGAGAAAACTGGAAGACTCTAGTTGGAAGATCATGATCAGCCCAAAGGAATAGACCAATGGGTATGTCATGAGGGGCTTTTCTGGGAAAACTTCTCGACCTGATTGCCCTATCTGGAAGCCACAGTTGAGAATTATTACCTAAGAACCTGAAGCTTACCGTAAACGTTTATTGTATTGCTCTTGAACACAAACAGATAACCAACAACCATGAGATTCTAGGTACAGCCAATAACAAACACAGAAACAAAAAATAAACGAAACAACTGGAAGTAAACAGAGTCTATACAGTGTGGGAAAAAAGTAATTATTAATTTCCTCAGAGAGGGAAGATAAGATAATAAAACAAGAACAAGGTGTGAAATAAAATGGATATTCAAAAAAATAGCATTCTTAAAAATTAAGAAATTTATTGCAGAAATGTATAACTTAATGGGAGATTTAGAAGGTAAAGCTGACTGCATCTCCTGGAAAAGTTAGTGTAAACAGAGCTGGGAATGAGAAAGGGACAGTTTAATGAATCAAATAATTGGTCTTATAGGGCCAGCAACAAAATACAGGCATTTGGGAAAAGAAAAAAATACAATGAAGTATGATATATATAAATAATTTTTTGAAATGGATATGAGTTAAAGTGTATGAATTTCAGATTGAATGTGTCCACCGGAATTCAAGCCAGTGGTGAAAATAGACCTAGACCAATACACACACACACACACACACACACACACACAAATTAGCACATTCCGGAAAAAAAAAAATACTTCAAATTTCCAGAGAAGAAAAATAAAAATGGTCACTAGAAGACAAGCAAAGCCTTATAAATTGCAAAACAAATTATTTCTAATGCAGAATAGTATGCCCAACCAAACCATAAATCAGATAGGAGGAAACAATAATAAACATTTACAGCATGACAAGATTCTAAAACTCTACATCCAATACATCCTATCTCAGGAATTTACTGGAGAAGAGTTTCAATAAAATGAGGAAGTAAATGAGGAAAGAGTAGGGTATAAAGTACAGGGAATCTCTTGGTTGTTAGATGTATGGTATGTGTACACAGCAATCTGTGTAAATTAGAGCTGTCTAGAAAAAAATTTTTCAAAAAGATAAATCTGATAAAATGTCTAATGCTTCTGAATGCATTATGAGACTCATTAGAAAACTGGGGTAGAGTTTGGAGTTAGTACTTTGATACGTACATAGAAAACCAAACAAAACAAAAATTTTAAAAAATTGTCAGTTTAAGGGAAAAAAATGTTGTGTAGAAATGAAATTCAATCATTTATGCTCCATGTTTCAGGTGTGAGTAACATTTGCCTAATTATAACAGTACTAGTGTTACTGGAAAAAGGGGTCCTGATCCAGACTTCAAGAGAGTATTCTTGGGTCTCACACAAGAAAGAATTCAACGTGCGTCACAGAGTACAATGAGAAGAAGACATAGTTTATTGAAAGCTACTGCCTTTTAGAGTAGGGCGTCCTCAGAAAGCAAGCGAAGGAACACACCCTCTTTGCTTTAAGTTTTTCTGTTATAGGAGTTTTGTCTATGTAAAGACTAAATTGAATTGTCTATGTAAAGACTAAACTGGAAACAAAATAACAAGAAGAATGAATTTATGCCTAATCTTCAAATCATGAGGAATAAAATTCATACAGGACCTATCGCTTAAAGAGTTTCATAGTGGTTACCAGTGGGCATTTTGTGATGTTTATCAATGTGATTATTGAATGTAAAAAGGACTACTTACAAGATTTCATATTTTGAATTAATGTGCAGCATATTATGTTAAATTTTTTAACCAATTTTTAAAGTTTTGAGTTTAAATTAGAAATCTTACTGTTCTATTTATAAATCTAGTACATTTAAAATTATTTTTAAGGGGGACTTTGATTAATGTTTGCTTCCATTTATGACTTAGTTAATTAAACTCCCTTAAAGATTTTAAACTACATTTATAAATTTAATATGTTCAGTTATCTTTGTGAACATTTTAATTATCGGACTAACAAATAAAACCTTTCAGAGTACTTAAACAACCCTTATAGAGCTAATAAATTAAACTCACAAAATCATGAATCTTAAATTATCTTAAATGTTAAACCACTACTGGCAACTTGGTAAAACTGCTTATAATTTCAACTAAAAAAAAATAGTATCTAAAATATTCTGTTACACACTTAAAATTGGAATGTAAAATGCTAATCTATATTTAAATACTAATACAATTATGAATAAATATCACATCTCTAAAGTATAAATATTATAGTTTTGATATACTTCATCATCTCTAAACTTTTTTTCAACGTTTCCCTGGGATAAAAAAAATTATAGAAACAATTACATTCTCTTAAGCAAATGGGGTTATCACCTCAGTGAGTTGTGGCTACTTTTTCAGGTTGTTTACCCATCAGAGATTTTGACTGGAAAATGAGATCTGGAGCTTCAGATACTCAGGGTAATTGTTTGTTTTTCCCTCATTAATATGGGAACAAATTCTAACGCTGTAAAAGTTAATAGACATTCCAAGCCCACGAACTCTAAGTGAGATGGCCATGCAATCCATGTTTTCTAGATCCATGTTGCCTATATCTTTAGCCTGATTTTAATATCTAACCTCCCTACTCTGATTGTTTAGATACTAGATTAATTTCAAAAATCTATTTACTGTATGATTCTTGACAGAGTTCTTTTTATATTCTTCATACTTGGTGAAGTCATAACTTTTCTAGATATTTGAATGACATACAAATTTATTATTTAATCTCATATGTTTATCTGATTCTGTGGTCACATTTCCCAAGGCCAGATAAATGACTGTAGCTAGACAGATGTAGGGCTAGGTGTAAAAAGAGATGTTCCCACAGATTATATAATTGCTGTGTAGAGAAAACTCTCTCTGTGTTTTTTCTCTAGTCTCACACCACAAAGATCAATCAGCAACACAGAAGACTTCTGTGACCAAATATGTGGGTTTTTTCCTCCATACATACACCAAGGAGCAGAAACCAGCTGAGTGTCCTCTAATTCAGTTCTGACACTACACTGTCTACCTGGAGATAGTGTCATATCTCACAGGTCAGTTCCCAAGACTGCCCACCCTCAACCTACCAGCCACAAGTCCAGGCCTCTGAACTTCTGACCTACTGGCTTCAAGTTGGGGTTCTCATGACCCCCTCTTTGGGTTTGATTAATTTGTTGGAGTGGCTCACAGAACTCAGGGAAACACTTACATTTACTGGTGTATTATAAAGGATATTACAAAGGATATAGACGAAGAGACACTTAGAGCAATGCATGGAGGGAGGGAGCAGAGCTTCCATGCCATCCCTGGGTGGGCACCCTCCAGGAACATCCATGTGTTCAGCTATCCAGAAGCTCACTGAACCCTGTCCTCCTGGATTTTCATGGAAGTTTCACGATATCAGCATTCCTTCCTCCAGGGTATAGGGTGGGACTCTCTCCTGAGATGGTCTTAAGACCCACAACCAGAAAGTCAGGAAGATAAAAATGAAAAAAGGCCATGAGAAGGTGAGAGGCCTGCTCCTGGGGCCTAACACACCCAATATTATAACAAAAGACTGTAACAAGGGCTAGGGGAGTTGTAAACCAGGAACTGTGGATGAAAACCAATATATATCATAACACCACAGTTGCTGAGAAAATATTCATGGAAAACAGATCCAAACTGATACTGCCTATTGACATAATTTACTTTACTGATCTTTTCCTTCACCATTTTAATAAATAGCTCAGACAATAATGAGTCCCATTCAAAGATAATAATAGAAAAGATACCAGCACTGTGCCTGTGTAACATATATTTGATGTTAGAGAAAAGCAAAAAAGACAATATAACATTAAAACACAGAAAAAAATTACATGCCACATTGACTATCATTGAGTCACAAAGTGAATACAAATTTTTAATGCATTGTTTCATTAAATCAAACTCCCCTACCCGCACCAATACAACTCCTCTGATGTAAGTGACCTAAAAAGACATAAATATGTTTTAAAGCAGATATAAGATAAATGCAATATATGTAGCGTGAGCTTAGGAAAAGATAAAAGAGAAAATAAATGTATTTTATCTGAGAAATATATACCACACTAGAAACAGCAAAAATGAAGAACAGATATTTTCAAAACTTACTCAAATAAATCATGTGTAAGAAAAAAATTGAGCAAAACAAAATGAAAAGAATAAATAAATAACAAGGGTAGAACAATATTTATAGTTGTTTGAAGACAGACAAAGCTGACCTAACATATGTTACCATGTATATTTTATCCAGTTTTACAAGTTTGTTTTTATTGCTGGAAGGTTAGTTTGGTCAGAGTTACTTCACCATATCAGCAAGTATAATTTTGTAAACTGACACCCCTTACTTTTTATATCTTATTTTTTATCCTATTATGATTACACATTTTATAATATTATATATTCCATACTGAATTATACAGTAAATAAAAAATAAAATATGAACAAAACGATTTCATAGAAATGCTGAGGTATTTTTTTTAATTGAAGCAGAAGTTCATGACTTGAAAATAGAATGATGCAGTAAAGAAATAAACTCAATAACTCACTTTATGGAAAAAGTGAAAACAATTGCAACATTAAAATAATTAATCAGAACCTCAATCCAGATAAAGAAGGAATAGAGAATAAATATTAAAATTGTAAGGCAATGAAAATATAATCACAGATATTGATCAAGTAATTAGATAAGATCATTTTTTTAATTTTACACAAATATATTGGAAACCCTGGATTATATGATTTTCTTCCATATGAAAATATAAGTGACCAAAATGACTACAAGAGTTATAAAATCTCAGTATCTTATTAATGCAGAAAAAGATGTTGAAGATATAAAATTCTGAACATTCTCCTCTCAACAAACAGACAAATCAGCAGGCATGAACATTTTCAAGAAGAAATGTATCAAGGCATGAAAGTACTGATAACTCAATGCTATTTAAAGTTTTCCACTTCTAATTCTAGCTATGACAAGTTAATTTGTATCAAGCCATCCCACCTGGCAAGAACAATTATGAAAGCTGGATAAAATTAATTAAAAATAAGTAGCTATTTAAGGGCTTCCGATAGCAATCAAAGCATCCAGAACTTGAGTGTCTAAGCTCCCAGAAAGAAGAGAAACACATTGAAGTGATTTCAGCATTCTCCACAACTTTCATTTGGATGCATTTGCTGAGCAGATAGCTAAGAAGAAAATGGTAGCTCAGAGATTTTGGAAATCTGATAGGCCTGCATAGACAAAAATTAGAATTCATGACTATCATGGTGGCCAGGGCTTGATAAAGGGCCAGTAGAAACAAAACAATTTTGTTTTGTTTTTCCTTCACAGCATTTTCTGATTCTTTAGTTGCAGAAGGTGAGCAACTAAGAAGCTTAGCATAAAATAGAGGTACCCGACTAAAAGGAAGTTAAGCAGACCTCTCAGCAAAAGGATAGACAAAATTGGAGTTCAACAAGGAACAGAGGACCTAGAAATCTCCCTAGGCATTGAGACCCCTAAAAAGCTAATCCCTAGCTGAAAAGGCAACCTAGAAATGCACCAGCTGCCACAAAAACTGAAATTTAGCCTCAAGGCATTTCTGTCTGATTGGACCAAGAGGATCTACCTCTAAGCCAGAAGAAAACTACAACTTCTTTGGAGGGAGATTCCATCTAAAGACTTTTTCTCTTAGGTCAATGTCTGGCTTTTGATCATAAATAACCAGGCATATCAGTCAGCAGGGCTAAATGATGCATGTAATGCACACACATGCGCGTGCACACACACACAAAAAGAGCGAGAGTGACAGTGAGAGGGAGAGGAGAAATCTATAGCTTTAAATGTTTCCATGTACAGAAAATAAAAATACTTCCAAATATATATTTATGAATAAATATTGTATTTATAATAAAATTGACCAAAGCTGAACACATGTGTTCTCTTCCCATCCCTTTCCCTTCATCTCTCTCATATACATTACACACAATAAAATACAGGCCTATTCCACTAATAAATATTAATGCAAATATTCTAAAACCATACTTTACAATTAAAAGTTGCAATCACATTAAAATCATACTTCATAATCAAGTAGTGTTCACGTTAGTAAGCAATAATGGATGACCATTAGGAAATAGTTTACTATAATTTATCATGTTAATAGAAAAACAATAATCTCCAGAAACTTCAACATATATTACCAATTAAATAATATTAATAAAATAGTATTATAATGAGATAGATGTAATTTAACCCAAAATTCAGAATTTATGTGATGATGTTTGGATACAGGGCCTTTGGGAAGTAACAAGGTTTAGATGATGTCATGAGGGCAGGGTTCTCATGATGGAATTAGTTCCCTTATAACATAGACACCAGAGGGCTTTCTCTCTTTCCCTGCAATGTGAGGACAGAGTGAGAGAACTTGACTGTCTGCAAGAGAACGCTCACCAGATAGCAAACCTTCACAGAGCCTGATCTTGGACTTTTCAGCCTCCAGATGTGTAAGAAAATACATTTCTGTTTAAACCACTCAGTCTGTGGTATTTTGTGATGGCAGTTCGAGCTGACTAAGACAAATAATGACACCATTCATGATTGTTCCCGTCTACCAGTCACCAAAACAAGTTCTAACAAGGTTAAAGAATAAATTCCCCCAAAAGGTAAACTTCAAGCCTAAAAATTAGAATAAATTGTAAATAAAGATTAAAAATATAACTGGAGGCAATCAAAAAAATATATATCCTAAGGAGATTGTTAAAGCTATATGAAAAATGTATGCTAAAAATCTCACTGGAGCACTATTCATAAATCTAAATAATTATAAATAATAACTGGGTTATGGTTATGTTGATTGAGGTAAATCCATATATGTTAACATAATGTGGCAATTTGTAAATGTTTATAAAGCATTGTTAGTATATTAGCGAAACAATTTGAAGAGTCCAATTAAAAATCCTGAATAAAAAATTACATGTAAGTTATAATCCCAAGTATGTTTGAAAAATTACATATTAAAATAATGGAAGTAAATGCAACAAACTATTTGTAGCAGAATTTTATTTTACAGCAACTCAAAATAATGAAACAAATCCTTTGGCTTACAACTTTCAACTAGGCATTGTGATTTTCTTACTATTCCATTCAGTAGGATATAGGTAGCATGGTTGTATTCTCAGTTTGTCAGTGTTCTCCTGGCATCATTATTAATAGTGTCCCTATCACTTTCAGAAGTTTCCTAGTTTGCAGAATAAATTATGTGGTTATCTGAGATATGGGAAACCTAATTTTCTTCCTTCTTCCCCAGTAATAATCTATACAATTCTGGACAACTCACCTATCCATAAAACAATTTGATCTCTACCTTAAAATAGATATATCTCTGCTAGTTAACTTCATAGAAATATTGTAAGGATTAATGAGGAGATGCTTGGAAAATACTTAGAGCTCATCAGAGAAAAGTGCTATGATATTGCCACTAATAAATTTATTTACTAGCTTGCTGAGTAGAAAGTCAAGGGGAATCAAGATTTTGTGGGTATCAGCAACAAAACCAAATCAATCATGCGTGTTCTGGCAGCCCATTTTATATAAGTTCCCCAGAGTACAGTAGCTAGTGAACATAGAACTTCTCCAAATATATATATATATAATATATGAACATAGAACTTCTCCATATATATATTATATATATAATTTATATATATTATATTATAATTTTTATATAACTTATATATATTATATATATAATTATTATATAATATATTATATATAGTTTATATAAATTATATATATAATATATTATATATATAAATTATATATATATATAATTAGAGACACGTAGGCTAAATTTTGACTCTATATAGGCTATTTAGTTAGCAGTTATGAGTAAATGTATTGAACTTCTCATTCTTGGTGAAAATATTGTGTTCCATCAAGCACTAACCATATGGAATGTTTGGAAGTTGAACAAAGACTGTTCATTAAGCTTGAAAGGGACAGATCTGAGCCAGCCAGCACTTTGTAACCTGCCAGGCAGGACTCAAAATCAAGCCTATTATTTTAGTAGGCCAATTAAGTTCTTTAGAAACTCAGTGGAAAGGTGGCATCTTCACACATTTTCAGCACCTTATAAATTAGGTACTTTTGCCTGGCACTAAAACATCCTTCTTGAACTTAAAAATCAAAATCGATAAATCAATCTACTTCTCAGGCAACAAAGAAGCAGATGAAAGGCAACAACGGGGCAAATTAAACTTCTAGCAGTGAATCCCAAAAATACAGGAGCCTTAGTTTGCTCAAGATGACAAAAAAACACCTGGCAGAAGGGCAGTCAAGTCTGGCTCATGGTCTCTTTGTTCTTCCTAAAACCTACATCCCTTGCATCAACCACAGTACTATACTTGATACTTTGAAGTTGAAGCATAATATCTTATTTTTTCTGACATTGCAAGTATATAACAGATCACAAAGTTGATTCTCTTTTCACTTGTTCAAGTTCTTACCCTGTCTATCTAAAATTCATATCTTGACCTTTCATGTCTGTCTTCAAGAACAAATCATCTCTCTTCCCACTCTCTGTCAATCTGATCTCTTTCTCTTTGCTTTGTTCTGGAGGAGTGAAAGGTGTATCTGTATTATTTTCTTATTTGTCAGAATTAAACAGCTGTTCTTGGAGAGTGGTGAGCAGTTCTTTATGCAAAGGAGAACTAGTTACTTAGTTTTGTGCCATTTACAAAAAAGTAAGAAAATGCTGAAAACCAGTATCTTAAAATATTCATTTTATTCAATTTTATTTTAACTGGGGCACAGATATAAGGGAATATTTTTAGTTGAATAAGGAATAAAAATATTTGGTTATAAATCCTCAAGAATATTTATATCTTAAAATTGTTTTTATATTTCTGTTTCTATGACATTCAAATGGGCAAATTTTTTTCTAGAATTTAGACAGATTTACAAATAATTTTATATGTCTAGAAATTGAAAAATTAAAAGAAAAATACAACAATGAGAATGTGAATTGAACTTGAAAAATACCCTAATTGTGAAAACCAAGCTTTCATAATGTTATTTTAATGTTTTCTGATTTGCATTTTGGGAATTCTTGCCTTCACTGTGGTTTTTTTCCTTAGATTTTCTCTACATACTGTTCACAAAATTCAGTTAAAAGCTATTTTAGAGATTGTCTAGGGAAAGGGCTTTATGCTCAGTCATTGACTGTTACTTACATTGGTACAATTAGGGGTATTAAATTTGAGTTCATTGGATTTATGCTTCTCCCCACACAGGCTGACTATTGTAGCTGTTGCTGCTTGGAATACATATTGGCTTAATTAATCAGTACTATTTGGAATTTTGTGAAAATGCAAACTAATTATGAACTTTCCCTGATAAGAGACAATTTTGGCTCCTGATTATTTGCTTTTCCCTACATTTATATAACAGCAATCTCATGAAATCGAGCCTTAGACCAGCATGTTATTGATTTGCATTAGGCATGTGATTACCTCTGAATTGCTTTCCTTTCTGATATCCTCAGATGCAAAATCTTGAAAGAGAGCATGCAGTCAGACATTTATTTGATTCTGTTTGATAATTGTTTTTCCTCTCTGTTTCTGTTAGCATTATTTGTGGAAGACCATAGCAATGGGAGTTCTTGTCACAGAAATCTTGTGACCTCTGCGTTTGGTAGCTATAGACTGCAATGAGTTTTTCTCTTCATAGGGGAAGTTGAGAAGAGATTACTGCTACCCGCTACCCAAGCTCTGGTTTTCTTTACAAAGCTTCTGCATAAATGACAACTACATAGCTTCAGTGAGGGACCTAACTCTTGCTTGGAAGTGTGGCAGCAGAGTTGATGGTCATGGATTTAAGCTGCAGTCTCTCATCACTAATTTATTTATAGTAAACATTCTGGGAGTGACTTTTAGTGCTAGATTCTGTGTTAGACTCTGGTGTTGAAATATGTGTCAGCTATGGCCTCAGCTCTCAAGGCATTAGTTGTGTTTGTGTGTATTGTGTGTTTTCAGGGAGGTATTAGGTGTTGGTTGGAAGAATGAGGAAGGAGAGCAAGATTTGAGGAGAAAACAAACATGTACACGTACATGGTTTCATTGAATAATGTGCACTTCTGAAATGTCAATACACCCATCTGATTCAGTCATAATTGAATTAGAATCATCCTGAGTGGCAGTGGAAAACATTGAATATTTCTTTTCACACTGAAGCCAGAACTCTTGGGTACCATAACGAAGCAATATTGTTTGCTGGCTGTCACTTAAACTCACAAAGCACCTCTGTTTTATCATCTATAATGAATACAGACACAATATTCTGTTTTTTATATATATGTATATATCTTGAAAAATTATTGTGATGATGAAAAACAAAATGTAATACACACTGAATAATACATAGTAGATGGTAAGCACTAAATAAATGGCTATGTAAGCAGTGATTCCTCTGTTATCTTCATTATTACAATTTCTGCATAGGTTTTATTTCAGTGATTTTTATAGTAATGACTTTGCTTATTTTATAAAAATACTTCATGCCAAAGAGTACAAAGAAAACAAAATAAATCACCCCAAATTTTCAGAAACAACCAATGTTAACAGTTAGTGGAATTCATTTGGGTGAATTTTTTTTGTTTCTTCTTTGCACTTTTTGGTACTATTCAAGTTTAAAAGGAATAAGCATATACAATTATTATAATAGCTATAAAATAGTTATATGTGTTTTAAATTTCATACTCCAAAGTTTGGATATAGATAGAAGATACATAACTATATGTATGTTGAGAGAGAGAGCTAGCAGAATAGATAAAAAATAATTTTATAATAAAAGAATACTGTATCTGTTTTTTTAACTGGAAGTATTAAATTTATTTATGTGACTTCATTATTTCCTAAAAGGTCACATTTAAAAAAATTTTAAAAATATTAGAAGATTAAGTCATTATAATTTCTTTCTTAAATTTTAATTATATATATATCTATGAATAATTTGTGCATAAACATATATATGTAAGGTCAAGTCCTAAGAAAATTTATATACCTTAAGGAATTACTGCAAAACAAATACCTCCACAACTACCACTCAGAATAATATTTTTTGGTTTTTTTTCGCAACATAGATTACTTCTCCTTTATTTGTCCTCAAAGATACCCACTATTTGGAGTTTACTTTTCTTAATGTTTTGATATTTATATACCCACTCTGTGGCAGGCCAATAATGCCTTCTAAAGGCATTTCGGTGTCTTAATCCATGGAGCCTGACCTTCTTTGAAGTAGGACATTTGCAGATGTAGTTAAGAAATTTGAGGCCGGGCACAGTGGCTCACATCTGTAATCCCAGCACTTTGAGAGGCTGAGGCAGGTGGATTCACCTGAGGTCAGGAGTTCGAGACCAGCCTGGCCAACATGATGAAAACCCTGTCTCTACCAAAAATACAAAAGTTAGCCGGGCATGGTGGTGGCGCCTGTAATCCCAGCTACTCGAGAGGCTGAGGCAGGGAGAATCACTTGAACACAGGAAGTGGAGGTTGCAGTGAGCCAAGATCACACCATTGCACTCCAGCCTGGGTGACAGAGCAAGACTCTGTCTCAAAAAAGAAAAAAAAAAAAAAAGAAGAAGAAAGAAATTTGAGAGGAGATCATCCTGCGTTATCTGAGTGAGCCCTAAATGCCATCACAAGTGTCCTTGTAAAAAGGAGACAGAGGGAGCAGAAGGCAATGGGACCTAGCAGCACATCAAAAAGCTTATCCACCATGATCAAGTGGGCTTCATCCCTGGGATGCAAGGCTGGTTCAATATACACAAATCAATAAATGTAATCCAGCATATAAACAGAACCAAAGACAAAAACCACATGATTATCTCAATAGATGCAGAAAAGGCCTTTGACAAAATTCAACAATGCTTCATGCTAAAAACTCTCAATAAATTAGGTATTGATGGGACGTATTTCAAAATAATAAGAGCTATCTATGACAAACCCACAGCCAATATCATACTGAATGGGCAAAAACCCTAGAAGAAAACCTAGGCATTACCATTCAGGACACAGGCATGGACAAGGACTTCATGTCTGAAACACCAAAAGCAATGGCAACAAAAGACAAAATTGACAAATGGGATCTAATTAAACTAAAGAGCTTCTGCACAGCAAAAGAAACTACCATCAGAGTGAACAGGCAACCTACAAAATGGGAGAAAAGTTTCGCAACCTACTCATCTGACAAAGGGCTAATATCCAGAATCTACAATGAACTCAAACAAATTTACAAGAAAAAAACAAACAACCCCATCAAAAAGTGGGCGAAGGACATGAACAGACACTTCTCAAAAGAAGACATTTATGCAGCCAAAAAACACGTGAAAAAATGCTCACCATCACTGGCCATCAGAGAAATGCAAATCAAAACCACAATGAGATACCATCTCACACCAGTTAGAATGGCAATCATTAAAAAGTCAGGAAACAACAGGTGCTGGAGAGGATGTGGAGAAATAGGAACACTTTTACACTGTTGGTGGGACTGTAAACTAGTTCAACCATTGAGGAAGTCAGTGTGGCAATTCCTCAGGGATCTAAAACTAGAAATACCATTTGACCCAGCCATCCCATTACTGGGTATATACCCAAAGGACTACAAATCATGCTGCTATAAAGACACATGCACATGTATGTTTATTGCGGCACTATTCACAATAGCAAAGACTTGGAACCAACCCAAATGTCCAACAATGATAGACTGGATTCAGAAAATGTGGCACATATACACCATGGAATACTATGCAGCCATAAAAAATGATGAGTTCATGTCCTTTGTAGGGACATGGATGAAATTGGAAATCATCATTCTCAGTAAACTATTGCAAGAACAAAAAGCCACACACCGCATATTCTCACTTATAGGTGGGAATTGAACAATGAGAACACATGGACACAGGAAGGGGAACATCACACTCTGGGGACTGTTGTGGGGTGGGGGGAGGGGGGAGGGATAGCACTGGGAGATATACCTAATGCTAGATGACGAGTTAGTGGGTGCAGCGCACCAGCATGGCACATGTATACATATGTAACTAACCTGCACATTGCGCACATGTACCCTAAAACCTAAAGTATAATAATAATAAATAAAAAAAGATAAAAAACAATAAAGTTATTAAATTAGACTATTAAAAAAAAAAGAAGGCAATGGGACAATGGAAACGGAGAAGTTTGAAGATGCTGTGATGCAGGCTTTGAAAATGGAGGAAGGCCCACAGGATGGAAGAGGCCATGAACGGATTATCTTTTGGAGTCTCCAGTGAGAATACAGCCCTTCTGCCACCTTGACTTTAGGTCAGTGAAACGAATGTTGCACTTCTGGTCTCTTTAACTGAGAGAGAATAAATTTCTCTTGTTTTAAATCACCAAGTTTGTGATAAGTTGTCACAACAGCCCCAGGAAACAAATACACACTGTTTTATTTTCTTTTATTGCTTAACATTATGCATGTGAGATTGACATATGTTGTTACATGTAGTTCTAATTTGTTCATTTTCATTGCTGAATAGTATTCAGTAGGCAATTTTTAAAATTCATCCTTTTTTTAAAAAACAAATAATGCTGCTATGAACATCCTTGCTTGTATCTTGTGGTATAAATATGTAAGTGAGTAGCTGCATCCATTTACTTTTTCTCTAGCAGTCTATGAGAATTTCCCTTGTTCTGTATCTTCATTTGTAATTGTTATTGTTAGTCTTTTAATGTTAGACAAACTAGTATGTGTAGAATGGTATGTCATTACAGTTTCAATTTAAATTTCTCTAACAAATAATGAGCTGTTTTCATCAGAACTGAGACTAGTGTGAAGCAAGAGAGGCATCTAGGGTACACAGTTTAAGGATGTATTTATTCCCTTTCCTTTCTGTCCTTGATTGTGATGCATTATTTCTACCTTATCAAACAAAAAGTGTAATAGGTATGCAATTGATTTTTGCTTTTTATACATTTGTTATAAATCCAGTCACTTTACTAAACTGGCTTTTATTTCTAACTGTTTGTAGATAATTTTTGACATTTGTACCTGCAAAATAGCATTTACCTTTCCTTTGCAATATTTACAAATTTAACTTCTTTTAATTGCCTTATCACACTAGCTGGGGCCACTAGAAATCTTTTATACTTCCTTTGATGTCTATAGAAATTGTAGTGATGTCCTCTCTTTTGTTAATTTCTCACACTGGTAATTTCTGGTCTCTCTTTCTGTCTCACTGTTTATCTTTCTGTCACTCTCTTCTCCTCTTTCTCCATGTGTATGTATGTATGTGTGTGTGTGTCTGTATAAAATAATTTAAATATACAGATAGTCCTTGACTTAATGATGATTTGATTTACAATTTTTCAACTTTACAATGCTGCAAAACAATCACAATTTCAACATAATGTACCATATTCAATACATTACATGAGAGATTCAACACTTTCTTATAAAATAGGCTTTCTGTTAGATAATTTTGCCCAACTGTAGGCTAATGTTGGTGCTCTGAACATGTTTAAGGTAGGCTAGGCTAAGCTATGATGTTTGGCAAGTTAGGCGTATTAAATGCATGTTCTACTTATGATATCTTCAATTTATATTGGGCTTATCAGGATGTAACCCTATCATAAGTTGAGGAACCTCTGTACTATAATTAGGTAATTATAAAGAGATTCATTATTTTTTTCCAGGAAAAACATTTTTGGTGGTGATTTTTCTCTTATATGTCTGCTGTATTAGTCAGTTTTCAAATTACTATAAAAATACTACCTCAGACTGGGTAATTTATAAATTAAAATGATTTACTTGATTCACAGTTCTGCATGGCTGGGGAGGCCTCAGGAAACATACAATCACGGCAGAAGGTAAAGGAGAAGCAAGGCATATCTTATATGGCAGCAGGAGAGAAAGCAGGAAAAACTGCCACTTTTTTTTTTTTTTGAGACAGTCTTGCTGTGTAGCCCAGACTGGAGTGCAGTGGTGTGATCTCGGCTCACTGCAACCCCTGCCTCCTGGGTTCAAGTGATTCTGTGTCTCAGCCTCCCGAGTAGCTGAGATTACAGGTGTGTGCCACTACACCCAGCTAATTTTCTATATTTTTAGTAAAGATGGGGTTTTGCCATGTTGGCCAGCTGGTTTTGAACTGCTAATCTGAAGTGATCCACCCACCTCAGCCGCCCTAAGTGCTGGGATTACAGGTATGAGCCACTGCACTGGACAAAGCTGCCACTTTTAAAGCCATCAGATCTCATGACAACTCCCTCACTATCACCAGAATAGCATGGAGAAAACCACCCCCATGATCCAATTACTTCCCACCAAGTCCTTCCTTCAACACATGGAGATTACAATTAGAGATGAGATTTGGGCAGGGACACAGTGCCAAACCATATCATCCTCATTTTTTTTTCAATAATTTCTTCATCATATCTCGTCATGTATTTATTTACATGTACTTTTAAATTGAGTACTAGGCATTATATATAAAAAACTGAAAGTAATTTGAGGCCCTGGAAATGTTAACATTCTCTAGAGAGGAATTACATTTGCTCTTTGCAGTAAGCTAAAGGCACTAGCAGGTTACTTTAATGCACCCATAAGTGTACAGATAATTGGACACTAGTTTTATGTCCCTGAGTGGGCTGGTCTTTATCGAGTGTAGTCCTTGCCCCCAACTCAAAGCCTGGAGGGTACTGTACTCCAATTCTCCCCACCACATTCCCTTGCACACTCACACAGTTAACACAGTTACATGCATTTGGCTGCCAAAAGTATTCCTTAGTTTTGCAATCTATTTTTTAACTTCCTAGAATCAGTAAAAATCTTGAGCTGAAAAGTGATGCTCAATGCCAAGCTCATCTATTGTATCTGGGCTTTGCAATTTTCCATTGCTTTGTTAACACTTAGTGTCTTGAAGAAAATTTTGTTGTTGTGTTCCATGGGAGAGTTGATATCAATTACAAATCTGCAGTTACTGGTAGAAGTTCCTGTGGTTTCTATTTTACCTTCAGATTTTACTTTTAGACTGCTTGTCTACATCTTTTTATAACAGATCATGTTGTCAGGACAGTTTTTTTTTTAATTCTCTTCTGCAACCTCTGGAGTTTTGTAACTTGCATTATTCTTATTTTACCAAAATTTATGCTTTTTATTCTATAGTCTGCAAGAAGTTTTCTTTAGTTGCTTAATCTTTGTGCTGTACTTATAGGACTTATTGTTCATCTGTCATTTCATAAAATGTCTCTATTTACTTTATCCTTATTTTGGCCCATTCTTTGGCTAGATTTTTGCGGTGATGTTATCTGAGACCTTTTATGTCTATTTGTTGCTTGAATGACCATTTTGGTTTTACATAATTTTTTTCAGCCATCCTCTTATTTTCTTAAGAATGTCCCAGTAACATGTTTCCCCTATAAATCTATATCCAAATCCTTTCTTGTTTTAAGGAATCACTACATGATAGTGAAATTTTAATTCTCTTTTATTCCAATTTGAGTTATCAATGTCAGTGCCAATTATTCTTATTAAAGATATTGCCTGCACTCTTCACGTATTGTCTTGTTTATAATGACTTGAATCTTTTTGTTTATTAACATACATAGCTACACACTCCCCAGAGGAATAGGGAACTCACATATGCAAAAGAAAATCCATGGGAACACCCACAACACAATTTATCCATCATCCAGAATTACTGAGTAAAGGCTCTTGGAATAAGAGTTTTCAACACAAATAGAATATGAAAAACTATAATATGCATACAAAATGTGAGAGGACTTGGACATTTAGAGAAGGACTTCTGGTCGAAAACTAATGTGTAGACTAACTGGAAGAAAAGATATAGGTGGAATTGATGAGCATAAAATTATTAAATAGAAAACAAAAAATATAGGAGTACATGATAAATATTTTCAAAGTATGATATTTGAAAAGGCCAATACAATACACTTTTGACAATTTCCAAAAAAAATAGAAAGAAGGAAGAAAATTTTTAAAATAGAAAAAGATAGTACACCTACAGATATGAAGAAATTTTAAAATCTCAAGCTGTAGTCATTAAATATGATTATTATCTGAATTTTAAATGCATGCACTCTTTGACTCACCCTTTGACTCTTTTTGTTACCATCTCTAGCAGATGCTTAGCGGTCTAATAGGATCAGTAACAGCACAGCACCATTGCCAAGCCACATGGAAGCATGAAGCAAAAGAAAACCTCAGTGATATTGATTTTGTCTTAATTTACAATGTTAATATGTTGTTCATCATGGATTTTCTGCATTAGTTTTGGTTTAATAAAATATTACATTATCATTTACCTTGATTACTGAGTTTATTTGACATCCATTTAAGTTTCTCACCTGAGGCAGCAAGGTCTTCATGTTCTTCACTCTGAGTCTGGACCTGCACAAGGCCTAAAAATTTTACATTTATGTCCACTTAGGCAGTCGAGGTTTTGCCTTCTAAGTTTCTCTATAGCTCGCTACAAAGAAATGGTGTTGATGTAGGGAGAGGGCTACATTCTTGCAGTGCTAGTTCCAGGAAGATGCCTATGTGCCCCTGATAGCACTACAGAGTTTAGCAATTTCTGCCTTCATTGCTTATTTTACTTTTTCTCTTCCTCAGTTTGTTTCCCTTCCAGACAACCAGGTCATGGGCACTGGAACTAGATGAATAAGGATTGAAAGCCCACTTATGTAACCTTGAATGAGTTATTTTACTTGTCTAAGTCTCAATTTTCTTATATATTAAGTGAGGATAATTTTTAATTTATAAGATTCTTATATAAATAAATATATACAGAAAGTCCATCATACACCTAGTCCACTGCATGGACTTAATAAATGTCATTTATTTTTTCTACTCTATTTCTGCTTCCCATTCTTCAACTTACTACTACAAAGCTAATCCATTATCTAGTATATAGTAGAAATTGAAAAAAATTGAAATGCATTTCTTTTATTGCTATAATCACAAATATGTTACATAGACCTACCTCAGTGCTAGAGTTCGTCCATTGAGTTGGTTCAGTTATGTTTAATATTAGTTTAATATTTCAAACATAGCAACAAAAAGTTTATTAGTTACTTATAATAGGTGGAGGAAAGTAATCAATAGGCTTCTTAGAAACACTCTGATTCCTGATTTAAACCCCAATCTTCAGTGAAATTGTTTTGATAATGTATACAATTTCAGAAATTTATATTTTTGCTTCTAAAATCTCAATGTATTTAGTTAAGAGAAATAAAAATAACTTTAGCTGACTTTATAATATATAAAGTTTATTTTAAACCTTTGCCTTTAAATGAAAAAAATAATGTTATTAAAGGTTTTATATTTTTCTGTATATAACATCAGGCTAATTTTCACTAGACTATAAATATTCTTATGTGGACAGGCAAATCGGTACTGACTATACAATAGATTTTCTTTTCTATGGATTGTGCTTAAATTCCATCAGTTTAGAACAAACACATTTAATTAAAGCCAATAAATTCAGGTGTTCTACGATTGTTATACTTGTTTGTTTTCAATGAAAAATAGCCAGACCTGTTCACTGGGGCTTGTTGTAATTATGGATTTTAATGTGAATAAGCTATCATCTGATGTTCCACCAAGAAAATGTTTTTCCATTTTAAAGAGCTTTAAGATTTGTTATTTGAGCTACTGTCTTTTGAATAATGGCTGAGAGAACAGTTTTTTTTTTTTTTTCAATTACACATGTATTTCTTCATCTATTTAGAGGCTCTGAGATCAGACTAGATTAAAAACACACACACACATTTGTCTCAGGTAATGGTGGAAAGTTACCTCCTTGGTGACTGCAGTATGCAAGATTGTGTGTGGTTTGGTTTTTAATCTTTCATTTCTTTCCAACATGAAAATAAATAACCTTCCCAGGCAAGAAAAAAACATTGTACTTGGGGAGTTGCTTTTGATCAAAGAAAGGGGTAATAGTTCCTTCCTGAAAATGGTGACAAGAATGAAAAATGGAAAGAAAGATCCATTTTAACTAGAAGTAATGATTTTGGGGGAGGAATCGGGAGAGTATATGTGAGGAAACAAGGAAGGAAACTGAGAGCAACAGTCACTGATGCCAGTTTGTGAAAGGGATGATGTTGACCAACATGCCTTGAGGCCATATCAGAAGATTTTAGTTTTCATATAAAATATTTATATTTCCATCATTTTTTTCCTATATTACTAGGGCAATCAAAAGAAGAATTTTGGCTTTGTACAGAATTTTCCTATGTGTTGATGAAGTAAAAATGCCAAGTATATTCACATTCTCAAGGTTTTACTGAGAATAAAGTTTATACCTAGAAATGATTTTAATACAAGCAATGGGATGTTCTAGGAAAACAAAACAGAGAGAGATGGTCTAACAGGAATGATGCAGCAGAATTAACATAAAGGCTGATATGCTTTGGTTCTGTGTCCCCACCCATTCCCACGTGTTGAGGGCGGAAAGTGATGGGATTATGGGGAGGTGGTTTCTCCCATGCTGCTCTCGTGATAGTGAGTGAGTCTCATGAAATCTTTTGGTTTATAAAAGAGGCAACTTTTTCCTGTGCTCCTGCTTCTCTCTCTCCTGCCACCTTGTGAAGAAGGTGCCTGCTTCTCCTTCACCTTCCGTGGTGATTGTCAGCTTCCTGAGGCCTCCCCAGCCATGCAGAACTGTGAGTCAATTAAACCTCTTTCCGTCATAAACTACCCAGCCTCAGGCAGTTCTTGACAGCAGTGCAAAAACGGACTAATACAAACGGAAAAGATATTATCAATTTTATCCTCCCCAGAACTTTCATGTTTTCACTAGATTTATGAGATATATTTTTCAATCTCCTTGAAAATCAACACAAGCCCTTCATGATCCAGTCTCATTCTAAAATAATGTATTTGTTTTATATTGACAACATGACAATTTCAACAAAATTAATGGCTTCAGCAACATAAAGTATTACCTCACACTTCTGTAGGTCCGAAGTCTGAGTGGGCTCAACCAGCTCCCCTGGTTCAACATCTGGCAAGGTCCAAACGAAGGTGACAATCAACAGGGATCTTATTGGGAAGTTCTGGTAGGAGTACATTTCCAGGTTTATTAAGGTTGTTGGCAGAATTTAGTTGTTTGCAGTTGTATCAGCATTCCCAGTATCTTGTACAGTTGTAGGTCATTGTTTTCTTGCCTGTGTCAACTGGTGGTTGCTGGTGTCAGCTCCTAGTAACCTGTCTCCAGACTAGCTATGTGAGCCTCTACATCCCAAAACCAGCAATGACGCCTCCGAACTTTCTCAGGTGGAATCTTTCTAATTTCTCCCTCTGCCAAGCCTCTCTTTCTCCAGCTGAAGAATGTTCTCTGCTCCTAAAGGGTCATATGATTAGATTGGGTTCACCTGGATACTTAAAGCTGCTCGCCCTATTTTAAGGTTTATAACCTTAGTTACAGCTACAAAGTCCATTTTGCTATATTCACAGATTCCAGGAATGAGGATGTGGACATCTTTGGGAGGCTACTGCGCATACCACAAATACTAATCTCGCAATAATCTGTTTATGGCCTATTTTTTGGCCATTACTTCACTGAAATTCATACTCTGCATTTTGTTAAATATTCACTCTCTGAGCTGAAGCACAATAATACAGAAAAACCTAGATGATTCAAAATGAAAAACATGTTGATAGAGTAAAAAGAATATCAGAAATCATTGGTTTTTGAGACTAATGTGCAAAAGTTTACTTTTCCATATTTTTTGATAGTATTTTTTGCTTGTTTTTAATTGTGGTATACTTCAGATACGGTGAAATGCACAGATTTTAAGTCATTATTCAGTGACTTCTGATAAAAATATATGATTGAGCAACCCACAGCCCACAGAACATCGACATTACCCCAGAAATTTCTCATGCCACATGCCAGTCAATTCCTGTCACCCTCCAGCCATTACTCTTGTTTCTGTCACTACAGATTGATCTTGCCCATTCTGAAACTTTATATGGATGTGATCATACAATACATACTTTTGGTGTCTTTTTTTGTAGTACTTTTGAGTAGTTTTCAATTATTTGACTATATCACAGCTTTTTACAATCCATTCTCCAATTTTAGGGGCCTTTGAGTTCTCTTCAATTTGGGGTTATCGAGAATAATTATACTGTTATCTTTATTACTGCTAGGCTTGACAATATTTCATAACATGTATTCTTAGAATAATGTACAATTTATTTATTTAAGCAGTCATATTGATTTTTAGGTAAATATTTTTTAAGATTACCTGCCCACAAACATAAACTACCTATTGAGCCCTGCTTGTATTTTGATAGGCATATGCACATATACACTCAGAGTTAAATGTGGCCACTTTAAATGACTTCTGCCATTCTCATAAAATAATTAGCAGATTATCCAGTTTACAAACTTGATGACATTGCTATATAAGATACTGGAAAACAAATTCCATTATATAATATTTACAGAGATAAGTTTTTGAAATTGATAAGCCACTTTTCCAGGATTTTTTATGCTAAGTACAGTTGTTTGGATAAGGACATTCTTGTAGATACCTGGCTTCATAACGAATACAAGCAATTTATCATAACATACCCACAGTTAATTTTTTTCTTCACTTTTGCCCTACAATGGGTGCTCTTAAATTCCTTTGTAATACCTTTAAAGGCACAGAAGTAAGAAATGGAGAGAAAAATAAGCCTGAGAAGTCTTTGGGCTCCAAAATCTTTTCTCTTGGTAACCATAGCACTCGTGACTCAATAAAATGATAAAAAGACTTCATATTTTGGGGTTAAAAAACTTGAATATGTTAGTTTTTCTGACAAAGACAATCATATACGACAATTACTAAATCAGGATATTAACCTAAAACTATCATCTCAGGATAACAACAATTATGTATTTTGCTGTTGAAACTTTAGATTCTTTGTTGCTGTCATTGTTCCTTAAGGAAAACCTATCTGTCCTTGTGCCCCACTAGCACTCCACATCTTTGGTAGACATGAGTTTACATTTTTTTGAGCTTTATTATTATTATTATTATTATACTTTAAGTTTTAGGATACATGTGCACAATGTGCAGGTTAGTTACATATGTATACATGTGCCATGTTGGTGTGCTGCACCCATTAACTCACCATTTAGCATTAGGTATATCTCCTAATGCTATCCCTCCCCCCTCCCCCCACCCCACAACAGTCCCCAGAGTGTGATGTTCCCCTTCCTGTGTCCATGTGTTCTCATTGTTCAATTACCACCTATGAGTGAGAACATGTGGTGTTTGGTTTTTTGTCCTTGCAATAGTTTACTGAGAATGATGATTTCCAATTTCATCCATGTCCCTACAAAGGACATGAACTCATCATTTTTTTATGGCTGCATAGTATTCCATGGTGTATATGTGCCACATTTTCTTAATCCAGTCTATCATTCTTGGACACTTGGGTTAGTTCCAAGTCTTTGCTATTGTGAATAGAGCCACAATAAACATACGTGTGCATGTGTCTTTATAGCAGCATGATTTATAATCCTTTGGGTATATACCCAGTAATGGGATGGCTGGGTCAAATGGTATTTCTAGTTCTAGATCCCTGAGGAATCGCCACACTGACTTCCACAATGGTTGAACTAGTTTACAGTCCCACCAACAGTGTAAAAGTGTTCCTATTTCTCCACATCCTCTCCAGCACCTGTTGTTTCCTGACTTTTTAATGATTGCCATTCTAACTGGTGTAAGATGGTATCTCATTGTGGTTTTGATTTGCATTTCTCTGATGGTCAGTGATGATGAGCATTTTTTTGTGTGTTTTTTGGCTGCATAAATGTCTTCTTTTGAGAAGTGTCTGTTCATATCCTTCACCCACTTTTTGATGGGTTGTTTGTTTTTTCTTGCAAATTTGTTGGAGTTCATTGTAGATTCTGGATATTAGCCCTTTGTCAGATGAGTAGGTTGCGAAAATTTTCTCCCATTCTGTAGGTTGCCTGTTCACTCTGATGGTAGTTTCTTTTGCTGTGCAGAAGCTCTTTAGTTTAATTAGATCCCATTTATCAATTTTGTCTTTTGTTGCCATTGCTTTTGGTGTTTTAGACATGAAGTCCTTGCCCATGCCTACGTCCTGAATGGTATTGCCTAGGTTTTCTTCTAGGGTGTTTATGGTTTTAGGTCTAACATTTAAGTCTTTAATCCATCTTGAATTAATTTTTGTATAAGGTGTAAAGAACGGATCCAGTTTCAGCTTTCTACATATGGCTAGCCAGTTTTCCCAGCACCATTTATTAAATAGGGAATCCTTTCCCCATTGCTTGTTTTTGTCAGGTTTGTCAAAGATCAGATAGTTGTAGATATGTGGCATTATTTCTGAGGGCTCTGTTCTGATCCATTGGTTTATATCTCTGTTTTGGTACCAGTACCATGCTGTTTTGGTTACTGTAGCCTTGTAGTATAGTTTGAAGTCAGGTAGCGTGATGCCTCCGTCTTTGTTCTTTTGGCTTAGGATTGACTTGGTGATGTGGGCTCTTTTTTGGTTCCATAGGAACTTTAAAGTAGTTTTTTCCAATTCTGTGAAGAAAGTCATTGGTAGCTTGATGGGGATGGCATTGAATCTGTAAATTACCTTGGGCAGTATGGCCATTTTCATGATATTGATTCTTCCTACCCATGAGCATGGAATATTCTTCCATTTGTTTGTATCCTCTTTTATTTCCCTGAGCAGTGGTTTGTAGTTCTCCTTGAAGAGGTCCTTCACATCCCTTGTAAGTTGGATTCCTAGGTATTTTATTCTCTTTGAAGAAATTGTGAATGGGAGTTCACTCATGATTTGGCTCTCTGTTTGTCTGTTATTGGTGTATAAGAATGCTTGTGATTTTTGTACATTGATTTTGTATCCTGAGACTTTGCTGAAGTTGCTTATCAGCTTGAGGAGATTTTGGGCTGAGACGATGGGATTTTCTAGATATACAATCATGTCATCTGCAAACAGGGACAATTTGACTTTCTCTTTTCCTAATTGAATGCCTTTTATTTCCTTCTCCTGCCTGATTGCCCTGGCCAGAACTTCCAATACTATGTTGAGTAGGAGTGGTGAGAGAGGGCATCCTTCGAATCCAGGAACACATCAAAAAGCTTATCCACCATGATCAAGTGGGCTTCTTCCCTGGGATGCAAGGCTGGTTCAACATACAAAAATCAGTAAATGTAATCCAACATATAAACAGAACCAAAGACAAAAACCACATGATTATCTCAACAGATGCAGAAAAGGCCTTTGACAAAATTCAACAACGCTTCATGCTAAAAACTCTCAATAAATTAGGTATTGATGGGACGTATCTCAAAATAATAAGAGCTATCTATGACAAACCCACAGCCAATATCATACTGAATGGACAAAAACTGGAAGCATTCCCTTTGAAAACTGGCACAAGACAGAGTTTACATTTTTATCACTACTCTTCTGCTTGAAGAGCATGCTTTAACATTTCTTATAGTGCTTTTCTGGTGGTAACGAATTCTTTCACCTATTATTTTAACCTTATTAAAGTGTTAATTTTGCCTTTTGAAGATTATTTTCACTGGATATATAATTCTGAAATGACTTATTATTTCTTCTCTATACTTTAAATAATTTTTAGATTTTCATTTAGCTTACATTTGTTCTGATGAGAAGTCAGAAGTATTTTTTACCATTATTCCCTTTTCTATTATGTGCCGTTTCTCCTGCCTACAATTAAGAATTTTGAATTGTGTTATTTTGTTGATATTCTACATCTCTCCACTGTTCTTCCATCTTTTCTTCTAAATCCTTGGACATATTTTAATACCAGCTTAATAATGCTTGTTTTTATTCTTAACAACATCCTGGCTATCTTAGGTCTGTTTCTATTGCTTATTTTTCTCCTAATTTTCTCATAGTTTTCCACTATTTATGCATGTTTAATAATTGTTTTTATTTTATATTTGACATTTTTCATATTATATTATTTAGGTTCTAGACTTCTGTCTTTGGTAGAAGTGTGTTGAATTTTATTTTGAGCAGACAGTTAATTTACTGGCACATTAGTTTGATCCAGTTGGTGTTTATTTTTAAGTTTTTAAGGCTGATTTTAGAGTATTTCTTCTGATAGGAGTAGATGAGCCCTACTTTGGAAGCTGACTTTCCTGAATTCTTATTTAAACACTGGGAGATGCTTAGTGAGTCTTTTCACTTTGGGTAGTTGAAACTCTAATGGCTCTCAACATTGTTGAACCAGTGAAATCCTCGTTCAGCTCATTGCCTCTCAGAAACTGTTCTCTGTGTGGCCTTCTGAAATCTTACTCTGTACATGCGTAATATGTTGTTCACTCAAAAAATTCAAGAAGACTTCATTTGTAGATTTTTAGATCTCTTTCTCAGTTTGACTCTTTCTTCTCTGGAATCTTCTTTATAAATTCCAGCCACCTCAGCTGCATCCTACAATCTGTTTCTCCATTAAGAAAAATTGCTACTATCTATTTAGGCTCCTCTTTCCTTTTCTGCAGTTTTGGAAGTAGCCTTATATAAAAGGCCAGCTTTAAATTTGGAGTTCACTTCAAGGATCATGACTCTATGCTGTGTGTTGTACATTGCTTTAAAATGGGCACATCATACATTTTGTCTAGTTTTATAGTTGTTTACAGCAGAAGAATCAGTCTGAAATCCATTATTTTATTATGGCCAGAACCAGAAGTCAAGCACTCTGTTTTTTAAAAAAGCACATATTGTGTACCTGCTATCTTCCACGTACCATACCAGGTGTGTTCAAATACATAGTCAAGTCAGCTTTTACTATTTGTTGTTCCCCATGAAGGGCTTACATTTTATATTTTTTTCAGAGAGAGGGCTTAGGCAGATTTTTATTCAATATCTATGCATTTGCTCATGCTGACTATTTCTGGTATATTTTTACATACTTCCTAAATACTGTTTGTCTTGCAAGATTTATGGCACTTCTTTTTTGCATGTTTTTCTAATTCATCTCCAAAATCAACCTTTCCCAACTTCATTTGTTCATAAGATACTTTTAAATTCACCTCTGTTATAGCATTTACCCTGTTGAATTATAGCTATCTCTGTATGTGTTATAAAAACCTTGCAAAATTTTAGGCTGCAACTGCCACTTTTTCATCTTTGTAACTCAGCTTGTCACAGTTGCAAGTGCACATATTAGGCCATTTCTAAGGGTTCGTTATACTGAATACATGCTACCTAATTTAAGTCATATAATAATCTTGTGAGGTATATAGTATAATTATCATTATGTTTAATAAACGAATTGGGTCTCAGATAAGTTAATTATTTATTCTAATTTACTAGTGTCTAATTTACTAGCTTGAATTCTGAATTCAAGCTCCATGTTTCCAACTCCAAATTTAGTAATCATCACTATACCACATTTATCATGCATTGCCTTCACTCTTGTTAGCCCGACAAATAGGAAAATAATACAATAATCCTTAAATATCAGTACTATCTCATACAATTTCATATAACTCATACAATTTTAATCACAATTGAAAAGGTCTACACAGCTTAATTAGTCTAACTCCCCATTCAATGGCCATATTTTCTCTAAAGTATTTCTAACCATAAGACTCTGTTTTGACCCTTCTGTTTGTGTCCCCCATCCCTTAAAACAATTCATGTATGATAATAATTATTAATTCCTTATAGTAGTTTACATATGCCATCCTAAAACTTGTATCCACCATTTCTTTCTTCACCCTTAATGGCTGTATAAAATTTGTCTCTTGGTCATTCATTGGCAAGCCTTCAAATATTTGATAACAACTCTAATGTTGCCTTAAGTCCTCTTTCTTTCAAGCTAAGCATCTTTAGTTGCTTTTCTTTGCTCTTATTCTTAGATTGGTTTCTACTCTTTACATGAAATATTTTCTGTTTGTGGCCCAGATTTTAAGAAATCTAAAACTATAAAACATACTGTCCTGTATGATCACAGTAATCTGTGAGGCCATTATTATCTTAGGTGTTATTACAAAGCTCTTACTTTCCCTTTCCAGGATGAACAACATAACAACATGAATAAAGAAAATTTTCCTTCTGGTAACTAGAAGAGTTAGAGTAACTATGATTTACAGATGAAAACCTAGGGCCAGAGCCTTCCTGTAGAACATTAGACTTCCTTTTCAAGAGGTGGCCCCCTATATAATATTTTTAAATTATCTGCCCTCTTCCTTCAATTCTGTCACTCTGTTATGCTCTGTTGAAAAGAGGCAGTGAAGGAATTATATTTGGAAATATGCCCCATATTTTTTCTGGTCACTGGAATGCAGAGGTGAATATGGATTTTATGAGTCTGTAGAGTTAGGGAGTGCATATTTTCAGTAATTAATTCTACATACTTAAAAATAGCTCTCACTGTAAATCAACAGCTGAATGGTGGGAGTTGGACATAATGGAGAAAATATGGACTAAAGAGATTATGAATAGGTATTGTAGAGAATCCATATTTTAATTGAGTGAATTAGGTAAACTCTTGGATGGACTAAAAGGTTAGGCTCTGGTTGGATGTGGTTTTCCATTAAGTTCCAGAAATATGTCAACTCCCGATTTACAACAAAGGCCCAGATTCACAAAAAGGGAAAGGCACCTCCTTCCCTACTTAGTAGAAGAAACTAATATTGCCATCAGACAATCCATATGCCATTATTTTGTTATATTACTCAGGCTATAATAGGCAGTGAACTTTCAATAATATATCACCTGATCTTTTGGTGTTTATATTAGAAACCTGTAATCTTTCTCTGATAAAGAGAATGAGCCCATGAGCTGATATACCTGACAAATGTGTAAAGGCAGGGGCAGTGCCCAGGTGTCCCTGAGAAGTCTATCTCTGCCACTACTTTCTCAGAGCCCCGGAGGGTACATATCTCATGCAAGCACACACTTGCACTCACGTGTGTGCATGTTTACCCTCTGGATTAGCCCAGTTCTCCATTCACCTTTAGTTTTGCCTCATATTTGGGGAGTTCAGATTAGAAAACTGATCTAATCCATCCACATTTCTGGCATCCCTAAGCTTATATGGGATCAATGACCTCATGATCCTTTAGATTTATTATTAATATCTGAGTATTTACTTTCAAGGGTTAATTAACCAAGGTGAAATCTTAAAACCTTCAGCTAAAGATATACTACATGACAGGCATACAATTTTGGAACTGCTTTGTTATGAACCTATACAAGGTAAATTGGCAGTGGTCACATATTAAAGTGGCTGCTTGAACAAACCTTAATGGCACAGCTTCCATCTCAGGACTTACTAAGATCCAGTGGTTGCTTAAAGAGAAATTAGTTTGTTTGCTATAATTTGTTGAGGAAATCTCCAATACAATATGCCATTAGAATGCACATATTTCTTATAAGATACCTGTGGTAAAACTCTTCATGTCATCCTAAACTGGAGAACGTACTGAAATTAGCTTGCATCATGGAAGTTTAGATGCAGCTGAAAATTCAGAGACAATTGTTTTATCTTAAAAGCTATTTTCACTTTTCCATTGCCACATTTAAAAGTTAAGGTTTATAGAGAAATATTCTCGAGTGATTATGGAACAAGTGCAGGAAAATAGAAGAATAAAAATATGTATTTCAAGGCATCAATTCTAATTCCGCTTCTAAAAATAGTCAGTGTGCAAAGCTGCGGTTGCTGGGGGATTGCTTCAATGAAGCTGCATCATCACCATCAACTACATTTTCAGGATCCAAAATCTTCACAGATATACTTTATTTTTTAATATTATAGAGGAAGAAAGTGTAATAGTTTGGTGGGAATTTCTTCCAATGTATGATATAGGAAGGTAGACAAATTAGCATCTGCCTGTGCTATGATGATCACAGGAACAATCTTGCAACTGACAATGCCAAGAAATTACTGTCCTTCAATAATGTCAAGCTTTAAATTTTTGATTACCAAAATTTCAGTAGCAAATATTGCAATCAAAATTGAATTTCATAACACTTTGGATTCATTCTACGATAGTAATATTCAGCTTCAGGTGAATAATGATGTTGATACTCAGCCTTTCAGTGTTCAGCCAAATATTTATTTGGTGCTTCTCTACTTTATATATATTTGCAGATTTAAAAATATTTTTTCTGCTGTGTATCATCATAACTGATACACATACACATATATACAAACAAAATCTTATGGAAGGCAAATGCAAACATATACACAAAGAACATGTTACAGGAAAAGGTGAAAAAAGAAAACATTCAAAGCAGAGATCATTACATAGATGACAAAACTCAAACTAAACATATCTTCACTGTTATATGTAATGAAATAAAATTAATAATTAAAGCAAAAGACTTATGTTGGACAAGAAAAAATGTGTTGATAATTCTGTTAGCTCCACCCAAATCCTTTATCTGACTTTCGGTACTTTGTTCTGTGCTCCAGGAGGTGAACTCCTAAGACTTTATCATTCAGGTTCCTCTGCCAGCTAGCTCATTGTTGAACTGGATTAATGTAAGGCACTGGCAGTGGGTCAGATGGCAGAAGGAGAGAGAGAGAGAGAAATCCTGATATCTATTCCCTACTTTCTTCCTAATTCTGCATGAATATAGTTGCTACCAGATAAATCTTCTCCACAGCACCAGCTCTTCCTAGGCTTCAATAATGCAAATTATACACCTTGTCCCTTTAGGTCTAGGGATGGTAACAGCGTTTCACTGTTCCTGGTGTCTGAGTATTACAGAATCCTTTGCTGGGGTTTTAAATCCTGCTCTAACTGAGGTAAGTAGTCCATTCACCAAAGTGTCTATTGTGGACTATTGAAGCAGATTTCTTTTTCTTTTCTTTCTTTCTTTTTTTAATAATAGTGAAGGGTCACTGTGTTGCCCAGGATGGTCTCGAACTCCTAGGCTCAAGTGATCTCCCTCCTTGGCCTCCCAAAATGCTGGGATTACAGGTGTGAGCCACCATACCAAGCCTGAAGCAGATTTCTGTTTTATACAAGGGTCCCAATTAATGTAGAAGCTATTACAAAATGGGGTATGTAAGAATATCTCTTTCTTAGGGAATAACAGGTAGCTATACCTTGTACTGCCTACCACACAGAAAGAGCAGAGTGACTGAGAGGCTTCTCTGGATTTTGGAAGTAACATTACTACATTTGTGTGTATTCAAACCTATTTACAGGCTAACTCACAAGTCTACCCATTTAGAACAAAGAGCTCTTTGCAGCAGGTTCAGTCTGTGCTGTAGGCTCCTCTGCTGCATGGGTATTTTGACTCAGTAGATCTAAGTATCTGGCTTAGAGTAATGCTGTTTGAAGCTTCTAAGTAACCCCTAGAAGACAATCACAGTTCACCTAACTAATGATTTTGGAACAAAACTATGTCTCCTTCTGCCAAATACTTTTATCTATTTAAGAAGTCTGGCTTGTCACCATGTAACTATGTGATTTGAAGTGTTCACCATCAACTGGGTGCTATCCAATTTATCAAATCTTAAAATTGTGCTTGAAAATTAGCAGGTTATTATATAATGGAATTGATATGGGTGACATTAAGCCTGAACAGGAAGGGGAGTTACAAGTATATTGAATGAGCAGGTGGTTCAGACCTTTGTTAGCTATTCCTGCTTAGTTATCAAATTTTCCTCAACTCTCATTCATATTCAACACGGGAATCCCCTAAAGAGAAGGTGCTCAACAATCAGGTAGATTAGGTGTCTGATCTTTCCTGTTGATGTCTATCAAGCTTTCTCCCAGTGATACTGGTGCTTACTTAGTGGAACCATGCAAAAAGTAATCATAGTTGCATGGATGGTAAATATGCATGAACTCAACACAGTGGACTACCCTTTAGCAACCCTGATCTGTCTACTATCACTGAATGTCTAACTTGTTAATACCAAGGGCCAATGTGTTCCTGATAGGGCACCATTTCATATGGACACCGACCAGTCACCTGGTGCCAGGGTGATTACAGTGAATCCTTTATATTGTGGAGTAAGCAATCATTTGTCCACATAAAACCAAATATATATTCTAGAAATGTGTTTCTCTTCTCTGCCCTCAATGCTTCTACCAGTGTCACTGTATGTCACCTTATAGAATGCTTTATTCATTGCTGTAACATCCCATACTACATTGCCTTTGACAAGGAAACTCATTTTGTAGCAAAACAATTGTCACAAAAGATCCATGCCCATGAAATTCATGTTTCCCCACGTGTCCCATCACCAGTAAGCAGCTGGCCTGATAGAATGATGGAATGGCTTCCTAAAGGCTCAGTTTCAATGCCAGCTGTGACACAATATTGTTTGAAATTGTGGTGCTGGCCTAACAGATTAAACTATTAGCCAATATATAAGCCATATTTCCAAAGGCCAGAATATGTAGGATCAGGAACTAAGAAGTAGAATTATTTTGCCTAATATTCTATTTATGGAATTTTGTTTCCCTTCCTGGAAACTTGTATTTGGTAGCTTTGGAGGTTCTCTTTTCCAAGGAAGGAACATTTCTTTCAAGAAATATAGCTATGTTTCCTTTAAATTTGGACCTGAAATTGCACCCTTGCTATTTTTACCTCCTAATACCATTGACCTAACTGGCAATACAGAGTTTAATTATACTGAGTGGATCGATTAATTCTGATTAACAAAGGAAAATTAGGCAAGTAGGCCTAGTTGGAATCCAGGAGATCTGCTGTGGAGTCTTTTAGCACTTATATGTCCCATAAAGAGCCACCAAATAAAGACAGGATCACTAGGGACTTTGATCCTATGAAATGAGGATTTGGGTCATCCCATGAGACAGTAATTCCTGTACTACAGAAGTAGTAAAGTGTTGGTTGAAAATGGGATGGATGGTAGAAAAAGGAAATTATGATGATAAAATTTAACCTTATGACGAAAAGTGAAAACAGTAGTAGCTAATTTACATATTTATGTTAACTGAATATTTCTTTCCCCTCACTCTCCTTGCTATCTCATATAAAGAGTACTGATAGTGGGTGACATTAACATTTATAATCCAGTTGGGAATAAGACTGAATTGCTGACACCCTGCCACAATTTAAATTATGCTAGGACTGTGGTCTCCCTGTAATGGGGATCCAATTTTCTTAATCTAAGCAAGAGGCAAGAATGAATGCGAAGTCGGAGTAATGTTCTGGTAAGTTTCTATTGACTTCATGGATTTATTTTCTTCCTTTGTCTAACTTGCTCTGTGCTCATGGATGCAGAGCCATGCAGTCAACATCATCCAAATTCCTTCGTAGCCTGAATTTCAGCAGAAGGCACTCAGTGGGAGGCTCCTGTAGGGTTCAAGTTAGGTGGAGAGGAGAATGGGTTATTTCTTCCCCGATTCCCTCTGCTTTGGTTCTGTGCTTCTGCCAGGGGCTGCATCTCTCCATAGCTAGAACTCCTGCTATGTGACCTTTCCTTGCAGCTCCAGAACTCACTTAGCTCTGGTAATACTATCTTTTCTCTTGTCCCTTTATGGCTTCCTGTGGTTGGTGTCTTTGTTCCTCTGCATCTCTCTCTCTCTCTCTTATTTTTTTAACCCTAGCTACATCTCTGTAAACAGACTCTTTAGGTTCTTGACAGTGGAAACTCTGAGAGGAATCATAATTCCTTCCAGGATTACATTCAGTAACAAAGCCAATGATTTATTGCATACAAGCAGCAACTCTAATAAAAATTAACTCAAAAGCTTGAAAGTGAAGCTTTGGGCAAACGAATTACAGGCAAATGGAAATTAAAAAAAAAAAAGCAAAGATCACAATATTTAGAACAAATAGGTTTTATTCATGATTGGTAAAAAATACGAAGTAGGACAAAGGCACTTTGTATCAATAAAGAGGTCAATATAATTAAGTAACTGTCATAAATATTTATTAAATATGTATGCAAAATTCAGAAAGCACAAACTTCAGAAACATTTTTTAAAAGACAATTTATGATGCTATTTTTCAGCTGATGGAAGATCAAGTGAGAAAACATAAGTGAGATTTAGGAGGACATAAGCAATTAATGGAGGATAACTAATATGTGCATATTTATTCAAATACTCATGGAATAATAGCCAAAGTGGACAAAGTATTGGGCCTCAATGAAAACCTTAGCATACTCCAAAAAGTAAAAATAGTGTATAATTTAGTCTATGATGACAATGTAATCAAACTGGAAATTATTTCTGGGAAGTGATATTGCCTGCAATTGTTAATTTCTACATTTTTAAAAATAATGATTCTATTATTTTGTTCAGTAAACATTGTATATTTTTATAGTTAAAATATCAAAATACCCAAATATATATAAAAAGTTCATAATATATAATTTTAAAAATACCATACAAATATCAAAGCATAAACAATTGTAGCTGTGCTAATAGCCCTCAATGAATTCAGAATTTTATAATTAGATCTTAAAAGGAGGGTAAGAAGTACATGTATAGTAACTGGACAGTGCACAGCCACAGTTGGGTATAGCCCTATAAATTGTCTATTTTAAAGTATACATATATAGTAATTTGCTATTCAGAAATGTTGAATCATTTAAAAATAATTTTATCATTACAGAAACAGTATATGTGCATCAGAGAAAAGTTTTTAAATGTGGAGGAGAAAAATGTGTTGAAATAGTCCTATAAACAAGAAACCACCATTGTTAGTACCTTTGCCTCTAGCCTTACATGTTATTTTTCATCAAATATACACTTTGTAACCTGTTTTTCAATCAATAATTTTCACATTTTTCTTTTCATTATATATAATATCCATGCTGTATTTAGATGATTTTAATTAATTAAACATTTTTCTTTAGGGCTGATTTCTTTAAACCAGTCTCAGTGCAGTCCTGCACATTATATCTAATTGTCCGTCCCTTAATTTTTTTAAAATCTAGAATTACCCCCCTTTTTAAGTGGTACTGACTTGTTAAAGGAATGAGGCCAATTTACCTACAAAATGGCATACCTTAGGGCTTTGCTTGATTGCTTTCTGTGTCTAAATTTACACCTAATACCTTAATGGCTGCCAGTTAAACATGCTTGACTAGATAAATCACAGGTGAAATTTTGTACCTCATGTAGTACTACATCAGAAAATTTGTAATCTCAGGTTGACCTACAGTTGAGACAGTAAGAGTGATCATTGGTTTGTGTGATATCTGATATCTGATACTGATATCATCCTTCAGTTAGATTGCCCCTTTTGCAAGTATGGGATGCTATGAAGGTCTACTTCCCCATAAGCCTTCACTTAATGAATTTTAGCAGCAATGTTTCTCTTTCTTAAGCTTCCACTGAAATATAATATAATTGAATTGTGCAAATCATAATTGTATAGCTCAAGGAATTAGTTCAGAGTGAACACACCCATGAAACTACCAACCTGGGTCAAGAAACACTCAAAGGACATAGGAGGCTCCTCATGCCCCAACCACATTACTTCCCTCTCCCTTCTCCCAAAATGTAACCCCTGTCCTAATGCCAAATGGCAAAGAATAATTTACCCCCTATAAATAGACTAATACAGAAAGTGTTTGTATTTGTTCCTCTTGTTCAAAATTATGATCAAGATTCACAGATGTTATTGTGTGTATCTTTATAATATTCATTTTGATAGATGTAAAGTAGCACAATCTATTCATATACCATATTCTTTCCTGTCTCGCTGGACATTGCTTTCCTTCTGTGGCTAAATAATCGATTTGTGAACATTGTTATAAGTTTCTATGACTACATATGTGCATACGTTTCTGTTGAATGCATACCCAGAAATAAAATTCTTAGATCATACAGGACTCATGTGTTCAAATGTTGTAGATAATATGAAACCTGTTTCCAAAGTGGTTGTTTGAAATTCATCTGATAGCATTGTAAGAGATTTCCAGTTGCCTCAAAACCACATCAACACTTTAAATTGTTTCCTATCTTTTAACTTTTCTGGTGAATGTATAGTATTTTTCCCGATGGACTTAATTATTATTTAAGGACAAGTGAGGTTGAACGTCTTTTAAAACGTTTATTAGATATTTGTATAATCTCTTTTGTAAACTGCTTTTTCAACATACTTGCCCATTTTCCTATTGGGTTGCCTCTCTTTTTAATGTTGGAATTTTTATGTATTCTGCATATAAGCCATTTGTCAATTATATAAACCGCAAATAATCTAGTTTCACTTGCTTTTGCTCTCTTACTGGTGCCTTTTTAGAGAAGAAAACACTTAATTTTAATACAGTTCAAATCATTAATGTTTTTCATATCCTGCTTAGGAAATCTTTGCCTTCCAAGGCCCTGAAGATATTCTTTATTATCTTATAAAATTATTGCTTTTCCATTCCCATTTAGATCTACATGAACGAAATGGTTTTGTGAATGAAGTGAGATAAAAATCTAGATTTCTTTTTCCATACTGATACAGGATTCTATACTGTTATATTGGTCTATCTATGCTTGTGATATTTACCTTTCTTCATTACTATGGTTTATGTTATAGCCTTGATATCTGGGACTGTAAGTACTTTGTTCTTTTTTGAGATGTTAGCTGTTCTTAGCAATTTGCATTGTCATCTAAATTCTAGAATCTACATGTCAATTTTTGAAGATAAAGAAGCCTCTTGGAACTGTGATTGATATTGTAATCAACAGATGAATTTAGGAAAATGGACATCTTTATAAATTTAAGTTTTCAATTTATGAACACATTCTATCTCTTCATTTATTTAGGTTTCATTCAATATTACCCAATAAAGTTATATAGTTCTGTAGAGATTTTGCATATATTTGATTAAACTTATCTAAAGTATTTGATGTTTTGATGCTATTCAAACGGGTATCATTTTTTATATTTTAATCTTCTATTTATTGTATAAAGAAATACAATTTTAAAAATATTGGCCTTATATCAGAAACCAAACAAAACTGTGATATTAATTCTAATAATTAAGTAGAAAATTATCTTGGACATTTCATAAACACAAATGTATAGTGTGAAAATGGGAGTGGCATTTTACCTTTCTGGTCTTTAGTCTTTACTCCTTGACCTCTTGCACTGGCTATGAATTGATTAAAATAAAGTAGGATGGACTAATGAGAATAAGTTATCTAGGCTCATATTTTATCTTGCAGACAAAATGTTTAACATTTCACATTAAGAAGGATTTTGCTGCAGATTTTTTTCTTTTTTTTTGAAGATTATGTTTATCAAATTAAAATGCTACAGTTTGCTGAGGTTTTCAATTCTAAAAAATACTATTATCAGAGATTTTAGACAAACATCTGATTTTTCTTTTTATTCAGAAGTAAATTGCACTAATAGACTTTTAAATGTTTTTGGCAAATTTGAGCAGAAGGAGGATAACCTTTCAAACACAAAAGCTGCAAGAAAAGTATAAGAAACCACAGAATATTTTTACTGAGATTTTCAGATTCACCAGTTGTTTATGTTTTGCTCCATTTATTTATGATTTTTCCTCCTCTCTCATTCTTCTCTTTTTTTAAATTATTTAAGACTAATATGTCAAATTTGCCCTTCTACCCTGTTAGGGTTGGCTGTGTCCCCACCCAAATCTCACCTTGAATTCCCACATGTGTGGGAGGGACCCAGTAGGAGGTAATTGAATCTTGGGGGCACGTTTTTCCCATGCTGTTCTCATGATAGCAAATAAGTCTCAAAAGATCTGATGATTTTATACAGGGGAATTTCCCTGCACAAACTCTCTTTTCTTGTCTGCCACCATGCGAGACGTGGCTTTCACCTTCTGCTGTGATTGTGAGGCTTCCCTAGCCATGTGGAACTTTGAGTCTATTAAACCTCTTTTCTTTTGCAAATTGGCCAGTCTTGGGTATATCTTTATCAGCAGCATGAAAACTGACTGATACATACCTCCAAATGAATCAATTTGACTTTCTAAAAAAAGGACATCTCCCTATAACCAAAGTATAATTATCAAAATCAAAAAAGTTTACTCATTGATTTTTTAATGTTAAAACATCCTTGCATTTCTGGAATTAAAGGAAGTTTGTTAGTCTACATTAAACTTTTAAAATATGCTACTGAATTTGTTTAAAAATTTGCATAAGATTTTTACATCAATTTGTATATGAAGCCTGGATTTTGTTTTTCTTTCGTGTACTGCCCTGGAAGATTTCCTATCAAGATAATGTGGCCATCACAAAATGTGTTGGAAAGGGTTTCTGCAATTATAGAAACTAAGTGTTATAGAACTCTAAGTGTTATAAAAAAATTACTATTCCATTATTAAATCTTTAGAAGAATTTGCAGGCAAATCCTGGCATGGACTATTCCAAAATTGAATATGTTAAATATTTAATTTCATTAATATAAATCAGATTACTCACATTTTCTTTTTTTCCAGTGTCTGCTTTAGTAAGTAGTATTTTTCTTAGAATTTGTTCATTTTTTCCTAAATTTTCAAATTGTTGCCAAAATTTGTTCATACCCTTAAATTTTTAAAAATCACATGTATTGATGTATAATTTACATTCATTAGAATTTACTCTTCTTAGATATCCAGTTTGATGATTATTGATAAATTACATTCATTAGAATTTACCCTTCTTAGATATACAGTTTGATGATTATTGATTAATGTGTATAATCATATAACTACCACCGCAATTAAGATACAGAATACTCTCATCATCCCCATAGATTCCCTCAATTTCCTTTGTACTAAGTCTCCAAATCCTACTTATATATCCTGCAACCACTGATCTGTTTCTATAGTTTTGCCTTTACCAGAATATCATATAAATGGAATGAAACAGTGTATTGCCTTTCATGTCTTTTGCAAAATTATGTTCTTTCATGGATTTTAAGTTCCTTCCTTTTAAATTGCTAATATTAACCTACTATCTGTATATAGAAAACTTTGTTTATCACTAGCTGATTGATGTACATTTGAGTTGTTTCCAGGTTTAAGGTATTGTGAATAATGCTGCTATAAATATTTGCATATAGGGATTTACATGAACTTCCCCTGCTCCCTTTTTTGGGGGTAAATTCTTAAGAGAGGAATTTCTAGGTTGTATGTAAGATAATATTTTAAAACGATAAGAAACTGCCAACCTGTTTTCCAAAGTATCATTTTGCATCCCGCTAGCAAACTGAGAGTTTTGTGGTCCACATCCTCACTATCACTTGATACTTTCAGTTGTCTACAATTTTTAAATTTTAGCCAATTTAGTTATATGTGTAGGGGCATCTCATTGTGGATTTAATTTACATTTTTCTAGTGAATAATAATGTTGATCATTTCCTATGCTTACTGGCCATTTGTATGTCTTCTTTAGTTAAGTGTTTGCTCAAATCTTTTCCTACTTTAAAATTTTAAAAATTTAAAATTACTTTATATTCTGCTAATATTTTACAACTGAAGTTCACAAAACACTGAAAGGGTTAATTCAGACAAACTGGCAGAAACTGCAGTATCTGATAATCTACATATATTACTTACCAATAATTGGTACAGAGTTCTGATTACTGATTACTAGGACAAAGCACTTCTGAGCCTTTAGAGAACTTATTTTCTTGGACTGGATTTGCCAAAACAAAATTTATCTTTGGCTATATGTTTTTGGTCATATCTCAAAGAATAATATCTTTAGGAAATAATTCAAAATATCCAGAAAAATGCATGTCTCAAAGTCTACTTCTGAACCTTTAAACTTGACCCAACCTCCCACATATGTTTTCCAGGCAATTACTTTGGCTTTCTCTAATTCATTCTCTAGTCAGGATCTTAACTTTTTTTTCCCCCCAGCTTTCTTGAACTAATAGTGTCTGTGAAACATATTCTTGGAAAGCAAAGCAAACAAAGAAACACATAGTTAACCAAAAGTTAACAATTTGATGAACAATATCATGCCAAATGTTAGAATACCATACTAGTAGTATGCTTCTGTTGTTTGCTTGAGGATCTAATGAAATCATAACATACGACTCTCAGAAAACAGCAAGGTAAAGATGACTTCTTAAAGACGTCCTAGGCTTAAGAGTGATCAGGTTCTAGGTAGGAGACTGGGTCCAAGTGCTTTTTAACTTTCACTCCAGTAAGATTTCATCTTTATCAGAAGGAATGATATTTTTTAAATAGTAGTTAAAAACAGGTAAGAAATGAGCGATTATTACACAACAGTACACTGTATAGTATGTGATAAACATCTCTCTCTTTTGACTTAACAGTCTGAATTAAAATACTACTATTTCATTAATCAATATGATATTTAAATCACCAAATTAAAAATGATCACCGTGTGTTAAAATTTGCTCTGATGACACTTCACTATGCAGAACATGGTAATTACTTTATGAAATCAGCTATTCCAAGGTAACTGGGCAGTTACAATATTTTATCAGGTAAATTACCAGTCACCATCAACATTCATCATGGACTCATTTGGATTTTATTACAGATTGACATTTACTTATTTGCCCAATTTTTAAAATTACAACTGTTGCACGATTGCCCCAGGGTGCAACTGTAGAAAATTAGCACACTAATTACATTAATTATCATAAATAAAATGTTATTAAAGAGTAGCATGTAATAACATAGCATTTTTTAAAAGCAACTTAGGGCATCCCTATAATAGCTTAAATTTAGGTATTACATTGAAATTTTCAAGACTGCTTTACCTCTACAGTTTTAATCTTTAACACCTCGGCCATAGGAGTGTTATTATTAATGCCATTTCAGAAATGAAGAAGCCGCAGCCAAAACAGCTGTGTGATTGCCCTAAGATCATATACAGCTAGAACATTTTAAGGTCAAGTCAAAAACCATATTTCCTAAACTTCCAACATTCTATTTTTTGCCCCTATATTTTTCTGCCTTTTAGGGATGAAAAGTAAAATATTTATCTTTTATGCTCCAATGTATCAACACTTTAAGTGAACTGAAGATCAAAAAGTTATTCTGATCTGCTTGCTTTTTCCCACCTCTATTGCTACCGACCTAGTCAAGCAAACATCATCTTTCCTCTCCAGTACCTGTAACAACTCCCTTCCTTCTTGCCCCGTAAAAATTTGTATTATACAGAGAAACCCAACTGACTTTTAAAATATGAATGAGATCATGCCCTTTTTTTTTTTTTGCTTAAAATGATCTGTGGATTCTCAACATATTAGAATGAAATCTAAATCACCAAGTCCTATAAAATTCATGTAATCTGACCCCTTCTCCAATTTCATCTCCTATCACTCTGTATCCCCTCATTATTCTGCTTTTTTTTTTTTTTCCTGATTGTTGAGCTTATTGCCAAGATTGAGCCTGCCTGTGAGTCTTTGTTCTTCTATTTTGCTCTGTTTGGAATGTTCTACCCCTAGGTTTCTGCAGAACTGGTTTCAAATTACTACTCCTCAAAGAGACGTTCTTAAATAACTGAACCTAAACTGACCTTTCCTCTTTCTCCTTCTTTCCTACAGCCTATCCTCTAGTCATTCCTTATCACCTTCTGTTTTATTTTTGTGTCATTTTTCTTTGCTCTCAGAAATTATCAACTCCCACACCTTAGAAGTCCGCAGAAGAGCTTGTGTATCTTGATTACTACCTGTAACAGAAGCTATGCATTCTTCACTCCTATCTCTAAAGGCTGCTCTGGAAATCACCTGCAACTTCAGTTGATGGTTCTCATATATTCCAAAGAGCTTTCTATCTCAACATCTCTCAGCCTGAGGCCACTCTCTGAGTATTCTTCCTAGCAGACAAGAAATGCTAGGAAGTTAATGGTTCAAGGTACTAGGTTGGTGCAAAATTAATTGTGGGTTTTGCTATTAATACAACCTTTAGTCCATAGATAAAATCAGGAAATTACTATGTACACAGCTCCTTCATTCCTCAGGTGGCCAATTATAAAGGTGTGTTCTACATCTTTCACAGTCTCCAGCATGACTGAACCCTAGCTGCACACAGTAGAAACCAGCTTATTCGTGTGCACTTCACTGCCTTTCATTTCTCTATCTATTTTGTTGTTAAATAAAATAAAATCACACCCACTTCCCTGTCCCCAGTGCCTGATTGGACACATCGTACATACTATTGTCCTCTTCCCTGCTCTTTGTTTTCACCATTTTTCTTCCCCACTGGCTTGTCTTGTCTCCACTAATAATCTTTCTATAACTTTCCTCTCTGAGCCATATGCTTTTATCTCTCACCAATGTCCTGGGTCACTGTCTTAAAGGTGGTTATTTCCACACGGACTTTTTGTCTTCAAGTTTTGATAACTAATACTGCCCTTCATCCCTTCAGGCCTAGAGAAGGTAACAGTTGCAGGGTACATAGAGAATTATCCCTTTTGGTTTATCTATACTCTATCCACAGCTTTTAAATTGCTCTTTTATTATATACTATTTAAATTAAACAACTTAAGTGTGTTGTATATTTTCCCTAGCACACTGATAAGTACCATTTGTACATTCAGGTTTTAGTGTATACTCAAAGAGAGATTTTCCTTTCTTTCTTCCTATGAGATTTTTCACTTATTTCTTGAAATTGGTTTAAAGAATACAGCATATCCAGGTTTTAGGGGAAAAGAGAATCAGCACTAAAAGCAGTAATACTTTGCTATGCACTAAATTCACAAGAATAATTTTTTAAATCTATTTCTGCTTTTTTAATTCCTAGAGAAACCACTTTCTGTCTGATATATCTTCTTTCTTCAGAAACCTTATTTTTGTTGTAGTTCAAAGCAAACCTCTCGTGCTTCGCTTTTGGAGGCAAACCTTCTCTTTGGAGTAGCATAAAGACATTGTACTCTTAGTTACTTCTCTTCAGTTTTTTTGTTTTATTTTATGAGGAATTAAATGTATAGAGTGAAATATACACATATTAAAGTTATACACCCATGTGACGCACATCTTAATCTGAACAGAAAACATTTATTTCACCTCATGAACTTCTCTCATGCCCCTTTCCAGTCAACGTTGTGGCAACATAAGGCAACTGGTGATTTGGTTTCTATCACCATAGGTTAGTTCTGCCAATTCTTGAACTTCATATAAATGAAACCATAGCACATGTAATCTTTGGGTCTAGCTTCTTTCACTCAGTGTAAAGTTTTGGAAATTTGTCTGTTGCTCTGTGTCTTGATAGTTTGTTATCTTTTGTTACTGAACAGTGTTGACTAAGAGTCAAACTCTGTAAAATATTTGAAGAGATTTATTCTGAGCCAAATATGAATGACCATGGTCTGTGACACAGCCCTCCTCAGGAGACCCTGAGAAAATGTTCCCAAGGTGGTTGGGGTTCAGGTTGATTTTCTACACTTTAGAGTGTTAAAACAAACTAAATATGGCCTGAGAAGGACTCCATACTTCTATATTTGAATCTTTGTGGACAAACTGCAACCTAACTTAATAGGTAGACAAGATTGAAAAACCTAACTTAGGAGTATGCACCTGTAACAATAGCTGAGTGTTGGCCAATCCCAGCAGATGTACTTCAACCACTCTTACACTACTGAGTGTTCAAACTGTGTTCAACTAAGGCAAATGCTAAGCTGTAACCAATTCAGTTGTTTCTGTACCTCACCTCCAATTTCTGTACCTCATTTCCCTTTTTATGTCTATAAATCTTTCACCATGTGGCTGTGCTGGAATTTCTCTGAAACTGCTGTGATTCCAGGGACTGCCGTATTCACGAATTGTTGATTGCTGAATTAAACTTCTTTAAATTTAATTCAGCTGAAGTTTTTCTTTTAACAGATGGTGTCAGAAGTGAGATCTGAAGTGGCACCTTAACAATTCCCAGGAGTGCTGAGTGAACAAGCAAGGTACCTGCAAGGACCTACTTTTGTCCCTTGATCTCTCAAAGTGGCTGGGGATCATGGGTAAGTTCTCTCAGATTTCAGAACTCCATGGATTTTTATTTGGAACTCTCCGAGTTTCTTTGAACAAATTTGTGATCCAAACAGTTTGAAAGTCAGGACAGAAACTGAACTGGGTCTAGGATCGTATTTGGTCTGGTAATTAACTGATTTGGATCCAGCTGGAGGACTCTCTCTCTCTCTCTCTCTCTTTTTTTTTTTTTTGAGATGGAGTCTTGCTCTATCACCCAGGCTGGAGTAGAGGGGCGTGATCTAGGCTAACTGCAACCTCTGCCTCCTGGGTTCAAGCAAGTCTACCATCTCAGCCTCCTGAGGAGCTGGGATTACAGGTGCCCACCACCATACCCAGCTAATTTTTGTATTTTTAGTTGAGACACAGTTTCACCATGTTGGTCAGGCTCGTCTTGAACTCCTGACCTCAAGTGATCTACCCACCTAGGCCTCCCGAATTGCTGGGATTACAGATGTGAGCCACCATGCCTGTCCCAGTAAGAGGCCTCTTTACCTTTGGCTGAGTCAGAAAGAAACTATTAGTAAATGGTAATATTGCAGTGGTTGTAAAATTTGGCTTTTAGAAATGCACAGGGATTTTTGAGTTCTACCCCTTCATTTCATTTTTCTTGTGCACTTAGGTAGAAAAAAATTATTGGCTAAGTCAATCAAGGGAACCTAAGATTAAAGCCAATATTTTAGGTAAAAATGGGATTTCTTAATTTTTGAAAGTCTGAGTTCCTTCCATCTTATTCATTAGGCCTAGGAGGCAGCAAAGTCTTACAGAAATGGCCCAATCTTACTAAAGATAACTTACAGTGGAACATTCCAGATGAACAACAATGCACTGAAGTGCATTTTTTTAAGAATGAGGACTTTCACATTAGTGTCGTCTAGGGATGCCTATTGATATGCAGAAACTTCTAAAAGGGTTTCAATATTTTTATTTAAAGACTTTATGAAAGGCAAATAAAAAACTTAAGTGACTAATTGATTAAAAATTAAATCTGCCTGCCCTTTAGCTTAGTTACTATTTTGATCCAAAGGAAATAGATTGCAGCACGAATTGGCTGATGTTAGTTAAGTAATGGGGTACATGTTACCTGAGTAAAGGAAGGGATTGGTTTAGCGGCCCTCCCCTCAGTAAAGTCTCTCTTGGTTAAAAGTGGATTAACGATGATGTGGCTCAACAGGAAGCAAGTTGAGCCTTACCAGTTCAATAATTGGTGCTAAGCAGAGTGGCTAATGTCTGTGTTTTGTCACATGTATTTTGCTCTGGCCAGAATGGAGAATGTTAATTTGGTTACTCCATGCAAACTCTTGGGCAGCATCTTGCAAAAATGAGAGGATTTTGCCTATGGTTCCATCATTTTCCTTTGTGATGCAGCTTGGCCCCTGGAGCTATTATGTGGAGAGCAGGATCGCTAGGGCCACTCAGGGAAGGGGAAACCAGAAATCTGACATGCCAGCAAAAGGGTAAGAATTTCCTACCAGTTAGACTTCTGGTGTCTCTCTGTGCAAACCAGTTAAATGAATTGTAACAATCACTGTTTATCTCTTCTGTAAAGTTTTGATTAATGCAAAAAATAATTCTGAGGCTAGTCTTGAGCTGTAGCAAATCTGGTGTATTTTGTGCTATGAATTTGTCTTTCTGTGTTGTTCTGTCATGAAGAGGGGTACCTTAGGATAGAACATGGGCTTAGGATCCCATAAGCTCACTGTGGAAGATGGCCCAGCAAGCTGGTAAGTAACAAACTTTGCTGCAGTTCCCTGAAGCAAACAAGCAAAAAAACTGGATGAGGTCTCCATCTTGTTTTATGTCTTAGGGAGTTTGGCCTTGTAACCATGTGGCAGTACTTTCTCTTGGTCTCTGCCTTCCAGGGAACACGAATTTTAGGGTTTAATGTCATAGTTAGCTCTAAAAATTATCTTGAGTAGTTAAAAGCCTTTGCAAGCTCAAAAATAACTACTCTAGACTCCTTCCAGGAAGGGCAGTGGAGACTGCCAAGTGCCATAGCTCAGTAGCTAAGGTTTTGTTTTTTCACACCGGTGGCCAGGGTTCAATTCCCAGCTTAAGGGATGTGTCTTTTCTGACTTAGGGAATGAGTCCTTTCTGGTTCGATATCTGTGTAATCTTTTCCATTTGTTGATTCTCTTCCCCTCCACAAACCATCTTGAATTTTTCTTTGAGCACCTAGGAGGGTACCTTTGGTAAACTTCAAAAGCCAGAAATATTGGCAGTTTGGCATGGCTATAGTCCAGTAATAAATTTAAAAGGACATTTTAAAAGAGCACTATGGTTACAAGGCAGCTTAATTGAAAGTGGATATTCAAGCTCTAATAGCCTGGGACTCCTTGGCAGAAACAGGAGGCACCACAGATTCCGTTTTGGAAAAAAACCTCTGTTTTCCTCATGAAACTCCAGGAATGGGAGGTGGATAGATCCCTCTGAAAATCTAAGGCTAAATATACCTTTAGTGATGGCTAATGGCAGTTATGGGGGGATTATGGGACTCCATGTTTGAATCAGAGAAACATGCTGTTAGCCACCTGCAAGGTGTGGTGACATCCCTACCCCCAAAGAAAAATAAGACTCCCATGGGGGATGGGCTATGTGCAAAAAAACAGGCTAATTGGTTTTGGGTAGCTGTGCAATAAAATGCATGGTAAAAGCATTGTACTGTCTTCTCCTATAACATTTCCCTCTTTGGGGGGATCTAAGATCTGATATAAAAATGAGACCCTTAATTTTAGGGATCTGTTTTTGTCTTCCAGCTGTGCCTGCTTATTAGTCCCTATAAACTGCATGTTTTCCTAGCTTTGTTTCTCGAAGGGCTCCACCCTGAGGCCAGTAAGCCAATTAAGAAACTGGCAAATGAAAAATTCTACAACTACTGGTTCTTCTTCTGTCTGTATAGTTATATATGTGTTTTATGTATAATGTTTATATAAAAGAGCTCTAATTAATCGGCTTAAAGAAAACTAAGCACTTAAATATTTTGAAAGAAAAAAGTCTAATGTCTTTTAATTCACGTAATCTTTGGGAAATAAAAACGGCTTTAAGAATTATTGATAAAATAAAGATATCTGGTCTAAATTAGTTCAGATATTAGGTCTGCTAAATGCTGTAAGGATTATGGGGACCCTGGGTAAAAAGCATACTCCAAACTCTTGGTATTATCCTCCCGATAGTTACAATAACAGTCTCTTTTGTGTGCTATATTCCATCAAAGGTTTTAAATGTTTGCATACAGCCATGGTGGTGTCTCTTCAACTGTAATGACAAGAGCTGAAAGAAATGTACAACCATGAGGGCACCATAACCTATGATTGACATAATGAGACTGGAAAACCAAAATGATGGTAACTAAGAGTGGCACTAAGGCCCGAAGTTTTGGTCACACTCTCACCTAAGTGAGAAACTGGCCAAAAACGGGGACTTCGTTTTTAAACAAAATTGTGAGATGGCATTGTTTTAGACTGAGCTCATACATTATACCCCAAATGACCAAACCAAATCAAAATGGAGTCACTCGTGCTAAATATGCCATAATCAAACTAACTCTTTAAGGAAACACATAGATCCTAGAACAGACCAGGTTTTGTTTTTCCCTATAAACAGGACGTTCCAGCATAAGGGAGTTACCCTTTACTCAGTCCTTGTTCCTACCTTAACAAAACTCACTGTTCTACTCTTTCCCAGTGGGTTTTAAGACCAAATAAGTACATTTGCAATGGTAACAGTTACATCAATGGCTAAAGTTTTGGTCAATCTCTTAAAATTGAGAAAGTGGCCAAAAGGAGGGAATTGTTAAAGGGAACTAAATATGGCCTGAGGACTCCATACTCCTATATTTGAGTCCTTCTGGATGAACTGCAACCTGATTTATAGGTAGACAAGATTGAAAACCTAATTTGGAAGTAGGCATCTGTAACAATAGCTGAGTCTTGGCCAATCCCAGCAGCCATACTTCAACCACTCTTACACTGCCAAGTGTTCGAACTGTGTTCAAATAAGACAAACACTGAGCTGTAACCAATCTACTTGTTTCTATACCTCACTTTCCTTTTTTTGTGCCTCATTTCCCTTTTTTTGTCTATAAATCTTCTTCCACCATGTGGCTGCACTGGAGTGTATCTGAGTCTGCTGTGATTCTGGGGACTGCCGTCTTTGTGAATCATTGATTGCTCAATTGAACTCCTTTAACTTGGCTAAAGTTTTTCTTTTAATAAAGGAGATGTGAGATATCAATCAAATACATTTAAGAACTACATTGGTTTGGTCCAGAAGGTGGGACAACTCAAAGGAAGAGGGGGCTTCCAGGTTATAGGGAGACTTCAACATTTTCTGATTGGCAATTGGTTGAAAGAGTTATTATCAATAGAAAAAGATGTCTGGGTTGCAATAAAAGGTTGTAGAGACTAGAGGTTTATCATGCAGATGAAGCCTCCAGGTAGCAGGCTTCAGAGAAAATAGATCATAAATATTTCTTATGAGACTTAAGGTCTCTGTTGATGTTAATGCTGCCGGGGTATGATAATGAGGCACGTTTGACCTCCACTTTCCATCACGGCTCCAACCAGTCTTTCAGGTTAAATTGTAGAGTGCCCTGGCTGAGGAGGGAATCCATTCAGATGGTTGGGGGACCTTAGAATTTTATTTTTGGTTTACAATAGTATTTTATTGTATGAATAAACAACAATTCGTTTATTCTTCTGTTAAAGAAAATTTGATTGTTTTCAGTTATGCTTCTTCTTTTTTTTTTTGAGACGGAGTTTTGCTCTTGTTGTCCAGGCTGGAGTGCAATGGCGCAATCTCGGCTCACCACCACCTCCGCCTCCCGGCTTCAAGCAATTCTCCAGTCTCAGCCTACTGAGCAGCTGGGATTACAGGCATGTGCCACCATGCTCGGCTAATTTTGTATTTTTAGTAGAGATGGGGTTTCTCCATGTTGGTCAAGCTGGTCTCGAACTCCTGACCTCAGGTGATACACCCGGCTTGGCCTCCCAAAGTGCTGGGATTACAGGCATGAGCCACCACACCCGCCCCCCCATGCTTCTCTTGCTCTCTACAATTTTTGTAATGATGAAAGTCTCTGGCAATTAGTGGATAAATTTGATTTTCCTTCCTATTAGTGCCCTCTCACCATCTGCTTCCAGCCTTGAACTCTGGGTTAATGTCTAATTCAGAATTTGAATTTGAAGGAAGCCAATTATTTTGATTAAAAAGTAATTTAATATGGTTATACTACTTACACAAAATTCTAAATTAACATAATAAATATACTTTATTATAAGTAGGAACCTAAAAGTGTAATCTCTAGCTTTGGAGAAATAAGTTTTAGAGATCCCCAATAACATACATGATGCCACAATTATACCTGCTGTCCTGATGCAAAGCCACTGCATAAGGTTTTACAGGTTGCATCTTCTATGAGGATGCCCATCAATGGGGAAAGTGGAGCACAATCACACTAATGCTGTGCTCTCCAACTCCGGACACTGAACTGGGACTGCTGGAAAGCAGTTTGCAGCAGATAATGAACCTCGTTTTCTAATTTTATAAAGAATACTTAGGTGAGGTAAGCTATGAGCTTGAGGAGGGTATATACCTGGAGAGTCTGTCTTTCTCCAAGTCCATCAAGAAAGCTATTTGGGATAGCTGCATGTCATTTCAAAGGGTCTGCCCTTACAGACATGAGTGTTTGTAATGAATAGCATATTTTTATAAAGATTCTTAAATACATTTACATATGGTGCTGCGCTCTTTTTTAATTTCTAAAACTTAAATGGAAAGACAGTAAATTCAAAATTTTGGGCAAATTTCTGTTCCAAGGAGGTTGTCACATGAGTTTGCCTTTGACGTTTTCCCTTTTTTTCTGAAAAAGAGCAAAAAAAGTCATTTAATTATGCATATATAAAATGAGTATTCACCCATTATTCCAGGGAAAAGCATGTGCTACATTAAAAAGAATCTTTTTAAGAAGACATAGAAATGGCTAATAGGTATGTGAAAAAAATGCTCAACATCACTAATCATCAAGGAAATGCAAATCAAAACCACAAGATATCACCTTCCACCTTTTAGAATGGCTATTGCCAAAATGATAAAAAATAACAAGTATAGATGAGGATGTGGAGAAAAGGGAACTCTTATACACTGTTAGTGGGAATGTAAATTGGTACAGCCATTATGAAAAACAGTGTGGAGGTTCCTCAAAAAATTGAAAATAGAATTAGCATATTACCCAGCAATCCCATGTCTGGGTATGTATCAAAAGGAATTAAAATCAGTATGTCAAAGAAATATCTGCACACTCAAGTTTATTGTAGCAATATTCACAATAGCCAAGATATGCAATCAACCTAAGGTCCACTGATGGATGAATGAATAAAGAAAATGTTGTATATATAGACAATATTAATCAGCATTAAAAAGAAAGAAGTTGGCTGGGCACGGTGGCTCACACCTGTAACCCCAGCACTCTAGGAGGCTGAGGCAGGCAGATCACAAGGTCAGGAGTTTGAGACAAGCCTGGCCAACATAGTGAAACCCCATCTCTACTAAAAATACAAAAAATTAGCTGGGTGTGGTGGAAGGTGCCTGTAATCCCAGCTACTTGGGAGGCTGAGGGAGGAGAATTGCTTGAACCCAGAAGGTGGAGGTTGCACTGAGCCAAGATCACGCCACTGCACTCCAGCCTGGGCAATCGTGTGAGACTCCGTCTCAAAAAAAAAAGAAAAAAGAAAGAAGTTATGTCATTTGCTAACAACACAAGTGAATCTTGAAGAAATGCTGAGTGAAAGAAATTAGGCACAGGATGACAAATGCTGCATGATCCCACTCACATAAAGAATCTTAAGTAGTTGAACTCATAGAAGCAGAAAATAGAATGAACGTTGCTGGAGGGGGACGGGGAGGAGGAAATGGGGAGATGTTTGTCAAAGGATTTAAACTTTTAATTATTCAGAATCAGTAAGTTCTAGAGTTCTAAAGTACATCATGGTGATTATAGTTAATATCGTATTGTTTACTATAATTTGCTAAGAGGATAGATCTTAAGTGTTCTCAACAGACACACACACACACACATGTAATTATGAGGTGATGATACATTAATTAGCTCAATTGTGGTAATCCTTTACTGCATATATATATGGTTGGTAAATGTGAATGGGTGTCCATATATGCTGATATTCTGTTTTGAGGTCAGCTAATGGTTTATTTTTTTCATGTAAGGATTTAGACTTTGCTATCTCTGAAAATCATCCCTTAATCCTGGAGGGAATGCCTGTGTTTAATCTTTTTCAACTAGTTATTTTATTAGGTAGGCAAGTAGTCTCACAGAGATTACAGAAAAAAAATGTTCAAGCCCAATTTTCATCCCAAGGCAGTGGATAAGATAGTAAAAAGGACTGGCCTGGACCACTGAGGCTTAACTTGGAGCAGTCTGATGGTGCCTCAGGCATGACTGAATACCCAGGCTTAGGGAAGATGCTCCTATCATGCAATTATGTGCTGCTGGATTACTCCATGGATGCTCATCAATCAAGATTGTCTGAGGATGTGAGGATAAGTGGGTGTTCTGAAAGCTTTGGAAATACCCACCATAAATCATTCTTGGAAGAGAGGACAAAAAACATGGGCTAAAAAGGAAAATCTTGCACTCTGGTGATGAGGGGTTTTTCCCCCTCTCTCTGAATTTGTGGTTATCACCTTGGATTCCAAATAGAGTATACATCGTTCTACAGAAGTAATTCACCCCCTGCTTCAGAGCAGTTGTCAGGGACCTGGACAAGGATACCCTATTTGATCTGTGAATGAGTCTGGATTTAAATCTACATGCATGTGGGCTGATCACATCTAGCAGCACTTTACTACCTGTGCTGTACTTATATTTCTTCCGTTATTCTTGAACTTTTGCAAAAATTGTTTAAATATGGAAAACTGTTCCAGCTATCATTGTTGAAAATTAGGGAAAGTGTTTGTCCCCTCATATGGAACAAAAGTAATCTTAGATTTTTAGTCTGTACATAAGTACTTCAGAAACTGTTGAAGTGGTCAGCAGTGGAGCCAGCCAAATGGATGGTTGAGCCACAAGAGACATCATTACAGATGTGTGAAATATATAAGCCTGTTCTGGGGAATCCAAAAAGTATTTGAGGAAGTAAGATGAATGAACAAATCAAAAAAACTGAAAAGGAAAGGAAAGGAAAGGAGGAAAGAAAGAAAAAGAATAGAAAGAAAGAAAGAAGAAAGAAAGAAAGAGAAAGAAGGAAAGAGGGAAGGAAAGAAAGAAGGAAAGAGAAAGAAAGAAAGAGAAAGAAGGAAAGAGGGAAGGAAAGAAAGAAGGAAAGAGAAAGAAAGAAAGAAGAAATGTACTTACTATAGAGTAGAGAGATGGGAACTTGAGTCATTGTCACTTAAGGACTGACAAATAAGATGACCTTGTTTTGTGGTTATAAGATGGAAAATACTTTGTCATATCTAAATATGTTCACTTTATTCTATTCTTTTGTAGGATATAGCCATCAAGGTTTGGTTTCTCTGTTCTTGGATGGCTTCTTACTGAAAGTGGAAATGTACTAAGCAGATTCCTACCCTTTTTATAGTACCAACCTGGGTAGGGGCTGAGGGATAAGAGTAAAAATATGAGGTTCTAGAAATTCAGATTACATTCTTTTCTCCTTCCATTTATTTACAGGTAAGTGAAATCTGCTTAAAACAAACATCAAGGACACCTTCCTAGGTGAAAACAATTATAAGGGTTCTCAAAAATGGGCAATTTGTAGGCAAGCAAGGGGTAATCATCATCATCATCATCATCATCAATTTATAGTAATAACTACCATTTACTTAACACTTACTATTTGGTTTGCATATATATTCTTCAATCCTTTTTACAATCTAAATAAAGTGTTATATTCCTACTTATTGTTATTGATGACCAAGCTGATGCTCAGATAAGTTAAGTGAGTTGGTTAATATAGCTTAGCTAATAAGTGACTGTATCAGGATTGAAACCTAGTTTGGACGGGTTCCAATGCCAGGGAGTATTTCTGCAAACCAGAATGCAGCCCAACACAGTTTTCTCTAGATTGTATATCTATGAATTCTTAAGTGCTTTTTTAAAAAAACTTTTATTTCATAAGCTAGCAAAGTTCTTTTCTTCTCATAGACCTGCCTATGACTCATTCATTTAATTGATAAGTCTAATTTGTCATTACCTATGGAGATGTCTCTGGAATCCCACCAAAGTTAGTCCATAATTTCCAATATGTACCCAATTTATTTCTTTTCAATGAACAGAAGACTAGAGGCTCCTTGACTGACATGACATCAGTTGCTACATCAGTTCCTAAACTACTTGAATTGTTTGTCTTGTGCATCTATACTTGCAGCTAATCAGAAATTGACTAGAGTTAGAATAAATGAAATTCATATTAAATCAAATTATACCTTTATTTAAATCATTAATCAAAAATATTTGATTTATGCCTTTCCTTCCTGTACTCCACCAGAAACATTTACTACATGACATAACTTAAACCATAATACATAATTTTCACAACTCAGACAAGAATGTCAATTTAATTTTTAGAACTTACACAGTGCACGTTTGCCATGATTTATAGTGTTATTTTACCAGATTAATTCTGCAGTTGCATCAGAAAACTGCACATCTAGATTTGCACATGTAGACAGCTGTACATTTATCATCTTCAAAGCGGTTTCTTCCAGAAAGGAGCATTTTTCACAAGGGTTAATTTGAGCTATTTCTTATGTGAGTTGTTTGAATTTTACATAAATGCTTGTCTCTTAAATATGGAGAGAAAATTCACTAAAATATTCTGAAACAGAAAGGTCACTTTTTGCTTATACTGCCAGGGTAGGTTTTGCTTGTTTCATACTATCTTTTCATGAAATATCAAAGTAATGAAGGCCAGTACAAATGAATACAAATAGCTTACTATTTAACATTCCCATTATTTGCTAAATACTGTGATGATCACATTCCTTCATTATTTTATTTACTTCTTATGTCAACATTCAGAAGCAGGTTTTGCTATTCCTATTATGTTTATGGAAAAAAGGCACAAAGAAGTAAGAGTTAATAGGTCAAAAGCTGCACTGTAAATGTGATTCAAATCTGTATTATAACTATGATTTTTAAAACCCATGCCATAACCAGGATGTTGAATGCACTTCTGGGTCATCCTGAGAATTTAGCTCCTTATTGTTTCTGGGCTGTTAACTCAAATGGTTGCACCACCCTTTTATGGCATCTGCGCTCCTTGATTTGGCTTATACCATTCCTGAAAGTTGCTTTACTCTTTTGAAATTTGGTAAGTTTAAAGACTTTGCTTCAATTGGACAAAAAAGAAGAAAAATGGATCAACCTAAGTGAAAAAGTAAAACAAAGAATCTGTCCATTTTGTTTCTGAGACAAGTTCATATGCAGGAATATTAAACCACTTATATAGGTATCATGAATGACAACTAGGGCCAGAAAAGAGGCCCAGTCTCTCCTTTGCTTTATAATCCTTTCAAAATATGTTTTCTTGACCTTGTGAAAAGAAACACTAAATTGCATGATCTCAAAGATACACTATTTAACAACAGCAAGTCTCACTTAAAACACTGTAGAAAAAGATAAAGTTCAGAGATCCTCATCTCTAAAAAGAAAGCATAAACAGGCCCAGCGCAGTGGCTCATGTCTGTAATCCCAGCACTTTGGGAGGCCGAGGTGGGCAGATCACCTAAGGTCAGGAGTTTGAGACCAACCTGGCCAACATGGTGAACTCCTGTCTCTAATAAAAATACAAAAATTAGCTGGGCGTGATGGCGGGTGCCTGTAATCCCAGCTACTTGGGAGGCTGAGGCAGGAGAATTGCTTGAACCTGGGAGGCAGAGGTTGCAGTGAGCGGAGACCTTGCCCCTGCGCTCCAGCCTGGGCAACAAGCAAGACTCTGCATCAAAAAAAAAAAAAAAAAAAAGCATAAACTTTGATTTCCTAAGATTAGGATCCAAAACAAACACAATGTGGCTCCTGGTCTAAAAAACTAGGGCAATCATGAAAAGGAAAGAAAATTGAAGTAATTATTACTTTTATTTATAATTAGAAGTTACCCGTACCAGAATTTATAATTATTAATGGAACAAATATTAGATACAATGGATAAATATAGGAAAACCTTCCAAGATAAAATTAACACAATATGATAAATTTAAAGAATTCAACAAATCATTAAATCTACAACTATTTAGTAATTCCACTAAAAAATTTGTAATGTACCCATAAGAGTCCATAGTAATTGAAGCACTGAGTGAAAATTCAAGCTGTAATTTGAAGACCTTGAGACAGTTAGGTAATACATGAAAACACATGTGCAATTAGCATTGACTCAGAAAAACAACAACAAAAAAGTTTAGTTGGTATAGTCAAGAAACTGCACTTATCTAAAAAAAAACTAGATGTCATCCAAATTAAAGAAGAATTATAAAGATAAATTTAAAGAATATAACTAAACACACAAGTTTCTAGAAGTCTTAAATCACTACTAATGATACAGCACTCATTAAAGGGTTTTGGCAGTGATCTAACATTTTGAAAAGTGAGGAGCAAAATTTAATTAGACTACAATAAATCTCGTTATTTTAAAATGTGAAGAACACATTTTTGTTTTCTATTATTTTGGTGTCTTCTGACACCATGAATAAGTTACATAGGAGATATGGCAACACTCAAATATGTTACATTATTATTTTCTTACTCATTGTCTCATAGGCAGTATATCAGGCACAGCTAACTTGTCCCTAGTCACTTTCACCTCCCTCAATTTGTATTCAGCTTCAGAATTCACATTTGCCCCATCTGATGCTGACCTTAACCACTTTCTCTTTCTGTCTACTTCATTTGGTCAGTTCAGGCATCATAACTAACTAAGAATTTGTTGTATTGATACATCAAATATATAGAAAGATGACAAACTAAATATCTCTAACTAGGCTGATTCTATATAAAAATACAAAAACCCCAAATACCCTGTTTAGGTGCAAATTGTAGTATAATTTTGCAAAGATGAGTGACCAGTTTCAAGTTTTATATGCTACTATAAGAATCTGACTTTGTTTCATTTATATGCTACTATGAGAATCTGACTTTATTTCATCCATTCTTTGTGGTTATTGCTCTTTTCATTCAAAATGATAAATACATAAAAATATTAAAACAATATTTTATATATTTATAAACATACATTTATATAAGACATATTTATATAATACATATATTTAAATTCACATGCCCTCAACTGTCTTTTGAATAAGTTCAATCCAAATACAAACTGCAGAATTTTTTAAAATGTAGAAATACAAGGCTTCTGGATTAGAGAACCATTTTCACAGACATAAATATTACCTCAGTTACATGTCTAAAATATATTTTATAATCATTTTAGCTCAATGACCTGTTATAGTTTCATCTGATTCAATGAATCTTGCAGTGCTGAATTGGATAAGAAACTTTGGGACATATTAGAAACAGAGACTGAAGAGCTAAGTGTGTCTACAGATAAACATTTTTCAAAATAGTAATTGGTCTTGGGTAACAAAGCTTTTTTGTGATAAAAAGCTTGCTAATTGAAACTTTTAATCTGAATGTTGTCTGAATCTTATTAAATGTTACTTTCCTGCCTCAATTCATATTTTCTTGATCTTCATTTTCATGTTGAATATTGTTATACTGTCTGCCTCATTATGCTAAAGAAAGATGAAGTAAGCCATTAAAATTCTGAACAGCCTATGAGATGTTATGATATAGAATGTCATTCATTTTTATGAGTTAGCTGTCAGTTCAGGCTTCAACAAACTTATAATTCTTTCCTGGCAGGATGTGATGTCTAGTGCTGTTGCAAAATCCTTATGAAAATTTCAATAATTGTAAATTAAAGGAAAAGTAAACAGGACTTTTATGAAATGGTTGCTTCTGAAAGTCAAGTGGTACAGAACAGGACTCTACAAGATGGACATTATTTGCTTTGTAGTTCTGAATCATCATAAAGCCAATGTTATTTTCTTTACCAAAAAAAAAAAAAAAAGTTGTGACTCAAGAGTCATTCAGTCCTTTCAGCTGCAGAACCTGACTTGCCAGTGCTGAGGGAAAGGTGAGATGACAAAGCAGCATTATTGCTAATACCAAGTCTACTCTTAAATTGCTGCATGATGTCATTTGCCTGAAAACCTGAAAGTTGGAATTTGAAAAGGAAATTTTTCCATTTAAACATTTGAAAGAGAAGGGGCAGACAGTGCTTTACACATTATCTCATGACCTTATTAAATGAATATGTTAATGTGGCATTCAGTTTGCAAATTTTCTCACACAATATAGGAAATAGCTACAAGGAAAATTCTCCTAGGATAGATAATGCTGTGTTATTTAAGTATGTGTTACTAAAAAGATGCAAACTGTCATTCAAAACAAAGAAATTTATACTCAGAGCTCTCTTGTGTATTCATTGTTTAGCAGGCTGAAAAGTATGCAGCTACAAAGATAGAAAATATTTAAAATCAAGTAGATGACAAATTTCATTATAAAGAATATGATTGGGAAAGAGGATATAAAAGACTGTAGTCGGGCACGGTGGCTCACGACTGTAATCCTAGTACTTTGGGAGGCTGAGGTAGGCGGATTTCCTGAGCTTAGAAGTTCGAAACCAGCCTGGGCAACACGGTGAAACCTCATTTCTACTAAAATACAAAAATTTAGCCAAGCATGGCAGCGTGCTCCTGTAATCCCAGCTACTTGGGAGGCTGAGGCAGGAGAATTGCTTGAACCCGAGGGCGGAGGTTGCAGTGAGCTGAGATTGTGCCACTGCACTCCAGCCTGGGAGACGGAGCGAGACTCTGTCTCATAATAAAAAATAAAATAAAATAAAGTAAAATAAAATAAAATACTAGTAATTTAATGCCATGTATCTCATTGCATTTACTCTCATCTCTATCATCTTCTTAGATTGCAGTAGCTTGCTGATAGAAATTTGGTGGTTTTTAAGCTCTGTTTAATTTTGTTTAGTGCCAGTAAGATAGAGTAATCAAGATCAACTTGACAAATATGTAGATCCCCATGAAATACAACTTGCCTAACAGTATAAAGACAGCCTGCCTAAAAATAGCTTTACCCACTGAGCTTTCAGGGCACCTTAGATTCTACCACTACCACTTAATAAAAAACCTTTATTACGAGTTTTTAGCTGTGAGTCTTTGGTTAGTATACACTAGTATTGTAGTAGTAGATATTTGTTGTTTAACTCTCAATTTAGAGGTGGGGTTGGTGAGATTTTTCCACTATATTCCAGAAGAGTCATGTCTTCTAGACCACAGTTGCCATTTTCATGACTTCTACCAACTCAACCTGGTGGTACTTGGTTTTGGTATAAATAACTAAGAAAGTACAAACTATCATTGAATCAGCAAAATATGCCTACTCTATGAAAATTCATTAGAGTTGCAGCTTAGTTGCTTCTATAAGTGAAATCCATAGATCACATGCATCAGAGTCATATGGAATGCCTGTTAAAATGTTGATTTCAGGATGCCACCTCAGAGCTACTGAGGTAGAATCTGTGTGACTTTTTTTTATTAGTAGACTATTTTTTAGAGCAGTTTTAGTTTCACAGCAAAATTGAGTGGAAGGTACAAAGATTTCCCATATATACCCTGCCCCTACAGTTGCATCATCTCCTCCATGATCAATATTCCCATTACAGTGGTAGATTTGTTACAACTGATGAACCTACATTGACACATCATTCTCATGCAAAGTCTATATTAGGGTTCACTCTTGGTGTTGTATGGATTTGGCCAAATGTGTAATCACATGTGTCCATCATTGTATTATCATACAGAGTGATTTTGCTGCCCCAAAAATCTTCTGTGCTCGGTCAGTTCATACCTCTCCTGCTATAAAAATCTTAGTGCAGGTTTTTGTGTGGTCATTTTTAACTCCTTTGTGTAAACACCAAAGAGTGCAATTGCTAAATCGTATGGTGAAAGTATGTTTAGTTTTATAAGAAACTGCCAGTGTCCTGCTAAAGGACTACATCATTTCGCATTCCCACCAGTGATGGATGAGAGTACCTGTTGCTCCACATCTTTGCATTTGTTGTTGTCAGTGTTCTGAATGTTAGCTATGCTAATAAGACTGTACTTATATCTCACTGTTGTTTAAATTTACATTTCCCTAATGACATATGATGTGAAATGCCTTTTCATATACTTATTTGTCCTCTATTATGCTCTTTGGTGAGATGTCTCTTAAGGTCTTTGGCTTATTTTTAAGGCAGGTTGTTGGTTTTCTTATATTTGAGTTGTTAAGTGTTTTTTTGCATATTTTTGGTATAATAACAGACACATAGACACACAGAATAGTATAGAGAGCCCAGAAATAAATCCATGCATTTATGATCAATTTGTTTTCAATAAAGATGCCAAAAACATAAAATGGGGAAAAGGACAGTCTCTTTAATAAATAGTGCTGGAAAACCAGATATCTACATGAAGAAAAATGAAATTAGACCTTAATCTCACACCATCTATAAAAACCAACTCAAAATGGATTAAAGATTTAAGTATAAGACCTGAAACTAAAAAATGCTAGAGGAAAACGTAGGAGGAAAAACTCCATGATATCGGTCAAGGTAAAGATATTTTTGGACATACAAACAAAAACAGACAAATGAGATTGTGTCAAACTGAAAAGCTCCTGCACAGAAAAAGAAAAAAATCAACAGAGTACAGACAATCTACAACCTACAGAATGTAAGAATATGTTTACAAACCATACATCTGATAAAGAATTAATATGCAAAATATGTAAGACCTTCAAACAACTCAACAGCAAATAAACAAAGACCCCAGTTAGAAAGTGGGCAAAGGCCTTGAATATATATTTCAAAAAAGAATACATATACATACCAAAAGTTATGTGAAAAATACTCAGTATCACTAATCATCAGGGAAAGGCAAATCATAACTACAATGAGATATCACCTTACATCTGTTAGAATGGCTATTATTGAAAAGACAAAAGATAACAAGTACCAGTGAGAATGTAGAGAAAAGGGAAACTTTGTACACTGATGATTAGAAAGTAAGTTGGTACCATCATTATGAAATAGTATGGAGGTTTCTTAAAAAGTTAAAAAATATAATTAACATATTACCTGGCAATTCCACTTTGCCATTCTATCCAAAATAGTTCAAATCAAAATCATTACACTGAAGAAATATCTGCAATCCCTGTTCACTGCAACATTATTCAAAATAGAAAGTTATAAAATCAACCTAAGTACCATCAATAAATGAATAGATAAAGCAAATGTGGTGTATATATATGGAATAGAATACTATTTGGCTTGAAAAAGGAAGCAAATCTTGTTATTTATGACAATATGACTTAACCTGGAGGGCATTATGTTAAGTGAAATAATCCAGGAACAATAAAACAAATGCCACATGATCTCACTTATATATTAAGTACAAAAATGTTCAAAATGGTGATTACCAGACCTTTGTTGCATGCATAGTTTGTGAATATTTTCTCCCATTCTGTAATGGGCGTGTTTACTCTGTTGATATTTTCTTTTGCTGTGCAGAGCTCTTTGGTTTGATTAGGTCCCACTTGTCCATGTTTTTTTGTTGTTGTTGTTGCTATTGCTTTTGGGGATGTAGCCATGAATTCTTTGCCAAAGCTGATGTCAATATGGGTATTTCCTAGGTTTTCTTCTAGGATTTTTTTTTCTTTTAGCTCTTACATTTACGTCTTTTAATCCATCTTGAGTTAAGTTTTGTATATGGTGAAAAGTAGGGGTCTAGTTTTATTCTTTTGCATATGGCTAGCCAGTTTTCTTAACACTATTTATTGAATAGGGAGTCCTTTCCTGATTGCTTATTTGTGTCAACTTTGTCAAAGATCAGATAGTTGTAGCTGTGTAGCTTTATTTCTGGGTGCTGTATTGTATTCCATTAGTCTCTGTGTCTGCTTTTGTCCCAGTACCATGCTGTTTTGATTACTGTAGCCTTATAATATAATTTGAAGTTGAGTAATGTGATGCCTCTGGCTTTGTTCTTTTTGTTTAAAATTGCTTTGTCTATTTGGGCTCTTTTTTTTTTTAGTTCTGGGTGCATTTCAGAGTAGTTTTTTCTACTTCTGTCTAAAACGATCTTGGTATTTTGATAGACATAGCATGGAATCTGTAAATTGTTTTCGGAAGTATGAACATTTTAACTATATTAACTTCCTATCCATCAGCATGGAATGTTTTTCTATTTATTTTTGTTATATATGATTTATTTCAGTAGTGTTTTATAGTTCTCCTTGTACAGATATTTTACCTCCTTGCTTAGATGTATTCTTAGGTATTTCATTTTTGCGTCTGTCTATTGTAAACGGGATTGTGGCTTAATTTGGCTCTCAGCTAGAATATTATTGGTGTATGAAAATGCTACTGATATTTTACATTTTTTTCTTTAACCTGAAACTTTACTGAAGTCATTTCTCAGTTCCAGCAGCCTTTTAAAGTTCCAGGGGTCTTTAGGGCTTTCTATGCCTTGAATCATATCATTAGCAAAGAAAGATAGTTTGACTTCCTCTTTTTCTATTTGAATTTTTTTTCCTTTACCTGATTGCTCTGGCTAGCTCTTCCAGTACTATGTTGAATAGGAGTGGTAAAAGTGGGCATTCTTGTCTTGTTCCAGTTCTCATGTTTCCAGCTTTTTCCCATTCAGTTTGATGTTGGCTGTGGTTTTGTCATAGATAACTCTTATTATTTTGAGGTAAGTTCCTTTGATGCCTAGCCTGTTGAGGGTTTTTATCATGAGGGATGTTGAATGTTATCAAAGGCTTTTTTCTGTATCTATTGAAATGATCATGTCATTTTTGTTTTTAATTATGTTCATATCATGAATCACATTTATTGATTTGTGTGCGTTTGAACCAAACTTGTAACCCAGAAAGAAAGCCTACTTGATTGTGGTGAATTAACTTTTTGATGTGCTACTGGATTCAGTTTGCTAGTATTTTCTTGAGGATTTTTACATCTAAGTTCACCAGAGATATTGGCCTGAAGTTTTCTTTGTTCAGTGTGCTCTGCCAGAATTTGGTATCAGGATGATGATGGCTTCACGCAATGAATTAGGGAGAAGCTCTTCCTTCTTGATTTTTTTGGGAATAGTTTCAATAGGATTGGTACCAGGTTTTTGTTGTATGTCTGGGAGAATTTAGCTGTGAATTCATCTGGTGCAGGGCTTTCTTTGTTTGGTAGTTTAATTTTTACTGATTCAATTTCAGAATTTGTTATTGGTTTGTTCAGGTTTTCACATTCTTCCTGGTTCAATGTTAAGATGTCGTGTTTTCTTGAAATGTATCTATTTCCTTTAGATTTCAAATTTTTATGCATAGAGGTGTTCATAATAGTCTCTGAGGATCCTTTGTATTTCTGTGGCATTGGTTTTAATGTCATCTTTATCATTTCTGATTGTGCTAATCTGGATCTTCTCTTTTTCTCCTTGTTATGTAGCTGATGGTCAACCAATCTTGTTTATTATTTTGGAGAATCAACTCTTGGTTTCATTGACCCCTTGTATGGACTTTTGTTTCTCAATTTTATTCAGTTCTTCTCTGATTATAGTTATTTCTTATCTTCTGATAGCTTGTGGTTTGTTTTTAATTTTTTTCTAGTGTCTCTAGGTGCAATGTGAAATTGTTAATTTGAGATCTTTCTAACTTTTTGATAAAGGCATTTAGTGCTACAAACTTTCCTTTAACAGTGCTTTAGCCAAATCCCAAAGATTTTGGTAAGCTGTTTCTATAATTTCATTGATTTCAAAGAATTTAATTTTCATTTCTGCCTTAATTTCATTGTTCAACAAGAGTTATTTAGGAGGAAGTTTTAAAATTTTCCATGTTTTTGTGTAGTTTTGAGAGAACTTCTGGGTATTGATTTCCACCTTTATTGTACTGTGGTCTGAGAGTATGCTTGGTATGATTTTATTTTATTTTTGAATTTATTGGGACTTCCTTTATGACTGAGCATGTGGTTAATCTAAGAATATGTTCCATGTGTGGATGAGAAGAATGTATATCCTGTGTTTGTTGGATGGAATATCCTATAGATGTCTATTAGACCCATTTGGTCAAGTGTAGAGCTTAAGTCCAAAATTTCTTTGTTAGTTTTCTGCCTTGATGATCTGTCTAATGCTGTCAGTGGACTGTTGCAGTCTCCCACTATTATTGCATGACTAAGTCTTTTGGTAGGTCAAGAAGAACTTGCTTTATGAATCTTGGTGCTCCAATTTTGGGTGCATATATATTTAGGATAGCTGTATTCTTGTTGTATTGAAACCCTTACCTTTATGTAATGCCCTTCTTTCTTTGTCCTTCCTGATTGTTGTTGGTTTAAAGTCTGTTTTATCTGATATAAGAATGGCAACTACATGTCTTTTTTATTTTCCATTTATATGGTAAATCTTTCTCTATCTCTTTACTTTAAGCCTGTGGGTGTCATTATATGTTAATTCAGTCTCTTGAAGCCAGCAGTGAGTTGAGTCTTGTCTTTTTATCCAGCTCGCCACTCTATACCTTTTATGTGGACATTTAGACCATTTACATTCAGTGTTAGTATTGATATGTGATGTTTTAGTCCTGTGTTGTACCATACCATCATCATACCATACCTGTCATCATACCAGCTGGCTGTTTGGTAGACTTGTTTGTGTAATTGCTTTATATTGTCTGCAGGCTATATGCTTGAGTGTGTTTTTGTGGTAGCAGGTTTATTACTCCATTAAGGACCTCTTGAAAGGCTGGTCTGGTGTTAGTGAATTCCCTTAGTGTTTGCTTGTCTGAAAAGGATTTTATTTCACCTTTATTTATGAAGCTTAGTTTCTCAGGATATGAATTCTTGGCTGGAATTTCTATTTTGAGGATGCTGAACATAGGCCCCCAATTTCTTCTGGCTTGGAAAGTTTCTCTTGAGGGGTCTGCTGCTGCTTTGATGGGATTTTCTTTGTAAGTGACCTGACCATTTTTCTAGCTGCCTTTAAGATCTTATTTTTTGCATTGCCCTTGGTGAATATGATGGCTATGTGCTTTGGGGATAGTTGTCTTATATAGTATCACACAGGGGTTCTCTGTATTTCTCAAATTTGCATCTCCACCTCTCTAGCAAGATTGGGGAAATTTTCATGGACTATATCTTCTAATATGTTTTCTGAGTTCCTTACTCTCATTGTCTCTGGAATGCCGATGAGTCATAGATTTAGTGTCTTTACATAATCCCATATTTGTTGGGGGTCTTGTTCATTTTTTAAAATTCTTTTTTCTTTATTTTTCTCTGACTGAGTTGACTTGAAGAACCAGTTTTCGAGCTCTGAGATTTTTTCCTCAGCTTGGGCTATTCTGCTATTAATGCTTCTGACTATATCAGAAATTCTTATAGTGAATTATTCAATTCTAGAAATTCAGTTTGGTTCTTTTTATTTTATTTTATTTTATTTTATTTTTTGAGATGGAGTTTTGCTCTTGTCATCCAGGCCAGAGTGCAATAGTGCAGTCTCAGCTCATTGCAACCTCTGCCTCCCAGCTTCAAGCGATTCTCCTGCCTCAGCCTCCAGAGTAGCTGGGATTACAGGCACCTGCCACACCAGGCCTGGCTAATTTTTATTTTTTTATTTTTTTATTTTTTATTTTTTGTATTTTTAGTAGAGACAGAATTTCACCATGTTGGCCAGGCTGGTCTTGAACTCCTGACCTGAAGTGATCCACCCACCTCAGCCTCCCAAAGTGCTGGGATTACAGGTGTGAGCCACCATACCCAGCCCAGTTTGATTCTTTCTTAAAATGGCTATTTTGTCTTTTAGCTCTTGGATTATTTTACTGGATACCTTGGATTGTTTTTCAACTTTCTCTTGGCTCTCAATGAGCTTCCATGCCATCCAGATTCTGAATTTTATATCTATCATTTCAGTCTGGTTAAGAACAGTTGCTGCGGGGCTAGTGTATTCATTTGAAGTAAGGGGACATTGTTGTTTTTTAAATTGCTAAAATTCTTGTTCTGATTCTTTCTTATCTGAGAGGGCTGATGTTTCTTTGACTGTGATGTAAGATGAGTATGATCAGTTGACTTCATTTCTGGGTACTTTAAGGGGGACAGGTCTCATATAGGATCTTCATTTATGGTTGAATTTTTGCCTTAGATTTCACAGATACTATTTACTGGCAAATTTTTGGTGTCATTGTTTGGGCTGTAATCCAGTAGATGGCACTGAAGAGTGATGGCTGGCAGATGGGCTCCTTAGTGGTAGCATTCTTTTGTATTTCAGCAAATTCACAGTAGTGCTCTGTGGAGGAGGACAGTGATGATCCCCTTACCGGGTTTACTCCTGCGCCTTGGAGAAGTCCCTTCTGATCACTGGTGCCATGCCTGTGTTTCCTTTGTTAGGTATTTCAAGCTATGGGGCTCCCTCAGGCAGAAGCTGTGACTGGCAGGCAGGTCACATCCTTCCTGAATTGGCCCTGTGGAGTGAGGCATGCCTCATTCCCCTATGGGCCCATGATTACAGGTATCTCACTCCTCTCAGTGTTCTGAGAGTGGAGACTCCTGCCCTGCTTGGACATTGCCCAACCCAGTGAGGCTTGCCTGGCTAGACGAAGTGTGGGTGGGGAGAGTCATCTGGTTCACTGTATAGGTTTTTCTTGGAGAAACACAGAAATTGGTGGGGCCACTGTGCTGGCAGGCCAAGCCAGTGAGTCTGGCCTGATTAGGAGCAGCAGTGGTGCCTGGAGTCACCTGGTCAGGCATCTAGGGGTTTCTTGGGGGAATGCATCTCTTTGCAATGCCGCCAGACTTCAGACATGAGCAGCGTCACTGGGCTGTAAGCAAGACTCAGGTCTTTCCTGGAAATAAGTGGAGTGATCTTATGGCACCCTGTCACCATGATTGCAGCCTCTATTGGTATTATGGCAGCTGGTGCCAGGCTCCTCAGGGATCCAAGTCTTGTGGGGCTCCCCACAGTCTTGAGCAGTGCCTCTGCAAAAACTGTGTGTGGCTCTTTGTATCAGTGTAGATACCCAGGCAAGTCAGGAAGGTTTTCTTTTTCCCAGGATTGCACAGATCCCCAAGGGAAGTGTGGATCCCATTTGGCTCTTACTCTCTCACCCTTTCTTTGTGTCAGGTAGCTTCCCCTGGCTCCATGCTGGTCCCAGGTACATGGCTGCCCAGCTCTGCTCTTCTTTGTTCTCTGTGTGTCCCCTCACTCCCTTGATACATCCTGACATGGTTTCTTAGGTGATCCACCTGAAGAGTCAGTATTTACTCACCACTTTGTTTCCTATCCATGAAAGCAGTGCACACTAGCCACTTCTAGTCAACCATCTTGAAATTGTGTGTCCTTCTTTCTTTTGCTGATGGCACTTAGGTTGAATCCACAACTTGGTAATTGTGATGAATGCTGCAATGAACATAGAAGTGGAAACAACTCTTCAGCATACTGATTCCACTTTTTTTTTTTTTTTTTGGATATACACCCAGCCGTGAGATTGCTGAATTATATGGTAATTTTATTATGTTTTCTAAGGAACCTGCATACTACTTCCATAATGGCTGTATTAATTTATATTCTCATCTGCAGTATATAAGGTTTTCTTTTTCTTCACATCCTCAACAACATTTGTAAATTTTTGTGTGTGTGGTTTTTTGTGTTTGTTTGTTTATTTGTTTGAGATGGAGTCTTGCTCTGTCGTCCAGGCTGGAGTGCAATGGCACAATTTCAGCTCACTACAACCTCCGCCTCCCAGGCTCAAATGATTCTCCTGCCTCATTTCCGGAATAGCTGGGATTACAGGCACGCACCACTGTGCCCAGCTAATTTTTGTATTTTTAGTACAGACGGGGTTTCACCATATTGCCTAGGCTGGTCTTGAACTCCTGACCTCAGGTGATCCACCCACCTCGGCCTGCTAAAGTGCTGGAATTACAAGTGTGAGGCACCACCCTGGCCGTGTTTTTTTTTTGTTTTGTTTTGTTTTTGAAATAATAGCCATTCTAATAGGTGTTATGTGATATATCATTGTACTTTGAATTTTTATTTCCCTAATGATGAGTGATGTTGAGTATTTAAAAATATATATTTGTTGGTCATTTGTATGTCTTATTTTGAGAAATATCTATTTGGATCTTTTGCCCATTTTGCAAATTTTTTTTCTTCTTGCTATTAAGTTCAAATTCTTTGTGTATTTTGGATATTCACTACTTATCAAATCTACAATGTGAAAATTATTTTTTCCTGAGGGTTGTCTCTTCACTCTATAAATTGCTTACTTTGCTGTGCAAATGCTTTTTAGTTTGATGCAGTCTCATTTGTTTATTTTTGTTTTTGCTGCTTATGCTTTTTGTATCATACCAAAGAAATTTTTGCCTCAACAGTGTTGTGGAGGATTTTCACTGTGATTTATTCTAGTATAGTATTACTTTTTTTTTTTTTTTTTTTTGAGATGGAGTCTTACTCTGTCGCCCAGGCTGGAGTGCAGTAGTGCAATCTTGGCTCACTGCAACCTCTGCCTCCTGAGTTCAAGTGTTTCTCCTGCCTCAGCCTCCCAAGTAGCTGGGATTACAGGCACATGCCACCACTCATGGCCAATTTTTGTATTTTTGGTAGAGATGGGGTTTTATCATGTTGGCCAGGGTGGTCTCAAACTCCTGGCCTCAAGTGATCCACCCGCCTCTGCCTCCCAAGGTGCTCGGATTATAGGAGTGAGCCACTGTGCCTGGCCTTAGTGTTACATTTAAGTCTTTAATCCATTTTAAGTTGATTTTGGTATACAGTGTAAAATGAGAATTGAATTTCATTCTTCTGCCTGTGGATATCTAGGTTTCTCAACAGCATTTATTACCAACACTTTCCTTTCTCCATTACATGTTCTTGGCATTTTTGTTGAAAATCAATTGACCATAAATGCCTGGGTTCATTTCTGGGCTCATTATCCTGTTTGATTGGCCAATGTGTCTGTTTTTATGCCAGTACCATTTCTGTTTTGATAACTAAATGGTTGACATAGAGCTTGAAGGCAGCAAGTATAATGCCTCCAAATTTGTTCTTTTTGCTTAAGATGTTTTGGCTATTTGCAGTCTTCGTGGTGCCAGATGAATTTTAGAATTGTTTTTGAATTTTTGATAGGGATTACATTAAATCTGTGGTTCTTTTTGAGTGGTATGGGCATTTTAGCAATATTAATTCTTCTAATACATAAATGTGAGATGTTTTTCCATTTATTTCTGTCTACTATTTTTTTCATAAATATTTTATAGCTTTTCATATACAGATTTTTCATTTCTTTGTTTCAGTTTACTCCAAAGTATTTCATGTTTAAATGCTATTGTGAATTGTATTGATTTCTTTTTTTAAAGATAGTTTGTTGTTAGTGTAAATAAATCTTCTTTTTTTTTCTTTTTTTTTTATTATATGGCCATCAGAGAAATGCAAATCAAAACCACAATGAGATACCATCTCACACCAGTTAGAATGGTGATCATTAAAAAGTCAAGAAACAATAGGTGCTGGAGAGGATGTGGAGAAATAGGAATGCTTTTACACTGTTGGTGGGACTGTAAACTGGTTCAACCATTGTGGAAGACAGTGTGGTGATTCCTCAGGGATCTAGAACTAGAAATACCATTTGACCCAGCCATCCCATTACTGGGTATATACCCAAAGGATTATAAATCATGCTGCTATAAAGACACATGCACATGTATGTTTATTGCAGCACTATTCACAATAGCAAAGACCTGGAACCAACCCAAATGTCCAACAATGATAGACTGGATTAAGAAAATGTAAATAAATCTTCTAATTTGTGTGTGTTTATATTGTATTTTGCAACTTTACTGAATTAATTTGTCAATTCTAATAGTTTTTTGGTAGAATCATTAGAATTTTCTGTATAGGAGATCATGTCATTAACAGAGAATTTTATTTCTTCCATTCCTATTTGAATGTTTCTATTTCTTTTTCTTGTTTATTGCCCTGGCTAGAACTTCCATTAATATGTTGAATAGTTGAGTAGGCATCCTTGTTTTGTTTCTGATCTTAGAAGAAAAGCTTTTAATTATCTGTTACTGAGTGGGAGTTTAGCTATGGACTTTTCATTTATAGCCCTTATTGTATATAGATTCCTTCTATGTCTAATTTCTTTAGAGTTTTTAACATAAAAGCATTTTGAATTTTGTCAAATGCTTTTTCTTTTTATTTTGATGACTGTAATGTTTTTGTCCTTCATTCCATTAATGTGGTTATCAAATTTATTTATTTGCAGACATTGAACCATCCTTGTATCCCAGGGATAAACCACCCTTGATCACAGCGAATGATCCTTTTAAATTGTTGTTGAATTTGTTTTGCTATTACTTTGTTCAGGATTTTTGCATCTATGTTCATCAGTGATATTGGCCTATAATTTTTATTTTCTTGTAGTATCTTTCTCTGGCTTTGGTATTAGGACAATGTTGGCCTCAAAATATGAGTCTGGAAGTATTTCATAGTCTTTGATTTTTTGGAAAAGGTTTGAGAAACATTTGTATTAGTTATTCTTTAAACGTTTGTGGAAGTCTTCTGTGAAGCTATCTGGTCCAGGACTTTTGTCTTTGATGAGAGATTGTTATACTATTGAGTCACCCTCCTTACTCTGACTGTTCAGATCTTCTATTTCTTCTTGAATCAGACTTTGAGGTTTATGTGTCTACAAATTTATCCATTTCTTCTAGGTTGTCCAATTTGTAGGTATAGAATTGTTCATAGTGGTTTCTTAAACTCCTTTGTATGTCTGTCTTATCAATTATAATGACTGCTCTTTCTTTTCTAATTTTATTTAAGTCTTAGTCTCTTTTTTCCTTGACTAAAAGTTTATTGATTTTATTTTTCTTTTTAAAAAATGAACTCTTCATTTTGTTGATCTTTTATATTATCTTTTTAGGATTTATTTCAGTTATTTATGTTCTGATTTTTATTACTGTCTTCCTTTTTCTGACTTTGGTCTTAGTTTGCTCTTTATTGTTTAATTCCTTGAGGTGGAATGTCATTTGTTTGAAATCTTTCTTCTTTTTTGATATAGGCAATTATTTCTACAAACTTCTGCCTTTGTCTGTTATTGTTGTTATATAGGAATACCTGAGGCTGGGTAATTTATTATAAAGAAAGGAGCTTTATTTATCTTATGGTTCTGCAGGCTGTGAAAGAAACATGGTACCAGTATCTGCATGGCTTCTGGTAGGGGCTTTTGTGCTGAATCAAAACATGGTGAAGAAAGTCAACGGGGAAGTGGGCATGTGTGAGGAGCGACAAAATCCAGAGGTTTTCTTCTTTATAACAACCCACTTTCTTGGGAACTAATCCGTTTCCTCGAGAACCAATGCAGCCTCAAAAGAATGAGAACTCATTCACTACAATGAAACTGCCCCCAAGTCATTCATAAAGAATCTTCTACCATGACCAAAATATCTGCCACTAGATCCTACCTTGTAACACAGCCATACTGGGGATCAAATTTCAAAATGAGATTTGGTGGGAACAAACAAACCACAGCGACTATGACCTGGGAATCGCTATGGTTGCATATCATGTTTTGGAATTTTGTGTTTTGGTTTTAATTTGTCTCAATTTTTTTTTAAATTTTTCTTTAAAATTTGTCTTGACCCATTGGTTGTTCAGGATCATGTTGATTAATTTCCCACGTATTTGTTAATTTTCCAAAATAATTCCCATTATTGTTTCCTAGTTTAATTCTAGTATGCTGAAAAGACACGTGATGTAATTTCAATCTTTTTAAATTTGTTAAGACTTGTTTTTTGTCTTAATATATCATCTATCCTAGAGAAAGGACTATGTGTGCTTGAGAAGAATGTGTATTCTGCTGCCACTGGATGGAATGTTTTGTGTATGTCAGTTAGGCCTTTTAGTTCTAAAATGTTATTAAAGTCCACTGTTTCCCTCTGATTTTCTGTTTGGTTGATCCATCCATTATCAAAAGTACTCTACTGTTATGTATTGCAGTCTATCTCACTCTTGGATCTATTAATATTTGTTTTGCATATTTAGATGTTCCAATGTTAGGTACGTATATGTTAAAAATGTTCTATCTTTTTGATGAATTGACCCCTTTATTATTATAAAATAACCTTTTAAAACATTTTTAAAACCATTTTTGACTTAAAGTCTATTTTATTTGTTAAAAGTATAGTCACCTGGGTCTCTTCTGGTTTCTATGTGTGTGGAATATATTTTATCATCTCTTCACTCAGTGTTTGTGAGTCCTTAAGGCTAAAGTGAGTGTCTTTAGGCAGTATATTGCTGGATCTTGTTTGTTTTTATATCCATTTAACTACTCAGGTATTTTGATTGGATAATTAATTTACATTTAAAGGAATTATTAATAGGTAAGGACTTACTACTGGCATTTTGATGATTTTTTACTGATTGTTTTATAGTTATTTTGTTCCTTATAATCCTAGTGTCTTTCTTTGTGATATGTTGTACTTTTTAGTGGTATGCTTTCTTTTTCTCTATCTTTTGTATGACTACTAGAAGTTTTTTTTCTTTGTGGTTACCAAGAGGCTTATATAAAATAGCTTTTATAGCTTAAATTTCGTAATTTCAGTTTGAAGTACCTTATCTTCAATCATATACAGAGATTCTAAATTTATACTTCAATCCCACATTTTATGCTTTTGATGTCACACTTTACATCTATTTATATTTTGTATCTGTTCATTGTTTACAATTATAGTTGTTTTTAATATATTTGTCTAACTCTGATACTAAAAGTGAATTACACAGTGCTTCTACAGTATGACAATATTCTGGTTTTGACTATATATTTCCCTTACCAGTGAGTTTTACACTTTTGTGTTTTTATATTGTTACTTATCTTTCTTTTTTTTATTTTTTATTTTTTTTGAGACGGAGTCTCACTCTGTTGCCCAGGCCAGAGTGCAGTGGCGTGATCTCAGCTCACTGTAAGCTCTGCCTCCCGGGTTCATGCCATTCTCCTGCCTCAGCCTCCCGAATAGCTGGGAGTACAGGCGCCCACCACCACACCCAGCTAATTTTTTTTTTTTGGTAGAGACAGGGTTTCACAGTGTTAGCCAGGATGATCTCGATCTCCTGACCTCCTGATTTGCCCGCCTCGGCTTCCCAAAGTGCTGGGATTATAGGCATGAACCACCGCGCCCAGCCCTTTCTTTCATTTCAACTTGAAGAACTCTCTTTAGCATGTCTTATAAGGTTAGTCTCATGGTGACGAACTTCCTCAGCTTTTGTTTGTCTTGGAACATCTTTATCTCTTTATATTTTTGAAGCACAAATTTGCTCGGTATAGTATTTTTGCTTGGCATTTTTGTTTTTCCTTTAGCATTTTGAGTATGTCATTCCATTCCCATCTTGTTTGCATTTTCTGTTGAGAAGTCTGCTGATAGCCTATGGGATGTATTTTATATGTTTTAAGTTTTTCTCTCTTGCTGCCTTTAAAATTACTTATTTGTCTTCAGCTTTTGAAAACTCGATTGTAACATGTCTCAGAGTATTCTTTTTTGAGTTGATCTTGCTGGAGATTCTTTGAGTTTTCTGAATTTCTTTGTCCATATTTCTCCTAAGATTTGGGAAGTTTTCAGATATTTCTATAAATAAGCTTTCTGCCCTTTTCTTTTTTTCTCCATCTGACTTCTCATAATTCATATGTTTACATATTTGATAGTGTTTCATAAGTCTCTTATGCTTTATTCATTTTTTTTTTTTTGAGTTGGAGTTCCACTCTTGTCACCCAGGCTGGAGTGCAATGGCGTGATCTTGGCTCACTGCAACCACCGCCTCCTGGATTCAAGTGATTCTCCTGCCCCAGTCTGCTGAGTAGCTGGGATTACAGGTGCCTACAACCATGCCCAGCTAATTTTCTATATTTTTAGTAGAGATGGGGTTTCACTATGTTGGCCAGGCTGGTCTCAAACTCCAGACCTCAGGTGATCCACCAGCCTCAGTCTCCCAAAGTGCTGGGATTACAGGCATGAGCCACCGCACCTGGCAGCTTTATTTACTCTTTCTCTCTCTCTCTCTCTCTCTTTTTTTTTTGTTTCTTTAATTGGTTGGCTTCAAATGGCCTGTCTTTAAATTTGCTAATTCTTTCTTTTACATGATTAAGTCTGTTGTTGAAACCATTGAGATTTTCAGTTCTGTCATTATATTCTTCAGATCTAGGATTCTTCGTTAGTTTTTTATGGTTTTTATTTTCTCCTATACTTCACATTTTGTTTATGCATTTTGCTCAGCATTTTGTTCGTGTCTTTCTAATTTTATTTAGTTGTCTACCTGTATTTTCTTACATCTCATTAGCTCCTTGTGGATGACTATTTTGAATTCTTTTTCAGGCAATTTACATATCTCCAGTAACTTAGGGTCAGTTATTGGAGTTTACTAATTTGCTTTGGTGGTGTCATGTTTGTCTAATTTATTGTAGTTTGTATAACCTTACATTGGATCTCTGCATTTTAAGGGGAAAACCCATCTTTCCATCTTCACAGATGAGTTTTTTGGCATGTTAAATTCTTCTCCTGTTAGGTCTCTGGGCTGATGAAGTTGCCTGTGGGATCACAATAACTTAGGGCTGGATAAGGGTCTTGTAGTTGATGCTAGGTCCATACTGGAGAGAAAGTTTTGCAGGGCTGGTACCAGAGACTTTAGTGGGTGTGGGTACTATTTGGTCCCTAGGTGTATTGGACTGTCTACAGGACCTTGGTCTGTGGTGCTGGCCCTGGGATGAGGATCTTTTTCAGGGCTTACATATGGCAGGCCTTTTACCAGGTGTTCTAATGGGTGTGGCTTCCTCTAGGTCTCTGGGAGAGATCCCATTGTATCACCGGATGGGCCCCTGGGCTGGCACTGTACTGCCCTAGTCTGTTGCTGAGACAGACTGGAACTGAAACATGAGGTCATTTTAGCATCCACAGGTGACACCAAGGTCTTCAGGACTGTCTTTAGTGTCACAGATAGGTGTGTTTTCCAGTTTCCTGGGTGAGCAGTTATGCTTTCAGACTGCAGCTGAGAAAGGCTATGAGTTATTTTAAAATGCATAATGTGACTGAGGTCAGGGCATCAGCCTTCAGGGGCACTCCTCGGTGTATCTCCCTCCAGGTCTCCAGGTGGGTATAAACACTCCCAGTCCACTTCTTGGAGGGGCTGAAACTGAGCTTCATGGTTATTTAAAAGTCTTCTATGAGACTTGTGTTGGCAAGCTCAACCCAATGGTACCAAGGGTGAGACTCCAAGCAGATCTCTATGCAGGAAGGACAGTTCCCAGACTACTAAGTCATAGACTAATTTTCAGGTCCACTGCTGAAATTGATGTTGGCAGGTAGATGAGCCTGTCTGCCAAGGTACTAGAATGTGTTATTCCTTCCAGACTCCATGAAGGATGATATTGGTAGCAGGCTCAAGGCCAAACAGGCTGTAGCCATGCCTTTTGGGGAACAGGGTTGTTTCTAGGTCTGAAGCTGAGACCACAATCAGTGAGTCAGCCACCTGGGTGTGGGTTTCAAAATGACCCTTCTAGGTCTTGGGCTCACTGAAATATCCCAACCTCCTACTTGAATCTAAAGGGTTCCCACAAAGAGATTTTTGTCTGTGGATGGGTACAGAATTCTTGTTGATGTGGGAGGATATGAGTGGGTGACTATGACCTCAAGGAAGGTTCTATCAGGCCTCCTGCCTTGACATCAATTCTTTATGAGCTTCTGATGGGAAGGCTCTTGGAAAAAAATCTGATGAATTTTTGTGAACTATGTATCTGAGGCTTTCAGTGATTTTAAATTTTCATGCTAGGCCATAATGGACTCACGAATTTGTCAAAAATTCAGGTATTATGCTTTTACCTTATTTTTGACAGCTACTTTTTTTTATGCTATGTCAAATGGAAAAGAGATGAGTGATCTACCTCTCACTAGAATAGTTTCTCACTCTAGAATCTTAATCATCTCAATACTCTGATGCACTGAATATTTTGTCTATTATTTGGAACATTCTCACTGTTAGTATGATGTTTTCTTCAAGAATTTGCATTCTATGTGGAAGCAGAACTTCGCTTGTTACTTGATCCCCTCCAGTTACTTTTAACTAGTGTTTGTACATGTAACCTAGCAAATCAGAGGAATAAAACAAATGCAAAATATAACGCAAAATAACAATGTACTTCTCTTAGTATAATTTTAATATTCTCCTTTTGATTATACTTTAATATGTATTCAATCATTTATTAATTCATTTAACAAATATTTAACCAACATATAAGTATTACACATTTTTCAGCAATATTTCCTAAGTACTTACTACTATACTAGTTTTTAGACATATAAAAATAATATCATTTGCAGATTATGTAATTGTATTTCTAGGAACTTGAAGGGAAAAAGTTGTATAAATACTAGAACTAAAAAGAGATTTCAGTTATATGGTCAGTTACCATATAAATACATACAATATTATAATAATGTTTTATAATTTACATTGATTACAAATGCTAAGATAATGAAAGAAAAAGTCTCATTCACAATAGCAACACAAATTATAAACTACTTAGATTTAAATGCAACAACAACTGTGAACAAACTACATGAAAGGAAAGATAAATATTTATGAAATACATTAAATGAGACCTCAGTGGATAGACACTCGTATCCCATTTCCCCAAATGGAAAGAGTCAAGATTTTAAAGATTTTGATTCTTTCAACAAAGCACATGAATAAATTTATAGTATTTTCAATTAAAACTACATAGTTAATTTTTAGGGGAACTTGATTAAATAACATCTCATGAAGGCAAAAAAAAATCCCCAATCAAATAGTAAAGCATAATGAATGAAAATAGTTACTGAGTATCTTTTTATTACAGTTCTTATGTGAGGTACTAGGGACAGTGGATAACAAGATAGACAAGACCCTGCCCACAGAGAAATTACAATCTAAAGGAAGAGTCTTACACTGAATAAGCAATTGCATGAGGATCAGTTTTATCAAATTGTCTGGAAATTCTTCCTAAAAAAAATGGTAGTGAAAGTGAGCATTTGTGTAAGAACCAACTTTTTTGTTTTAGATGTTAACTTTATTTCTTAACTTGAATACTTTCACAGAGAATGGAGACATGAAAAGTTTTGATAAAGTATGAGTATATTTTAGTACTGTCACTGGTCTTTATAAACTAGTGGGTGAAGGAGGAGGAAGATATCTAGTCATTGATGGAAGTTAATTTTTAGGGTGTTCCATTACTTTAAACACATCTAATAGAGGAGACAAAGGGAAGGAAGAGGGATAGAACTGTTTCAACAGTCATCAGGTACCCAAGTGAAATGAGTTCTTGCTGGCATAGTTGGGGTAAAGAGTAGCATCTCTATCAGCTGGTCTCAAAGGTTGTAAAAAACTAAATTATCTGGGCATCACTCATTATAAAGCTATAATAATTAAAATAGACATATAAGCTTAAATGACAGGAATTAAATATATGATTAAATTGGAATTTTAAATTAATGACAAATGGGTGGATTATTTAAAATGTGACAGCCAGGTGACTTAAATTTAGGATTATGTTGTTATCTTACATCTTATGATGAAAGAAATTCAAAATGTATGAAAGGTTTAAGCATGGAAAACACAGAGAAATGAGCATAAGGATAACTATTTGCGTCATTTAAGTATGAAGAGGAATCCTAAAAGAAAGAGATCAAGTAGAGAAGTCATGCAAAATAAAGATTATTTGACTACATAAGAAAAAAATTAAAATTATAAATAAATATATTATGAATAAGTTAATTAGGAAAATAAAAATCAACCTAATAGAAAATCTACATATGATATAAGTAAGAAATTCATTAAGGAAAAATGTAATTGGCCAGAAAACATATTTTAAAATCATGTTTTTTCTGAGAATGAAAATACCAGTTAAAATGTGTATTTATATATTTCATGGTCAAATTGCTAAAACTTGTTTAAAAACAATTCCCTTCTTACCATTTGTAAAAAATATACTTTTATGTACTGATAAAAATTGGTATTGTACTGGCATAATAGCATATAATATTAATATAAAATTAATATAATAAAGAAGATAATTTGGTACCAAGAATTAAAAATATTATATATACAGTTGCCTATTGCTTTGCCTTATGTCTTCATGTATTTCAACATAATACATTTCTGGAACAGAAGTGAAATTTTACCAAGTATTTGGCTATAAAGATGTTCATCAGAGTGTTATTTACAGTAGAAAAATGGGGAATTGGTAAAATGAAACAAGATAATTCTATATAGATATTTAAAGTGGTGCTTTGAAATGCATTTGCTGATATGATATACTTGTCTTGCCTTAAAATATTAAGTGAAGAAATACATTTTAAAAACCTACTTATAATATATATTTTATTAAAAACAAAAACAAAGATAAATAGGTTGGACTTAATTAAACTAAAGAGATTTTGCACAGCAAAGTAACAGTCGGCAGAGTAAGCAGACAACGCACAGAGTGGGAGAAAGTCTTCACAATCTATCCATCTGACAAAGGACTGATATCCAAAATCTACAAGGAACTCAGATAAATTAGCAAGAAAAAAGCAAACAATCCCATCAAAAAGTGGGTTTAGGACATGAAGGCAATTATCAAAAGCAGATATACAAATAAGTAACAAGCATGAAAAAATGCTCAACATCACTAATAATCAGAGAAATGCAGATCAAAACCACAATGCGATACCAACTTACTTTTGCAACAAGGGCCAACATAAAAACAATTAAAAAATAAGAGATGTTGATGTGGATGCGATGAAAAGGGAACAGTTTTACACTGCTGGTAGGAATGTAAACTGGTACAACCACTATGGAAAATAGTGTGGAGATTGCTTAAAAAATGAAAAGTAGAATTACCATGCAATCCAGCAATCCCACTACTGGGTATCTACTCAGAGGAAAAGAAGTCATTACATACTTGCACATACATGTTTATAGCAGCACAATTCTCAGGTGCAAAAATATGGAACCAGCCCAAATGTCCATCAATTAATGAATGAATAAAGAAATTGTGGTGTATATATACGATAGAATACTACTCAGCCATAAAAAAAATGAATTAGTGGCATTCGCAGCAACCTGGATGGAACTGGAGACTTATTCTAACTGAAGTAACTCAGAAATAGAAAACCAAACATCAAGTATTCTCACTTGTATGTGGAGCTAAGCTATGAGGATGCAAAGACATAAGAATGATACAATAAACTTTCAGGACTTGGGGAAAAGGGTGGCAGGAGGATGAGGGATAATTGGCTACAAATTGGGTGATGGATGCACCAAAATCTCACAAATCACCCCTAAAGAACTAACTCATATAACCAAATACCACCTATTCCACAAAAATCTATGGAAATAAAAATAGAATATATATATATATAAAAAATTGAAAAATTGAATATATATTCAATTTTTATTTACATACATACATACATACATACATACATATATATATAGAGAGAGAGAGAGAGAGATAGTAAAACAGAAACTATACATGAAGATGTTTAAATGGTTATTTTACTTGGGAGTGATTATTTTCTTCTATTTACTTATTTTTGAAGTTTTTCTCTAGTAAATAACTTCTTGTGCACTTTTGAGGTTTTCTAAAACAATAAACTTAGTTTGATTCATTTTATGCCATTTATTAGCTATGTGCTTTGGATAGTGTCTTACTTTTCAACTTCACTTTCCACATCTTTAAAACAGAATAGAAATACTCATTGTATGTTGTTTTGAGTATCTTATACTATTAGAAATATCAATAGGTACAGTCATACATCACTTAACAATGGGGACACATTCTGAGAAATGAGTTGTTAGACAATTTTGTCTTTGCTTGAGCATCGTAGAGTGTACATACATAAACCTACATACTAATAGCCTACTGCATGCACATCTAGGCTATATGGTAGAGCCTATTACTCCTAGGCTACAAACCTTGACAGCATATTACTGTACTGAATACTGTAGACAGTTGTAATACAATGGTACTTTTAAATCTACATATAGCTAAACATATAAAAGGTACAGTAAAAATGCAGTATTATAATTCTGTGGAACACTTTCATATATATGGTCCCTCATTGACCAAAACATTGCTATGTAACACATGGCTATATTACTTTCATTCTTCCCTTTCCAAGAGATTTTCTTTGGTTATCATTTCTATCGTACATTTTTTTCAGAATGTTATTTTAGAGATATATATTTTTGCCAAGTTTGCATTTTTGCAAATTTGATGGAGGACATAAATTTCAAAATTTGACCAACAGTCACAAGTCAGAGTAGCAGCAACATCAAAACTGTCCCTGATGATCACTTATTTTCCAACTTTTTCACATGTAAACACTCTTTCCTCAAGTGAAAATGTAATTTGCAGGTGTGGGAGGATGTGGTAGCTTCAATTACTGTGTTTTGGCTTCAAATACCATGTTTTGGAGGCCCAGCAATAGGATATGTCATCACTGGGGAGAAAGCCTGGAGAAATTTGATCAGCCCTGGACATTCCTATTCTTGCCAGACGTATTTTGCATCTAGGTACAGTTGTCCCTAAGATACATCAGGGAATTGGTTCCAAGACCTTCCCTAGTACCGAAATCTGAGGATGCTCATGTTCCTTGTGTAAATGGCATAGTATTTGCATATAACCTACCCACATCCTCCGGTATAGCTTAAATCATCTCTAGGTTACTTATGGTACCTAATACAATGTGAAGGCTATGTAAATAGTTGTTATATTGTATTGGTTTTCATCTGTATTACATTTTTATTGTTGTATGTTATTTTTTATTGTTTTTTTCTCAAATATTTTTGATCCATGGTTGGTTGAATCTGTGGATGAAGAACCCAAGTAGACAGAGGACTGACTATATTGCCAGCAGCATCGCAACCCTGTTTTTACAGAAGCTTTGGACATTGCTCATAGCAATGACTGCAGTATATGAAGAGACAAAGGAAGCAGGGATGCACTCAACAGAATCACATTGCTGTCCAGATCACACATTTATAGTCTTCAACAAGCTGTTCTTGATCAATAATAAACATTTACTGAGTGCTCACAGCATACCACGTTATGATATTTTAACATCTCATTCAGTTCTTAGGAGAGTCAATTTTGCAGATGAGAAGGCAGACTCAGAAAAGTTAAGCAATTTTCCCATAGTCACATAGCTAGTAAAGTGTCTTAAACAAAGATTCGTTGGCCCTGACTTTGGAGGCCCTCTGAAGCAATGTCCCTTTCCTTTTTCCTTCTGAGATTTTATCTTTCCTTCTTCAACCTTTTGGGATGCATAGCAATGTTTATATTTTTTGTTGGCCTGAGCTTTGGGTAGTTCTATGAACAGCCTTCTGTACCCCTTCTGCCTATCGCCTTGAGCGGTCTCCCATGGCCTTTTGTTCTATGCAGCAGCTTGAGTGATGCCCAGCCACACTAGAAAGGCACTCTGCTTTAGAGAGTAAACTGATTCAAATGCTTACCTCATCTAGAAACACCCTCACAGACACAACCAGAAATAATGTTTAGTCAAATATCTGAGACCCCATGATCCATTCAAGCTGAAACATAAAATTAAACATCACACGTCCCAAATGGCTTATATGTATATTAAAAAGAAGGAATAATCATGAGCTTTTCAGGCAAGTCTCTTTTACTAGCTGTGCAATATTGGGCCAGGTTGTTTACTTCCTTCTTCAACTTACCTTTAAAATGTAAATAAGAAAAAAGTGAGTAAGTGATTAATTTCTAACTCAGTGCCTAGAAGTCAGGAGATATAAATGCCAGTTCCCTCCTTTAGCCTCCCCCAACCTCACATACTTTCCATTAACTAACATTTATCTTCTTTAAATTTGTAAAATCAAACAAAATCTCATTTTGTTAGATAGCCAAACAGATGATCACATGATTGTTTCTTAGCAGATATCTTGGTAAGATGAGATCATGGGCACTATTTCTGTTCCTCCTCTTATTAGCTAAGATTATTAAAACAGAATGGAAGAAAGTGAAGATTTCTTTACAGATCTTTAGGAATTCAACATGTCAGAATGCCTTAATAAATAAGGTTTGCGAATATTTGCTTTACACAGTTATATACCCATAACACTAAAAAGAATTCTTCAAATGACTTCCCTAAAAAAAATTGTATCTATGTGCAGCTGCTATCTCTCGTCTTCCCATGATAAAAACAGAAGAGAAACAGCGTGTGTACACACAAATACACACACAAACACACAAAACCCCCACAAAATATATAGATAAATAAGTCATAAAAAATGTACTCACTAATAATAGGGAAAGTTGTCCCAATGAAATCCTGTAAAGTTGCATATATATATACATATATACATATGTGTATATATATATATATGAGCAGCTTTCTTTCTTTCTTTCTTTTTTGATAAGTTTTTTAGTAGTGATTTCTGAGATTTTGGTGCACCTGTCAGCCGAGCAGTGTACACAGTACCCAATGTGTTTTCTCTTATCCCCCACCCCTCTCCCACCCTCTTCCCCAAGTTTTCAAAGTCCATTGTATAATTCTTAGGCTTTGAGTCCTTATAGCTTAGCTTCCACTTATAAGTGAGCACATATGATGTTTGGTTTTCCATTCCTATGTTACTCTTAGAATAATGGTCTTCAACTCCATCCAGGTTGCTGTGAATGCCATTATTTCATTCTTTTTTATGGCAGAGTAGTATTCCATGCTCTATGTATACCACGTTTTCTTTACTTGTTGGTGGATGGGCATTTAGGCTGTTCCATATTTTTGCAATTGTGAATTGTGCTCCTATAAATATGTGTATGCAAGTATCTTTTCTTATAATAACTTCTTTTCTCCTGGGTAAATACCCAGTAGTGGGACTGCTGGATCAAATGGTAGTTCTACTTTTAGTTCTTTAAGGAAACTCCATACTGTTTTCCATAGTGGTTGTACTGGTTTACATTCTCACCAGCAGTGTAAAAGTGTTCCCTTTTCACCAAATCTATGCCAACATCTATTATTTTTTGATTTCTTAATTATAGCAAATACAACAAAAACAAAGATAAATATATGGGATCTAATTAAACTACAAACTTCTGTGCAGGAAAAGAAATAATCAGCAGAGTAAAGAAGCAACCCACATAGTGGCAGAAAATCTTTGCAAACTCTCCGTCTGACAAAGGACTAATATCCAGACACTCCAAGGAACTCAAACAAATCAGCAAGAAAAAAAATAAATAAACAAATCCATCAAAAAATGGGCTAAAAACATGAATAGACAATTCTCAAAAGAAGATAATATACATACAAAAAGGATATTTTCTCCCTGATTATTTTCTTATGTTTATTTTTATATTATTGATTATTTTATAAAAGCAAAGCAAGTAATATGTAAACCATACTACCGATCTATATTTTCTGTTGCAACCTCTCGTTTTTCATAATCCATGCTACTAGTTGTGGGAGTTTGTGGGCAAAAACCTCCCTTTTCTATTTTAGGATTTATTTATTATGATAAGCTTTCACATTTTACAGGTGAATTTGAGGAGTCTGCAAAATAAAGAAATATATATTTTTATGTTATGTATGAAACCCAAGGACAAAAGATTGTGTAGTATGTATCATCACTATAGTCACTAGGCCCATAAAAGGTAAGTAAATTGTCTAAAAGTATTAAGAAACAAAAGGGAAATTTTAGTATTTTCCAATTCTGATGTGAGCTCACTTCGTCTGCAACAATATTGACAGTGGACGTGTGGCATGAAGAGATAATCTGGTGCATGTGTGGGAGGGAGAGCACAGTGATTGTAGAATTTTGCATTGGAACACAGTGCTGCCCTGTCACAGTATAATGTAACACAAGGCAGACTTCAGCTGGTGACAATGAGGAACACTTAGACCACCCCTAGCCAGAGGTGAATCCTCCATACCAGTAGTTAGAATCTGGGTTCTGGCAAGCTCCACCACCATGGACTGAAGAGCTCTGGGGTCCTAAATAATCCTAAAAGGCAATCTAAGCCACCAAGACTGCAACTCTTGGGCAAGTCCTGATGCTGTGTTGGGCTTGGAACCAGTGGACTTGGGGTACATGTAACCTACTAAGATACCAGCCAGCTGGAGCAGCCAATGGAGTGCTTACATCACTCCTCTTCCAACCCCAGGACATGCAGCTTGCAGCTCCAGGAAAGACTTCTTCCTTCTGCTTGAGGAGAGGAGATGGGGAGATTAAAAGGACTTTGTTCTTATAACTTGGATACCAGCTCAGCCACAGTATAATAGGGCATCAGGCAAAGTTCTGAGTCCCCCATTCCAGGCCCTAGCTCCAGGATGATATGTCTAGACACACTCTAGGCCAGAAGGGAACCCATTACCTTGAAGGCAAGGACCCAGCCCTGTAAGGATTTATTGTCTGTTTACTAAGGAGCCCTTGGACCCTGAAAAATCAGCGGTGGTAGTTATGCAGTCCTTGTCATGGACCTTGGGTTAGACTCAAAGCCATGTTGGCCTCAAGTGTGATCCAGCACATTCCCAGCTATAGTGGCTGTGGAGAGAGTCTCCTTCCACTTGAGAAAAGTGGAGGAAAGAGTAAAGGTTATTTTGTCTTCAAGCTTAGGTACCAGCTTGGTCACTGTGGGGTAGAGAAGGTTCCTGGGTTCCCTGATTCCAGGATTTGGCTCCTGGACAGCACTTCTGGACTGCCCTTGACCAGGTAGTATTCCACTGCCCTGAAGGGAGAGACTTGGGACTAGCAGCATTCACCATTAGCTGACTACAGAGCCCTTGGGACTTGAATGAACATTGGTGGTAGCCAGGCAGTACTTGCTATGAAACTGGGGTGTTGGTGGCGATAGGGAGACACTTCTCTGCTTGAGAAAAGGGGAATGAAGAGTGGGAACAACTTTGTCTTGTTACTTGGGTGCCTGCTCAGATGCAATAGAATAGAGCACTAGGTAGATTCCTAGGATTTCTGATTCCAGACCATGGCTTCTGGAAAGCATCTTTGGAACTGCCTGGGGCCAGGGAGAACTTGCTTCCCTGAATGGAAGGAAACAAGCCTAGCTGGATTCACTGTTTGCTGACTACATAGTACTTGGGCCTTGAGTGAACATAGGTGGTAGCCAGGCAGTAGTCACTGTGGGCCTTGGGTGAGATCCAGTGCAGTCCTAGAAGTGGTGGCCAGAGGGGTGCTTGCATCACCCTTCCCCCAGCTCCAGGAAGCTCAGGACAGTGAGACTGTGTTTGGGGGAAAGTAGGGAAGAGAACAAGAGTCTCTGCCTGGTCATGTGGGGGAATTCTGGATATTACCCCTAAACACCAAGGCAATAGCTTTATGAGACTGCAAAAGCCACACAGTTACTGGGCTTCAGGTACCCCCTAATGCAGATATTGCTGCAGAGATAAAAGACTTATATCACAATACTCAAATCCCCTTGAATACCTGGAAAGCCTTCTTTAGAAGAGCGGGCACAAAACAAGCTCAGACTGTGAAGACTACAATAAATACCTACGCTTCAATGCTCAGACACTGAGAAGCATCTGCAAACATCTACAATATCTAGGAAAACCTGATATCATCATATGAACTAAATAAGGCAACAGGTGCCAATCCTGGAGAGACAAAGCTCTATATGTGACCTTTCTAACACAGAATTTAATGTAGCTGTTTTAAGGAAAATTAATGAAATTCAAGATAGCACACAGAAGGAATTGGAATCCTATCAGATAAATTTAACAAAGCTAATGAAATAATTAAAAAGAATCAAGCAGTAACTCTTGAGCTGAAAAATGTAATTGACCTGCAGAAATATGCATCAGAGACTTTTAATAGTAGAATTGATCAAGTAGAAGAAAGAATTAGTGAACTTGAAGAAAGACTATTTGAAAATACACAGTGAGAAGATACAAAAGAAGAATAAAGAATAAAACATGGATATAATATCTGGAAAATAGTCTCAAAATGGCAAATCTAAGAGTTATTGGCCTTAAGGAGGAGGTAGAGAGAGAGATCAAGGTACAAAATTTGTTCAACTATATAATAACAGATAACTTCCCAAACCTAGAGAATAACATGAATATTCAAGTAGAAAAGGTTTGGGCCAGGCATGGTGGCTCATGCCTGTAATCCCAGCACTTTGGGAGGCCAGGGTAGGTGGATCACTTGAGGCCAGGTGTTCAAGACCAGCCTGGCCAACATAGTGAAATCCTGTCTCTACTAAAAATACAAAACTTAGCTACTCCAGAGGCTGAGGCAGGAGAATCGCTTGAACCTGAGAGGTGGAGGTTACAGCGACCTGAGATGGTGCCACTGCACTCCAGCCTGGGTGACAGATGAGACTCTATCAGAAAAAAAAAAAAAAGGAAAAATATTATTGAACACCAAGTAGAAATAAGATTACCTCAAGACTTTTAATAATCAAGGATATAAAAAGGATTCTAAAAGCAGCAAGAGAAAAGAAACAAGAAAAACATACAAAGGAGCTCCAATGCATCTGGCAGCAGACTTCTCAGTGGAAACTTTACAAGCCAGGAATTAGTGGCATGACATATTTAAATTGATGATGGAAAAATCTTCTTTTATGCTAGAATAATATAGCACAAAAATATCCTTCAAACATGAAGGAGAAATATTTTTCTTAAACTAAAGCTAAAGAATTTCAGCAACACCAGACCTGTCCTACAAGAAATGCTAAAGGAAATTCCTCAGTCTGAAAAGAAAATGACATTAAAGAGCAATAAAGACACTACCTGGAGGTACAAAACTCACTGACAATGGTAAGTAGACAGAAAAACACAGAAAACACAGAACATTATGACACTGTAATTGTGGTGTGTAAACCACGAATATCTTGAGTAGAAAGACTAAAAGATAAACCTAACAAAAATAAAAATTACAACAACTTTTCAAGACATAGATATTATAATAGTATAGAATAGAAACAACAAAAAGTTAAAAAGCTAGGGGATGAAGTTAAAGTGCAGAATTTGTATAAGTTTTCTCTTTGCTTGTTTGCGAGTTTGTTTATGCAATCAGTGTTAAGTTTGCATCAGATTGAAATAACAGGTTTTAAGATGCTATTTGTAGACCTCATAGTAACTTCAAATAAAAAATCTACAAGAGACACACAAAAAACAAAAAGCAAGAAATTAAAACACAACACTAAATAAAATCAACTTTACAAAAAGAAAAACAGAAAGTAAGAGAAGGAAGAAAAGACCACAAAAAATAAAACAGGAAATTAATAACAAAATGGGAGGGGTGAGCTATTTCTTATCAATAATAATATTGAATAGGAATGGACCAAACTCTTCAATTAAAGGACATAGAATGTGGCTAAATGGATAGACAAACAAGACCCATTGATCTGCTGCCTATAAGAAACACACTTTAGCTATAAAGACACACATGGATGGAAAATAAAGGGATGGAAAAAGATATTCCACTCAAATGGAAATCAGCAAAGAGCAAGAGTAGCTTGACTTATATCACACAAAATAGATTTCAAGACAAAAACTATAAAAAGCAACCAAAAGGTCATTTTATAATGACAAAGGAATAAATTAAACAGGAGGATATAACAATTATAAATATATATGCAGCCATCATTGGAGCACCCAGATATACAAAGCAAATATTATTAGAACAAAGAGAGAGATATACTCCAATTCAATAAGAGCTGGAGACTTAAACACTGACTTTCAGCATTGGGCAGATCATCCACACAGAAAATCAACAAAGAAACTTTGGACTTAACCTGCATTGTAGACAAAATGGACCTAATATATATTTACAGAATATTTCATCCAAGAACTGCAGAATACACCTTCTTGTCCTCAGCACATGGGTGATTCTCAAGGGTAGACCTTATGTTAGGCCACAAAACAAGTTCTAAATAATTACAAAATAATACTAAATTACAAAATAATACTAAATAATACTAAAATTATATCAAGTATCTTCTCTAACTACAGTTGAAGGAAATTGGACATCAATAACAAGAGGAATTTTGGAAACCTACCAGTGCATGGAAATTAAACAATATACTCCTGAATAACCAGTGGGTCAATGAAGAAATTAAGAAGGTAATTTCAAAATTTGTGGAAATAATTGAAAATTGAAACACAACATACTAAAATCTATGGGATACAGCAAAAGCAGTACTAATAGCAAAAAAATTATAGCAATAAGCACCTACATAAAAGAAGTAGAAAAACTTTAAGTAAACAACCTAACAATGCACATAAAGAACCAGAAATGCAAGTGCAAACTAAAGCTAAAATCAATAGAAGAAAAATAATTAATGTCAGAATAAGTGAAATTGAAACAAAAAGTAACAATAACAAAATCCATGAAATGAAAAGTTGGTTTTTTGAAAAGATAAAATTTGCAAACCTTTAGTCCAACTAACTGAAAAAAAGAGAGAAGATTCAAATAAATACAATGAGAGATGAAAGGGACATACTACAACTGATATTACAAAAAGTCAATAGAATATTAGAGGCTACTATGAGCAACCGTATGCCAATAAATTGGAAGACCTAGAAAAAATAAAGTCCTAGACACATATAACCTACCAAGATTGAACCATAAAGAAACACAAAATCCCAACTGACCAAAAAGAAGTAATTAGACCATTGCAGAACTTTTCACAATAACAAAGACATGAAGTCAACCTAAATGCCCATCAATGACAAATTGGATAAAGAAAATGTGGAATACTATGCAGCCATAAAAAGAAAGATCATGTCTTTTGTGGGAACATGGATGCAGCTGGAGGCCATTGTCCTTACCAAACTAATGCAAGAATAGAAAACCGAATGCAATATTTTCCATTTGTAAGTGGGGATTAAAAGGTGAGAACTCATGGACACAAAGAAGGAGACAACAGACACTGGGGTCTACTTGAAGATGGAGGGTGGGAGGAGGGAGAGGAACAGAAAAATAACTATTGGGAACTAGGATTAGTACCTGGGTTGTGGATAATCTGTGCAACAAATCTTCATGACACAAGGTTAACTATATAACAAATATATATACAAATATAACAAATCTAATATTTCTGTTATATGATATATAACAAATATGCAATGTACCATGGAACCTAAATTAAAAGATTTTTTTAAAAAAGCAGTGAGATCAAAGACATAATAAAAAGTATTTCAGGAAGAAAAGCTCAGGACCCAATGGCTCCACTGCTGAATTTTACCAAACATTTAAGGAAGAGCTAATACTAATTCTACCAAAACTATTCTGAAAAAGAGAAGACAAAGGATTACTTTCAAACTCATTCCATGAGGTCAGTATTACCCTGATACCAAAAAAATTCACACATAACAATATTAACCTTACATGTAAATGAGCTAAACACCCCAATTAAAAGACACAGACAGGCAAATTGGATAAAGAGTCAAGACCCATCGGTGTGTTGTATTCAGGAGACCCATTTCACACATACAGTCACACATGGGCTCAAAATAAAGGGATGGAGGAATACTTACCAAGAAAATGGAAAGCAAAAAACAAACAAACAAAAACAACAAAAAAACAGTGGTTGCAATCCTAGTCTTCGACAAAACAGACTTTAAACCAACAAAGATCAAAAAAGATAAAGGACATTACATAATGGTAAAGGGATCAATGCAACAAGAAGAGCTAACTATCTTAAAAATATATGTACCCAATACAGGAGCACACAGATTAGTAAAACAAGTTCTTAGAGACCTACAAAGATACTTAGACTCCCACACAATAATAGTGGGAGACTTTAATATCCCACTGTCAACATTAGGCAGATCAATGAGACGGAAAATTAACAAAGATATTTAGGACTTGAACTCAGCTCTGGACCAAATGGACTTGATAGACATCTACAGAACTCTCTGCCCCAAATCAACAGAATATACATTCTTCTCAGCACCACATAGCATTTATTCTAAAATCAACCACATAATCGGAAGCAAAACACTCCTCAGCAAATGGGAAAGAACAGAAATCATAACAGTCTCTCAGACCACAGTGCAATCAAATTAGAATTCAGGATTAAGACACTCACTCAAAACTGCACAACTACATGAAAACTGAAGAACCTGCTCCTGAATGACTACTGGGTTAAAAATCAAAATTAAGGCAGAAATAATGAAGTACTTTGAAACCAATGAGAACAAAGAGACAATGTACCAGAATCTCTGGGACACAGCTAAAGCAGTGTTAATAGGGAAATTTATAGCACTAAATGCTCACATTAGAAAGTGGGAAAGGTCTCAAATCAACACACTAACATCACAATTAAAAGAACTACTAGAGAAGCAAGAGCAAACAAATTCAGCAGTTAGCAGAAGACAAGAAATAACTAATATCAGAGCAGAACTGAAGGGTGGAAAAAGATACTCCACTCAAATAGAAATCAACAAAGAGCAAGAGTAGCTTGACTTATATCACAAATGGATTTCAAGAAAACACCATCGTCTCAGCCCAAAAACTCCTCAAGCTGATAAACAACTTCAACAAAGTCTCAGGATACAAAATCGATGTGCAAAAATCACAAGCATTCCTAAACACCAATAATAGACAAGCAGCAGAGAGCCAAATCATGAGTCAACTCCCATTCACAATTGCTACATTAAGAATAAAATACAGAGGAATACAACTTACAAGGGACGTGAAGGACCTCTTCAAGGAGAACTACAAACCATTGCTCAAGGAAATAAGAGAGGACACAAACAAATGGAAAAACTTTCCATGCTCATGGATAGGAAGAATCAATATCATGGAAATGGCCATATTGCCCAAAGTAATTTATAGATTCAATGGTATTCCCATCAAACTACATTGACTTTCTTCACAGAGCTAGAAAAAGCTTTAAATTTCATACGGACCCAAAAAAGAGCCCATATAACCAAGACAATCCTAAACAAAAAGAACAATGCTGGAGGCATCACGCTACCTGACTTCAAACTATACTACAAGGCTACAGTAACCAAACAGCATGGTAGTGTTACCAAAACAGATATATGGACCAATGGAACAGAACAGAGCCCTCAGAAATAATGCCGCATATCTACAACTATCTGATCTTTGACAAACCTGAGAAAAACAAGAAATGGGGAAAGGATTCCCTATTTAATAAATGGTGCTGGGAAAACTGGCTAGCAATACGTAGAAAGCTGAAACTGGATCCCTTCTTTACACCTTATACAAAAATTAATTCAAGATGGATTAAAGACTTAAATGTTAGACCTAAAACCATAAAAACCCTAGAAGAAAACCTAGGCAATACCATTCAGGACATAGGCATGGGCAAGGACTTCATGTCTAAAACACCAAAAGCAATGGAAACAAAAGCCCAAATTGACAAATGGGATCTGATTAAATGAAAGAGCTTCTGCTCAGCAAAATAAACTATCATCAGAGTGAACAGGCAACCTACAGAATGGGAGACAATTTTTGCAATCTATCCATCTGACAAAGGTCTAACATCCAGCACCTACAAGGAACTTAAACCAATTTACAAGAATACAACAAACAACCCCATCAAAAAGTGGGTAAAAGATATGAACAGACACTTCTCAAAAGAAGACATTTATGCAGCCAACAAACATATGAAAAAAAAAGTTCATCATCACTGGTCACTAGAGAAATGCAAATCAAAACCACAGTGAGATAACATCTCACACCAGTTAGAATGGCAATCATTAAAAAGTCTGGAAACAACAGATGCTGGTGAGTGTGTGGAAAAATAGGAATGCTTTTACACTGTTGGTGGGAGTGTAAATTAGTTCAACCATTTTGGAAGGCAGTGTGGTGATTCCTCAAGGATCTAGAACCAGAAATAGCATTTGACCCAGCAATCCTGTTACGCAAAGGATTATACATCATTTACTGTAAAGACACATGTGCATGTATGTTTATTGCAGCACTATTTACAATAGCAAAGACTTGGAACCAACCTAAATGCCCATCAATGATAGACTGCATAAAGAAAATGTGGCACATATACACCATAGAATACTATGCAGCTATAAAAAAGAATGAGTTCATATCTTTTGCAGGGACATGGATGAAGCCAGAAACCATCATCCTCAGCAAACTAACACAGGAATAGAAAACCAAACACTGCATGTTTTTACTCATAAGTGAGACTTGCATAATGAGAACACATGGACACAAGGAGGGGAACATCACACACCGGGGCCTGTCAGCGGGTAGAGGCAAGGGGAGGAAAGACATCAGGACAAATATCTAACGCAGGGCTTAAAACCTAGATGATGTGTTGATAGATGCAGCAAACCACCATGGCACATGTATACCTATGTAACAAACCTGCACGTTCAGCACAATGTATCACGGAACTTAAAGTAAACAAAACAAAGCAAAAAAACAAAACTGAAGGCCAATATCCCTGATGAACATTGACGCAGAAATCCTCAACAAAATACAAACAAACCAAATTCCACAACACATTAATATGATCATTTATTATCATAGGATTTTCCCAGTGATGCAAGGATGGTTCAACATATGCAAATTAATCAATGTGATTTCTATCAACAGAATGAATGACAAAAACATATGATAATTTCAATTGATACTGAAAAAGCATTTGTTAAATTTCAACATCCCTTCATGATAAAAACTCTAAAAACCTGGGAATACAAGAAACATACCTGAACACAATAAAAGCCATATATGACAAACCCAAAGCTGGTATCATAATGAATGCGGAAAAACTGAAAGCCTTTTCTCTAAGATCTGGAAAATTATGATGCCCACTTCCACCATGGTTATTCGACACGGTACTACAAGTCATAGCTACAGGAACCAGATAAGAGAAAGAAATAGACATCTAAATTGGAATAAAATAAGTCAAATTATCCTTGTTTTCAGATGATATGATCTTAATATTTAGAAAATCTTAAGATTCCACCCAAAACTGTTAGAACTGATAAACGAATTCAGTGAAGTTAAAGGGTACAAATTCAACATACAGTAATCAGTAGCATTTTTATATGCCAAGAGTAAACAATCTGAAAAAGAAATTTTAAACATAACCCCATTTACAATAGCTACAAATAAATAATATACCTAGGAATAAACTTAACCAAAGATGTGAAAGATCTCTATAATGATAACTATAAAACATTGATGCAAGAAATTGATGAGGACACAAAAAATGGAAAGATATTCCATCTTCATGAATTGGAAGAATTAACATTGTTAAAATATTTATACTACTAAAAGCAATCTACAGATTCTATGCAATCTTATCAAAATACCATTTTAATCTTCATAAAAATAGAAGAAATAATTCTACAATTTATATCAAACCACTATGAAGACCCACAATTGCCAAATCGATACTGAGCTAAAAGAACAAAACTGGAGGAACCACAATACTAGACTTTCAAATTATACTACAAAGGCATAGTAACCAAAACAGCATGGTATCGGAATAAAAACACACATAGACCAATGGAACAGAATACAGAACCTAGTAAGAAATCCATACATCTACAATGAAGTCACTTTTGAAAAAGAAGCCAAGAACATACAATGGGGGAATCACAACCTCTTTAATAAATTGTGCTGGGAAAACTGTATATCCGTATACAGAAGAATGAAACTAGACCCCTATCACTCATCATATACAAAATTTAAATAAAAATAGATTAAAGATTTAAATCTAAGACCTCAATCTATGAAACTACTAAAATAATACATTGGGGAAACTCTCCAGGACATTGGTCTAGGCAAAGATGTCTTGAGTAATACCCCACAAGCACAGACAACCAAAACAAACATGGACAAACCAAATCCAAAGCTAACGTAAGGAAATTAATAATAATAATAATTAATGAAAATAAAATACCATAAAACAATGTTATTGAAAAGAAATAATAGAGAAGGGCAATGAAACAGAGAACTGGTTCTTCAAAAACAATAATAAAATTGACAAACCTCTAACAAGAATTACACAGAAAACAAGAAAGCACCATTGACAATATCAGGAATGGAAGGAAATATCACTAGAGTCTGTAAACAGCAAAAGGATAATAAGGGAATACTACAAACAACTCTCCACATATAAAATTTTACAACTTAGATACTAAAAATCCTTTAAAAATACAAACTACAAAACTCATTATTTTGAAATAGATAATTTTAATTGCCTTATCACTATTAAAAAATTTATAATTTAAGAAATACCAATGGAAAAAAAAATCTACAAGCTCAGTTGTGGCAGGCCAATTCTCCCTAATAACCACACAAACAGGCCTGCATGACAATCACACAGACAGGCCTGCGTAGCACTTCAGTTACACAGACAAATTTCCACAGAGCAGCACAGACTAACAGTATAGGGAAGCTAGAAGTGGACACGGGGGTGAGGGGACTAGGGGGCTGGAATGCCTGCAGCTGCAAGAAGATGTCTGGGAACAGACACAGAAACTCTCTCTCCTAGATAAGCAAAACACAGCAGCACAAAGGCAACTGTTTGAATAAATTCACTGGAGAGTCTGAGGCAGTTCTCCAGACCAAGCGGTAAAAGAGATAAGATAGAAATAGTCACCCCAGTAACACAATAGACAGGCCTTAAAGGTACTGGGGCTCTCACAGCTTAATCAAACTTAGCAAGCTTCTGACCTTCTAGTTGAAACAAAATTAGTTGCCAGTAGACTTAGGCAAATGCTATACTGTACTTAGGCACATAACGCTAACCAATATAAGCACTAAGAAAATTGTACAACTTTGAGTTGGTCTGGTGGAATTATCTCCAGCCTTCTCCCTGTATCCAGTTACAGCAATGAATTCCCTTCTTTCCTAGTTTTTCTGCTTCTTGTTATTGGGCCTCAAGAAAAAGCAGTCAGACCCAGCTTGGTTCTGGGACCATAGTGAGTTTCACTGGTTTTACCAAAGAAATATACCAAATGTTAAAAATAAGTAAAACAAATTTTACATTGTGTCTTTCAAAAAATAATAAAGAAGATTTCTCAACTCATTTTTAGGAGCTGGTATTACCTTGATTTCAAAACCAGGCAGAACCAATGCCAAAAAAAAAAATTACAGACTAATATCCCTCATAAATATAGAAACAAAACTCCTTAAAATTTTAGCAAATGAAATCTAATAATATATAAAAAAGATTGTACCCTATGAACATGTTAGGTTTATTTCAGGGATGAAAAGCTGATTTCATTCTGGAAAATCATTTGGCAATCTCTTTAAAAATGAAATATGTGATTACCTTATTACCTAGCATTGTATTCCTAAGCATTTACCCCAGGGAAATAAAGACTTACATGTTTACACAAAAATCTGTACAAGAATCTTTTTAACAGTTTCATTCGTAATAGCTTAAACTGGAAAAAGAATGAGATGTCTTTCAGAATGTAAATGGTTAAACACAGTATGGTATATCCACACTACGAAATACCACTCTGCAGCAAAAAGGAACAAATTAGATACATGCAACAACCTGGATGCATCTCCAGAGAATTAAAAGGGGGAAAGAAAGCCAATCCTGAAGAGTTCCATATTGCGTGATTCTATTTATAATAACATTTTTTAAATGGTAACATTATAGAAATAAAGAACACATTAATGATTTTGCCTGGGGTTGAAGAAAAGGTGGATGTGGATGAAAGTGGGTGTGGTTACAAAATGCAAGAGGATCATGCCTGTAATCCCAGCTACTTGGGAAGCTGAAGTGCGAAGATTGCTTGAGGCTGACAGTTCAAAACCAGCCTGAACAACATAGCCAGGCTTTGTCTCTAAAAAAATAAAATTAGCCAGGGTAGTGGTGCGCTCCTGTAGTCCCAGTTACTTGGGAAGCTGAAGTAGAGGATCACTGGAGCCCAGGAGTTTGAGGCTGCAGTGAGCTATGATTGTGCCACTGCATTCCAGCTTGGGCAACAGAAACCTCATCTCTTAAAAAAAAAAATGCATGAGGAAAGATTGTGGTGATAGAGGTGTTCTGTATCTTGATTGTATCAATGCCAGGATCTAGGTTGTGATACTGTAGTATTCTCTATCTTGATTGTATCAATGCCAGGATCTGGGTTGTAATAGTGTAGTATTCTCTATTTTGATTGTATCAATGCCAGGATCCTGGTTGTGATAGTGTAGTATTCTCTATCTTGGGTGTATCAATGCCAGGATCCAGGTTGTGAAAGTATACTATGGTTTTGCAAGATTCTTTTTTGGGGAAATGGTAAAGTGTACATGGGATTTCTCTGTATTATTTTTTACAATAGCATGTGCAGCTATGAGTATCTTAAAATAAAAGGTTTAATTTGAAAAAAAGCATGTCCTACTTACATCTGTTGGATTTTTTAATTAAAGAAAACCTCAAAGTATCCCTAATTTCATCTTCTCAACAGAATAAAATACAGAGCCACGAGATTACCAAGGATATACTGTGATTGGGTATTGATTATATGAATGAATGTCATAATTATTTACAACTACAAGAGATACATTTGGATATGCAGGATTTCCTATGTTTAAAGATGTTAAAAACATTTGTATACTTACAAATATTAAATGTTATAAAAGTTTTTTTTTGTTTCTGTAGACCCCTTAAGTATCTGGCATTAGCAGAAGTCTGTTTTTCTTTCAGTTGACATCTTATTAGGAAGCTCTATAGCAGGAATGTGTGGTGATTCCCATATTTGTGTAACAAAATAAGTGTAAAAATCTGCATAGGCTGGGCACAGTGGTTCACGCCTATAATCCCAGCACTTTGGGAGGCCAAGGCGAGTGGATCACCTGAGGTCAGGAGTTTGAGACCACCTTGATCAATATGGTGAAACCCTGTCTCTACTAAAGATATAAAAATTAGCTGGGCAAGGTGGTGGGTTCCTGTAATCCCAGCTACTCAGGCGGCTGAGGCAGGAGGATTGCTGGAACCCGGGAGGTGGAGGTTGCAGTGAGTTGACGTCATGCTACTGCACTCCAGGTGCAGAGCAAGGTGACAGAGTAACACTCTGTCAAAAAAAAATGCATGAAACAAGAATGTAGATAATCATGATTAAGACAATATTTACAAATAAGAATGGTTTTTATAAGTTGGGACAAAGAAAAAATAAGTAGTTTTTAAAAGAATATATTTATTTGATCCTTTTATAAGAATAGCCCTTTTTCTTTTCAATATCTGACTGTACTTTTAAATTAAAAATAGTGCCCATCTGTGTTTCGGCCTTGCAAAATGCTAAGGGACTTTTTTTGTGAAAGCCTGGAATGGATTTACTACATCATTTGCTACTGGCAGCACTGAGAGGAAGAGGTAATAAAAATATATCTGTGCAGCAGTTCTGGTGGATATAATTCTGGGGATCTCCCAGCTGGAAAAAACTGGCACTTTGTATCTTGGACTACATGTGAAAAGAAACATAATTGTGAAAATCATGCAATTAGACTGAAGGCTATGGCAGAGTCATAGATATGTGTGCATATGTGTGCATGCTGAAAATGTAGCTTGTGTTGTTCCATACACTTCCAAAGAAAAGCACAGATCTCAGTTCTTATATCTGTTCTCAGGCTCTTCATGCACTTTCTTGCAATCTCTGTGTATGCTTAGCACAAGAGAGGGATGGAGTCAAAATGTCACCAGAAGCAAAAGAATCGTGTCAATGTTTTCATCATCCACTAGGGAAAAAGGGAAGTTTTGCATTCATTCTACTGAAGGAAAATACTCCACTCCCCAATCACACATATATTTCTATGTGTCAATGCACTGAAATACTGCAAAAAGGGGGACAGGGCCAAGATGGCTGGCTAGAAGCAGTGGTAAACAGAGGCTTCCATTAAAAAGAACCATAATACCCTGTGAATCCTGCACCAGCTACCAAGGTATCCAGGTTCTCTCATCAGAACTGACTACTTGGCTGGCATGACCCACAGAGAGGAAGGAAGAGCAGTGTGGTGTGGCGGCCCCCCTGAGAACCACATGGGGCTGGGGACCCCCAAACCCCCACCCAAGGGAGGCAGTGAGGGAGCATGCTACCCAGCTCAGGAAACTGCTTTTTCCATGGAACTATGCAACCCACTGATCAGAAGATCCCACTTGCAAACCCATGCCACCAGGGCCTAGGGTCCCAACCCTGGAGCAGGGTAGATTCTCAACAGTCCCTCAGCTAGAATTACTTAAGCCTGCGGAGCTCCTGGGAGGAGGGGAGACTAGCACTACAGCTGTAGCTACCTGCTGTCTAAGCCTTTTGAGCTCTTGTGGGAGCGGCAGCAGCCAGCACTGGGACTCATAACTGCCTAACACACTAAGCTCCCTGGGCGAGGGAAGGGCAGCATCCATCTCTATAGCTCCAGACTGTGCTTTTTCCCTGCTGGAGCCAGGGAGGCTGGACAGCTTGGTCTCAAGAGGTGTCCCCTACAGCCCAAAACTCCGGCTGTGGCAGACTGCAGCCAGAGCGTCTCTTCAGGCCTGACCCTGACTCATCCTTCCTCACTGGGTGGGGCCTCCCTGCAGGAACTCCAACAACTCCAGTCAGAGGCTCAGGGACAGAAAGCTGATCTCTGTGGGCCTGAGACCCTAGGGGGAGGGGTGGCTACAGTCTCTGTGAACCAGCAGACTTAGCCTTTCCTCCTGGTAGTTCTGAGGAATCTGGGCAGCCCAGACGAGTGGGCCTCCCCCAACTGTCGCACACCTTCTCTACCAAGGGACAAAGTGCTTCATTAAATGGGTCCTGTTCTCCATGAACCCAACCTGGTGAGACCCTTGAACAGGGGTTTTTAGACACCTTATACAGGAGCAATCCTACCTGCATCAGATTTGTGCCCCTTGAGGTCAGAGATACTGGAAGAAGGAGCAGGCACCCATCTTTGCTGTCCTCTAGCCTCCTTGAATGACACCTCCAGGCACCCAGGCATGGGAGCGAACCAGATGAATAGGGCCTGAAGTGGACCCCCAGCAAACTGCAGCAGCCCTACAGAAGAGGGACCTGACTATTGAAAGAAAAACAAACAAACAGAAAGCAACAACAACAGCATCAACAACAACAAAAAGCCCCCACCAAAACCCCATCTAAGGGTCAGCAGCCTCAAAGATTGAAACTAGACAAACTCATGAAGATGAGAAAGAATTGACAAAAGCTGAAAACCCAAAAGGCCAGAGTGCCTCTTCTCCTCCAAATGGTCACAATGCCTCCCTGGTAAGGGCACAGAACTGGATGGAGGATGAGATGGTTGAATTGGTAGATGTAGGCTTCAGAAGATGGGTAATAAAAAACTACTGAGCTAAAGAAGCATGTTGTAACCCAATACAAAGAAGCCAAGAACCTTGATAAAAGGTTAGAGGAGCAGCAAACTAGAATAAGCAGTTTAGAGAGGAACATAAATGACCCGATGGAGCTGAAAAACATGGCACGAGGACATCATGAAGCATATACAATACCAATAGCAGAATCAACCAAGCAGAAGAAAGGATATCAGAGTTCGAAGACCACCTTGTTGAAATAAGGCATGCAGACAAGATTAGAGAAAAATGAATAAAAAGGAACGAACAAAGCCTCCAAGAAATATGGGACTATGTAAAAAGACCAAACCTACGATTCATTGGAGTACCTGAAGGAGATGGGGAGAATGGAAACAAGCTGGAAAACACACTTCAGGATATTATCCAGGAAGACTTCCCCCAACCTAGCAAGACAGGCCAACATGCAAGTTCAGAAAATACAGAGAACACCACTAAGATACTCCACAAGATGATCAACCCCAAGACACGTAATCATCAGATTCTCCAAGATTGAAATGAAGGAAAAAATGTTAAGGGCAGCCAGAGAGAAGGGCCAGATAACCTAAAAGGGAAGCCCATCAGACTAACAGCAGACCTTTCAGCAGGAACCCTACAAGCCAGCAGAAATTGGGAACCAATATTCAACATTCTTAAAGAAAAGAATTTTCAACCCAGAATTTCATATCCAGCCAAACTAAGCTTCATAAGCAAGGAGAAATAAAATCCTCTCCAGACAAGTAAATGCTAAGATATTTTGTCACCACTGGGCTTGCCTTGCAAGAGTTCCTGAAGGAAGCGCTAAATATGGAAAGTAAAAAGCAGTACCAGCCATGGCAAAAATACACCAAAATATAAAGACCAATGATACTATGAAGAAACTGCATCAACTATTGTGCAAACTAACTAGATAGAATCATGATTACAGGGTAAAATTTACACATAACAATACTAACCTTAGATGTAAATGGGCTACCTCTATTTACATTTAAATGCCCCAATTAAAAGTCACAGAGTGGCAAATTGGATAGAGCCAAGACCCATCAGTGTGTTTTATTAAGGAGACCCATCTCACCTTCAAAGACACACATAGGCTCAAAATAAAGGGATGGAGGAAACTTTACCAAGCAAATGGAAAGCAAAAAAAAGCAGGGGTTGCAATCCTAGTCTCTGACAAAACAGACTTTAAACCAGCAAAGATCAAAAAAGATAAAGAAGGGTATTACATAATGGTAAAGGGATCAATTCAACAAGGTGAGCTAACTATCCTAAATATATATGTACCCAATACAGGAGCACACAGATTCATAAAACAAGTTCTTAGAGACCTGCAAAGAGACTTAGACTCCCACACAATAATAGTGGGAGTCTTTAACTTTAACACCCCACTGTCAATATTAGACAGATCAATGAGACAGAAATTTAATAAGAATATTCAGGACTTGAACTCAGCTCTGGATCAAGTGGACCTAATAGACATCTACAGAACTCTCCACCCCAAATCAAGAGAATATACATTCTTCTCAGTGCCACATGACACTTATTCTAAAATTGACCATATAATTGGGTATAAAACACTCCTCAGCAAATGCAAAAGAACAGGAATCATAACAAACAATCTCTCATACCACAATGCAATCAAATTAGAACTCAGGATTAAAACCAAACAACAACCACACTCACTCAAAGCCAAACAACTGCATAAAAGTTGAACAACCTGCTCCTGAATGACTCCTGGGTAAAAAACAAAATTAAGGCAGAAATAATGAAGTTCTTTGAAACCAATGAGAACAAAGAGACAATGTACCAGAATCTCTAGGACACAGCTAAAGCAGTGTTAAGAGGGAAATTTATAGCACTAAATGCTCACGTCAGAAAGGTAGAAAGATCTCAAATTGGCACCCTAACATCACAATTAAAAGGGCTAGAGAAGCAAGAGCAAACTGATCCAAAAGCTAACAGAAGACAAGAAATAACTAAGATCAGATCAGAATTGAAGAAGATAGAGACAAAAACAGACAAAGAAACACACAAACCTCCAAAAGAACCAATGAATCCAGCAGCTGGCTTTTTGAAAAAATTAGCAAAATAGATAGACCGCTAGCTATACCAATAAAGAAGAAAAGAGAGAAGAATTAAATAGATGCAATAAAAAACAAAAAGGGATATTACCATTGACTGCACAGAAATACAAACTACCATCAGAGAATACTATAAACATCTCTATGCAAATAAACTGGAACATCTAGAAGAAATGGATACATTCCTGGACACATTAACGCTCCCAAGACTAAACCAGGAGGAAGTCAAATTTTTGAATAGAAACAGATTTTGAAATTGAGGCAGTTATCAATAGCCTACTAACCAAAAAAAGCCCAGGACCAGACAGATTCAAGCCAAATTCTAACAGAGGTACAAGGAGGAGGTGGTGCCATTCCTTCTGAAATTATTCCAAACAACTGAAAAGGAGAGACTCCTCCTTCACTCATTTTTATGAAGCCAGATACCAAAACCTGACAGAGACACAATAAAAAAAAATGTTTGGCCAATATCTCTGATGAACATTTATGTGACAATCATTAATAAAATACTGGCAAACCAATTCCAGCAGCACATCAAAAACCTTATGCATCATGAACAAGTTGACTTCATCCCTGGGATACAAGGTTAGTTCAACATACAAAAATCAATAAACAAAATCCATCACATAAACAGAATCAAAGATTAAAACCATATGATTATTTCAATAGACGCCGAAAAGGACTTCAATAAAATTCAACATTCCTTCATGTTAAAAACTCTCAATAAACTAGGTATTGATGGAACATATCTCAAAATAATAAGAGCTATTTATGACAGACCCACAGCCAATATCATATTGAATAGGCAAAAGCTGGAAGCATTCCCTTTGAAAACAAGGATGTTCTCTCTCACCACTCCTATTCAACATAGTATCGGAAGTTCTGGCCAGGGCAATCAGACAAGAGAAAGAAATAGATGGTATTCAGATAGGAAGAGAGGAAGTCAAGCTGTCTCTGTTTGCAGATGACATAACTTTTTATTTATAAAACCCCACAACCTCAGCTCCAAAACTCCTTAAACTGATAACCAACTTCAGCAAGGTCTCAGGGTACAAAATCAATGTGCAAAAATCACAAGCATTTCTTTACATCAGCAATAGACAAGCAGAGAGCCAAATCACAAATGAACTTCCATTCACAAGTGCTACAAAGAAAATAAAATACCTAGGAATACAACTTATAAGAGACATGAAGGACCTCTTCAAGGAGAACTACTTCAAGTGAAAGAATAGATTACTACTTCAAGGAGAACTACTGCCCAAGGAAAGAAGAGAGGACATACACAAGTGGAAAAACATTCCATCCTCATGGATAGGAGCAATTAATATTATAAAAGTGACCATACTGCCCAAAATAATTTATAGATTAAATACTATTCCCATCAAATTACCATTGACGTTCTTCACAGAATTGGAAAAAAACTACTTTAAATTTCAAAGGGAATCAAAGAGCCTGTATAGCTAAGACACTCCTAAGGAAAAAGGCCAAAGCTGGAGGCCTCATGGTACCTGACTTCACACTATACTACATGGCTACAGTAACCAAAACAGCATGGTACTCATACCAAAACAGACATATAGACCAATGAAACAGAACAGAGATCTCAGAAATGATGCCACACATCTACAACCATCTGATATTTGACAAACCTGACAAAAACAAGCAATGGGGAAAGGATCTCCTATTCAATAAATGGTGCTGGGAAACTGGCTAGCCATATGCAGAAAACAGAAACTGGACTCCTTCCTTACACCTTATATAATAATTAACTCAAGATGGATTAAAGATCTAAATGTAAAACTCAAAACCACAAAAACCCTAGAATAAAACCTAAGCAATACCATGCAGGACACAGGTATGGGCAAAGACTTCATGAGGAAAATGCCAAAACCAATTGCAACAAAAGCCAAAATTGACAAATGAGATCTAATTAAACTAAAGAGCTTCTGCACAGCAAAAGAAACTATCATCAGAGTGAACAGGGAACCTACAGAAAGGGAGAAAATTTTTGTAATCTACCCATCTGACAAAGGTCTAATTTACAAGGAACTTGAACAAACCTACAAGAAAAAAACAACCCCATCAAAAAATGGGCAAAGGATATGAACAGACACTTCTCAATAGAAGACATTGACAAAGCCAGCAAACAAATGAAAAAAAAGTTCAACATCACTGATCATTAGAGAAATGCAAATCAAAATCACGATGATATACCATCTCATGCCAGTAAGAATGGCGTCTGTTAAAAAGTCAGGAAACAACAGATGCTGGCGAGGCTGTGGAGAAATAGGAATGCTTTTACACTGTTAGTGGGAATGTAAATTAGTTCAACCATTTTGAAAGACAGTATGGTGATTCCTCAAGGTTCTAGAACCAGAAATATCTTTTGACCCAGCAATCCTATTACTGAGTATATACTCAAAGGAATGTAAATCATTCTTCTCTAAACACACATGCACACATATGTTTATTGCAGCACTATTTACAATAGCAAATTCATGGAACCAACCCAAATGCCCATCAGTGATAGACTGCATAAAGAAAATGTGGTACATGTTCACCATGGAATACTACACAGCCATTAAAAGGAATGAGATCATGTCCTTTGCAGGGACATGGATGAAGCTGGAAGCCATCATCCTCAGCAAAGTAGCACGGGAACAGAAAACCAAACACCACATGTTCTCACTCATAAGTGGGAGTTGAACAATGAGAACACATGGACACAGTGAGAGGAACAACACACATCAGGGCCTGTTGGGGGCTGGGGGCTAGGGGAAAGAATTTAGAGCATGGATCAATAGGTGCAGCAAACCACCATGACACACGTATACCTCTGTAACAAACTTGCATGTTTTGCACGTGTATCCAGAACTTAAAGTAAATTTTTTTGAAAAAGAAAAAAAATTGTGACAAATTATAGAACAATGACGTGCAATAGAAATATATTAATTAATTTAAAATACTATAATTTTACATTAACTGTCCAGTATTATTTTCCTGTCTTTTTATGATTTCTAGCTCAATTTCTCAAAGGCCTTATGAGTTTACAGGTTTAAGTTAAGAATTACCCATTTGTCCATTAAATCTTTGAAAGCTGTATTGTTCAGGTTTCAGTTGAAATAATGTTACATAAAAATAATCCAATACTTACTTGTTTGCCACAATGAGCATTAATTCCTTCTCGTGGATGTGCAAGTAGGCTATAGTTCTTTTAGGCTTGGCTGAGATCAGCTGCAGTCATCTCCTGGATGACATTTGGGTTCAAAACTGCTTCACATGTCTACCTATAATTTTTATTACTTAACCTGCTGCACTTGCTATTATCTCTTATACAATATTAAATAGAAGTGGTGATAGCAAGTTATTCTTGTGTGGTTCACTGTCTCAGAGGGATTAAATTCCATTTTTTACCATTAAGTATAACATATTTTGTGGGAACTCTATCAGTATAAGCAAGTTCCTTTCCTCCATAGTTTGCTAAGAGTTTGTATTACAGATGCTGAAATAGATGAAGAGTTTTATGGTGTATGTTGAAATGGTTTCATGATTTGTTTTCTGCTGATAATACAGTGAGTTGTATTATGTAGTATTATTTCTTGATGTTGGACCAAACTAGCACTCATGGAATAACTCAAATGTTCATATTTTAAATATATTATAAAATTCAATTTACTATTATTTGAAGTAGAATTTGTGTTAATAATGGGAGATTAGTGTGAAATTTTTGCTTCTTTTCACATTATTGTCAGCTTTTGACATCAAATTCATGCTGGCCACATAAAATGGGTTGGGAAGTGTTGTCTTTTTTTAATGTGTGTATAATATGTTTTTTAAAATGTGTGTATATGTATGTGTATTCTGAAGTTTTAGAAGGTTTACACTATTTAATTTTAAAAACTTCGGAAGAACTTAAAAGGCAGCCATCTGGGCCTTATGCTCTATTTGTAAAAACATTTTATGTGCGATTTTGATTTATTTAATAAAATAGGGTTAGATTTTCTTCCTAAGCCAGTTTTCTGTAGTAAAGTGAATTAGTCCAATTTATTGGCTACTTTTCCTGAAAGATTACTTTTATTATTGTTTTCATGTCTTTAGAATCTGCAGGGATTTCTCTTGTGAAAAAATTCTTGATACTCATCATCTGTGATTTCTTCTTTTTATTAGCCTTGCTGTGGATTTATCAATTGTATTGGTCTTCTCAAAGACCAAGCATTTGTTACTACTTTCCCAATTGTACATTTATCTTTTTTATTAATAGCTTCAGTCATTTTCCTGTTTCAATTTATGAATTTTCTTTGAAAATTCAAAAAATTTTGCTGTTATTGAGGAACTTTTTGAAATGGATTCTTATATTAATTTCTACACTTTATTTATTTTATGCATTTTAACTTCTATATTTCTAAGCACTGATTTAGCTGTGTAGCTCAAAGTTTTTCTATTTTTATGTAACATTTCAATTATCATTCAATTAATATATTTTCTAATGCCTTTTTGTTATCTTCTTAAGCTATCGTGTTATTTAAAAGTATATGGCTTAAGTTTAATTAGATCCTATTTGTCAATATTTGCTTTTGTTGCTGGATTAGCCAGGGTTCTCTAGAGGGACATAACTAATAGGATAGATGTATATATAAAGGGGAGTTTATTAAGGAGTATTAACTCAAAGGATCACAAGGTGAGGTCTCACAATAGGTCATCTGCAAGCTGAGGAGCAAGAAAGCCAGTATGAGTCTCAAAACCTCAAAAGTAGGAAAGCCAACAGTGCAGCCATCAGTCTGTGGTTGAAGATCCAAGAGTCCCAAAGCTGAAGAATTTGGAGTCCAATGTTCAGGGCAGGGAGCATCCAGCACAGGAGAAAGAGGTGGGTGGAAGACTAAGTCAGTTTAGTCTCTTCATGTTCTTCTGTCTGCCTTTTATTCTGGCTGCACTGGCAGCTGATTAAGTGGTGCCCACCCAGATTGAGGGTGGGTCTGCCTTTCTCACTTCACTGACTCAAACATTAATCTCCTTTGGCAACACCCTCAGAGACACACCCAGGAACAATACTTTGTATCCTTCAATCCAATCAAGTTGACACTCAATATTAACCATCACAAGTCCACCCCTTGTTAACTTGAAACCATACACATCTCCTGAAATCATATATAAACTTCAAATAAAGACAATATTTAGGTCATAATTGTGCCTAACATAATACAGCTATCCTTTATATAACCAGAAATGCACCAGTCCCCAACTCCAATGCTATTACATAAAGTTAACAACACTTAAATGTTGATATAAAGTCAATAAATCTTATGTCACATGATAAAGGAAAAATAAAGGGAATAAGATGAAGATATTTTCTTAGTACAAGTGTATATATGCACAAACATGTTCTTAACAAAATAAGGAGGAAATACTCCTGACAATTACAATCCTCAGTTCTGCAACTGGTCACCTGATAATAGCTACCCATTCTGTATTCCCTTTGCCTTCAGCAAACACCTCAGCAAATCATGGTTTTTTACCTGGTAGAGTGACCCAAACCTTCATTCCTGAAGGGTCTAGGCCATTTGTAGTCCTGCCTGGATTGGGCTGTCGTAGTTTCCCATTGACCTTAGTCACAGGGCATGGTAATAATAAGAGACGCCCTAAGGGAACCCCTGTATTCCAAACATACTCTTCCTTACCTCCGTTGTGGAGTAGTAGACTGATTGCATCTTGATATTCTGGGTCAGTTACCCCAGTCAACACTGTAACTCCCTTCTTACCCTGTTGACTTAGAGGTAAAAGGAGCCCAAAATGGCCAGGTGACAATTTTAACTCCCAGTTTATGGAACCATTTTGTCTCCTGGTGGCAGTGTTCTTCCTTCTGGAGCTGAGACCTCTAGGCCAGCAGAACATAATGTCACAGGAACAGGAAGCAAAAGTTTTGCTAGTGGGTCATTAGGGGTGATGGTAAGTGGTGCCACTTCCACTTCCACCCCTTGATTCCTGAACACATGAATCCTGGCTATGGGAGAAACAGTACCATATATTGGATGCTGATTCAGAGCATACACAGACTTCTGGAGAACTTTTCCCCGGCCCTGCAAAGTATTGTCACCTAGTTGGCATTGTAATTGAGACTTCAAAAGGCCATTCCACCATTCTATCAATCCAGCTGCTTCAGGATGATGGGGAACATGGTAAGACCAGTGAATTCCATCAGCATGAGCCCATTGCTACACTTCTTTAGCCATAAAGTGAGTGCCTTGGTCAGAGGCAAAGCTATGTGGAATACCATGACAACAGATAAGGCATTCCATGAGTCCATGGCTGGTAGTCTTGGCAGAAGCATTGCATGCAGGATAGGCAAACACATATCCAGAGTAAGTGTCTATGCCGGTGAGGACAAACCACTGCCCTTTCCATGATGGAAGAGGTCCAATATAATCAACCTGTCACCAGGTAGCTGGCTGATTACCCTGAGGAATGGTGCCATACTGAGGGCTCAGTGTTGGTCTCTGCTGCTGGCAAATTGGGCACTCAGCAGTGGCCTTAGCCAGGTAAGCCTTGGTGAGTGGAAGTTCATGTTGCTAAGCCCAAGTGTAACCTCCATCCCTGCCACCATGGCCTCTTTGTTCATTTGCCCATTGGGCAATGACAGGGATGGCTGGGGAAAGAGGCTGAATGGTGTCCAAGAACAGGTCATCCTATCCAATTATTAAAATTCTCTGCTGAGTACTCACATGGGATACAAATATCTTCACAGTTTTTGACCACTCTGAGAGGTCCATCCACATATCTCTTCCCCAGATTTCTTTGTCACCAATTTTCCAATCATGCTTCTTTCAAGTCCCTGACCATTTGGCCAAACCATTGATTATAGCTCATGAATCAGTATATAATTGCACATCTGGCAATTTCTCCTTCCAAAAAAAGTGCACAACAAGGTGCACTGCTTGAAGGTCTACCCACTGGGAAGATTATTCTTCACCACTGTCCTTCAGGGATGTCCTAGAAAGGGGCTGTAGTTCTGCAGCTGTCCGGTTTTGGATGGTGCCTTCATATCATGCAAAGACATCTGTAAACCAGGCCCTTGTCTTCTTTTCCTCTGTCAACGGATCATAGGGAATGCCTCATGAGGCCATCGGTGCAGGCTGGGGAAGAGAAGGCAGGATGGCAGGAGTGGGGACCATGGGCATTTGAGTCACTTACTCATGTAACTTACTTGTGCCCTCAGGACCTGCTGGAGCCCAATCATATATAAACCACTTCCATTTGATGATGAAATGCTGGTGTGCACATCACACTTTATGGCCAGATATGTCAGAAAGCACCCAGTTCACAGTAGGCAGTTCAGGTCACATGGTGACTTGATGACCCATAGATAAATGTTCAGTTTCCACCAGAGCCCGATAACAGGCCGAGAGCTGTTTCTTAAAAGGAGAGTAGTTGTCTGCAGAAGATGGCAGGGCATTGATTCAAAATCCTAGAGACCTCCACTGTGATTCACCTATGGGGGCCTGTCAAAGGCTCCAAACAACATCTCTATCTGTCACTGACACCTCAAGCAACATTGGATCTGTTGGGTCATATGGCCCAAGTGGCAGACCAGCTTGCACAGCAGCCTGGACCTGTTGCAGAGCCTTCTTCTGTTCTGGACCCCACTCAAAACTGGCAGCCTTTCAAGTCACTTGATAAATGGACCTGAGTAAAACAGTTGCAGTGGCTTTTGGTGTTATCATCATGAAATTCTTGCCAGTTCCTATGTCCAGAATGGTGTTGCCTAGGTTGTCTCCCAGGGTTCTTTTAGTTTTTGCGTTTTACATCTAAATCTTCAATCCACCTTGAGTTGATGTTTATATTAATATATGATTTGAGGAACGAGGTCCAGTTTCAACTCCTGCATATGATTAGCCAGTTGTCCCAGCACCATTTATTGAGTAGGGAGACCTGTTTCCATTGCTTGTTTTTGTCAGCATCATCAAAGATCAGATGGTTGTAATTGTGTCACCTTATTTCTGGGCTCTCTATTCTGTCCCATTGGTCTATATGTCTTTGTACCAGTACTATGCTGTTTTTGTTACTGTAGCCATTTAGTATAGTTGAAGTCAGTTAACATGATACCTCTAGCTTTGTTCTTTTTGCTTAGGATTGCCTTGGTTACTTGGGCTCCTTTTTGGTTCCATATAAATTTTAAAATAGTCTTTTTCTAGTTCTGAGAAGAATGTCATTGGTAGTTTGATAGGAATAGCATTGAATTTATAAATTGCTTTGGGCAGTATGGCTGTTTTAATGATATTGATTTTTTCTATTCATAAGCATGGAATGTTTTTATTAAAACAATTAAAAGTAATGGCAAAACCACAATTACTTTTACAGAAACCTAATATATTTGTTTGCATCATCTTTGATTTATTTGAGCAGTGTTTTTAATTCTCATTGTAGAGATTTTTACCCCCTTGGTTAGCTGTATTACTAGGTATTTTATTCTTTTTGTGGCAGTTGTGATTGGGATTGCATTTCTAATTTGGCTCTTGGGTTGGCTGTTTTTGGTATATAGAAATGCTAGTAACTTTATACCTTGACTTTGTATCCTAAAACTTTGTTGAAGTTGTTTATCACCTAAAGGAGCTGTTGGGCTGAGGCTATGGGGTTTTCTAGATATAAAGTCATGTCATCTGAAAACAAAAATAGTTTGACTTCCTCTCTTCCTATTTGGATGCCCTTTATTTCTTTCTCTTGCCTGATTGCTCTGGCCAGGACTTCTGATAATATGCTGAATAGGAGTAGTGAGAGATGACACCTTTGTCTTGTGCTGGATTTCAGTGCTAATTCTTCCAGGTTTGCCCATTCAATATGATGTTGGCTGTGGGTTTGTCATTTTGAGGTATGTTCCTACAGTACCTAGTTTATTGAGAGTTTTTAACATAAATGGATGTTGAATTTTATCAAAAGCCTTTTCTGCATCTATTGAGATAATGATGTGGTTTTTGTCTTTAGTTCTGTTTATTTGATGAATTATGTTTATTGATTTTCATATGTTGAACTAACCTTGCTTAAACAATTTATAGAGTGGGAAAAAAACACTTACAAGCTATGCATCTGACAAAGGTCTAATATCCAGCATCTATATGAAATGCAAACAAATTTACAAGAAAAAAAAACCCAATTAAAAAATGGGCAAAGGACATGAACAGACACTTTTCAAAAGAAGACATACATGAGGCCAACAAGCATATTAAAAAAAGCTCAACATCAGTGATCATCAGAGAAATGTAAGTCAAAACCACAATGAGATACCATCTCACACCAGTCAGAATGGCTACTACTAAACTGTCAAAAAATAACAGACATTCTTACACATTCTGGGTGGGAATGGAAATTTGTTCAACCATTATGGAAAGCAGTGTGGTAACTCCTCAAAGAGCTGAAAACAGAAATGCTATTTTACTCAGCAATCTCGTTACTAGGTATATATCCAAAGGAATATAAGTCATCTTGCTATAAAGACACATGCACATGTTTATTGCAGCACTAATCACAATAGCACAGATATGGAATCAACCTAAATAGCCATCAGTGGAAGGTTGGATAAAGAAAATGTGGTATATATACACCATGGAATACTATGCAGCCATAAAAGAGAATGAGAGCATGTCCTCTGCAGAAACATGGATAAAGCTGAAAACCATTACCCTTAGCAAACTAATGCAGAAATAGAAAACCAAATACCACATGTTCTCATTTATAAGTGGGAGCTTAATGATGAAAATACATGGACACAAAGAGGGGAAGGACAGAAAACTGTGGCCTACTTGAGGGCAGAGGGTGAAAGGTGGGAGAACATTAGGAAAGATAAATATTGTGTATTAGGCTTAGTACCTGGGTGGTGAAGCAATCTGTACAAAAAACCCTCATGACCTAAGTTTACTTATATAACAAACCTGCACATGTACCCTGGACCTAAAATAATAGTTTAGAAAAAGAATAATTATCTGGCTTCTATGATCATACCACTGTACTCAAGCCTGGAAAATAGATCAAGACTTTGTCTCTAAAAAAACAGCCACATAAAAAAAATCCATACATCTGAGGTTTTTCTGGTTACACACACACACACACACACACACCTTGAGGTTTTTCTGAAGATATATCTAGATATCTATATCTATATCTATCTATCTATCTATATGCATATGTGTGTGTGTGTATATATATATATATATATGTACTTTTTTTTTTTTTTTTTTTTTTACAAATTTTTAGTTCAATTCTACTTTGGTCAGAAAGCAACATCGAGCATTTTCTTATGTTTAAGTACCTGGTTATATTTGGTAAATATTCTGTGTGCACGTGAAAAGAATATGTACTCTGCCTTTGTTGGGTGCAATATTCCATATGTGTCAACTGAATTGAGTTTTATCAACACATTTTTTCTTTTTATTAAATACTAAATGATACGTGTGAAAATCTTTCCCTATGATTTTGAATTTCCCTATATCTCTTTTTACTACTGAAATTAGGTTATTAGGTACATAAAGATTATAATACCTTTCTGGATAAAGCAACCTTTCATTATTCACTTTTATACTTAATAATGAATATTCTTGTCATACCTAATAAGGTTTTTATGTTAAAGTGTCCTGTGACTAATATTAGTACAGCAATATCAGCTTTTATTTGATTAGTTTTTTCATCCAATATGTTTTTCATTATATTATCTTCCACTTTTCTGTGTTCTTAAATTTATGCAATATAGTTTTAAAATCTAATTTGAGAATTTAATCTACTTACATATGATTACAGATATATTTGAATTTAAATCTGTCGTCATACTATTTTTCATTGCACCATCTTTCCTTTTTTTCCCCCTCTTGTTTTCTTTTAGGATTAATAAATTATTAATCCATTTCTGTATTTCTACACTGTTGACTTTGTAGTTATAAATTTTAAAATTATTTTCACAATGGTTACCCAAGGTATTATAGCATGAATCCTTAACTAATTAAAGCTTAAAATAAATTGAACATTTACATCTTTTTTGTCAAAGCAAGAAACTTAGAATACTTAAGTCCATTTATCTGTCTACTAAAGTGCTTTGGGGCATATGTTCTAGTCATACACCAATGTTATATTATATTATATTAAATTAAATAATATCATAGTGTAATACAGTCAATATTTATGTTTAACCACATATATACCATTTTCTTTGTTCATCATTTATTTTTAAATTTCCATTGGACATCATTACCCTTTTGCCAAAAGAATTTACTTTGTTCCTTTATTTAGTAAGTCTTCTAGTTAGGAGGGTTCAGCAGGGAATAAATTCTTCCAGTGTTCCTTTTTGCTGTCAATATCTTTGTTGTACATTAATTTTTGTAGAATATTATCACTGCATATAGAATTCTAGTTTGGCAGTGTTTTTCTTCTGGCACTTAGAAGAAATGGCTTTTTATTTTTCTGGCATCCGTCATTTTTGTTGGAAAGTAAACGATGAGTTGATTGTTGTTCTTTGAAGTTTATATGTCTGTATTTTTTTCTCACTGGCTGCTTACAATAAAACTATATTTAGTTTTCAGCAGGTTGGCTCTTTGCCTCGTTTTGGTTTTCTTTGTACTTTGTTGTTGTTGTTGTTAGGTTGGTGCAAATGTAATTGTGTTTTTGCCATTGAAAGTAATGGCAAAAGTTGCAATTACATTTGCACCAACCTAATACAATTCACTGAGCTATGTAAAATTCTAAATGTCTGTTTTTTTCCATCAATTTTGGAAAATTCTTGGACAGTATATTTTCATGTATTGTTTTTAACCCATTATTTTTTTTTCTATCTTTTTGAAACTTCTACAAGTCTTCTCAATTTTCTGCCTGTAACCCACATGTCTTTTTCTGTCTTGTCTTTATTGGTCATACCTTGCTATCTCTGTACTTCAGTCTGAATATATTCTATTGAATTATCATCAATTCACTAATGCTTTTATCTGCTGAATTTCATCTGTTTTTAATCTGATATACTACATTGTCATTTTCATTTGTAGTAATTTTAGGTTTTAAAATTTATATTTGCTATTCTTTATCAGTATGAGTCCTTTGATACAATTTCCCACTTGTAATTTATTCTAATATATTAATCAGAATTAGTTTAAAGTGCCAATTTGAAACTCTAATATTTAGATGACCTGAAGTTTGTTTCTGTGATGTCTCAACCTCTCCTCCCCCATGATATTTTATCACATGTTTCTAACAACGGGTATGTGGGTGATATTTTATGAAGTGCCATCATTTGCTTATAGGCATTTTAGTGAGCTTTATATGTCATTTGAGATATGTTTTTGATGGATACTCTCTTAGTCTGTTTTCTACTGCTACAACAGAATATCTGAAACTGGGTAATTTTTAAAGAAAATAAATTTTTTCTCATACTTCTAGAGCCTGGGAAGTTCAATATCAAGGTATTGTCATCTGGAAAGGGCTATCATGCAGTGTCATACAATGGTAGAAAGTGGAGGAGCAAGAGAGCATAAAAGAGAAAGGGATTATGAAAAAGCAAGAGAGAAAGAGGGGGTCAAACTCATTTTTATAACAAATCCACTTTTGTGATAATTAACCTGCTCCAATAGCAATGACATTAACCCATTGTATTAGAGTTCTCTAGAGGGACAGAAATAATAGGATATTATATATATCCTATTATTAATAAACATCTATATATACATGTAGAGTTTATTAAAAATAGGATATATATATATCCTATTATATATATGTAAAGGGGAGTTTATTAAGTATTAACTCACATGATCATAAGGTCCCACAATAAGCCATCTGCAAGCTGGGAAGCAAGGAGAGCAAGTCTGAGTCCCAAAACTGAAGAACTTTGGAGTCTGATGTTTGATGGCAGGATGCATCCAGCATGGGAGAAAGATGTAGGCTGGGAGGCTAGGCCAGTCTAGCCTTTTCACATTTTTCTGCCTGCTTTATATTCCAGCTCTGCTGGCAGCTGATTAGATGATGCCCACCCAGATTAAGAGTGGGTCTGTCTTTCCCAGCCCACTGACTCAAATGTTAATCTCCTTTGGCAACACCCTCACAGACACACCCAAGATCAATACTTTGCATCTTTCAATCCAATGAAGTTGACACTAAGTATTAACTATCATACCCATTTATAAGGGTAGAGCATTCATGACCTAATCACCTTTTATTAGGTATCACTTTCCAACACAAGAACTTTGGGAGACACATTCAAACTATAGCATTCTTTCCCTGGTCACCCAAATTTATGTTCTTTGTATTTATTTAAATGCAAATGACGTTTAATCCATCTCAATAATTCCAAAAGTCTTACATCATTCCAGCATCAACCAAAAGTTCAAAGTTCAGATTTATCCAATGAGACACATGTTAGATTGGAGGCATGATTCATCCTGAGGCAAATTCCTCTTCTGCTGTGAGCCTGTGAAATTAACAAGTTAATACTTCTCAAATACAATGGTGTGACAAGCATAGAATAGACATTCCCATTCCAAAGGGAGAAATAGGCAAAACAAAAGGAGTCACAGGTCCAAAGTAAGTCCAAATCCTGATAAGGTGCACAACACTAAAGCCTGAAAGCTGGAAAGTCATCTTTGTTGATTCCCTATCACGCATCCTGCTCACATTTTAATGAGTTTGAGAGTCCCAAGGCCTCAGGAAGTTCTACCGCCACGGCTATGCTGGACTCAGTCCACACAATAGCTCTCATGAGTTGAAATCCCAGGCCTGCAGCTCTCCCAGGATGATGCTGCAAGTTAGTAGCTCTACAGTTTTGGGGTCTAGAGAGTGGCCCCACTCCCACAGCTCCATGAGGCATTGCCCTAATTGGGCCTGTATGTGGTGGCTCCAGGCCCCACAATTTTGCTTGTCATTGCCCTAATCAGGGCGTTCTGCAGTGGCTCTGCCCCTGTAACAAGTCTTTACCTGGTATCCCAAGCTGTTCATGACATCCTTTGAAATATAGCTGGAGGTCTGGCAGCCAAGATGGCCAAATAGGAACAGCTCTGGTCTACAGCTCCCAGCGTGAGTGATGCAGAAGATGGGTGATTTCTGCATTTCCATCTGAGGTACCGGGTTCATCTCACTAGGGAGTGCCAGACAGTGGGCGCAGGACAGTGGGTGCAGCACACAGTGCATGAGCTGAAGCAGGGCAAGGCATTGCCTCACTCGGGAAGTGCAAGGGGTCAGGGAGTTCCCTTTCCTAGTCACAGAAAGGGGTGACTGATGGCACCTGGAAAATCAGGTCACTCCCACCCTAATACTGCGCTTTTCCGGCAGGCTTAAAAAACGGCGCAACAGGAGAATATATCCCGCACCTGACTCGGAGGGTCCTATGCCCATGGAGTCTCGCTGATTACTAGCACAGCAGTCAGAGATCAAACTGCAAGGCGGCAGCAAGGCTAGGGGAGGGGTGCCCACCATTGCCCAGGCTTGCTTAGGTAAATAAAGCAGCCAGAAAGCTCGAACTTGGTGGAGCCCACCACAGCTCAAGGAGGCCTGCTTGCCTCTGTAGGCTCCACCTCTGGGGGCAGGGCACAGACAAACAAAAAGACAGCAGTAACCTCTGCAGACTTAAATGTCCCTGTCTGACAGCTTTGAAGAGGGCAGTGGTTCTCCCAGCATGCAGCTGGAGATCTGGAGGCAGCAGACTGCCTCCTCAAGTGGGTCCCTGACCCCGACCCCTAAGCAGCCTAACTGGGAGGCACCCCCCAGTAGGGGCAGACTGATACCTCACAAGGATGGGTACTCCTCTGAGACAAAACTTCCAGGGGAACGATCAGACAGCAGCATTTGTGGTTCATGAAAATCCACTGTTCTGCAGCCACCGCTGCTGATACCCAGGCAAACAGAGTCTGGAGTGGACCTCTAGCAAACTTCAACAGACCTGCAGCTGAGGGTCCTGTCTGTTAGAAGGAAAACTAACAAACAGAAAGGACATCCACACCAAAAACCCATCTCTACATCACCATCATCAAAGACCAAAAGTAGATAAAACCACAAAGATGGGGAAAAAACAGAGCAGAAAAACTGGAAACTCTAAAAAGTAGAGCACCTCTCCTCCTCCAAAGGAATGCAGTTCCTCACCAGCAATGGAACAAAGCTGGACGGAGAATGACTTTGACGAGTTGAGAGAAGAAGGCTTCAGATGATCAAACTACTCCAAGCTACAGGAGGAAATTCAAACCAAAGGCAAAGAAGTTGAAAACTTTGAAAAAAATTTATACGAATGTATAACTAGAATAACCAATACAGAGAAGTGCTTAAAGGAGCTGATGCAGCTGAAAGCCAAGGCTTGAGAACAATGTGAAGAATGCAGAAGCCTCAGGAGCTGATGCAATCAACTGGAAGAAAGGGTATCAGTGATGGAAGATGAAATGAATGAAATGAAGCGAGAAGGGAAGTTTAGAGAAAAAAGAATAAAAAGAAACAAACAAAGCCTCCAAGAAATATGGGACTATATGAAAAGACCAAATCTACATCTGAATGCTGTACCTGAAAGTGACGGGGAGAATGGAACCAAGTTGGAAAACACTCTGCAGGATATTATCCAGGAGAACTTCCCCAATCTAGCAAGACAGGCCAATGTTCAGATTCAGGAAATACAGAGAACGCCACAAAGATACTCCTCGAGAAGAGCAACTCCAAGACACATAATTATCAGATTCACCAAAGTTGAAATGAAGGAAAAAATGTTAAGGGCAGCCAGAGAGAAAGGTCGGGTTACCCACAAAGGGAAGCCCATCAGACTAACAGCGGATCTCTCGGCAGAAACTCTACAAGCCAGAAGAGAGTGGGGGCCAATATTCAACATTCTTAAAGAAAAGAATTTTCAACCCAGAATTTCATATCCAGCCAAACTAAGCTTCATAAGTGAAGGAGAAATAAAATACTTTACAGACAAGCAAATGCTGAGAGATTTTGTCACCACCAGGCCTGCCCTAAAAGAGCTCCTGAAGGAAGCGCTAAACATGGAAAGGCACAACCGGTACCAGCCACTGCAAAATCATGCCAGATTGTAAAGACCATCAAGGCTAGGAAGAAACTGCATCAACTAATGAGCAAAATAACCAGCTAACATCATAATGACAGGATGAAATTCACACATAACAATATTAACTTTAAATGTAAATGGACTAAATGCTCCAATTAAAAGACACAGACTGGCAAATTGGATAAAGACTCAAGACCCATCAGTGTGCTGTATTCAGGAAACCCATCTCACGTGCAGAGACACATATAGGCTCAAAATAAAAGGATGGAGGAAGATCTACCAAGCAAATGGAAAACAAAAAAAGGCAGGGGTTGCAATCCTAGTCTCTGATAAAACAGACTTTAAACCAACAAAGATCAAAAGAGACAAAGAAGGCCAGTACATAATGGTAAAGGGATCAATTCAACAAGAAGAGCTAACTATCCAAAATATATATGCACCCAATACAGGAGCACCCAGATTCATAAAGCAAGTCCTGAGTGACCTACAAAGAGACTTAGACTCCCACACAATAATAATGGGAGACTTTAACATCCCACTGTCAACATTAGACAGATCAACGAGACAGGAAGTTAACAAGGATACCCAGGAATTGAACTCAGCTCTGCACCAAGCGGACCTAATAGACATCTACAGAACTCTCCACCCCAAATCAACAGAATATACATTTTTTTCAGCACCACACCACACCTATTTCAAAATTGACCACATAGTTGGAAGTAAAGCTCTCCTCAGCAAATGTAAAAGAACAGAGATTATAACAAACTGTCTCTCAGACCACAGTGCAATCAAACTAGAACTCAGGATTAAGAAACACACTCAAAACTGCTCAACTACATGGAAACTGAACAACCTGCTCCTGAATGACTACTGGGTACATAACGAAATGAAGGCAGAAATAAAGATGTTCTTTGAAACCAACGAGAACAAAGACACAACATACCAGAATCTCTGGGACACATTCAAAGCAGTGTGTAGAGGGAAATTTATAGCACTAAATGCCCACAAGAGAAACAGGAAAGATCCAAAATTGACACCCTAACATGACAATTAAAAGAACTAGAAAAGCAAGAGCAAACACATTCAAAAGCTAGCAGAAGGCAAGAAATAACTACAATCAGAGCAGAACTGAAGGAAATAGAGACACAAAAAACCCTTCAAAAAATAAATGAATCCAGGAGCTGGTTTTTTGAAAGGATCAACAAAATTGATAGACCACTAGCAAGACTAATAAAGAAGAAAAGAGAGAAGAATCAAATAGACGCAATAAAAAATGATAAAGGGGATATCACCAACGATCCCACAGAAATACAAACTACCATCAGAGAATATTACAAACACCTCTATGCAAATAAACTAGAAAATCTAGAAGAAATGGATAAATTCCTCGACACATACACCCTCCTAAGACTAAACCAGGAAGAAGTTGAATCTCTGAATAGACCAATAACAGGCTTTGAAATTGTGGCAATAATCAATAGCTTACCAACCAAAAAGAGTCCAGGACCAGATGGATTCACAGCCAAATTCTACCAGAGGTACAAGGAGGAACTGGTACCATTCCTTCTGAAACTATTCCAATCAATAGAAAAAGAGGGAATCCTCCCTAACTCATTTTATGAGGCCAGCATCATCCTGATACCAAAGCCGGGCAGAGACACAACCAAAAAAGAGAATTTTAGACCAATATCCTTGATGAACATTGATGCAAAAATCCTCAATAAAATACTGGCAAACTGAATCCAGCAGCACATCGAAAAGCTTATCCACCATGATCAAGTGGGCTTCATCCCTGGGATGCAAGGCTGTTTCAGTATATGCAAATCAATAAATGTAATTCAGCATGTAAACAGAACCAAAGACAAAAACCACATGATTATCTCAATAGATGCAGAAAAGGCCTTTGACAAAATTCAACAACCCTTCATGCTAAAAACTCTCAATAAATTAGGTATTGATGGGATGTATCTCAAAATAAGAGCTATCTATGACAAACCCACAGCCAATATCATACTGAATGGGCAAAAACTGGAAGCATTCCCTTTGAAAACTGGCACAAGACAGGGATGCCCTCTCTCACCACTCCTATTCAACAAAGAGTTGGAAGTTCTGGCCAGGGCAATTAGGCAGGAGAAGGAAATAAAATGTATTCAATTAGGAAAAGAGGAAGTCAAATTGTCCCTGTTTGCAGACGACATGATTGTATATCTAGAAAACCCCATTGTTTCAGCCCAAAATCTCCTTAAGCTGATAAGCAACTTCAGCAAAGTCTCAGGATACAAAATCAATGTACAAAAATCACAAGCATTCTTATACATCAATAACAGACAAACAGAGAGCCAAATCATGAGTGAACTCCCATTCACAATTGCTTCAAAGAGAATAAAACACCTAGGAATCCAACTTACAAAGGACATGAAGGACTTCTTCAAGGAGAACTACAAACCACTGCTCAATGAAATAAAAGAGGATACAAACAAATGGAAGAACATTCCATGCTCATGGGTATGAAGAATCAATATCGTGAAAATGGCCGTACTGCCCAAGGTAATTTATAGATTCAATGCCATCCCCATCAAGCTACCAATGACTTTCTTCACAGAATTGTAAAAAACTACTTTAAAGTTCATATGGAACCAAAAAAGAGCCCGTAACACCAAGTCAATCCTAAGCCAAAAGAACAAAGCTGGAGGCATCACGCTACCTGATTTCAAACTATACTACAAGGCTACAGTAACTGAAACAGCAGGCTACTGGTACCAAAACAGAGATATAGACCAATGGAACAGAACAGAGCCCTCAGAAATAATGCTGCATATCTACAACTATCTGATCTTTGACAAACCTGAGAAAAACAAGCAATGGGGAAAGAATTCCCTATTTAAGAAATGGTGTTGGGAAAACTGGCTAGCCACATGTAGAAAGCTGAAACTGGATCCCTTCCTTACGCCTTATACAAAAATTAACTCAAGATGGATTAAAGACTTAAACGTTAGACCTAAAACCATAAAAACCCTAGAAGAAAACCTAGGCATTACCATTCAGGACATAGGCATGGGCAAGGACTTCATGTCTAAAACACCAAAAGCAATGGCAAAAAAAGCCAAAATTGACAAATGGGATGTAATTAAACTAAAGTGTTTCTGCACAGCAAAAGAAACTACCATCAGAGTGAACAGGCAACCTACAAAATGGGAGAAAATTTTCGCAACCTACTCATCTGACAAAGGGCTAATATCCAGAATCTACAATGAACTCAAACAAATTTACAAGAAAAAAACAAACAACCCCATCAAAAAGTGGGCGAAGGACATGAACAGACACTTCTCAAAAGAAGACATTTGTGCAGTCAAAAAACACATGAAAAAATGCTCACCATCACTGGCCATCAGAGAAATGCAAATCAAAACCACAATGAGATACCATCTTATACCAGTTAGAATGGCAATCATTAAAAAGTCAGGAAACAACAGGTGCTGGAGAGGATGTGGAGAAATAGGAACACTTTTACACTGTTGGTGGGACTGTAAACTAGTTTAACCATTGTGGAAGTCAGTGTGGCGATTCCTCAGGGATCTAGAACTAGAAATACCATTTGACCCAGCCATCCCATTACTGGGTATATACCCAAATGACTGTAAATCATGCTGCTATAAAGACACATGCACATGTGTGTTTATTGTGGCTCTATTCACAATAGCAAAGACTTGGAACCAACCCAAGTGTCCAAGAATGATAGACTGGATTAAGAAAATGTGGCACATATACACCATGGAATACTATGCAGCCATAAAAAATGATGAGTTCATGTCCTTTGTAGGGACATGGATGAAATTGGAAATCATCATTCTCAGTAAACTATTGCAAGGACAAAAAACCAAACACCACATGTTCTCACTCATAGGTGGGAATTGAACAATGAGAACACATGGACACAGGAAGGGGAACATCACACTCTGGGGACTGTTGTGAGGTTGGGGGAGGGGGGAGGGATAGCATTAGGAGATATACCTAATGCTAAATGACGAGTTAATGGGTGCAGCACACCAACATGGCACATGTATACATATGTAACTAACCTGCACATTGTGCACATGTACCCTAAAACTTAAAGTATAATAATAATAATAAAATAAACAAAAGAAATATAGGTGAAAAAAGCGATGCCCCTGCAGCTCTTGCGTTCTGCATTCCTACAGAATTAGCACCACATGGAGACCTCTAATGTTTATAGCTTGTGCCTTCTGAAACAGTGGATTGAGCCGCACCTGGGCCCATTTGAGCCATGGCTGCGGTGGCTGAGAAGTCATGTACTGGAATGCAGGGAAGAGAGACCCAGGTTCTTCTGGGAAATGAGTCTGTGGAAGATTCTCTTGGTGGGGTCACCTGAATTCATTCTGCTGTTTTAGTGCTCTGGACCTACGATGGGAGAGCCAGTCTTGAAGATCTCTAAAATGCCTTTAAGTTTTTCTTCCACTGTCTTGATGAATAACAGCTAGCACTCTTTTATTCATGGTAATCTCTTCAGCAAATAGTCATTTGGCTCCACATGTTGTTTGCTCTCCTGAACACCTTATTTTTAATTGTTTACATGGCCAGGGTTCAAAATTTCCACATCTTTACACTCTATTTCCCTCTTAATTATAAATTCCATCTTTAATTCATTCTTTGGCTCTCACATGTCACTTATGTGGTCAGAAGTAGCCACTGAATAGCCTGAATGCCATGCTGTTTAGATATTTCTTCCAGAGATATTCTAGTTCATTACTCTTAATTTCTGCATTCCATAAAGCCATGGGACATGGACATCATTCCACCAAGTTCTTTGCTACTTCATAACAAAGATAGCTTTTATTCCGGTTTCCAATACCTTGTTTCTCATTCCTGCTTGAGACCTCACAGAATGGCCTTTACTGTCCTTATTTCTACCAGCATTTTGGTCATGACCACTTAAGTAATCGCTAAGAAGATTCAGACTTTCCATAGTTCTGAGGTAGTCTTCTGAGCTCTCAAAAGAATTGCCCTTAATACTCTGTTCACAGCAATCTAGACTTTTTCTGGCTTGGTACTCTAAATTATTTCAACCTCTACCAATTACCAAGTGCCAAAACCACTTTCACATATTCACATATTTGTTAGTAACAGCCCTACTTCTCAGTACCAATTTTCTATCTTTATATGTTTTCTGCTGCCATTATAGAATACCTCAGACAGGTAATTTATTTATTTATTTATTATTTATGTATTATTTCAATAGGTTTTTAGGGAACAGGTGGTGTTTGCTTACATGGTTTAATTGTTTGGTGGTGATTTCTAAGATTTTGTTGCACCCATCACCCGAACAGTGTACACTGTACACAATGCACAATGTGTACTATTTTGTTCCTCCCCTCCACCCTTCCCCTTGAGTCCCCAAAGTCCATTGTATCGTTCTTATGCCTTTCCATCCTCATATTGTAGCTCCCACTTATAAGTGTGTATATACAATGTTTGGTTTTCCACTCAAGTTATTTCACTTAGAATAATAGTTTCCAATCCATCCAGATTTCTGTAAATGCCATTTTTTCATTTCTTTTTATGGTCAAGTAGTATTTCTTTATATATCTATATTTTTTGATGTATATACATTATATCCCATATACATGTATGTATATACATTATATGTATATATGTATATGTATATATGTATACATGTATATATGTACATATATGTATGTACATATATGTATATATGTATATATATGTATGTACATATATGTATATATGTATATGCATAATGATGTATATACATTATATACCAATGTATATATCGTATACATTATATACCAATGTATATATCGTATACATTATGTATATGTATATTTTATATATATATATAATGAAATACTACTTGGCCGTAAAAAGGAATGAAAAAATTGCATTATATATATGGTGCCTATCAATTAATGAGTGGATAAAGAAAATATGGTGTGTGTGTGTGTGTGTGTGTGTATGTATATATATACACACCATATTTTCTTTATATGGTGTGTGTATATATATATATATATATATACACACACCATATTTTCTTTATATGGTGTGTGTATATATATATATATGGTGTGTGTGTATATATATATATACACACACACACACCATATTTTCTTTATCCACTCATTGATAGGCTTTTGGGCTGAAAAAAATCCATATTTTTGCAATTGTGAATTGTGCTGCTATAAATATGCATGTGCAAGTGTATTTTTTTGTATAATGACTTCCTTTCCTCTGGGTAGATACCCAGGAGTGGGATTGCTGGATCCATTGGTACATCTACTTTCAGTTCTTTAAGGAATCGCCATACTGTCTTCCATAGTGGTTGTACTAGTTTACATTCCCACCAACAGTGTAAAAGTGTTCCCTTTTCACCACATCCATGCCAACATCTATTTTTTTTTATTTTTAAATTATGACCATTCTTGCTGGAGTAAGGTGGTATCACATTGTGGTTTGGATTTGCATATTCCTGATAATTAGTGATGTTGAGTATTTTTTTCATGTTTGTTGCCATTTGTGTATCTTCTTTTGAGAGTTATCTGTTAGTGTCCTTAGCCCACTTTTTGATGGGATTGCTTTTTCTTACTTACTTGAGTTTCTTGTAGATTATGTATATTTGTCCTTTGTTGGATGCATAGTTTGTGAAGATTTTCCCCCACTTCGCTGGTTGTCTGGTTGCTCTGCTGATTATTTCTTTTGCTGTGCAGAAGCTTTTTAGTTTACATATCATCTGTTTATCTTTGTTTTTGTTGTGTTTGCTTTTGGGTTCTTGGTGATACAGTTTTTGTCACAGCCAATATCTAGAAGGGGTTTTTATAATGTTATCTGATAGAATTTTAATGGTTACAGGTCTTAGATTTAAGTCTTTGATCCATCTTGAGTTAATTTTTGTGTAATGTGAGAGATGAGGATCCAGTTTCATTTTTCTACATGTGGCTTGTCAATTATCCTAGCACCATTTTCTGAATAGGGTATTCTTTGCCCATTTGTTTTTGATTGCTTTGCCAAAGATTGGTTGGCTGCATTTGGCTTCATTTCTGGGTTCTCCATTCTGTTCCATTGATTTATGTGCCATTTTTATGCTAGTACCATGCTGTTTTGTGACTACAGCCTTAATTATAAAGTTGGGTAGTGTGATGCCTCCAGATTTGTTCTTTTTGCTTAGTTTTGCTTTAGCTATGTGGGCTCTTTTTGGTTTCATATGAATTTTAGGATTGCTTTTTCTAGTTTCGTGAAGAATGATGATGGTATTTTGTTGGGAATTGCACTGAATTTGTAGATTGCTTTTGGTAGTATGGTCATTTTCACAATATTGATTCTACCCATCCATGATCATGGGATGTGTTTCCATTTGTTTTTGTCACCTATGAATTCTTTCAGCAGCGTTTTGTAGTTTTCCTTCATGTAGAGGTCTTTCACGTCCTTGATTAGGTATATTCTTAAGTATCTTATTGTTTTTGCAGCTATTGTAAAAGGGATTAAGTTCTTGATTTGATTCTCAGCTTGGTCACTGTTGGTGTATAGTAGTGCTACTGATTTGGGTACGTTGATTTTGTATCCTGAAACGTTACTAAATTCATTTATCAGTTCTAGGAACTTTTTGGATGAGTTTTATTTTATTTTGAGACAGAGTTTCACTCTTGTCTTCCAGGCTGGAGTGCAATGGCGTGACCTTGGTTCACTGCAACCTCTGCCTCTCAGGTTCAAGTGATTTATCCTGGCTCAGCCTCCCCAGTAGCTGGGATTACAGGTGCCTGCCACCATGCCCAGCTAATTTTTTGTGTTTTTAGTAGAGATGGGGTTTCACCATGTTGGCCAGGCTGGTCTCAAACTTCAGACCTCAGGTGATCCACCCACCTTGGCCTCCCAAAGTGCTGGGACTGCAAATGTGAGCCACCATGCCCGGCCTGGTGAGATTTTTAGGGTTTTCTACGTATATGATTAAATCACTGGTGAACAGCGACAGTTTGACTTTCTGTTTACCAATCTGGATGCCCTTTATTTCTCTGTCTTGTCTGATTGCTCTGGTTGGACTTCCAATACTATGTTGAATAGAAGTGGTGAAAGTGAGCATCCTTTTCTTCTTCCAGTTCTCAGGGGAAATGCTTTCAACTTTTCCCCTTTCAGTATAATGTTGGCTGTAGGTTTGTCATAGATGTCTTTTATTACCTTAAAGTATATTTCTTCTATGCTGATTTTGCTGAGGGTTTTAATCATAAAAGGATTCTGGATTTTGTCAAATGCTCTTTCTGTGTCTATTGAGATGATCATGTGATTGTTTATTTAAATTCTTTTTATGAAGTGGATCACACTTATTGACTTGTGTATGTTAATCATCCCTATTATGAAACCCACTTGATCATGTTGGATTATCTTTGATATGCTGCTAGATTTGATTAGCTAGTATTTTGTTGAGGATTTTTGCATCTCTGTTATTCAGGGATGTTGGTCTATAGTTTCTTCTTTGTTATGTTCTTTCCTGATTTTGGTATTATAGTAGGTGTGAAGTGGCATCACATTTTAGTGTGATTTTTATGATGACCAGTGATGTTAAAAAGCCTATTCATGCGTTTATTTGCCATTAAAAATAAACCTTCTTTGGAGAAATGTCTAAATCCTTTGAAAAAATTTTAAATTATTTGTAGTTTATTGTTGAGTTCTAAAAGTCCTCTACATATTTTTGATATAAGTTTCTTATCAGATATATAATTTGCAAATACTTTCTCTTATTCTGTGGTTTACTTTTGCAATTTACTGATAGTATCTTTCAAGTACAACCATTTTAATTTTGAGAAAAGCCAATTTATCATTTTTTTCTCTTTCATTGCTTCTGATTTGTTGCTATATCTAAGAAACAAATGCTTAATTCAAGGCCACAAATATTTAACATTATTTTTTATTTTTAAATTTTTATAATTGTAACTATTAGATTTAGGACTTTTGTAAAAATTGAGTTAATTTTGTATAAGATGTGAGGTAGGGGTCCAAATTAATTTTTTTGCGTGTGTCTATTTTGTTGTCCTCAACATTTGTTCAAAAGACTATTCTTGGCACCATAGCCAACAACCAAGTTGCCGTAATGTCTGGGATATTTTCTGAACTCCCAATTCTATTTCATTGAGCTTCATGTTAATCTTTAGACTAGCACCAAACAGTCTGCTAATAGTAGCTCTAATAATTTTTCAGCAATTTTTAAATAAATTTCCATTTACAAGATTATGTCATCTGCAAATAGAAACAGTTTCAATTCATTATTTCCAATTGGAATGCATGCCTTTTAATTATTTTTCTTTTCTTTTCGTTTTTTTTTTTTTTTTTTGAGACAGAGTCTCACTCTGTCACCAGACTAGAGTGCAGTGGTGGGATCTCGGCTCACTGCAACCTCTGCCTCCTGGGTTCAAGTGATTCTACTGCCTCAGCCTCCTGAGTAGCTGGGATTACAGGCACCTGCCACCATGCCTGGCTAATTTTTCTATTTTTAGTAGAGACAGGGTTTCACCATGTTGGCCAGGATGGTCTCGATCTCTTGACCTCATGATCTGCCCACCTCAGCTTCCCAATGTGCTGGGATTACAGGCATGAGCCACTGCGCCTGGCCTTTTCTTTTCTAATTGTCTTCCCTAGGGCCTCTAGCACAAGGTTGAATAGAAGTGGTGAGAGTGGAGATTCTTGTCTCCTCCTGATCATGAGGAGAGATACTTCAGTATTTCACTGCTAAGTATGCTGTTATGGGTTTTATTATTTACGTCCATTTTCTAATTAAGAAATTTCCCTTTATCTCTAGTTACTTTTTTCCTAATAATGAGTGTTTTATTTTTGTCAAATACTTTTGCTATAGTTCTTGAAATATGTTTTCTTTTGTCTATTATCTGTTGAGATAAACATGTGATTTTAGTCTTTTATTCCATTAATATAGTGTATTACATTGATGGATCTTTGTATGTTGAAATAAATTTGCTTTCCGGGGATAAATTCCATTTGGTCATGGTATGTTATCCTTTTTACATATTGCTGAATTTGAAATGCTAATATTTGTTTGAAGGTTTTGCATCTATATTCACAAGAGATATTGTTCTGTCGTTTTCTTTTGGTTGGTAGATGCCTTTGTCTGAATTTATTATTAGGCTATTAATAATTTGACAGAATGAATTGGAAAGCCTTCCTTTCTCTTTTACTTTTTATAATAGTTTGTGTGGGAATGGTGTTCGTTCCTCTTTAAATACTTGATAGAATTCACCAGTGACCACTGGTCTTGGGATTTTGTTTGTGAGAATTCTTTTAATTACTATTTCAATCTTTATACTTGTTATAGGTCTATATTGATTTTCAATTTATTTTCATGTTAGTTTCAATAGTTTGTGTTGTCTTTTTAGGAACATATGAATTTCATTTAAATTATCTAATTTTTCAGCATGTAATTGTTAATAATATTGTTTCTAAAAGTCAGTAGTAATGCCCACTCTTTCATTTCTGATTTTAGTAATGAAACAATTTCTTATTTTTCTGTTGGTCAATCTAGCTTTGGCTTCATCATTTTTGTTCACCTTTCAATGAATCAACTTTTAGTTTTGCATACTTTCTCTCACTTATTTGCATTGAAACTCATTATTTTCTTTCTTTTGCTTACTTGGGGCTTAGTTCGCTTTCTTACTTCTAACTTCCTAAGATGAATGATTATTTAAGATTTTTCTTTTTTTCAAATCTGGGTGTTTGCTGCCATAAATTTTCCTCTAAGTTGTGGTTTAGCTGCATGCCATACATATTGGTGTCTTGTATTTTTGTTTAATTCATCTCACTATATTTTCTAATTTCCATTGTGACTTATTCTTTGGCCTATTGTTTAGCAGTGTGTTGCTTAATGTCCATATTGAATTGCAAATGTACTTCTATTATTGATTTATATTATTTTTAGTGATTGAAGCCATGCTTTCAGAATTTCACTTCTTTCAATTTGATTTAGAGTTGTTTTTGTAGACCAATATATCATTTATCCTACAGAATGTTTCATGTGCACTTAATACGGCTTTATATTATGCTCTTGTTAGTTTTCCACGTTCTGTATGTGTCTGTTTGGTCTATGTGGTTTATAGTATTGGTTATGTGATCTATTCTCTTTTGATCTTCTGTCTAGTTGTTCTATACATTATTGAAAGTGAAGCATTAAATTCTGGAACTATTAATTTTTTTGGTCTATTTCTCCCTTCAATTCTTTTTTTTTAAACCTTTATTTTCCAGGTACATGTGCAAATTTGTTATATGGGTAAATTGCTTGTTGCTGAGGCTTGGTGTATGAATGATCCCACCACCAAATTAGTGAGCATAGTACCCACTATGTAGTTATCCAACCCACTCTCACTGCTACCCTCTCCCTTCAAGCAGTCCCTAGTATCTGTTGTTCCATCTTTGTGTCCATGTGTATTCAATGTTTTGTTTCCACTTACAAGTGAGATGTGGTATTTGGTTTTCCGTTCCTGCATTAGTTCACTTAGCATAATGGCCTTCAGCTGCATCCATGTTGCTGAGAAGAATATAATTTCATTTCTTTTTATGGCTATGTAGTATTCCTTGATGTATATGTACTATATTTTCTATATCCAGTCCACCATTGATGGGCACCTTGGTTGATTCCATGTCTTTGCTATTGTGTATACTGCATAAGTCTTTTTGGTAGAACAATTTATTTTACTTTATATATATACCCAATAATGGGATTACTGGATCAAATAGCAGTTCTATTTTAAGTTCTTTAAAAGTCTCCACACTGCTTTCCACAGTGGGTGAATAATTTACATTCCCACCAGCAGTGTATGTGCTCTCTTATCTCTTCAACCTTGCCAGCATCTGTTGTTATTTGACTTTTTAATAACCACCATTCTGACAGATGTGAGATGGTATCTCATTGTGGTTTCAATTTGCATTTATCTAATGATTAGTTTAGATGGCATTTTAAAAATATATTTGTTAGCTGCATGTATGTCTTTTTTTAAAGAAGTATCTATTCATGTCCCTTGCTCAAGTGTCCTTTGCTCATTTTTTAAATGAAGTTATTTATTTTTTGCTTGCAGATTTGTTTAAGTTCATTATAGATTCTGGATATTAGGCCTTTGTCAGATGCATAGTTTGTGAATATTTTCTCCCATTCTGTGGGTTGTCTGTTAACTTTGTTTATAGTTTTTTTTACTGTGCAGAAACTCTTAAATTTTATTAGATCTCACTTGTCAATGTAATTTTTATAACAACTGCTTTTAGGGACTTAGTCATCAATTCTTTGCCAAGGTTGATATCCAGAATGGTATTTTCTAGGTTTTTAAAAAAGATTTTTATTGTTTTATGTCTACATTTACGTCTTTAATCCATCTTGAGTTAATTTTTGTATACTGTAAAAGATGGAGTCCAGTTTCAATTGTCTGCATATGGCTAGCCATTCTTCCCAGTACCATTTATTGAATAGGGAAGTCTTTCCCCATTGTTTGTTATTGTCAACTTTGTTGAAGATCGGAAGTTGTAGGTGTGTGGCTTTATTTCTGGGTTCTCTATTCTGTTCCTTTGGTTGATGTGTGTTTTTGAACCAGTATCACACTGCTTTGGTTACTGTAGCCTTGTAGTATCATTTGAAGTCAGATAGTGGGATGCCTCCAGGTTGTTCTTTTTACTATGGATTGTTTTGGAGATTCAAGCACTTTTTTGGTTTCATATAAATTTTTAGAATAGTTTTTACTGATTCCATAAAAATTGATCTTCATAACTTGATAGGAATAGCATTGAATCTGTAGATTGCTTTGGGCAGGATGGCCATTTTAACTATATTTATTCTTCCTATCCATGAGCATGGACTGTTTCTCCATTTGTTTGTGTCATCTCTGATTTCTTTCAGCAGTGTTTTGTAATCTTATGAGACCTTTCACCTCCTTGGTAAGCTCTATTCCTAGATATTTTATTCTGTTAGTGCCTATTGTATTTCAATAAATGGAATTGTATTTTTGATTTGGCTCTGAGCTTGGACATTTTGGTGTATAGAAATGCTACTAATTTTTGTACATCAATTTTGTGTCCTGAAGTCACTTATTAGTTCTAGAAGTCTTCTTGTGGATTGTGTGGAAATTTCTAAGTATGGAATTATATAGTCTGTGAGGAGAGATAGTTTGACTTCCTCTTTCCTGATTTCAATGCTTTTATTTCTTTCTCTTGCTTGACTGCTCTGGTTATCACTTCTAGTACTACGCTGAGTAAGTGTGGTAAGAATAAGAATTCTTGTCTTGTTCCAGTTCTCAAGAAGAATGCATCTAGCTTTTACTTGTTCAGTATTATGTTGGCTATGGGTTTTTCATAGATGGCTGTTATTATTTTGATTCCTAATTTTTTGAGGGTTCTTAATATGAAGCAATGTTGAATTTTATCAAAGGGCTTTTTCAGCATCTATTCAGATGATGATGTGGTTTCTGTTTATATGGTGAATCACATTTACTGATTTGCACATGTTAACCCACTTTGTATCTCAGCAATAAAGCCTACTTAATCATAGCGAATTAGCTTTTCAGTGTGTTCCTGGATTAGGCTTGCTAATATTTTGTTGAGAATTTTTGTGTCTATCTTTATCAGAGATGTTGGCCTGAAGATTTCTTTTTTTGTTGTGTCTCTTCTAGGTGTTGGTATCAGCATGATGCTGGCTTTATAGAATGAGTTAGGGAGGAGATATTTCTCCTTGATTTTTTGAAGTAATTTTAGAAGGATTGGGACTTGCTATTCATTATGCATCTGGTAGAATTTGGATGTAAATTCATCTTGTCCAGAGTTTTTTTTAAGTTTGTGTGTGTGTGTGTGTGTGTTGGGGGAGGGAGGGGTTGGTAAGCTTTTTATTAGTAATTTAATGTTGGAACTTATTATTGGTTTATTCAGAATTTTAATTTCTTCCTGGTTCAATCATGGGAGGATCTGTGTTTATAGGAACTAATCCATTTCTTCTAGGTTTTCTAGTTTGCATTCATAGTAGTGTTCTTAGTAGTAGTCTCTAAGAGTTGTTTGTATTTCTATGGGATTAGTTGTAATGTCCCCCTTGTTATTTCTGATTGTGTTAATTTAGATCTTCTCTTTTTTAAATTAATGTAGCTAGTGGTTTGTCAATCATATTTAATCTTTCAAATAAACAATATTTTATTTTGTTGATCTTCTGTATGGATTTTCAATCTCAGTTTCATTCAGTTTAATATGATTTTGGTTATTTGTTCTCCTCTTCTGTCTTTGGTGTTTGTTTGCTCTTGTTTTTCTAGTTACTCTAGGTGTGATGTTAGGTGTTAATTTGAGATCTTTCTAACTTCTTAATATAGGTGTTTAATTCTATAAAGTTTTCTCTTAAAACTGCTTTAGCTGTGTCCCAAAGATTTTGGTATGTTGTATCTTTATTTTCATTAGTTTCAAATAATGTTTGATTTCTGCCTTAATTTCTTTCTTTACCCAAAAGTCATTCAGGAGCAGGTTGTTTAGCATCCATGTAACTGTATGGTTTTCATCGATCTTCTTTGTATTTACTTCTATTTTTATTGCTCTGAGGTCTTTGATTGTACCAGTTGTTATAATTTTAATTTTATTGTTTTGAATTTATTGAGACTGGCTTTCTGGCTACAGTATATGCCATGTGTATATGTTGTATATTCTATTGTTGTTGGGTGGAGTATTCTGTAGATGTTTATTATGTCCAACTGGTCAAGTGTCAAGTTTAAGTCCAGAATATCTTTCTTAGTTTTCTGCCTCAGTGATCTATCTAATGCTGTTACTGGGGTGTTGAAGTTTCCCAGTATGATTGTGTGGTTGCTCAGATGTCTTCATAGATCTCTCAGAACTTGTTTGATAAATCTTGGTGCTCCAATGTTGAATGAGTATATGTTTAGGATCATCAAGTCTTTTTGTTTAATTGAGACTTTTATCATTATTTAATGCTCCTCTTTGTCCCTTTTGATTGTTGTTGGTTTAAAGTCTGTTTTTCCTTATATAAGAATCGTTATGCATACTCTGTTTTGTTTTCTGTTTGCATGATAGACCTTTCTCCATCCCATTATTTTTAACCTATAGGTGTTCTTACTTGTGAGATGGGTCTCTGGAAGATAGCGGACAGTTGCATCTTGCTTTGATGTCCAGCTTGCCACTCTATGCCTAAATGGGGCATTTAGTTCATTTACACTCAGGGTCAGTTTTGATATGTGAACATTTGATCCTGCCATTGTGCTGTTGGCTGGTTGTTATGTAGACCTGACTGTATGGTTATTTTTTCATGTCAATGGTGTGTATAATTAATTGTGTTTTCATAGTGACATCTCCCTTCAATTCTGTCAGTTTTTACTTAATGTATTTTGGGTCTCTATTGTTAGGTGCATATTTGTTTAGAGTTGTTATATATTTTTGATGGATTTACTGCTTTATCTTTAGTCTTTATTTCCAGTAACAATTTTTGCCCTGAAGTCTATTTTGTCTGATAATAGTTAAAATGGCTAAAATTAGCCATTTTAGCTCTCTGTTGGTAACTTTTTGCATGGAATATCTTTTCCCATCCTTTTACTTTCAGCTTATTTGTACTTTGAATCTAAAAAGCCTATCCTGATAGACAATACATATTTGAATCTTGGTGTTTTTTAATCCAGTCCGTCATTTTCTGCCTTTGATTTGAATTATTTAATCCATTTATATATTATGTAATTACTAATAAGGTAGAATTTACACCTAGCATTTTGCTATTTGTTTTTTATATGTATTATACTTTTTCTACTCTTCTTACTGAGTTCTTTTGTGTTAAGCAGACATTTTCTAGTTTAGCAATTTTATCTCCTCATCATTTCTTTTACTACTTCCTTTGAGTTTTTTTAGTGGTTTTCTTGGAATTTAAAAATAACACTTCAACATATAGCAATCTGGTTCAGATAGTATCAACTTAAATTCAATAATATATAAAATTGTTGCTCCTATGAACTTCATTCTCTGCCACCTACTTCCTTTGGCTGTTATTTTACATAAATTAAATATTTATCCATTGTATGCTTAACAACATAGATTTATAATTATTGCTTTATCCAGTTATTTTTTAAAAATCAGATACGACAAAAAAGTTATAAACAAAAAGTACACTTACACTCCCTTTTCCATTTACCTATATAGTTACCTTTATCAGAGTTCTTTACTTCCTGTATTTCTTTAAAAATTTATTTTTATTGATACAAAATAATTTTACGTATTTATGGGGTAAATGAGATTTTTGATACATGCATGCATTATGTAATGATCAAATAAGGATAATTATTCATCTTAAACATTTATTATTTCTTTGTATTAGGAATATTTCAAATTTTCTCTTCTTACTATATTGAAATACATAATAAATTATTGTTAACTATAGTCACTCTACTGTTCCATCAAACACTAGAACTTACACTTGCTATCTAACTATATGTTTTTTACCTATTAACCAACCTCTGTTTGCAGCCCCCCCAACTCTTCCCAACCTCTAGCAACTATCATTATACCCTCTTCCTCCATGAATTCATCTTTTTTGGCTCCCACATATGAGTGAGAACATGTGATATTTGACTTTCTGTGTTTGGTTTTGCTTAACATAATGACCTCCATTTCCATCCACATTGACAGGATTTCTTTCTTTTAATGGCTGAATAGTATTTGTTTTGTGTGTGTGTGTGTATGTATATATATATACATATATCACATTTTCTTTATTCATTCACTGATGAACACTTGGGTTGATTTTATCACTTAGTTGTTGTGATTAATACTGCAATTAGCATGAGGGTATTAATTGCACCCTTTGATGCAATCAAAATCAGTAGATTTTCTTCCCTTTGAATAAATACACAGTAGTGGGATTCCTAGATCATATGGTAGTTGTATATTTAGTTTCCTTGAGAAACCTCTATAGTGTTTTCTATAATGGATGTACTAATTTACATTTCCACCAACAGTGCACAAGAATTCTCTTTTCTTTGCATCTTGGCCAACATTTATTTTGTCTTTTTTATAATAGTTATTCTAACTGTGGTGATATATCTCACTGTGGTTTTGAATTGCTTTTCCCTGATAATTAGTGATGTTGAGAATTTTTAAATATACTTTTTGGCTATTTAAATATCTTCTTTTGATTGATATAGGTCTATTCAGATTCTTTGCTTCCTTTTTAACATGATTATTGCCTAATTACCTTTGTTTCAGTCTGAAGGATCCATTTATCATTTCTTGTAGGGCAAGTATAGTAGCAATAAACTCAGTTTATTTTTTTCTTGGAATGTCTTATCTTAATTCCTCCTTTACTTGTTTTTTTAAGACAAGGTCTTGCTCTGACACCCAGGTGGAAGTGCAGTGGTATGATCCTGGCTCACTGCAGCCTCGACCTCCTGGGACTCAAGCAATCCTCCCACCTCATTTATTTATTTATTTATTTATTTATTTAGAGACAAGATCTCACTATGTTGGCCAGGCTGGCCTTGAACTCCTGGGCTCAAATAATCCTCCTGCTTTGGCCTCCCAAAGTGCTGGGATTACAGGAGTGAGCCACTGTGCCTGACCCCTCTCCTTTACTTTTAAAGAAAATTTTACCTGATATAGGATTCTTGATGACAGTCTTTTCCTTTCAGCACTTTGAATATATCATCCTATTGCTTCCTGACCCCCAGGGATTCTGAAGAAACGTCAGCTTGTTAAGTTTATTTAGAATCACTTGTACATGATGAGTGCCTTCTCTCTTGTTGGCTTTAAAAACTTCGGTAATGAGGTGTTTAGGTTTCAGTTTCTTTGAATTTATTTTCCTTTGCATTTATTGACCTTTTCCAATGTATTGATTAAGATTTTTCATCAGATTTTGGACATTTTCAGTCATTATTTTTCCATATTCATTTGCTCTTCTGTTTTCTTCTTTTGGAGCTTCCATTGTGTGAATATCAGTATCTTTGATGATGCCTTATGATACTCTGAGGTTCTGTTCATTTGTCTTTACTCTTTTTTTCTTTTACTTCCTTTGACTGTGTAATGAATTAAACTATCTTCTAGGAAATATATTCTTTATTCTAGCTGGTCAAATCTACTGTTTCACTTCTATGGTAAATTTTTAATTTTTGTGATTGCATTTTTCAACCCTAGAATTTCCATTTGGTTCTGTTTTATAATTTTAATATCCTTATTACAGTCTTCTTCTAGTTGGTGAGACACTATTTTTATATGTTCCTTTCATTATTTAAATATGTCTCTGTATTAGTCCATTCTCATATTGCTATAAAGAACTACCTGAGACTGGGTAATTTATGAAGAAAAGAGGTTTAATTGACTCAAAGTTATATAGGCTGTATAGGAAGCATGGGTATAGAGGCCTTAGGAACTTACAATCATGGAGGAAGGTGAAGGGGAAGCAGGCATATCTTAACATTGCAGAGCAGGAGACAGAGAGTGAAGGGGGAATTGCTATACACTTTTAAACAACCAGATCTCGTGAGTACTCACTCACTATCATGAGAACAGCAAGGTGGAAATCTACCCCCATGGTCCTGTCACCTCCCACCAGGCCCCTCCTGCAACACTGGAAATTACAATTAGACATGAGATTTGGGTGGGGACACAAATTCAAACCATATTAGTTTCCTTTCAGTTTTTCAAACACATCTAAACAAGTTTATTTAAAATATTTGTCAAACAAGTAAAACTTCTGGGCCTTCTCAGTGACAATTTAATTGATTTTGTTATTGTTGTTGTTGTTTACTGGCCATACTTTTGAAGCAGTGCCATAGTCTGGGGTAAATACCTGAGGTTTGTTGCCTCATGCCAAGGAAATCAAGGACACAGACACATGTGGGGTGAAGTTAAGAGTAGAGGGTTTAATAGGCAAAAGAAAAAGAGAATAGCTCTCTCTCCTGCAGAGAGAGATGGGAGCTCTTGAATGGGTCTTCCACCCTGCAGTGGAATGCCCAGGATTTTATAGACAGGCTTGAGGAGGCAATGTCTGATTTACATAGGGCCCACAGATTGGTTGGACCAGGTGTGATGCTTACATAGCATGAGGAAGCTGGCCACCCCATCCTAATCTTCTTATGCAAATGGGCTTTCTACTTGGCTGACGCCATGTTGTCTGCTCCCTACTGCACAAATGGTTGGTGAGAAAAAGGGAAGATAGAACCACCATGTTGAACATGCCTAGTCTCCAGGTAGCCTTTTCCCATTGGCACAGCTGCCAGCGTTCACCCGTGCAAGCTTCCAACTTGCTTGTCTATGTCTGCAGCTTGATTTTACAGACTGCCTTTTGTTAGAAAAGAAATGATTTGGGGGCTGCTTTTCATCAAAAGGAAAACCTTACTGAGGACTTCCTTACCCTCACTATCTGCCTAAATAATTTCTGTCTTTGTCATGTGAAATCTTTGCTTGATTAGCATAGCAGCCTGCTGATGATGGAACAGAGATTTCTTAGATACCTGGAATCAATCATTCTTCAAATCTTTGTCAAGTGGCTATGTGTGCATCTAAGTGCATCTCTTGAACTCTCACAGAGTTTACAACACTGCCTTAGCCTTCACTTCCTGCTTGTGAAGAGCATTGGCCAGAGATGAGAATGTAAAGCCTTTTCACATGTTTAAGCTTTCTTAAACATGTACATAGCTTTGGGAATGCAAAAATCTTGATATCCAGGGCATTTTAGATTCCTAGAAAATTTTCAGAGCATTTTCAAGTCCTCTATTGACTTCTCATTTCCCAGGATTTTAATATTTTGATGACCTTATTGTGTGTTTCAACTATTATCAATTATATCAGGCAGCTGTGATGTTCAACATTTGTCTATAATTGTTTTTTAGGCAAATGCTTTTCCTAGCCCCAGGAAAAGGCTGTTCATATTCTGCAACTTACAGGTCAGTTTAAATAAATATAGCCTTGCAAAAGAAATCTTCCAAAGAACCGCCAGATATGTCAAATAATGAAAAGCTCTGAAAGTGAGACTTTGAAGATCAAACCCTTTTCTGCCCTGTCTAGTGACTACTATATTGCTCACTTTCACTGCATTCACAGGTTGTTCATATTCAATGATATCAAAAGCTTTGGAGGTGGGGGATATGGGAATAGGGAAGGTTAAATTGCCACAAGCTGGCCTACAGACATTCAGCTATTTTTCTTGAATAAATGCTCCCTAGTTTTCTGTAAGCCTTTGGTTAATTTCCAGAGTTCTGAAAAAGTTTATTCTGATGATATTTTTGAGAATATTCTCATTACTTTTATGAAGGAGAATATTTTCTGAGGTCCTTACTCCACCATTTTTATTGATGTCACTTCTAATAAACTTCTAATATTATACCATTGCTGAGTTCCTGGACACAGCTCAATGTGTGGTATATTACACATTGTTGCATATTCTTAAATATTTCATTTAAGATTTTTAGATCGCATTCTCATGGTTTTCCCATTTTAATTGGAGGTGGAAACTAAATCATAGCTTAAAATAGACATTGTCCTGGTGTCAATATATATCCAGTCTAATTATCTAGATTTGTGGGCAATTAAAATGAATGTTCTGAACAATGGCCATTAGTTCTGTAACAACTACACCTTTAAAAATACAGTCATGAATTGCTTAATGACTGGAATACATTCTGAGAAACATATTGTGAAGTGATTTTGCCATTGAGTGAAAATGATAGAGTATATTTATACAAACCTAGATGGTATAGCCCAGTATACACTAGATTATATTGTATAGCCTATTGCTCCTAGGCTACAAACCTGTATAGCATGTTACCGTATTGAATACTGTAGGGAATTGTAATGCAATGGTAAACATTTTTTATCTGAACATATCTAAACATGGAAAAGATGCAATAAAAATTGTATCTTGTAATCTTATGAAACCCCCACTGTTTATATGTGGTTCATCGTTGATCAAAATATCATTATATAGTGTACTTTTATTAAGGGAACTATGAAGAATGGGTTTCTAGATTTTAGAAATGTTTTGTTAGATGCTGATATAAATAGTTGGTGATTTTATCACAGCTAATTTTATCACAGCACTCAACTCCTCAAGCCTTTTACTTAGACAAGATTTTACTGAGCTCTATAAAGATTCTGTACCAGTCTACACAAAGCTCACAAGCACCTGTGACCTACCCACTGAGAATACGTAAAAGTACTGAGAATACGTAAAAGTACTGAGCAGTACTTCATGTTGGATACAGTTTCTAGATCTGTTTCAAATCTTAGTTCTAACTTTTTGAATTATCACAACATCTTTTTGATACATATATACCTTTATAATGTGTATAAAATAAAATTAGCTTGTTCTACAATTTTATATCACACCATTTGAAAATATACTGTGGAATCACTTTAGTAAGATTGATGTCCCTGGTATTTATCCATCCATCTACAAGTTGATTTATTCATTGCCTCCCTCTCTTAACAAAATATTGAATGTTGACTGTGTATCACACATTACATGAGACCCTGCTTATGTAAGAAAAAGTAACAAGCTTTCCTTCTCTGCAAGGAATCCACAGACTATTGAAAAAGAAGGTACATAAGCAAAATCTTGTAATGTTTTGGAATAAGTGCTGTACTTTGGGTGATAATGTAAGTTTGGTTGCACAATGATATGGAAGCAAAATGGAGGGGAAGAGGGACTATTATTTTTGGAAAAGTATAATTTTTATTCTCTAATTTTTTATCTCAATTTTTCTGTGTATCTACTAAATGTTGTCCTTCTGCAACATCTTAGAACTTGGCTGATTCAGTAATTTCTTATTAACCAACTGTCTTCTGACTTTATTTTCTCTTCCCTGAAGTTCTGGGATTCATCAAAGTCAGGATTTAATCACACAGGCTCAGGCCAGACATATGTGAGAACACATTCCATTTGCTACTTGGCTCTGCCAATACACATAAATCTATCCTGTTTTAAGACTGCTTTGTATCAGAGGCAAACATCCACAAAGGAGTCTCTGATCATTCTAATAGGGCCCCTGCTGAAATCACCAGATGCATCTGCTAGTGGGTACTTGGTTCTCATCCAGACCCAGGTTCCTGAAATAAAATTTTCAAAACACAAATCTCTATGTTCGTGGAAATTTTAATGCAACCCATCAAATACAGTTTCTTTGAGTCTTTATTTATTAACTGCAGTAATTTAGAGAGAATAAAAAAGAAAACCCTTGTCAACTTTTAAAAAATCTTCAATAAAACCAGAAGATGCTGAATTTCCAGATGTCTTAAAGATTTGGAGGCTGGATAGAGCATTGTAAGCCAAGCCATTTCTTAGACTAAATCTGCAGAGTGAGCAGGTAGGAATGTGACAAGAATTCTAGGGGTTGGAAATCTCCCTTCCTATAATATACTTGATATATTTATGATAATGTTTTAGTTTATTCCTGTGACTAAGAATTGCTCTTACTCACTTTGTGAATTTCTTTTTTAAAATGTTTAAATTGTGTGTATTTGATTTTTTGAATAGGTAATACATATACATGGTATAAAATTCAAACATATAAAGTATTTAGAAAACACTCTTCAATCCGCCTCTGACCTCAGCCATTCTGCGTACTATAGGCAACCAGTATTTTCTGTCTCTTGCAGTGGCCATGGTGGTGTGCACATCTGTAATCCCAGCTACTCCAGAGGCTGAAGTGAGAGAATTCTCTGGGTTCATTGCTTGAGCTCAAAAGCTGGAGACAAGCCTGGGCAATGTAATGAGACCCAGTTTCAAAAAAGAAATAAAGAAAAAAATGCTTTCTGTCTCTTAAATATTTTTCCAAAAATATTTTATTCATACAAATATATATATATGTATATATATATATATATATATAGAGAGAGAGAGAGAGAGTTGCATGTGTTACTTTAATGGATGGAGCTTTGTTTCTCACTTAAAATTTGTCTTGGAGATAATTTCGTATCATTATGAGCTCTCTAATTCTCCTTTAAGGCCAAATAGTTTTTCAACATGAGGATATATTTTCTCCTACTTGCCTGCCCTCTATCGATGAAGGTTTAGGTTATTTCTAAATCTTATATGCAATACCTTATGTATAACAGAGAGCATATACAATTTCACACTTGTGTGAGTAGATGTGAGGGTGTCTTCTAGTGAAATAGCTGGTTAAAAGAGAACTTTGCGCATTTGCATTTGCTGGATTCTGTGATAGATGATAGATTTTCAACAGCAATATGTGCGGGTACTTCTTTGCTCGTGCCTTTGCCAGCACTGTGAGCCATCAAGCCTACTTTATCTTATACTAAATTCCTTCTACATTTGGATCTATTACTACATTTTCCATTCCATCTCATTATTGTATCTTTATTTTACATGAGCAAATTCCTCATTAGTTTAATTACTTTACACTTATATTAAGTTTTAATATCTGTGTAAGCTAATTATTTCTCAATATTCTTCCCATTTCTTAAGTTCTCTGACTATCCTTGGTTTTTAAGTTTTCCATATTACCTTGACATAGCTTTGCTTATGTGGTTGTTATTAAAATTGTTGTCAGGTTACATTTAAAGATTATCATATGTAAAGTTTTTATGTTTGCAACGTGAAGCCTTCCTATTTAAAAAAACCTTATGTGAATTTCTGTTACATTACTTTTAATCAGAAAAATTTTTAGTTTTATTTGTACATGTCTTGCATATTTCTTAATACACTTATTCCTATATATTTCAACATCTTTTTGCTATCAGAAATGGAAAATTATTTACCTTTAAACTGTCATTGCATTATATATGAATGCTATAAATTTCTATCTATAGCATTGAATGTCATCAAGTTGATATTCACTTACCTTGTAAAATTCTCTTATTTGTTATTGATTTTCAGTTGTAGTTTTTTCATTTTATGATATAAAATAATATTGTCTGAAATTAGTTGTGATTTTACATCCTCCTCTTTTCCCTGCTTTATAACTATACTAATAACACCTTCAGAACAATGTTAAATAATAGTAATGACAAAGGACATCTTACCTAATATCATATCATCCTATTTTATATCATAATATAATCTCATTCTATTAAAATTTTTAAAAATCAAGATTGAAAAATAAATATTATGAATTTCTGTCTAATCTGTGGGAACTATTTTCCACTTCAAACTATTAATATGTTTAATTATATAAGTAGATTTCCATTTTATTTTTTATTATTTTTTAACATCTTCGCATTCCTAGAAAAATTTCACTTGGCCTTATTGTATTTTCCAATGTGTTGCTGGTTTCTGTTTGTTGATATTTCACCTAAGATTTATTATCAATTGTCATAGGGAGATTTGCTACATTATTTTTTATTGCAATATTTGTTGCTGATGCTAGTTGAAAATTTTGTTAACTTCAAATAAAATTTCAGAAGTTTTCCTTTTCTGTGCTTTAGAAAAATTTAAATAGTATTAATTTATCTGGTCTTGAGAGATGTTTTACTCTTCTTAAAATTATCTTAACTTGGTGCTTTTTTGGAAGTAGCTCTTTGATAATTTCTTCATCTTTGTGACTCTCTTTTCTGATTTCCTATTTCTTTTAGAGTAAGTTTTGATAAACATAAATATTTCTCCAGGGGGGGCCAGATGGCTCTGCTCATAAATTTCCTGAAACATTTAAGGCTGAAAATTATCAGCAATGTTAATATGCAAACTCAGAAAATAGGAATGGCATGAACACTTCCCAAATCATTTTATAGAGAGAGATATATTTATTGATTATGTCATTTAGATTACACGTGTACTTAGAGTTTTAAAAAATCACTCATTTGATCTATCATAGAATGAGATTCATGTATTAAAATCTTTTGGCCGGGCGCAGTGGCTCACGCCTGTAATCCCAGCACTTTGGGGGGCTGAGGCGGGTGGATCACGAGGTCAGGAGATCGAGACCACGGTGAAACCCCGTCTCCACTAAAAACACAAAAAATTAGCCGGGCGCGGTGGCGGGCGCCTGTAGTCCCAGCTATGCCAGAGGCTGAGGCAGGAGAATGGCGTGAACCCGGGAGGCGGAGCTTGCAGTGAGCCGAGATCGCACCACTGCACTCCAGCCTGGGTGACAGAGCGAGACTCCGTCTCAAAAAAAAAAAAAAAATTTTTGTTAATTTATTTTTTGTTATCACTTATTTTTCAGCTCCCATAATCTTAGCTTTATAATTGCTGATGCTACTTTCAAATCTTTGTCTGTTACTTCTTCATAGAATATTTCATCCATAAGGAGTTGAAAGTGCCTGTCTATGATTCATTTAATGCCTTTTAAAAGAATTTATTTTATCTGATATAAAGGTCACATTCACTCTTTTTCGTTTGTCTGTATTTTACTGGCATTTGTTTGCAAATCCTGTTATTTACAACACTCTTTGCTTTAGATTATGTCTTAAAAATAATGCAAGGAACATTTTTCTTTGTAAGCTGATATGAATGGCTTCTTTTACTGAGTATAAGTCTTTTGCATTTTTTGGTATAGCATATACGCTTGTTATCTCAAATTATCTTATAATCTGCTTTCTATTTTATATTAGGATGGTACAAAAGTAATTGCTTTTGCACCATCCTAATAGCTTGTAAAAATCTTTAATGTGGCTATGGTGTTGCTTTGTTTTTTGATGTCTATTTCCTTTGATATATTTATTTTTGCCATAATGGTACTTTTATAACTATACCGTTATATAATCCCCCAAGATCTACTTCTTCAGACAGTATATGCTATCACACTAACATGCCAAATATCTTGTTTTCCCCTTCAGATTCACTCTCCATCTTTCTATCTCTTCTCTTTGATTGAGAAGTCTGACCCTTAGGAACCATGTGAATAAATTCCCATAACCTCTGGCTTCTGATTAGGCTCAGCCAATGATGAATTCTGGCAAGTCATAGGCTAGAGGGAGGAGGGAAAATCTGTGCCCTTGACTTACCACCACTGTTCTTTTTATTGGGACCAATTCTATATAACTCTGTGCTCCTGAATTCTAGCAATGCTGCTTTCTTCATTCTTGCTGAGATAGGTATAATAACCCTGGTTCCTGCTTCATTCCCTGCGATTTCCTTAAACCCTCATGTTGTAAAATATCCCTTTGAAAATATTTCATGTTGTAAAATATCCCTTTGAAAATAATCCTGTCTTAAGTTTTCTTCTTTTAAGAATGCTATCTCTTTTCTGTTGGGACCCTGACTGATATGCCTATTATAAACAATGATAAAATTAGCATATTTCCTTTTCTCTCCTCTCATTTCTCTACAATGTCGTCTTCTACTTAATTATGATTTTTCGTAATGTCTACCATCATGCCATTATGAGTATAGACTTATTATTTAAGTAGTCAGTTCTATTAGGTTGGTGCAAAAGTAATTGTGGTTTTGCCATTACTTTTAATAGCAGTAACCACAATTACTTTTGTGCCAGTGGAATAACATAAATTCTAATTTCCTGGTAAAAATGAAGAACTCTGCATCTGTAGACTGCTGCTCACTTTTCACCCCCATCCTCACCTTCAAATGTTTGTTAGTTACAGGCTTTCTACATACTCAGAGCATATGTTTACACCTTATTTTGGTAAACTCATCCCCGTATTTGTTTTAGCTTGCTATTAAATAAATTCAGTGCTTACTGCTAGATGTTTTACCCTCATTTTATAATTATTTTTTGTTTGGCTGGAATTCCACCTCTAGTAGATTTCTTAAATAGTGCTTAGAAGCATTGCCAGATAAAATAAGAGATGCCTGGTTAAAATTTGAACTTCAGAAAAACAACGAGTTGTTGTATTTATTTTATTTTATTTTTTTTGGTGTAAGTGTGTCCCAAGTATTGCATGGGGCATTTTTATTTGCTAAATCTGGCATCCTTATGTCTGGCATATGGTAAGTACTCAGTAAGTGTTAGCAATTTGTATAATTTGGAGTCTGTGAAAATGACAAGCCTATGGTTTGATGGTGATTATTTAGGTTCAGTTTTTCCTGGAACACAGGATGTATTTTCAGCATGTTATTCAAATTTTCTTTTATTTCTTATATATTTTCTTGAGTTATGTACTGATGTAGTAGAAGATGGGTGCAAATTCTTTGCCACTCCCCACCAGAATCAAGTGGTGGGAAATATTCTCACCTAGAATCTGGGCAGGTTGTCTGTTTTTGACCAATAGAATCTGATGGAAGTGAGGCTGTACAATTTCTGAGGCCAGACCTCAAGAGATCTGCAACTTCTGCTTTTACCTTACTTGGAAACTCCCGCTTGGAAGCCAACCACTATGGGCTGGTCAGATGGTTAGACTACCCTGGGATGAAGCCCAAATTAGCTATGTAGAAAGACAGGCCATGTGAAAGAGCCAAATATATTTGGAACATGTAATTCAGCACAGCCACCAGCTGACTGCAGTTGACAGAACAGAGAGCAAAATAATTACCCAGCCGAACCCTTTCTGATTCCTCACCCACAAAAACTGAATACATGAAATGGTGCTTGTTTGGAGTCATTGAATTTTAGGGTATTTTGTTAGGCAGCAATGAAGTTATTATATCAGATTTTTAGAAAATTTTGGGTACTCAGTTTTACAAATGTACACTATCCTTTTTCTCTTCTATAACCAGCATTTTCTATATAGGTATTTTAATCATTTATTCATTATAATGATTTTATTTTGCTCACTTTATTTTTTCATTTCTATAATCATGATCATTATTCCATTTTTAATATTGTCTTTTTGTTTTTTCAAATTTAGCTTAATTTCTATAATGGTTAATATTACATTTATCTTACAGTTCTATTCTGAACACGCCTACTAACTGCTAAGTTCTTTTGCTGTTGGCTTCCTGAATTTCTATACTTTGTACACTTGTGGTTTGTTTCAAAGAAGCAATGGCTTCGTTGATTTAAAAAAAATAAATCATTGTGAAATTTGGCCACAATTTTCATCTTCTTCTATGTTTTCTTCCTTTTCCATGTGGTAGAGTCATGCAAATTTTTCTGCTTTTTCCCTTTTTTGACTAATTATTTAAGTAACAGGTGAGTATTGTTTTACCCTATAATAGCTATTTCTTAGGTGTTTGTTTAAAGAAAGTGTAGCTTGCTGAAATGTCTTTCATTTGAAATGTCTTTCATTTCTCAGAGTTTGGTGTGTGAGTTTATGTGGCCTTTTCTTTCTGCTGCCTAATGACAACAATAGGTAGTTCTGAGATATTGCTTAATACAGTTTCCGTCTTCCTTGAAGTCACTGAGACAGCCTACTTAATGAAAATATAGCTAGTCTGTCTGGCTTTTATTTCTCTCCGTTTCCTGTGCTTTGCAAACACGAAACTCATCCAGCAATATTTTAGATCCCAGTATGGGTACATGCCAGTGGGTGTACCTTAAGATGTGTCTTTCACCTGTGAGAAGGTTTCTGGTCTGTCTGTTATCAGCAGCTTCAGTATTTGCTTTCCTCATCCTCCTGAGAACAGTCCTGCTTGTTCTCTACTGTCTGTGGTACCACTTCCTGCTCAATTATGTTTTGAGGTTGTTATCTGTGTCCATTTTATATAGTTAATGGAGTGTTTCATTTAAAGCAATTCCACTTGTTGCTTTTGAGTAATTCAAAGAAGAGAAGTAGACATTGCCAAATTACTATCATTATCTTCACATGGAATCTCTCTAAAAACTTTTGAGGTTGTCACATTTCAGTATTTATTTTTATTTAGTGATATATTAAATATATAACTGTGGGCATACAGTGTAATGTAAATGAAGAATTTAAAAATAGAATAGCAAAATGAAAACCTATTTATCAATCATCAGTATAAGAAAGACAAAAAGGAAAGTGACTAGAACATAGGAACGAGAAGCTCTTCCCTCTCCGTCACCCCATTGTTTTTTCACAGGCTTGCGATGGACATTGTGTTCTAAGAAATTTTTGGAGATTTTGACTTTTTTCCCACTTGATATAAATTAATATTGTAGGACATATCTTGTGACTTGCATTTTTTGTGCCTTACTATTCCTCTGGGAATCACCTGTGATAACATTGCATCTGTAGATCATTCTTTTTCGTCGTCGCACTGTATTTTATTGTATGTATATGCAACAATTTACCTATTCTATTATTCAAGGACATTTGGGTTTTTCCCATTTTAGCTATTATGAACAGCACTGATATAAATATTCTTTTATATGTTTCCTGTAGTACATAAATATATTTTCCAAGGATTGTACCTAAGTATGAAATTATTAAATAAAGATTAGTTTTATCTTCATATTTACAGTAGTTCTCTCTTATATGTGGAGGATAGATTCCAAGACTTCCAATGGATGCCTGAAAACTTGAATGGTACTGAATCCTATAAACTATGTTTTTTTCCTATACATGCATACATACATACTTATGATAAAGTTTAGTTTATAACTTTGGCATGGTAAGAAAATTAAAAATAACTAATAATAAAATAAAATAATTATAACAATCTGACAGCATTGCTATTCTTGTGCTTTGGGTCCACTGTTAAGTAAAGTGAGAGTTACTTGAACACAAGCACTGTGATATGGGAAGAGCTGATCTGATACTTGAGATGGCTACTGAGTGACTAATGGGCAGGTAGAGTATGTGGCATGGATATGCTGGACAATGGGATGATGCATGTCATGCTGTGCAATTCAAAACTTATGAATTATTTATTACTGGAATTTCCCACTTGATATTTTTCAAACTGTGGTTGACCACAGATAACCATGGAAAACGAAATTGCAGATAAGGGGAGACAACTGTACTAGGTAATTTCAAATTATTTCCTCAAGAGATAGTATTAATATATATTACCTCAGTATGTGGTAGTATGTGAGGGTTCCTGCTGTCCTACAACTTGGAAAGCTTTTGTTCTCATCCTAATTTATTTATTTTTCCAAATATATTGGGTGTCATGATTTTAATCCACATTTAGCTGAATGTCTAACGATGTTGAGCATTGTTTTTATGTATTTTTGTCATTCACATTTCCGCTTATCTAAAGTGCATTTTGTACATTTTCTTCTTTTTGATTTTTTAAATTCTGTGTAAAATTTCTGTATATATTATGCTACTAATTCATTGTCAATTACTTGATTACTAAAAATTTTCTCCTAGTTTGTAGTTTACCTCTTTAGATTCACTATCATTTATTTTGGTGAAAAGACATTTTTAACTTTAATATGATAATATTTAGCAGTATTTTTCATTTTGTGATTTTTTTAAAGAAATATTTTCCTACCCCAAGTCTTATAGATATTTTATGATGATTTACAAAAGCTTTGTAGTTTCTACTTCCACTATTTCAACCATATATTGTTGGCTTGATATGGAAATTTCATTACATTTTTTCCTGCAATGAAAACCAATTTTCCTAGCAAAAATTATTGAAGAACCCATATTTCCCATGTAGTCATCAGTAATGTCCTGTTGTATATCAAATTTCCTTACCTGTGCAAATCTATTTCTGAGATCTCCATCATGCTTCCCGGTCAATTTGTCTGTCAAGAATTAATATAACACTGGTGTAAAACCTGCTCTTGGAGCGTGACCCACACCTCTTCATCTTTAGGTGTATCTTGCTCATGCTCATAATTAGCTCCTGTTAATATATATTTTAAAATTATGTAGCAAGGGTAATTTTTTTAAAAGGCCATTGTAGTTGCATATACTTTATAGGTCAATTTAGGAAAACTGATAATTTTGTGATAATGAGTGAATTCAATCACTGAACATAGAATATAACTCCATTTATTTATCTTTGCTTTAATACTTGTCAACAAAGTTTTGTGATTCTTCATAATGTATGTGCTTATCTCTTTTCTGAAATTCATTTTTAATGTTTAAATGTTTACAGAGTACACCTGTATACAAAGACCAAGATCAAGAAAGAAAAAAATCACCATCGTTTCAGTAGACCCATTAATATCTTCTTTCAATAATAAAAATATCTTAATTTTTTTATTTTTAATTTTTGTAGGCACATAGTAGTTATACATATTTATGGAGTAAATGAAATGTTTTGATACAGGCACACAGTGCATAATAATTACATTACGGAGAATGGGGTATCCATCCCCTCAAGCATTTATTCTTTGTGTTACAAAAAACCCAATTATACTCTTGTAATTATTTTAACATGTATAATTAAGTTAATATTGACTATAGTCACCGTGTTGTGCTATCAAATACTAGGTATTATTCATTCTATTTTTTCCCATTAACCATCTCCACCTTCTCCTCACCCCTTCACTACCCTTCCCATCCTCTAGTAACCGTCCTTCTACCCTGTTGTGTTATCAAATACTAGGTATTATTCATTCTATTTTTTAACCCTTTAACCATCTCCACATTCCCTTAACCTCTTCACTATCCTTCCCATTCTCTGATAACCATCCTTCTACTCTCTGTGTCAATGAGATCAATCATTTTGATTTTTGGAACCCACAGATAAATAAGAACTGGTGATGTTTGTATCTGTGCCTAGCTTATTTCACTTAACATAATGATCTCCAGTTCTATTCATATTGTTACAAATGACAGGATCTCGTTCTTTTTTATGGCTGAATAGTACACCATTATGCATATGTACCACATTTTCTTTATCAATTTATGTGTTGATGGACACTTAGGTTGCTTCCAAATCTTGGCTATTGTGAACAGTGCTATAAAGTGCAGATATCATTTCGATATAATCACTTCCTTTCTTTTGACTATGTGCCCAGCAGTGGGATTGCTGGATCATATAGTAGCTTGATTTTTAGTGTTTTGAGGAACCTCCAAACTCTTGTCTATAGGGGTTGTACTAACTTACATTACCACCAGCAGTGTATGAGGTCCTCTCCAGCATTTGTTATTGCCTATCTTTTGTATATAATCCATTTTAACTGGGTAAGATAATATCTCACTGTAGTTTTGACTTGCATTTCTCTGATAATCAATGATGAGCACCTTTTCATATAACTGGATATCCATATGTATCCATATGTTTGCCATTTGTATGCCTTGTTTTGAGAAATGTCTTTTTAAATCATTTGACCATTTTTAATTGGATTATTAGATTTCTTCTTGATGAGTTGTTTGAACTTCTTATGTATTCTGGCTATTAATCCTTTTTCAGATAAGTGGTTTGCAAATATTTTCTCCCAGTCTGTGGACTATCTTCTCACTTAGTTTATTGTTTCCTTTGCTCTGCAGAAGATTTTTAACTTGATATAAGTCCATTTGTCCCTTTTTGCTTTGGCTGCCTGTGTTTGTGGGATATTACTCAAGAACTTTTTGCCCAGATCTGTGTCCTGGAGATTTTCCCCAATGTATTCTTGTAGTAGTTTCATAGTCTGAGGTCTTAGATTTAAGTCTTTAGTCCATTTGGATTTGATTTTTGTATCTGGCAAGAGAAAGGGGTCTAGTTTCATTCTTCTGCATATGGATATCCAGTTTTCCATCACCACTTATTGAAGAGAGGCTCTCTTTTATCCAGTTTATGTTCTTGACACCTTTTTTGAAAATGAGTTTACTGGAGGTATGTGAATTTGTTTCTGGGTTTTCTATTCACTTCCATTGGTCTATGTGTCTGTTTTTATGTCAGTATCGTGCTGTTTTCATTACTATAGCTTTGTAGTATAATTTGAAGTCAGGTGATGTGATTCCTTCAGTTTTTTTTTCTGTTTGCCTAGGATAGCTTTGGCTATTCTGGGTCTTCTGTTGTTTCATATAAATTTTAGGATAGTTTTTTCTATTTCTATGAAGAATGTCATTGGTATTTTAACAGGTATTGCATTGCATCTGTAGATTGCTTTGGGTAGTATGAACATTTTAACAGTATTGATTCTTCCAATTTATTAACATAGAATATCTTTCCATTTTTTGTTGCTCTCTTCAATTTCTTTCATTATTTCTACATAGTTTTATTATAGAGATCTTTCACTTCTTTGGTTAAGTTAATTTCTAGGTATTTAATCTTATTGGTAGCTATTGCAAATGGGATCACTTTTAAAATTTCATTTTCAGGTTATTCACTGTGACATATAGAAATGCTACTGATCTGAGTATATTGATTTTGTATCCTGCAGCTTTACTTAACTTGCTTATCAGTTCTAATAGTTTTTTTGTGTGGGGTCTTTAGGTCTTTCTAAATATATGATCACAATTATTAAAACGTATTGACTTCTAACAGGCATATTTACTTTTGCCTATTTCAGTACTTTATTTAATGCAGTCATTTATTAGATACACTTATGTGTCTGGCTTCTTTTTCTTATTGTTATGTATGTGCCAATGATTTATATTCCTGCATGTGGCTAGAGATCATTTATTTTCAGTACTGTATGGTATTTTATCATATACATATACCAGAACTTATTTATTCATCTAGTTTGGTAGACATTTGCATAGTTTAAAATTTTGGGCTATTACAAAAAATACTGCCATGAACATTCTAATCTATGGCTTTCAGTAAACAAAACTATACATTTATGTTTCGTGAGTTATTATTGTGATGTAGAGGCAAAGTTACAGGATCCTAAAAATATGTATATTTTCCGATTTAGTATATATTCTAAACTATTTACAAAAGTGATTGAAGTGTGTAGTTGGGATATCATTCTGAATCTTATAGAAATGGTAAAAGTTAAAAATACACATTTTAAGTATCAATATATTGATATTGATTGTATTTAAATCCATAGAATTCAATGCAATATTAGTCTATGATTATAGACAGAGAAAAGAAAGAGAACAATGATTATCCTACTGCTACTATTAATGTGCATCATTCTGAGGCAATAACGACTGAAAAAGAGGAGACGATGAAGTAGGAGCAAAATCAGAATATTGAATTCTGGAAGCCAAATGAAGAAATTGTTTCAAGAAGGAAGGAGTGGCTAAATATTTCATATGGCTCAGATAGAATAAATAAATTGAAGACTTACAATTGACTATTGCATTTGGTAAGGTAGAGTCATTGCAATTTTGACAAGAATTGTCTCAATGGGGTAGGGACAAAGATAGTCTAAATGGAATGGAAATTAAGTGGAGAGAGTAGGAGAGAGTGGTCCATTTGAGAACCTTTTTAAATAAAGAAAAAAAGAGACCTTATATAAGAAAGTTCATTTATAGATAGAGATATTTCAGCATGTTTAAATTAGATTTTGAAAAAATTTTTATATGGAAGAAATTTTGAAAATCCAGAAGATAGAGCATAACTGGAGGAGCAAAGAACTTAAGTAAGCAATAGAGAACAAAAATGGTATCTAGTGCATAAAGGGAGAGGTGGACATTAGATAAAATCAGAAGTGGTTCATATATTTAAACAGGAAGGAAGAAAGTATATGGGCACAGGTACAGGTGTGGGGTGAAAATTTGGTGGGAAGTTGAGGTTATTTGGTTGTGGTTGGTTCTATATTTTACACCACATAAGAAGTGAAACCATCAATCTAGATAGAGTAAGGGGAAAGAACAAAATACTGCATATTTGAGAGGAAAGAAAGGGCGAGCATAGGGAAGGATCTGAGAGAACACATCGTTTTAAAGGAAAGCGTTGATGGAAATAAGAGTATCATTGTTTTGAAACATGAGATGTTGCCCAACAACTTGGGAGAAAAAGGGTTAGGCCGGAGAGAAGGAAATGGAAAAATGGAGTACCAAGATTACCATGTAAACTATGTGAATCACTTCACCCATCTTCACTTTACAAACTGCAAATAGTTGTACTAGCGAAAAAGTTTTGGCAAACTTTGGAAAGTGTATACTATTTGACATTCTCTGAATTGTTTAAGGGAATCGAAGATATTTCTGACATTTTATTTTGGCTCATTGGTTTTCATATATTTATTAGCCACTCTCATTTCTTTTATTGGTTTATGGGGAAATGCCTACTGAGCTCAGACAGCTAAGTGGGATTAACACATGTTAAGTAGGACCATGATGTTGGCCTATATAAAATAAGAGGCAAAGAAATACAACTAATAATTAATGCACTTTTGGTAGAGATCCAGAGTTATCAAGGTGCACCTCAGACACAGTGAGCAAAATGCAATGAATTAGGTTGGGAAGAGCTAAGAGAGATAGAGTCAGTTATCTTGTCCCAACAGAAAGGTAAAGAGTCAAAATTTATAAAAAATTAAAGACACTTGAAGAGCAGGGGGATTTGGATTCAGGGTTATTAGCCTTAGAGTAAAAATGTGAAGGTAGGCTTGGAGATTCCCTGTGATGTCCTCTAACTGGGGATAAACAGTTAAGTAAGAGATGGAGGACCAGTAGAAAAAAGGATGGCTCCAAGTTAAGGGTTAGTAATGAGAGGTGAAGCCAGCTGGACTTCCTGGGTGGAGTGGGGACTTGGAGAAGTTTTCTATCTTACAAGAGGATTGTAAAATGCACCAATCAGCACTCTGTAGCTAGGATTGTAAAACACACCAATCAGCACTCTGTAGCTAGCTAGAGGTTTGTAAAATGCACCAATCAGTGCTCTGTAAAAATGCACCAATCAGCACTCTGTAGCTATCTAGAGGTTTGTAAAATGGACCAATCAGCACTCTGTAAAATGGACCGATCAGCACTCTGTAAAATGGACCAATCGGCAGGACATGGGTGGGGACAAATAAGGGAATAAAAGCTGGCAACCACAGCCAGCAGCGGCAATCCACTGGGGTCTCCTTGCACGCTGTGGAAGCTTTGTTCTTTTGTTCTTGCTGCTGCTGCTCACTCTTTGGGTCTGTGCCGTCTTTAAGAACTGTAACACTCACCGTGAGGTCCACAGCTCCATTCTTGAAGTCAGCAAGACCACAAACCCAGCAGAAGTAACAAACTTCAGATACAGTAAGATTTATGCAATTATTGGAGCAGAGGTTGTAGATAGTGATTTTGGATTGAATAAGATCCACTGATGGACTTGTTTGTGCTGAATAAGGTTTAAAATAAACTGATTTAGTATTAAGTACACATGGACACCAAGAAGGGAATAATAGACACCAAGGTCTTCTTGAGAATGGAGGCAGGAAGAGGGTGGGAATTGAAAAACTACCTATTGGGTATTACGCTGTTCACCTGGGTGACAAAATTATCTGTACCAAACTACTGAGACATGTAATTTACTCATTTAACAAACTTGCACATATACCCCTTAAACCTAAAATAAAAGTTGGGAAAAAAATTGATTTAGTTTGCAACATCTGAGAATTTTGAGATTTTATATTGAAATCTGTATTTTGAGTTTCTTTTAAAAAGTAGGAAAGTGTAGTAGAATAATCCACTTATTTCTACATGAGAATAACTAGCTGGAGTTAAGTAGCTGCTGTCATACTGAGGAACAGGGAACTGTCTCCAGTTTTCTATAGTCCCCACCCAACCGGATTCCCTCATATTTAGGATCTGCATGTCTCCTGTCCCTGATTTATGTAAACACACAGAAATAGGGAAGGATTGGCAGATGCCAGGAGGGAAAAAGACACTCTGTTTTAGATCAATGCTTCTAAACTAATAAGTTTTACCAGAGGGTGTGAAACAAGATGACAAGTCACAGTTTCACATTTTCTGTAAAACTGATTACATACGTGAAGAAAAGAAACTGAAATTGTGACCTTGGCTCAGGGTGTGGATGTGAAAGTAATAGCCTGCCCCATTACTGCCTGCTGTGCATGCAAGTCTGCTAAACAATCTAGAGGGTAGGAGAGAAGGGTATAGAGAGGTGGGAAGGAGATACACAATGGGTTTGCTGATTCGCATACCATAAAGATGATAGCTGTACAATAATACAACTGATTCATAAAGATAGTATGTCAAGAAGAGCTGTTTGCACTGAAGATGAAATCTCCTCTGAGCACAGCTTTATTACTAGAATGCTGTTATCCTCTTTGGCTTAGCAAATTGAGTAAAGTCTGCCAGTTCTACCTCAGTCTCCTAAAAGTTGCATAGGATGTTACCAACAACAAGCATGCAAATGCAAAACTTCATGTGTCTTAGCACAACCTTAATGAACATAAAAGTATAAATGCAATTGTTAACTGTAAGTATATTTAGGAGATCTTTAAAGGGCAATGTCTCCTACCATTGCTCTAGTTTTGAAGTAGCAGTGCAGTGCATTAACTTACGATTGGAAGCTCATTTTTGTAACCTACTTATTTAGGAAATGTTATAAATATGATACAGAAGAATTTCTACAAAACAACTCCATAACACATTGGTGGTTGTTGCCTTCACTAGACCAATGACCCTGAGCTCTCCTAATTTGTGTTGCTATGTGAATTAGGCCATTTAGTCTCTGGATACCTCACTTTTCTTATCTACAAATGAGTGTTAATATTTCCTCTGGTTTGGCAAAAAAAGTTGCCACTAAATTCAAGACTATAATAATGTACATAAAAACTATTTAAATACCGTAAAATATTCCATAAATGAGATGGATAATTTGTGCTTGAATTTTGGTATTATGAATAAATGATTAGCTGTGTTACAAAATGGAAAATACATTCTAAATATATTTTTTACTTAAAGGCATGATTATATGCAAAAAATTATACATATCTTATATGTATAGTTGGATGATGAATTTAAAAAAATTATGCAATCTTTTAACCAACACTTCAATCAAGGTATAGAGCATGTCTATCATATTAGAATATTTGCTATGACTCAGAAATTCCACTTTCACTTATATTCCCGAGAAAAATTAAGCATCTATCCACAAAAAGAGCTGTAAAAGAATTTCTTGCAAGCTTTTTTCATAATAGCCAAGAATTAGAAGCAATCAAATGTTCAACAATAGGATAATATACCAAAAAAATTCATGGCACATTCATATAATAAAATACTGACATCAAAACATACTACAACATAAATGAATCCCTTAAACATTGAAAGAAGTCAAACTCAAAGAAATGATTCCATGTAAGTCTGAGGTTCTAAAAATCAAATGATGATGATACACAACCTTCTACAATAATGAGATTAATGCATAGAAATAAATGTTTTAACTCACAGAAAGAAAGGGGAAGATATCTGAGCATATCTAATTCTGCTTATTTTCTCCTCTAAACATAAACATCTTCTCTTTTCTAATTCCTGTTAAATTTTATGATCTTGGGTATATTTTTCTGAAGAACACTATTAAAATGTCTGAGATTATAAGAGATAAAAAAATTACATGTTAAATATTAAATGTTTCTTGAAAGAAAACACAAACAATCCCTAGACAAAATAAATAATTCAACTCAGACCCTCCTATCTTCTTGAAGTGTAAACAATATGTAACAAAATCTATTATTTAGTGGCTGCTACATGAATTTTGAATAAAAATAATTTTATAATAATCTTTAGTATGCAACATTCATCATAAATATACCAACAAGGATCTCTTAGGACTGCCATTTCTATATATACCTTTCCATTATAACATGGCACAAAGTTTGTCAGAAATTACTTGACACACTGGGAGTTCTTGATAATGTTGATGGAATATGATGTAATGGTATATATGGACAAAATTATCACTGCTTATTGTTTATTTGATAGATGATTGACTCCTGTGTATCTTTGATGTTCCATTTTATGCTGGCAATTCATAAAGAGTCTCTAACAAAGATGAAAATTCTGATAGGACATTATTAAAAGTGTTCTGAGAGAAGCAAAAGGTGATTGCACTAGCTTCACATTAAAAAGTCACAGGTGCAGTTGCCTTTGTGCAACTTTGTGGATGGTTTAAGAAGTTACTGATGTTGTGTACCTCACATACAAACATGTTTTGCCTGAGTGACTGAGCTCTGTCTTGTTAAATGAAGATTCTGGAATCTCCCTCCTTACAGGTATGCCAAGGCTTATTTACAGTCCTCTTTCTGGGGAAACTGGGGGCATTGTGCTGCTCATTGTACTGCTGCTTCTCAAGTCATAATCTGCATCTTTCTCTGTTCCCTGTGCTTTTTATTTTTTATTTGTATTAGGTTTTTGTTTTTTCTTGCGAGGCTTAGCAGAAGTAAAAGTAAATGCTGATGATTGTAGCTGATATAACCACTCTTATTTTACCCTTGGAGACTTCAAAAATAAGAGAAATCTTATTTTTAAGGATTGCTCTGCTGTAGCATTTGAACACCCTCAAAATATTTTTTTGAAAGGGCAAGCATCTGTAATTGTCTTTATGAAGAATTGGTTCACTGAGGAACTATTTTTACATAGACCCTTCGTAAAAAGCCCTTTTATAGAATCTGTCCTCAAAATACCTTCAATTATTTTAGACATGTTTATGTGGCTCTTCTCCAGGGCCAAGCTTTCTTTAGAGTGAGCATAAATCTGATTGTAAACCTATAAGTAGCATATTTCTTCTCCATTTGTCTTCAATTCCTCAGCACTCTTCCTGTAAAGGCCCAGTATTTTGAGGCCAACAGCACATGAATAAAATATCTTCAGGATTGAACCTCTTCCTTTAGTTTGAAATTTCTCCTGATAATTTAGTGATCACTTAGAGGTTCATTATCTCACACGTTTTAAAAATCTTGATATTGATAGTTGTGTATTGATTTTATCTCATTCAAAAGACTTTCTGATATCATCCCATAGTGCATCAAATTGAATGCCTACAGCATTTATATTTTAGATATATTTATGTGTGAATTAAACATGTGTTGACATAATATCTTGTGGGTTGTATTTATTCCTCTCGTGTATTTATAGGTTTTGCATCACTGTCATAAACTTTTTTGCATGAATTTATTCAATAATTTGTATCTCATACAAGTATGAGTTGGTATCTCGTATTTATTTATTCTCTCTAATCAGGTCCTCCTAGAATTTTTTATTATCACATGAGAGCACACTTAAGCAATGATATTAGCACATTAGGAGTAAGCACATAAAGCTTCTTGCAGTAAAAGATCTGGGGGCTTCTGACACTTCAAGCTCTGGGGTATCAAGGATCAATATCTTGTGCCAGGCACTATTCTCACGGCTGGAACTATAGATATGAACTACACAGGCAAAGGTCTTGTCTTTATGGTGTTTATATTATAGAAGTAAGCAATATAAAGTGAAAAAATATGTAATATATCTATAGAGTATAACCAGGGAAAAGAAATAAAGAATGATGAGACATTAGGATAAGTGAGTGCTATTTTAGGTAGGGTCATGAGATGTTTCCCTGAGAAGATGTCTTTTGAAAAGACCAAGAACTGAACTAAGTGTGTGAATGGGCTTTGGAGATATATATGTAAAAGAAGAACATTTCAATCAGAGGGAATAATAAATTTAAAAGTGTGAGTTAACAAGAAAATTTGAGAAATGGAGAGAAGACTAGGGTGACTGAAGTGGAATGTTTGAGGTGAGAGAGAGAAGAGTTGGGGTTAGAGAGAAAGGCATGATAAAGACCATGTGGCACCTTCCAAACCGTGGTGAGAAGTTAAGCTTTTTTAAAAAATGAGTGGGAAAATTATTATAGGGTTTTGAGCAGAGGAATTATATCATTTGACTTATATTTTAAAAGAATTACTTTGGTTTCTATGGGAAGAATTGAAGAGAGGGAGAAAAATGGAAAAGATGGAAGACTGTTTAGAAAGTTCAAACAGGAGATCATGGTGACTCGGTCTAGGGAAGCTAGGGTTTGGGTAGTAGAGGTGGTAAGATATTATCAGACTTTGGGTATATTTCGAAGACTGAACCAATGGGATTTGAGATGGATAGTTTATTATATTTTTTATTTATGAGAAAAGAAATGTTTATGGAAGTTAAATAACTAGAAGCAAAGAAGTGAAAATTACCTCATTAATAATGCTGATAATATTCTATAATAGTTCTTTGTTTGGGTAGAGATTTCATGGGTGCTCACTTAAAACTTGTGATCCAAAACTAATGTAAATGTTATGTGTCTTCTTTATATGTGTAAAATACACGTTGAACTTAATATTTTAAAAGTTGAGTATCTGGCCTAAAATTTTCAAGCTAGTATTTAGCATTTGCAAGATGAAGAAGAGTAGAAAGCAGATACGGAACACGAATGGAAGTCTATTACATGTCACCCCGGTTCCTTTCAGTATCTGTTCATCCTTGATTCATACATCAATTACCATATCATTATGGAGTGATGTCAATTGAATTGTATTTCCATTTAAAATAAAAAATGTTAGCTGCCATGTTTATATAATGGGAAAAAATGAAGGAATATAAAACAATAAATTAACATAAATCATAACTGCCCCATTTGCTGGCAATGTAAATTTTACCTGAATAAATCAATGGAATCGTCCCTGTATTCTTTTAACAGTCACTCAGTTTTGTCCATAATATCTGCTAACATATCAAGTGAATGGCATTTCTTACCTGTTGGGTGACACAGCATTTCATTTGGCAAGATCTAAGTACTTGGTGGACTTGTCTTTATTAGGTTGTTGCAGTTCCCCATTATTAAGACTATTGGGCAAAAAATAAATAAATTCCCTGCATCCAAATGGTGTTCCTTGTGTCCGCTGCATAGCATCAATACAATTGCCCCTGGTAATCATGATCAATCATCCTGACCAGTACAATAGCCCCCTTCTCTGAATGTTGGTTTTACCATTATATATAAAAATAAAATCCTCAAGAAATGGTAGTAGCATTCAAATCACTTGAACCATGATAATGTTTGGTATTAAAATATTCCTCTCTTGGACCTCAGGATGGCTAAACACATTGAGCTCAAGGTCATAAGGAAAGGAATTGTAGATTCTGCAACTGAGATAGTAGGGATAATAGAGAGAAAAGGCAATCCTGCTTTCTTCTTTTGGTACTTAAGATCACATAGAGAAAATGGAACCATATTTTGGTTTTCACTTTAAGAAGTATACCATATCCTTCTTGAAACAGCACTGAAATTCACAGAATTGTCAGTCAGCTGGTGCCATGGGTGAGCCTTCAGTAGTACATTCCCGTGTTCTGTCAAACTAAAGAGATTCCAAACAATAGAATATGCTAATGAATTAAGACAAATAAATTTTCTGGGCAGGAGCTCATTGCTTTCTTCTTTTCCTTCAAATCTATACTTTTGCTAATATACCTCTAGCCAAAGATGTCGAAACCAGTTTTCACTCAATCTTTGTTTATAAAACTTCTAAAATTAAGTGTGCTGTGCTATTTTTTCCAAGAAGTGTTTTGTTTTTACTGCCTAAATTCACTCTGCACATGGCCTGTGGGATTATTAATGACATATAACAACAGCAGATTTGTCTTAAGTCTGTCTCTTTACAACTTAAATAATTTGGCCCAAGTACATTAGCACAAAAGCCACTAAAGCAGGGAGCTTTAGGTCAATTGGTTTAAAATCCTTAGTTATTAAGTAACTAAGGGATTTTTTTCTTTATTTTGAGCAAAAAGATTAAGGAGGAAAATTGGATCATATATCTAATTCAGCATAGGGATTGCATCTGCAAAGTATTCAGGACCAAACTAAGCTTCAAAGCATCTTAGAAGTTGAGTTTCTCCTTCCTTTGCTTTTCTCCCCTGGAGTCTGAGATCTTAGTGTTAGTAATGCAGGTTTTGGCTGCAAAGACAATTATGAGAGCCCCTCCTTCTACTTTTGGGCTGATAGAAATCACATTTTTTACATTTTTCTTGCACTTTCTGTCCCTTTGCTGATCATGAACATAAAAAGTGAGAGCATGAAAAACAAGGGTATTTTCCCAAAGTGAGTTGCAGGGTCTTACCACAGTCATCAAATATATAGAGAAATGGTAGTGAAAAGCTTAAGAAACTAACCAACACCAAGCCAGAGTGATATATGAATTGGAAGTAGTCCTATCACAAAAACTTAACATCAGAACATGCTAAGATGAGGAACCATAAGTGTTGCTTAGATCTCTGTGTTTTATATGTGTCACAAGGTCAGAAATAAAAACATATTTAAAAATCTGCTCTTCTAAGGTTGCAGGTAAATTACAGGATACCAGTTAAATTTTAATTTCAAATAAATCACAAGTATATATTTAGTATAAACATGTCCAAATTATATTGGGACATGTTTATTATTTTACTTGGGATACTCTTATACTAAATAATATATTTGTTGTTTATCTGAAATTCATATTAACTTAGTTTCCTGTATTTTTATTGGCAAAACCTGGCAATCCTATGTTTCTTTTCTCTAAATTCTCCTAGGAAAATTATTTTTATAATCTAACAAGTGCTTGAGATTTTAATACTCTGATTAGAGTATTGGGTAAGAAGAACTAAAGAATTACTAAAAGAGGATACATTTATTTAGAATAGAAAGAATGTGAGGATTCTCATGGGAGGACAAAACAGATCTGGGGAGGGGCAGCTGGGGTAAGAATATGAGGAGTGGGTAGAGGTAGATTATAATAATGGGTTGAAGTTTCAGAAGAGATAGAAGAGAGTTTGGGAAATAGGTGCCATATTATGAGAGGGATTTAGAATAGAATTGGGCAAAGATGGTTTTTAGAAAGTCTTGCTCCTTGTTATAAAACATAATTCCTCTTTTGGTGTCTCATCAATCGATTTCAAGAAAGATATTACTCTTCTAGTTTTTCTGGGATGTGTGTGTGTGTGTGTGTGTGTGTGTGTGTGTGTTTCTTAAGTGTTAGATTTACTTTTTTAAAGTTTTGACGTCTAGATAGAATTGGCCAATTGATGGCCCAATTTAGGTGACATCAGGTACAATGCACGTTGATCATTTTCAGAGCATGGGGATGGTCTTGTCAAAGGCCCAAAATGCTACCAATAAAATTGTAAAACAGCAATTTAATATTGACTGAAGGGTTTGGAGTGGTTTGTGTAGAAAAAAAAAATCTCATTCTAAATAGTAGCCATAAAACAGACAACTGTAAACTTTTAAATTTAGGAAGTCATTTCAGTGAAAGATCCTTGTTGGGGTTGTGTTATTTCTAGTTCTTACAGACTCACTTGTCAGTTCAATAGTTCTGCTTCAGGGATTCCCATTAAGTTCTTGAGTTACAGGCCCATGTCTGACTGCCCCTAATTATAACTGCAAAATCAGCTGTAACTAAAAATGCCATTTAGTTCCCCATTAGCATTTATATCATTGCACTACAGTTTTGAATTTCTGCCTTTGTAAGGACACTTGAAATTTCAAAGCAGATTGTAAACTAAGAAATGACCAAGAGTAGGGCCATTTTTCAGGCTAACAGTGTAAGTCAACTGGTTTTTGAGGGTTTGACAAAAGAAGGATTTGGGAAGACTAAGAATACATTGAGGCCGAGTTTAAAGAGAGGAAAAAGTACCGATAACAATACAACAGTCCCGGCACGGTGGCTCATGCCTGTAATCCCAGCACTTTGGGAGGCCAAGGCAGGTGGATCACGAGGTCAGAAGATCGAGACCACCCTGCCCAAAAGGGTGAAACCCCATGGCTACTAAAAAAAAAAAAAAAAAGCCAGCCATGGTGGCACGTGCCTGTTATCCTAGCTACTCGGGAGGCTGAGGCAGGAGAATTGCTTGAACCCAGGAAGTGGAGGTTGTAGTGAGCCAAGATCGTGCCACTGTACTCCAGCCTGGGCGACAGAAGGAGATTCCATCTCAAATAATAATAATAACAATAATAATAAACAGAGACTCCATCTCAAATAATAACAATAATAAACATTCAAGCACCCACCGTTCAAAACTTTTAAAAATTAACATTCCTGCTTAGATATATTTTCTGTTAAAAATATAAGGTAGATAAAGGTTATTGAGCCACCTTTAGTTGCTACTTCTCCAAGGGCTACCACCATCAAGATTTTGGTGTATAGCCTTAAAACCTATGTTTGCTTCTACCTGTAAGTCGTAAATTGGACAAGCATAGGTTGTGGAATTTAATGGAGAAACAATCCCGTGTGTCTCCCTTTCCTTTTAACAGATGATCTGGATATTTACTCTTTTCAAGTAGTAGACAGAAATTTGGGTAGTCGATGGCATTTCTAGCAGCTCTTGGTTAAAACAGAGTTACATGGTTATTTAATGCACTGAGTATTGTCTTAATTTGGTAATTAAATTTTCCAGTCTTGTAGAATCATTACAGTCCTATGTAACAGTCGAAACTCCAAACCTGATTTAGTGTTGAAACTTCTTCCCATTCCTAGCCTGGTTCAGGTGCATAAGGAAAGTTTGAGTTTGGAAAAGCAGATATATGGTTTGTTTCCTCTCTGCCTTGAGTTTCTACAGGGCTTTCCTTGGCTTCTTAACCTTGATTCTGTGTCCTGCAGGGTGGAAGGAAGTTGAGTAGGGAGGAGGTGTAAGGAGACAGGCAAAGTTCGGACTTAACAGATAAAGGTCTGTAGCAGTTAATGTCCTGGCAGGGAACATGTGCAAACAGAGTGAAGGTCAAGAGTGTAGTGAAACGAGTGTTTTCTAAGGGAAAGTGAAACATCCTCAGTGAAGTTGTAAAGCCACTACCATCCCTGAGATCACACCCAACAGCTTTAGCCTTAAGTGGAGAAATACAGGCACTGCCAACCTGCAGCCCAGCTGTGAGAATGCCAGGGGAATAAATTAACCAGGTTCTTTTACTTTACCTTCCAAGATCTTCCACTGCCTAAGACCAGCCAGCATCTAGAGGTTTGATGCAATCCTTACAGGTAAGCCTTCAGGAGTGTAGAGAGGGGCAGGCTTATACAGCTAAATCTTTCTCTTTTGGGTACTTTGATGGGTCTTCAAGTAGTTTGCCGTTTCTCTCCCCTACCCTGCTTAACTTGTAGGGTACTCCCATCTGCATTTCCCAGATTAGGGAGAATGTATCCTGATTGCAGTTTTTTGCTGTCCCTGTCTTAAGCTTCCCAATTCTAACTATGTCTATTCCTCCAGTGATGCCCTTTCTTCCACCTCACCTACATCTGGCCCAAGGAAATCACTGATACATGCTTGGCCCTAAAACATAATGAGAGTGTATATCAAAATGGTGTAGCACTTTGCCTTCAACCTATTTTCAGATCAGGAGGTCCACTCATCTCCATCCTTTTATGATTTTCCAGATCAGATTCAGAAACTCATCCCAGACTTTTGGGACATGTAGTAGGTTTTCTGAATGAAATATTTAACTAAGTACAGAGAGAATCAATTTATCACATACTGTTCTGTTTTTGCCTTATGGTTTCTGTTCCATTTTTATTATCTTTGAATATTTAAAACATTCTTAGTCTAAATGTCACTTTTAGAATAATCTTGTAGTTCTCGTTTGGAGTTATCTTGTATTTCACAAGTGGCAGTTTGCGATTTTTGATAACGTCACTGACATTTTTTTATGGGAGTGCCCAAGTTATAGAAGTGACTTTACAGAGATGACTTAATATTTTGCCTCTGTTAGGACTCATACTTTTTATTGATTATAGACTATTTTTATGTTTAGTACTTGTCTTGAGATCCATTATCATAACAACTGTGTGTTTTGGCCCTCAAATGGGTGTAGCACAGGAGCCAGGTTCAATGGCCTTGTTTATTTCTACCCATGGCTCCAGAAGGGTGGCAGTCTCCTTGTTGCTTTTATGAGTTAGTAGGTAGATTTTTGTGTTGAGTAATTTTGAGATATCCTGGCTTTGTGTACAGTAGGCCCTTAGCTTGAACACCTCTTGCATACAGAGGATAAAACTGTAAGTCCTGGATGTTGTCTTCTGAAACATTAGTAAACCACTTTGAGTTATTAGATGTTTTATTCTTGGTTTCAAGCTGTAATATTTATAATATTCTGTCATTTTTAAAATCTGGCATTCCTGTATATTTAGATTATATGTGTCAGAGGTGACATATCTGCTTACTCTGCTTTATTAACTCAAGGTAAGTAATTTTAGTTTAAAAGGGATTTTTTTTGGTAACAAATTGGGCATTTTCATTTCTTTATAATTTTGCCCTTGTTATTTCAGTAGTGCAATATAAGCCACATAACATCGTAATTTCTAACAGTTTAATCCATTAAGTAAGACCTCTAAAATTTAGAAAGATACTACAAATGCATTTCTAGGATGAAAATTTTTATTCGCATGTTAGTATGAAAGCAATCCCAAAAAGTCATATTTCTAGACATATTCTACAAATACAATTACATTCTACTCTAAATGGTGATTAGAAATTTTTTCTATTATACATGATAAAAATTAAAAATAAGGAAAGGCATTCCAGCTTGCATTTTGTTTTAATGTTAAGAATAATAACTTAGTTCTCACAATAAATTGTTAGATACAATGAAAGATTCATGTACAATATTTATGGTCTTTTATTTTTTACTTATTCGATTATGTAATTTCAAGCACATGAGGCATTATTCTTAAAAATAGATAAGCAGAAAAGTCTTCCAGAAAGTTAAAAAGGAAAAGAACAAAATGTGATACATTGGAAAACTGCTTGTGAATCACCATCTAATATTTCAAAGTTCAAATTACAGCCATGTACCACATAATGACATTTTGGTCAATGATAGACGATGTATATGATGGTGGTTCCATAAGATTTTAATACCGTATTTTTACTGTAACCTCTCTATGTTTAATACACAAATACTATTGTGTTACAATTGCCTATAGTATTCAGTATAGTAACATGCTGTACAGGTTTGTAGCCTAGGAACTATAGGCTATGGTACATAGTCTAGGTGTATAGTAGGCTACACCATCTAAGTTTATGTAAGTACATTCTATGATGTTTGCACAATGACAAAATCGCCTAGTGAAGCATTTCCCAGAACATATCCCTGTCGTTATATGACACACAACTATTATCACTAAGTTTGAGAAAATAAATGGACAAACAGGAATTCTAATGGAACTATAGAAATACAAATGAGTAGAAAATTTATTCATTAATTTTATAAATCCTATTACTGAATTTAAATGCTTCTTTTTATAACACTAACATTAATGCAGAATGAAGACTGGGTTGCTACACATTAGATTTGAAAATGGAATATTACAGTAATTCTGGTCTGAAGCCTGTGGGTAAGATCTTTTAAGTCATTATGTAGAAATAAACCAGATAGTCATGGTGTTGAACATAAGGATTTACATCATTTTCCCATCCATGTCTTGATTAACATCTCAGTTTTGGAGACAGCTTAATAAAATATCAATGGGAATTAGGTTGTTATAGGGAGGTAATATAAGAGTGAACTATTTACAAGATATTGGAAAATAGCTTCAATTATGAAATGTGATATTTTTCTCTGCCTAAAAGTCACATCACAGGAAGCTTTACTTTGCAAAATAATATTAATATGTAAAAACAATAAACTTTTTTCCTTCAGAATTTTCTGCTTTATGTTTATAGCAACAGTTTCTTGAAATCAAAGGTAATATCTGATCATTAATGTCCCATGTTAGAATAATAGTCAAATAATCATAATTGCACCAGTTAATTCTCTAGTATATGCTATTTTTCCGAGAGAGGAAGGAAAATTTGGTTTTTGGAGCATGTGTCTGCGGAGATTGATAGATGATTCTGAGGGTAAAGAAGGTAGAAATGTCATGGTGCAGATTTTCTTCCAGCTTAGAAAGCAAACCTCTGGGTTAGAGGAAAATAAGTGAGGATGATCAAGTTTAGATCTTATTTTGTCACCTCTTACTCTATCTTCAAACTATGTTAGTTTGAATTATTCCACAAAACCACAGTAAAATCAGACTTTTTAGATTTGTCTTCTGGGTTTTATGATTTACCTGACATATTTTTAGCACTCTTCTTAGTTGATTACTCATCATTCTCTTTTAATAAAGTTGAAATAACCCTTAACCTTGGTTTCAGTGACTCCACACTGTCTTGAGTTTCATTTTCTCACTCACTTGAAATTCTCATTCTCTGTCTTTAATTTTCAATTTCACTGTTAATTTAAGACTCAACCTAAAACAACAAAGAGGTATTACTTTTTTCCAATATAATTTGCAACTCTATTAGAAAACAGGAGAAAAAGATGATTATTATAATAGACGAAAAAGAATTCAATGAAGTGCAATAATATTTGTAATGAAAATATTCAGAAAATTAGGAACACAGGTAATACTCCTTAACTTTTTACAAGCCCAACACATATATCTCTTAAGCTGATAAATTAGATGGTCAAAAAATTAACGAAGATATAGAGCAGCACTCTCCAATAAAAATATATGTAAACCTCATATGTAAGTTGAATCAATAATTTAAATTACTCATATATAATTCAAAATATTTAAAAAGTAAAAATAGATAAAGTCAAATAATACACTTCTGAATAATTCATGGTTCAAAGAAAAAAATCATAAGAAAAATGTAAAATACCTTAAAATGAGTGATAATATGAATGAATAACAAAGCAACATGTCTGTTGGATATAGCTGGATGAGTCAGTAAAGGAAAATTTATGGGATTATGTATACCTTGCTGTATGTATGTCTCATCTCAACAGCAACAATAAAATGTAAAAATAATAGATGAGTCCTGTTTCAATTAGAAAAGAGTCAAGACTATGTATATAACACACCAGTGAAAATGTGCAAAGAACAAGAGTCAAGAGATATAACATCCAAATGTAATGCTCATTCTTAATTCGATTCCAAAAAAATAATAGTGAGTATATTGTGGAAGTTTGAATAGACTTAATTATAGCTTATATTAGAAATATTTTAATTTTGTTATGTGTGATACTGGTGTATTATAATCTAGGAAGATAACCTTATTTTTTGTAGATACATGATGAAGAGTAAATTTGTAATTTACTTTGAAATGATTTAGGAAATGCACATATATGTATATATGTGTGTGTGTGTGTGTGTAGAAGAGAGAGAGAATGCAAAGAGAAGAGAAAGAAACACTTGGCACAGTGTTAATAATTATTAAATATGGGGTTCAATAAAACTATTCTTTCCACTTATTTGAAATTTTTTCTAATTTTCATTATATGTTTTATGATATTTCTACATTATAAATTATTATAAATAAATAAAATTAGAACATACTTGCATTTATTACATATTATACAATTAAAAATATAAAATATTTTAATAAAAAATTTAAGGCAAAGAAAGAAAGGAATATTAGATAATGTGGGAATTTGCAAATTCTTTAAATAAGTCGCTGTTTTTCCATTTATTCAGCTCCGTCCTGGTTTGAGATGATCCGTCCTGGTTTGAGATAGTTTAGGTTCAGTAAATATTCTCAGATATTTCTCTAGTTTGTGGTTTACTTGAGCCAAAACTACCAGATGGGCTCTGAAGTGCGCTTCAGCCTCATGGAAAAGCTATGAAACACTGCTGACCTTGACTTTGGTCTGATCCTTGGACACCTGCACATGATGCTGCACATCATCAGGTTCCAGTTTAGATCGCTTACTGTGTGAGACAGTAGTGCCTGCAGCTGGACTCAGTATTGACATGGCTGTCTGGATTTTACTAAGACTTTTTCAGTTCATTGGAAATGGATTTTATATAATAGAAAAAACAAACAGCTTGCTCCAAAACTTTTTGAACAAATTCAATGGAAATCTAAAAACTGACAAGCTTAGCTCTGTTCCAAAGGAGTATGCAGAAAAAATTGTTTCTAGCTAATGCAATAATATACTAAAAGGATATAAAGTAGACAGACCAGGAAGAAAGAAAGAAAACTTTCATTGTTCAGACAACATAATCATCTATGTAGAGAGCCTGAAAGAATAAACAAAACAAATTCTGGAATCAATAAACAATTACAGCAGAATTGCAGGATACACAGTTAATGTAGAAAAGTCAATTGGTTTCCTATGTATCAGAAATAAATACATGGCATTTGAAATTAAAAATATAATAGCATTTACATCAACACCTTCCCAAATGAAAACCTAGGTGTTAATCTAATAAAATATGGACAAGATTTATGTGAGAAAAACTATAATAACACTGATTAAAGAAATCAAAGAGGAACTAATGTGAATATATTCCATATTCATCAATATAATTTTATCTTAATTTACACAATCCCAATCAAAATCTCAGCAAGTTATTTTGTGAATACCGTGATTTCTTTTTCCCTTTTTTTTCTTTTTAAGACTAGGTGTCTGTCTCTTGCCCAGGGTGGAGTGCAGTGGTGTAATCATGGCTCAATGTAGTCTTGAGCTCTTGACTCAAACAATCCTTTCACCTCAACCTCCTGAATAGCCAAGATTACAGGCAAGCACCACTATGCCCAGATTATTTTTAAATTTTTTGTAGAGATGGGGTCTCATTATGTTGTCCAGGTTATTCTCAAACTCCTGGGCTCAAGCAATCCTCCCCCCTCAGTCTCCTAGTATGCTAGGATTATAGGTGTGAGACACTGCACTCAGCTGATACTGTGTATATTGAAAAGCTGGATTCTAATGATTATGCACAGAGGCAAAAGATCCAGAATAGCCAATGCAGTATTAAAGAAAAACAAAGTTGAAGGACTGAGAATATCTGACTTCATGACTAAAAAGCTACAGTAATCAAGACAGGCTGATATTGGCAAAAGAACAGACAGATCAGTGGAAGACAATAGAGAGCTTAGAAATAAACTTAAATAAAAATTATATGGAGAGGCAAAAGATCCAGAATAGCCAATGCAACATCAAAGAAGAACAAAGTTGAAGGACTGACACTATCCAACTTCAAGACTAGCTATAAAGCTACAGTAATCAAGACAGTGTTGTATTGGCAAAAGAATAGAAAAACAGATCAATGGAAGAGAACAGAGAGCTCAGAAATAAACTTAAATAAATAGAATCAACTAATCTTTAACAAAGGAGCGGAGACAATACAATTGAAAAAACAATAGTCTTTTCAAATAATGGGTGCTAGAACAATTAAACATCCATGTACAAAAAACAGAATAAAACAAAACAAAAAACAAAATATGAATCTAGGTGCAGACAATACCCCCTTTACAAAAATTAATGTAAAATGTATCACAGACCTAAATGTAAAATGCTAAACTATAAAACTCCTAGAAGACATAAGAGAAAAACTAGATGACCTGAGGCTTGGTGAAGATTTTTGCAGTTGCATTGCCAAAGGAGCAATCCATGAAAGAACGAATTGATAAATTGGACCCCTTTAAGACTAAAAATTTCTACTCTGTGAAAGACATTGTCAAGACAATGAAAAAACAAGCCACAGATTAAGAAAATATTTGCAAAAGACATACCAGTAAAAGACTTATTACAAATATACAAATAACTCCACAATAAGAACACAAATAAATCAATTAAAAATGAGTCAAAGACCTTAATAGACAATTCACTTGAGAAGAGAGAGAGATGGATAATAACAATATAGCTGTATTCACAATAAGCATTTGAAAAAATGCTGGACATCATATGTCATCAGGGAGATGCAAATTAAAAGAACAATGAGATACCACTACCTACCTATTAGAGTAGTCAAAAGAAAAAAAAAAAAAAAGGCCAGGCGCAGTGGCTCATGCCTGTAATCCCAGCACTTTGGGAGGCCAAAGCGGGTGGATCTCGAGCTCAGGAGATCGAGACCATCTTGGCCAACATGGTGAAACCACATCTTAACTAAAAATACAAAAATTAGCTGAATGTGGTGGCACGCACCTGTAATCTCAGCTACTCAGAAGGCTGAGGCAGGAGAATTGCTTGAACCCGGAAGGTGGAGATTGTATTGAGCCGAGATCGCACCACTGCACTCCAGCCTGGCAACAGAGTGAGACTCACTCTCAAGAAAAAAAAAAAAAAGTCAAATACTGACAACACCATATCCTGGTGAGAATGTGGAGCAATGGGAAGTCTTGTTCATTGCTGTTTGGAATGCAAAATGGTACCACTATTTTGGAAGACATTTTTGCAGTTCCTTATAAAACCACACATACTCTTACCATATGATATAGCATTTGTGCACCTTGACATGTACCCAAGAAGTGAAAACTTACATCCATACAAAAACCTGTACATGGATATTTATAGCTGCTTTATTCATAATTTCCAAAACTTAGAAGCAACCAAGGTGTCCTTTAGTAGGTAAGCAGATAGATAAATTGTGATGTCTCCAGACAATAGAGTATTATACATCCCCCAAAATAAGTGAGGTACCAAGCAATGAAAACACATGGAGGAAATGTAAATGCATATTACTAAGAGAAAGAAGCCAATCTGGAAAAGCTACATACTGCATGATTTCAATGATACAACATTTTGTAAAAGGCAAAATTATGCAGGCAATAAAAAGATGAGTTCTTGCCAAAGGTTGAGGAGAGGGAGGAATAAACAGGCAGAGTACCAAGGATTTTTATAGCACTGAAATTATTCTGTATTGTACTGTAATGGTGGATCTATGTCATTATACAATTTTCCAAGCTCATAGAATGTGCAACACTGAGTAAACTCAAATGCAAACTATGGCCTATGGGTGACAATTACATGTTAATGTAGGTTCATTAATTGTAACAATTGTACCATTCTGGTGGGGAAAATTGGTAATGGGGGAGGCTGTGCATATGTAGGGCCAGGGGGTATATAGGAAATCTCTGTACCTGCTGCTCACTCAATTTTGCTGTGAATCTAAACGTTATCTAAAAAATAAAGTCTATTAAAAATTAAGTCCATCTTAGAAAGTAACAATCTAAACCACTGGCTAGACTAACCAAGAAGAGAGAAGATCCAAATAAACACAATCAGAATTTTAAAAGGAGACATTACAACTGACACAGACAAAATACAAAAGATTATCAGAGACTTCTATGAACACCTGTATACTCACAAACTAGAAAACCTCGAGGAAAATGGATAAATTCCTGGAAACAGCCTCCCAAGATTGAACTAAGAAGAAATAGAAATTCTAAACAGACCAATAATGAGTGGTGAGATTGAATCACTAATAAAAGATCTCCCAACAACAACAAAAAAGTCAAAGATCAGATGGATTCACGGGCAAATTCTGCCAAACATACAAAGATGCTGGTATCAATCCTACTGAAAGTGTTCCAAAAAATTGAAGAGGAGGGAATCCTCCCTAACTCATTCTATAAAGTCAGTATGATCCTGATACTAAAGACAGACAAGGACAGAACAACAATAACAAAAAATACAGAACAATAGCCCTGATGAACGCAGATGCAAAAATCTTTAACATAATACTAGCAGACCAAATCCAATAGCACACCAAAAAGATAAGACACCATGGTCAAGTGGATTTTATTCCAGTGATATAAGGATAGTCCAACATATACAAATCAATAAAAGTGACTCATCACATATACCGAATTAAAAACAAAAACCTCATCATCATCTCAGTAGATGCAGAAAAAGCATTTGATAAAATTAAATGTTTATTCAGGATAAAAACCCTAAACAAACTAGGTGTTGAATAAACATACCTCAAAATAATAAAGGCCATACACAACAAACCCACAGCTAGCATCACACTGAATTGGGGAAAAGGTGAAATCAATTCCCCAAAGAACTGAAAAAAGACAAACAAGACCACTTTCACCACTCCTATTCAACATATTACTAAAATTCCTAGCCAAAGCAAGTAGGTGAAAGAAAAGAAAAAAGAAAAGGATAAAGAAAAGAAGACAGAAAGGAAGAAAGGGAGGGAGGGAGGAAGGAAAGAAGGAAGGAGGGAGGGAAGGAAGGAAGGAATGAAAGAAAGGAAGGAAGATCCTTCAACTTGGAAAAGAGAAAGCAAAATTATCTCGGTTTGCTCACAATATGATTATATACCTAGAAAACCCTAAAGACTCCTTCAGAAAGCTCTTAGATTTGATAAATGAATTATTTAAGGTTTCAGAATACAAAATCAACGTGCAAAAGCAGTGACATTTCTATACAACAATAAGAATCAAGTGGAGAACCAAATCAAGAACTCAATCCTATATATAATAGCTATAAAAAATAAAATAAAATACCTAATAGTATATTTAACCAAGGAGGTGAAAGATCTGTACAGGAAAAACTACAGAACGCTGATGAAAGAAACTGTAGATAACACAAATGGAAAAACATTCTATGCTCATGGATCAGAAGAATTAATGTTGTTAAAATGACCATAATACACAAAGCAATCTACAGAGTCAATACAATCCCTATCAAAATACCAAAGTCATTTTTTTCACAGAATTAGAAAAAAATCCTGAAATTCATATGGAACCAAAAAAGACCCTGAATAGCCAAAGCAATTTGTAGTAAAAAGAATAAAGCTGGGGGCATCACATTACCTGACCTCAAATTATACTACAAGCTATATAACCAATACGTGTACATGGTACATGGTACTTGAGTAGAAACAGACACTTAGATCAATGGAAAAGAATAGAGAATCCAGAAATAAAGTTAAATATCTACTGCCAACTGACCTTTGACAACGTCAACAGAAACAAACCGAGGAAAGGACACCCTATTCAATAAATGGTGCCTGGAAAACTGGATTTCTATATGCAGAACAATAAAACTGCACCCTCATTTCTCACAGTGTACAAAAATTAACTCAAGATGGACTAAAGACTTAAATGTAAGTCCTAAAACTATGAAAATATTAGAAGAAAACCTAAGAGAATGTCTTCCTGTCTTCCGGACATTGGTGTAGGCAAAGAATTCATGACTAAGACCCCAAAAGCACAAGCATCGAAAACAAAAATAGACAAGTTGGACTTAGTTAAATTAAAGAGCTTCTGCACAACAAAAGAAATAATCAGTGAACAGACAATCTGCAGAATGAGAGACAATATTTGCAAAGCATAAGTCTTACAGGGGATTGATATCCATAATTTACAAGGAAGTCAAACAGATCAACAACAATAACAAAACAAAAATAGCCCCATTAAAAAGTTGGTGAATGACATGAATAGATATTTTTCAAAAGATGACATACAAATGGCCAACAAGCATATGAAAAAATGCTTAATATCACTAATCATCAGAGAAATGCAAATGAAACCACCGTGAGATATCATCTTACACCATCAGAATAGCTATTATTAAAAGACAAAAATAACAGATGTTGGCAAGGATGCAGAAAAAAGGGAATGCTTACACACTGTTGGTGGGAATGTAAACTAGTACAACCTCTATGGAAAACAGTATCTAGATTTCTCAGAAAGCTAAAAATAGAACTACCGTTTGATCTAGCAATTCCATTACTGAGTAACTTCTCAAAGGAAAATAAATTCTTATATCAAAAAGATACCTGCACTTGTATGTTTATAGCAGCACTATTCATAATTGAAAAGTCATGGAATCAACCTAAGTGTCCATCAACTGATGACTGGATAAAGAAACGTTAAGCAGATCATTAATTTTTCTTAAATCAGGCTTTCACTTAGATTGTCAATGTGTGTTCATTTTCTTCCAACTCCATCCGAGGCTCATTCTTGCTAGTAGATCAAAGGACAGTTAACTAAAAGAAGTCGTCTTTTCCTTCATGGGCTTGTTTATCAAGCCAGTTTCAAATTCTGAAAATAGAAAAGATTTCTTCAAGTTTAACTTAACTTTTAAATAAACTAGCTGGACTTCTAGAATCACACCCAAAATATCTTTGGACTTCTTTTCTCTTTCATGAAAATGAGCTTGGATTATTGCTCTTTAATTATCAGTTTAAGAATCTGTGGCTACTTAAGAGAGTACTCTTTTGTTCAAATTAAACATGAATGTAACTATATTTTCCAAAAAGTTCTTGGTATATTTTTAAATATATAGTTCTAATATGTGAGTTTTATGTTTTTATTATATTTTAATTATAATCACCACTCCATTATATCATCAATATTAAAGTATTATATGTATAGTTTATCAGTAGAGAGGTAAAAATCCAAAGGTAATTTTGCTTGGATAAGAGTTATTTACTATAATTCTATGACAAATGTAAAACTTGACTTTTACTTCAATAGTGATTTTTTAATACAATCACGTAAATATGACCTATAATAACTGTGGGGTACAACTGAAACTGTATGTATTTTTAGAGAGAAATCTATATTATAAAACATTTCTATCAAAAAAGAATAAAGGGTAAAGCTTATCAACTACATGGTTTGCTAAGTAAGAAATGGAAGTGAACCCAAAATAAATGAGGAAGAAAATAAAGATAACAAGAGAAACAAAATATTCAAGAGAAGATAATTAAAAGAAAAACTTGTTTCTTGAAAGACAGTAAAATAAAAAACTCAACTGAGTGTTTTTTAACCTAGGGAAGGCGCAGATAAACAATATTAGGACAGAAGAGGAACATAATTAGAGAAATAACAAATTTTTTAAAATATGGTAGAAAGATCATAATTTTATTCCTATAAATTTAAATAACCAGACAAAATAAACAATAAATGCAACATAGGGTAGGTCTTGGAAAACTACTGCATGACAAAAAAGTTTTTTAAAATGAGATTTACGGCACAACCTCATTTAGGCAAATTTGAAAGATACACTTAAAACACCGTTATATATTTTACAGGAGTACGCACAGCATTTTAGCTTTTTAAAATTAACTTTCTAGCTATAATTTATGAACAACAATACAAGTCAGTCATTTTAAGGATATGGCTTCATGTGTTTGACAGATATACACAAGAATATAAGCACCACTAAAATAAAGATATAGAACGTTTCAATCAATGACAAAATGTTCCCTTATGTTTCTTTGCAGTCAATTTTCCCCCACTTCAACCACAGACACTCATTGACCTACTTTCTATCTCAAAAGATTAATTCTGCTAATTATATTTTGAGTTGATTTTTGTGTATGGTGTGAGGTAAAGGTGAAGGTTCATTTGTTTATGCCGTATGAATATAGGACTTCCAGCACAATTTGTGAAAAACACTATCATTTCTCCATTAATTTTTTTTTGCTACTCATGTCAAAATGTTAAAATGTAATTAATAATATACTTACAGATCTATTTTCGCTCTCTCTCTCTCTTCTGTTTCATTGATCTGTATGCCTGTCTTTCTACCAACATTATATTGCCTTCATTATTGTAGCTTTATGTCTTGAAAATAGATCCATACACTGAGTAAACTCTGTCTTCTAGTATTTTTTTTTTTTTAGTTAGTTTGGATATTTTAGTCCTTTGCATTTCCATTTAAATCTTTACGCAAAATTTTTTGAGATTTTGAACTGAGTAGTGTTAAATAACTACCCAGTGTTAGTTTTCAGATAAATTTGGGGAGAATTAATATCTTAGCAATATTGAATCTTCCCATCTATAAAAATGACATATCTTTTTTGTTTCCTTAGGGCTTAATTTCTCTCAGCTAAGTTTTAGAGTTGTCACATATCTTGCACATAGTAATACCTATTTCTACACATTTTATGGTTTTCATGCCATTGTAAAGGACACTAACTGATCAAATTTTATAAATATATATATAAATTTTATAAAATTTTATCAGTTAATGTCCTTTTATTAATCCAATACATATTTGTTGTGTGTCCACTGTACCAATTCTTTCAAAAATTTTTTTCCATTTGTTTGTCACAAGTATGTAGAAATATAATGATTTTTGTATAATAATCTCATATCCTAAAACTTTACAAGTTTATTTATTAATTCCATTTGCTTTCTTTGTAGATATTTTTTAATTCTCTACGTATGTTACCATGAAATCTTTACATTGTTTTACCTCTACATTTTAAATCTATGTGAATTTTTTAACTTGCCTCATTTGTTGGCTAGATTCTTTAGTACTATGTTGAATATAAGTGGTGAAACGGAAGCCATTGTTTTGTTTCTAGTCTTAGAGAAACAAGTGTTTCATTAACAAAAGTGTTCAGCACTTCAGCATTCCATCTGTCAGCTATATGTTTTCCCTAAGTGGTCTTCAGACGAATACATTCTTTTCTATTCTTGGTTTACTGATAGTTTTTTATTATAAATGTACGTTACTATTTTCCAGGTGTCTTTTAGAAATATATTGAGATTAGCGTGTAATATTTTTCCCATTATCCTGTCAATATGGTGAATTATAATATTTACTTTTTAATGTTAGAGCAGCTTTGCATTTCTAGGATAAGACCCACTTGATCATTTCTTCGGTTCTGTCTTATCTTCTGTTAAGTCCAACCAGTAATTTCTTTTTAATTTCAAATATGCTAATTTTCAGTTTTAGAGATTGTTTGGTCTTGCCTCTCATCTTTCATTTCTTTACTCATTGTGTTAATAAGTCCTTGAACATATTTATAACTTTTTCAAAGTTCTTTGCTAATTCAATCATTCTGTCATGTTTGAGTCTGTTTCTTTTTTTTTTCTTCTCTGTTTTTTTTTGGAGACGGAGTTTTGCTCTTGCTGCCTAGGCTGGAGTGCAATGGCACGATCTCTGCTCACCACAACCTCCACCTCCCAGGTTCAAGTGATTCTCCTGCCTCAGCCTCCCGAGTAGCTGGGATTACAGACATGCGCCACTACGCCCAGCTAATTTTGTATTTTTAGTAGAGACGGTGTCGCCCCCCTGTTGGTCAGGCTGGTCTTGAACTCCAGACCTCAGGTGATATGCCCACCTCAGCCTCCCAAAGTGCTGAGATTACAGGCATGAGCCACCACGCCCAGCCTAGTCTGTTTCTAATGACTGATTTTTCTCCAGATTGTGGCTTTTTTCAGCTGCTTTGTCATATGTCTACTATGTTTCTTAGATGCTTGTCATTGAGAATATTACATTTTTGAGTGTGTTTTGTTGTCTACTTATTTATTTATTTACTTATTTAAGGAGACGGAAGCTCGGTCTGTCAGCAGGCTGGAGTGCAGTGGCGCGATCTCGGCTAACCACAACCTCCGCCTCCCAGGTTCAAGCGATTCTCCTGCCTCAGACTCCTGAGTAGCTGGGACTACACGTGCGCGCCGTCACGCCTGGCTACATTTTTGTCTGTTAGTAGAGACAGGGTTTTCCTGTGTTGCCCAGGCTGGTCTGGATTTCCTGAGCTCAGACAATCTGTCTGCCTCAGTCTCCGAAAGTGCTGGGATTACAGGCGTGAGCCACTGCGCCTGGCCTTTGTTGTCCTTTTAAAAGAGAGTTAAGTTTTTTTGTGGGTAGCAGTTATATAACTTGTGGACTAGCTTAATCATTTTGAGGCTTTGTTTTGAAAATTATTACAGCAATTCTAGATTAGCCTTACTAATTTTGCCTTACTCTTTGGGGGTACCTCATGAATTTCCTGGGTATTCTACAAGATCTTTCCACTCTGGATTGCCAGAATTTTACTATCTCTTAGTGTAGTCTGAGCTCTAGGAATTGTTCATCTGATTATTCTTTGCCTCTGCCTAACTTTGTGTAGTTGTATTATGTATGCTACCATTTATTGTCTGGAAGAGACTCAAGGGGATCATTGTGCAGATATCTGAAATGATAATTTGCCAGTCTTCCTCCTCTGCTATACTTTGCCCCATACCTTCTGACCACCTTAGTCTCTTCTCCCCACCTTTAATCTCTGTCTCCTCAACTCAGAGTGACTAAAGTTTTCTGCTTGGGCTGCCTGTCTTCCTCTGGTACACTAGAATGGTCCTATGTGTAAAACAATAGGATAATCACAGAACTCACCTCGTGTGTTCTTTCTCTCAGGGATGGCAGCCGTGTATACAAGTCTAATGTCTAAAATGGCTTTCTGTAGTCAAATGTTTAATAGAATTGTTTAATATACTTTTATCTAGTAGTCTAGTTGTTTATGGCAGAAAGGTAAGTCTGATATTAGTTATTCTAACACAAGAGAAGCTGAAGTTCTCCTATATACATACCTTATGGATTTCGATAAAATATAGCCTGTTTGGGGAATAAAGAGTTAAAAAGCAAAGGAGAAGCCCTGCCTGGATAGATAATAGGAATACTGTGAACTAGAAAAGTATGTGTTATTCAATTCAGTAAGTATACCTGGGGTACATTTACAAAGTTACATTTAAAACATGACTGTCTCCAGGCAGAACTTACAGGAAGGGCTCATTAGACTACATAGTTCTTTAATTATTGGAGTAGTTTGTGGTGGGGGGGAGGTAAATCAGTGTTCAAAACTGTGGCAGCAGCAATCACATTGTGGCTGGGGGCACAGAGGAATTGGGAATGAGCTAAAATAAGGTTGAGAGGGCATAGTTTTGGATGGGAGGAAAGCTTGGGTATAAACTCAGAAACCAATTTTGATATTATTACCCCTTAAGTGAGAAATTACTCTGGATAAATCTCTCGTTGAAGTGCCAAAGTTTCGTTTAGCAGGAGACTGGCATCTTGCTGTACTACAGTGTCTGGAGGTGTCATTTATGAGATTAAAGGGACTGAGGTAGCTGGGGTATAGGTCCCACCCAGAGATTGCCTGCAAGATAGCCCCACATGAAACAGTAAGGAGCTGAGCTGCTTGAGTTTTGAAATACCATCCATGGATGGATGACATAGGCAGTCTGCATGTCAGATCAGTAGCCTGGGTTGATTATAGGTGGATCCCCCATGCAGAAACATAAGCTAAGAAAGATCTCCTGGCTCCCCAGAAGACTGAGACAGCTGAAGGTATATGGAATCCCTTAGAGGGTTGCGTGACTTGAGGGCGTTTCCCGGAAGTATTTATTCCTAAAATACAGCTATGCCTATCATTGCTGAAAACTGCTTATCACAAAGACCTGGTTAAGATGGTTTGATGGCTTGATATTTTTGTACGTGGGAAGATCTGCTTCTACTCACTGGTCTGATTCTATCAAGTGCCGTAAGATGGCTCCCTGGTGTCTAATTTCCCTAGAATGTTCTTTAGGGCTGTGCATCAAATATCTGAGTATTTAGAGAAGTATGATGAAGTAGTTTCTGAAAGGAAGCCTGAAGTCTTTGTGGTTCTGTAGTCCCAGGTCTGGCTTAGCTATTTGGCCCCAGATGCACTAACAGATGTTTTTCAGGACAAGGCAGGCCCCCGCTAGTGGCAGTATGGTTTCCAAGTAACAATGTCTAAAATATTACTTTTTGTTTATCATCTTAGCAAAGCTTTTTAAAAAGACAGATCTACTTTTGATAAGAGTTAATTAATATCATACTCATAAACTTTCTTGTATGAAAATCAGCGAATTCTCTTTTGTTATAAATGTGTCGGCATGAATCAATAATATTTAAAATAATTATATTATTTATTAAATATTTTATCATGAAGGAATGTATCCTAAGTCAGTAACAACTCTGTCATAAATGGTTTTTCTGTTTATTGCAGCATTATTTATGATAGTAATATTAAGAACAAATCAAATACTCAAATAGAGTAATTAAATTATTTATGGTAAATTCATCTAAAGCAATAGGAGTTAGGAGTCATGGTGTCATTTTTCAAGGCTACCTAATATAATAGAAAAATGCTCATATCATAATATCAAGTGAAAATATTAGGAGAGTAATCATATACAATTTGATTCCAATCCTTCAGAAATGCCTGTACATAGACAACATAGGCAATTGTGGGAGGCAGTGCATTAAAATGTCAGCAATGGTTACTATTGTCATTATGGAAAAAGTCATTACTTTTAACTTTGTATCTTTATTTTTCCCTACATTCTCTACAGTTATTATACAATTTGTGTTAAAAAAAAGTTCATAGAACTCTATGTATTCTTTTTGCAATTTCCTAGGTGTCTACAATTGGTTCAGAATAGAAAGTGTTGTTTTTAAAGTAAATCTTGCACTAATTATCAGCTTTGATGGATTTTCCCTGTATTGTTAATATCTGCTTACAACAGAAGCTAGGACTGCTCCTTTAGACAGATGGCAGAAGCACAGCATTTCTACCTCTTCAGATACCAATTTTCAGGCAAAAAGTAATTTTTAAAAATTTATCAGTTATTGCCTTTTATTCATCTAATACATATTTATTGTGTTTCCACTATATACCAGGCAGTGTGCTGTTTGCTGGAAAAACAAGGATGAGTAAAACAAAGTCCCGTCAGCCCTGGTGTATATTTATATTGTTATGAGGAAATAGATAATTTGCTAGAATAAATTAGATATTATAAAATTAGGATCAGACATAATCTAAGTGTTATTTATGTGCAATAAAGTATTGAAATCTCAAAAGAGGACCACACAGTCCTGAACTTTGGTTAAAGATGATTTGAGTAGAACTATTGACACTTACCAGATATAAAAACATGGGGAAGTTATTTAAATTATCTGAGCATCAGTTTCTTCTCTGTAAATGGAACGTAATAATACTTATGTCAGAGGATTTGGTGAATAATAAATAACATGTAAAGCGGTTTGTACAATACTTGGCACATAATATAAACTCAATAAAAGTTAGCTATGACTAACTTTAAGAGTTGACTTATATATAATGAGACTAAGAGTATGCAAATAACAATTTAAAAAGTGATTGAAATACTGAATCAAATTATAGCTTACAATTACAGTAGTTTATACAATGGAGAGCACAGAAATAATAAGTTCTGAGGTCAATAAAAGTAAATGCTGAATGATTAAATAAAGACACGGCAGTGGAACAAAGAATCAGTGAAAAAATATTTCATTAACAGTGATGAAGAAATAGTGTTAGCAAAGAAGAAGAATAAAAACAACACTGAGAGATAGTGAATTCTAATACTGTTGAAATATTTATAATATTCATTGGAATATTTTATCAGATAGTTTTCAGTTTGTTTTGTAAAATCTTTACACTCATTACAGATATGTAATTAAAGTTATGTCACTTTCCAATCTATGTCCCATAAAAATGTCATTTACACAAAAATCCACGGAAAATGTTGAATAAATATTTTCACTGGTTATTATCCATGTAACCTTCATTCCTGTCCATGTAACCTTCATTCTGTAAGATGAGGGTCATGATTCTGTGTTGTTTGCATTGCTCGGGGAGAAAGGAAGTCTGAACTCTTTTCTAATTGTTAACTGAAGAAAACATGATGGATTATCTGGAGGTCATAGTAGTTTTTGTAGGACTCAATGGAATACTGATGCAGTAAATTTAAAATAACAGTATTTACATGTGTGGCAAATTAGAGACCATCCAACATTGCATTCCTGTACTTAACAATAAGAAGAGGAAACAGTTGTTGAGTGCTGATTATGAGCCATGCTCTCTTCTAATCACAGTATACATAGTAACTCATTCAGCCCCACAACAACTTTAGAAAGTAGGTACTAGTATTTTTTCCCATTTCACAGATAAATAAACAGAAGGAGAGAGAGATGAAATAACCTTTCCAAGGTTGCACAGCAGAAGATTTAAATAAAATCAAATCATTTCGCTCCAGGCTTTAGGCCTTCTCACTACACCTCTATTCTCTACTGCCCAAGATTTAAGAAAAAACAGAAAAAACAACAGAAGATAAATGTGACTTTTTTCAGTTTTAATAATTAATAATTACTGAATAAGCAGAAAACTGTTCAATTTCGTGTAATATTGTGGCTCAACTAGAATAAAATTTAAGAACTTCTTGCAGAAAATAACCTGCTAAAGCATTGGAGGCTTAAGGGACACCAGGAGATAAGTAACTAGATGTAATATTTTCCTTTTCCTCTCTGGATTAATGTAGCATAATAATAAAGATGACAGTGAAACAGGAAAGGTTCCCTTGTCCCCCTTGCAGGGCATGCGATGGGGGTGTGGCTCACTTCTTCAGTGCCCCGCTGCTCAAACCTCTAGGGGAGCATACAGATGGGCAGGCTGTGGGGCTCCAACCCCAAGGCAGTGTCTCGGGGTGAATGTTTACAGCCGAAGCCCCAGTGGGCGTCTGTTACAGGGTGCTCTTTTAGTTTGCTGTCTATAGGTGGCTTGTGTTAACCAGCTAAATTAGAACCTCTACCTTGTCGCAAGGATAGAGGGTTTTCTGTATCCTGGGTTCTTGCCTTGGTGTACCAGAAGAATCGGATCACACATGGGCTTGTAGAAAGGGTGTAAAGTGTTATTGAGTGGAAGCAGCTCTTAGCCAATGGGGAAGCCAGATAGGAGAAGATCTTCCCCTGGAGTTGGGCCGCTTGGCGGTCCTGGCTCTCCTCCGACGGCTCCAGCCAAACAAACTCCGCCTCATCCGGCCAGTCCATGGCCACCAGCATCTATTGGTGTGCTCTTCCCCCACATGCTCTCCTTGACAGCCTCTCAACGTCCAGCCGCTTGTCTTCTTCCGCCCATGTGTTCCTCTCGCCATCAACCTGCTTCTGTCTGCCTGCTAGGGTATCGGGGGTTTTTATAAGCACAGGATGGGGGCCTGGTGGGCCAGGGTGGTCTTGGAAAATGCAACATTTGGGCGTGAAAGCGGGAGTGCCTGTCCTCACCTGCGTTCATGGGGGTGGAGCCTTAGCCAGGTACCCGCCTTTCTCTCAGGGAACCCAGCACTTCCCTGTCCCCCTCCTGTATCAATAGTAACAATATCACTGATTAAAAACAAAAATGGCTAATGACAGCTAGTACTATGATTGGCACACATAGGTCCTCAATAAATATTTGATGAATTAATAATAATTGAACACTTCTTATATGTAAAAGTGGATCTTATATAAACAACTTAATATTATTTTACCACTTTAGAAATGAGGATATTTAGCTATTAAGAAGTTAAGTGATTTATTTAAAGGTCAGCTTTAAAGTGGTAGAGCTAAGATTCAAACATAATTTATCTTATTTTCATTCTTACAGAGCTTTCTGTTTCTAAATTTTCTACAAAGACGTCGAGCGTCCCTCACTATCTCCATATTTTATAGGATGGAAATAGAAATTCTATCAGGCACTCATCCAACCCAATTATTTTAAAAACTACCTAGTTTGTTTCATAGAGTTTGCTATAATGGCTTTTTATGTTTAAATAATATGTGTAAGCACTATGTAATGCAAAAAGCTCTGCCAAATTTTATCTCATTTGATAGCTTAATACAACTATGAGATAGATTGAGATGAATTACTGTTATTCCTAGTTTGACAGATAAGAAAAGTGATAGAAAAATCAGCAGCTGTACTCAAGTTGAAGCACTTAGTCAGCTATGGAGACATCTCTAACCCAGCTCTTTTGACTCCAGGCTTCTGTGCTTTCCACTGAATTTCTTTGCATTCCCATAATGCTAGTGAGATTAATGGCAGACATTTTGGGAATGCTTTCTACTTTACAACATAACTATTGCAGAGAGGGCTCCCTCAGAAGCAGATCCTGGGGCAAGGGTATAGTACATGGAGTTTATTGGAGAGAAACAAAGTCTATGGGTAGGGGAGGGCTGCCCAGGATGAAATCACTCCCTCGGCTTCAGCAATATTGCTGGTTGACAGACCTCAGCTCAACTTCTCTCTGGAACTTGCCCTCGGTTGAAAAGAACAGCCCTACCCAAGATTATATCACTTTCTTGGGGACAACCCCTATCTAATGACTGATCCAATGCAAGAGGAATAAGCCCTTCCCTGTTTCCCCAAGTCAGAAAAACCTTGAAGGGCTTTCTGGGCTCTGGAGAACCATGAAGAATGGGCTGGACCTTTTGCTGGGAATATGTCATGATTCACTTTCTCTATTTGCCCAATCCCACTTTCTTAACTCTCTCCAGCAAATGTTTAAAGATGAGACTGGAAGCATCTTACCAGTCACTCCTTTGTATTTCGCTAATTACTGTTGATATTTAAAGGACAAGTTCTAGAAAGTGTGGTAGGTTAGAATTTACATAAGTACTTAACGTGTTGGCAAGAATGTTTTTGAATTTGTTTTCTCCCTCAGAAAACTTTTTTTTTTCTATTTGAATGTGTTGTGATAAATGAGGCAATGTGTTAGATAATTACAACTTATTTGAAGAAGACACTATAAATCTTAGTTTTTTTTTATTAGATTATTGTGCTTACTTTGCATTCATTTGGAACAGACATGATAGCCTTAGATTTTTGCAAGTATAGTCAGCTCCACAAAGGAGTTCAGTGTCAACAAATTTAGGATTTGAAGTATGTATCTTAACAGAAAAGGCTTAAACCTTAGAAGAAAAAAATGGCTTTTTAAAAAACTTTTTCTACTAAAAGTCAAGATTCCTTGCTTAACCTGGTGAAATTACAGACTTGATTGTGTCTGGGATTCCCCAGAGAAGGTGATTCTCCCATCGTGATGTTTACTAAGCACACTGAGGAGCAAATCAGCCTCAAGGGCCAGAATGTGACACACTTTTTCATCTCTGTCTAGCTCTTCCCAGACTTCATATTCAAACCTAATAAAGATCTAGTTTTGCAGTTAAAATACAGGTGAAAAATTCAAAGATCCTTATGCTGCTTCACATGCAAAGAGCACAACCTTTACTGATACCATTACCTGAAATTAGCAAAATCATTTTTATGCACTGTAAAAGATTTTCCCATTTTGAGGTTGGTTATGGTTTTGTTCAAAGGCCAAATTCTAAGGATTGTAATGCAAGAAATCCCTTGATCAGCTCACTTCTGTGAACATATTTTAAAACAGCTTGTAATTTTTTATGTATTTTTTTATTTCTGTTGTTCTAATGAAGGTATCTGCTGCAATTCACAGCCCTGATCTAGGTCAAATGAGAACACTTTCCCATTAAATAGCATAGAACATATGAGAAAAATATTGGACAGCAGGTGGTGTCAGATTTATATTTTCTAGTTTTATAGTATCTTTCTCCAAGAAATCTCCAAGCTCTATATGCAGTACTTGGGTATAGCATTTGAATAATGTGTGTACCTTTGAGAGAGTTTTTCCAAAGCACACACATATTCGATTCTTTTCTAATGACTATGCATCATAAAGAGCTTCTTAAATTTGCTTTTAATCAACAGTTTTGTTATTGTTGTGCATTTTGTTTCTAGTCCTCTCAAATTTTACACGGAGGAGGTGTTTGACTGCCTTGCTCTATGGTCACTGTGCACTAGTTAGTATTGTATATGAATCTGCAGTGAAGTATAAGTTTAGAAGATGCATTCAAGTTCCAGGACCTCTGCATTATTACCTGAGAAACTGGAATAAAAAAATTAATCTCTTCAAAAATTACTAAACATCTACTCCTAGGATTGCTGTGCAAATTAAAAAGATATTGTGTGTCAGAAGCCTGGACAATGATTCTATAATGATTCTCAGCAGAGACTCCATGAAAGTTGGCTCCATTCTCTACCTTTTCTATCCTTTCTGATTCTAAGTTTTCTCATCTGTTATGAATAAAATTTTCCAAAGCACTTTAGAGAAGTAGATCTATATTTATGCTATTTCTTCTATATATATTCTACAAATTCACAATGTCAAAATGATGAAAGGGATTGTCATCGCTGCCCAACACTGCTTATGAAAGGAACACAGACATCAGAGAATCACAGTTCACTGAAGGATGATTCCCATGGATCCAACTGCCTGAAGGAATGCCTGGATCAATTCCTCACGACACAAATATTGGATTTAACTGAAGTTCTCTCACTATCACAAAGCGATTTTCACATACAACTGTTGTCTGCATTTTTTCTTCCTTTTATTCAAGTTCAAATGAAGCAATCAAAAAACATTTTGAGCAGAAACTGTGACCTGAGAAATGAATTAGGCAACAGGTGATGTGTTTCTTCAGCCCTAAGGTTCTTACACTGCATATGTAAAGAAAACAAATGGACTTTGAGTTCTAGCTATGACATAACAGTCTATGTCAGATTAACTTTCCTATTGAGGGGCTGGGAAGAGTAGTAGGAGGTGGGAATATAAAAGCTGGAAAAAGTAGGTAAAAAATGAAAATAAAAAATCTAATGGAAGGCACTGGAGCATAACCAGTGCAGGTAGAGTTTCAGTCTATGATCCTCAAGAGGAGACAAGCACAGTAGGTGAGCTTCATATCCATCTAAGCTTTTTCTTCTGAGGACATTTTCAGAACTTTGTTGCTGGAGAAAGGAGATTGGCAGAATTAATTGGCTGAGAAGACAGAGTCTGGATCTTCTAGCATTTTACAGGCCAAGTCCTGGACAGAAAGGCAGTGCAATGATGGAATTTCAAAATCTGTCTGCCTACTCCTATGAGTCTTTGACGAATAGTTAAATTGTGTATGTACAGGGAAAGTCATCAAACCAAAACAAAACAAAAACAACAACAGAAAACACAATAAAACATGACATCTAGAAGATTAAAAGGCTGAGAGGAAATTTTAACATCTCTGTTATGCTGTGAAGACAGAGGTTGGTACTCAAGCATTTCAAAGGTGGAGGAACTTTCGTGAATACCCTGGGCTTTCAGATGAGACTCCAGAAAGGTCATGTCCTAGGAGGAATGGCCCGCAAAGGAATAAGTATCATATTCTGGGAGTAAGAAAAAAAAATCCTAAGAGAAGCAGCATTTAAGGAAGTCTAAAGCCGTGCCTCCCTAGGATCACTCTATTCTTCCAGAGGTCTTTCTGCCTCCCAGAAAAGACCTAGTCATCTTTAGAGATAGATAACATCAAGAAGAGCCATTATTACTTTTTCCAGCTTTATTGAGGTATAATTAACAATTAAAAATTGTATATATTTACAGTATAAAATGTGATGTTTTGAAATAATTTTGAAATCATTTTGAAATAATTACCATAATTAAGCTAATTAACATATTCATCACCTCACTAATTATCTTTTTTTGTGCTGAGAACATTTAAGATCTACTCTCTTAGCAAATTTCAAGTATACAATACAGTATTATTAATTATATTCATGGCTGGGTGCTGTGGCTCACACCTGTAATCCTAGCACTTTGGGAGGCTGTGGTGGGTAGATCATTTGAGGCCAGGAGTTTGAAACCAGCCAGACCAACGTGGCAAAACTCCATCTCTGCTAAAACTACAGACAAATTAGCTGGGTGTCATGGTGCATGCCTGTAGTCCCAGCTACTTGGGAGGCTGAGGCATAAGAATTGCTTGAACCCAGGAGGTGGAGGTTGCAGTGAGCCAAGATCATGCCACTGCACTCCAGCCTGGGTAACAGAGCAAGACTCTGCTCCTATATATATATAATATATAATATATAATATATAATATATATGAAATATAATATTTTATATATATATATTTACCATACTGCATGTTAGATCTCCAGAATTTATTTATCCCATCTAACTAAAACGTTATACCTTTTGACCAACATCTCTCCATTTCCCACACCCCTCCAGTCCCTAGAAACTGCTATTCTACTCTCTGCTTCTATGAGTTCAAGTTTTGAGTCCTCCTATAAGTGAGATCATGTAGTATTTGTCTTTCTGCACCTGGCTTATTTCACTTAGCATAATGTCCTCCAGGTTCATCCATATTGTTACAAATGACAGGATTTTCTTCTTTTTAAAGCTGAATAATATTCCACTGTATACAATATACCACATTTTCTTTGTCCATTAATATGTCCACAGACACTTCAATTGATTCCATATCTTGGCTATTGTGAATACTGCTTCAGTGAGCACGTAAACACAGACATCTCTTCAAAATATAGATTTCAATTTCTTTGGAGACATACCCAGGAATAGGGTTGCTGGATCATATGGTAGTTTTATTTCTAATTTTGTGAGGAAAATTCATACTATTTTCCATAGTGGCTATATTAATTTATATTTTCACTAACAGTATACAAAAGTTCCCTTTTCTACATATCATTGTCAACAATTCTTGGGGTTTATTTTTGGTCTTTTTTATGATAGGCATTCTGACAGATGTCAGATAATATCTCATTGCAGTTTTGATTTGCATTTCCCTTATAGTTAATGATGTTGAACACCTTTTCTTATAGCTGTTGTCCGTGTGTTTCTCTTCTTTGGAAAAATGTCTATTGAGGTCCTTTGCCAATTTTTAAAAAGATTATTTGTTTTTTAGCTATTGACTTACTTGTGTTCTTTATGTATTTTGGATATTAACCCCTTATCATATATATGGTTTGTAAATATTTTCCTCCATTCTGTAGGTTCTCTTCCTTCTGTTGATTGTTTTCTTTACTGTACAGAAGCATTATAGTTTGATGCAATCCTATTTATTTTTGCTTTTGTTGTCTGTGCTTTTGATATGATATCCAAAAAAAAAATACACAAAACAATACATTACCTGAATCAGTGTCAAGAAGTTTTTTATTCCCTGTGTTTTCTTCTAATAGTTTTCAGGTCTTATGTTGAAGTCTTTAATCCATTTTAAGTTTATTTTTGCATAGGCTGTGAAATAAGGGTCCAGTTATATTCTTCTGAAAGTGGATATCCAGTTTTCCCAATACCTTTCATTGAAGAGACTGTCCTTTCTCCATTATGTGCTCTTGGCACTTTGGTTGAAGATAAATTTACTGTAATTCTATGTATTCATTTCTGGGCTCTATGTTCTATTTCATTGGTATATTTTCTGTTTCTATGCCAGTGTCATGTTGTTTTGAGCATAATAGTTTTGTAGTATATTTTGAAATCAGGTAGTGTGATGTCTCCATCTGTGTTCCTTTTGCTCAAGATTAATTTGGCTATTTGGAGACTTCTGTGGTTCCTTAGGAATTTTTGTATTGTTTTTGTATTTCTACAAAAAACATCACTGGAATTTTGAAAGGGGTTACATCTGTAGATTGCTTTGGGGTAGTATAGACATTGGATCTGTAGATTGCTTTGGTGAAGTATAGACATTATAACAGTATTAATTCTTCCAGTGCATGAGCATTGAATATCTTCCATTTATTTGTGCCTTTAATTTCCTTTATTAATCTTTTATAGTTTTTCAGTGTACAAGTCTTTCACTTGCTTGATTAAATGTATTAAGTATTTTGGGGGCTAATGAAAATGAGATTTAAAAAAAAATTTTTAAATTAGATAGTTTATTGTTAGTGTATAGAAACACTACTGATTTTTGCATTTTTATTTTTCATCCTGGAACTTACAGCATTGTTTATAAGTTACAGCAGTTTTTGGTGTAGACTTTAGGGTTTTCTTTATTGAGATCAAATCATCTGCAAATAGAACAAATTTTACTTCTTCCTTTATCATTTGGATACTTTTTATTTATTTTTCTTGCCTAATTTCTCTGGCTCAGACTTCCAGTACTATGTTGAAGTGATGAGTTGGAAATCTATATCTTCTTCCTGGTGTTAGAGGAAAAGCTTCCAGCTTTTCATCATTAAGTATAATGTGAACTGTGGGCTTCTCATATATGACCTTTATTATCTTGAGGTACATTCCTCCTACACCTCATTTTTTGAAAATTTTTCTCATGAAAGGATGATGAATTGTATGAAATGTTTTTTTCCGCATTTTTTGAGATGATAGTATAAATTTTATTCTTCATTTGTTAGTGTGGTGTAATACATTTATTGATTGGCATATGTTGAACCATCCTTGAATCCCAGAGACAAATCTCACTTGATCCTGATGAATAACTTTTTCTGCTCACCAAGACTTCCAGTAAAATACCTAAAGCCAATCAAGTTAGTTGACATTCTTGTTTTGTTCCTGTATCAGGGGAAATTGTTAAATATATTATTAGTATGCTGTTAAATGTAGGATTTTTTGTAGAACTTTTTAAATGTAGGATTTTTTGTAGAACTTTTTGCCTGATTAAGACAATTTCCTTATATTCCTAGCTTGTTGGGATTTTTTGCAATAAACAGGTGTTGAAATTTATCTGGTGCTTTTTCTGCCTTTAATGAAAGAATAATAGTTTTTCTCCTTTGTTTCGTTAAGGGGATGGTATGAATTACATTGATTGATTTTCAAAGGTTAAATCAACCTTGGGAATACAACATACTACATGATGTGTTATCCCTTTTATGTATAGTTGCATTTGATATTCTTGTATTTTATTAAGGATTTTTGCTTTTATGAATGTGACAGAGATAAGCTTGTTAAATTGATTTACTGAATTCTTTACTTTATATCTAGTATTATTCAGTTCTAGAATTTATTTTATCTTTCAGTTATGATCCCTTCTATATTGTTACTATTTATCTTTCAAAATGCTCAGCTTATATCTTAATTAAAATATATGTTATATCCAATATCTAGAGCTCTGTTTTTCTGTTTATTTGTTGCTTTTTAAAGTTTCTAATCATACAGGTAATAGATGTGTTTATTTTGATTGTCTAACAGATATACGCAGAAATTTTTTTGTCGTTTGCGTTTCTATGGGATCAGTGGTGATATTCCCTTTACTATATTTTATTGTTGCTATTTGAGTCATCTCTTTTTTCTTCTTTATTAGTCTGGCTAGCAGTCTATCTGTTTTGTTATTTTTTTTAAAAAAAAACAGCTCCTGGATTCATTGATTATTTTTAGAGAGTTTTTCATGTCTGTATCCCCTTCAATTCTGCTCTGATCTTAGTTATTTCTTGTCTTCTGCTAGCTTTCATATTAGTTTGCTCTTGCCTCTCTAGCTCTTTTAACTGTGATGTTAGGGTGTCAATTTGAGATCTTTCTAGCTTTCTGATGTGGGCATTTAGTGCTATAAATTTCCCTCTTAACATCACTTTAACTGTGTCCCAGAGATTCTGGCACATTGCCTCTTTGTTCTCATTGGTTTCAAATAACTTCTTGATTTCTGCCTTAATTTCATTATTTACTCAGGAGTCATTCAGGAGCAGGTTGTTCAATTTCCATGTAATTGTGTGGTTTTGAGTGAGTTTGTTAATCCTGAGTTCTAATATTTCATTGTGGTCTGAGAGACTGTTTGTTATGATTTCACTTATTTTGCATTCGCTGAGGAGTGTTTTACTTCTAATTATGTGGTCGATTTTAGAATAAGTGTCATGTGGCACTGAGAAGAACATATATTCTGTTGATTTGGGGTGGTGAGTTATGTAGATGTCTATTAGGTTCTCTTGATCCAGAGCTGAGTTGGAGTCCTGAATATCCTTGTTAATTTTCTGTCTCATTGATCTAATATGGACAGTGGGGTGTTAAAGTTTCCTACTATTATTGTGAGGGAGTCTAGGTCTCTTTGTAGGTCTGTAAGAACTTGTTATATCAATCTTGGTGCTCCTGTATTGGGTGCATATATATTTAGAATAGATAGCTCTTCTTGCTGATTTGTTCCTTTTACCATTATATAATGTTCTTCTTTATCTTTTTAGATCTTTGTTGGTTTAAAGTCTGTTTTGTCAGAGACTAGGATTTCAACTCCTGCTTTTTTTTGCTTTTCATTTTCTTGGTAAATTTTTCTTCATCCCTTTACTTTGAGCCTATGAGTGTCTTTGCATGTGAGATGGGTCTCCTGAACACAGCACATTGATGGGTCTTGGCTCTTTATCCAATTTGCCAGTCTGTGTCTTTCAACTGGGATATATAGTCCTTTTACATTTAAGGTTAGTATGGTAATGTTATGTGTGAATTTGATCCAGTCATCATGATGCTTATCGGGTTATTTTGCACACTAGTTGATGCAGTTTCTTCATAGTGTCATTGGCGTTTATATTTTGGTATGTTTTTGCAGTGGCTGGTACCGGTTTTTCCTTTCCATATTTAGTGCTTCTTTCAGGAAATCTTGCAAGACAGGTCTTGCAAGGCAGGTAATGAAATCCATCAGCATTTGCTTGTCTGGAAAGGATTTTACTTCTCATTTGCTTATGAAGTTTAGTTTAGCTGGATATGAAATTCTGGGTTGAAAATTTTTTTCTTTAAGAATGTTGAATATTGGTCTCCAATCTCTTCCAGCTTGTAGAGTTTCTGCTGAGAGGTACTATAAACACTTCTATGGAAATAAACTAGAAAAATCTAGAAAATGGATAAATTCCTGGACACATACCCCCTCCTAAGACTAAACCAGGAAGAAGTCGAATCCCTGAATAGACCAATAACAAGTTCAGAAATTGAGGCAGTAACTAACAGCCTACCAACCAAAAGAAGCCCAGGACCAGATGGATTCCCAGCTGAATTTTACCAGAGGTACAAAAAGCTAGTACCATTCCTTCTGAAACTATTCAAAACAATTAAAAAGAAAGGACTCCTTCCTAACTCAGTTAATAAAGCCAGCATCATCCTGATAATAAAACCAGGAAGACACATACACACACACACATGCACACACACACACACACACAAAACACTTTAGGCCAATATCCCTGATGAACATCAATGGGACAATCCTCAGTAAAATATTAGAAAACCTAATCCAGCAGCACATCAAAAAACTTATCCACCACGATCAAGTTGGCTTCATCCCTGGGATGCAAGGCTGGTTCAATATACACAAATCAACAGACGTAATCCATCACATAAACAGAAACAAAGACAAAAACCACATGATTAGCTCAATAGATGCAGAAAGGCCACTGATAAAATTCAGCATCTCCTCATGTTAAAAACTCTCAATAAAGTAGGCATTGATGGAACATACCTCAAAATAATAAGAGCTATTTATGACAAACCTATAGCCAGTGTCATATTAAATGGGCAAAAGCTGGAAACATTCTCTTTGAAAACCCATACAAGAAAGGATGCTCTTTCTCACTGCTCCTATTCAACATAGTATTAAAAATGCTGGACAGGACAATCATGCAAGAGAAAGAAGTAAACTGTATTTGAATAGGAAGAGATGAAGTCAAATTGTCTCTTTTTGCAGATGACATGATTTTATATTTAGAAAACCCCATCAACTCAGCCCAAAAACTCCTTAAACTGATAAGCAACTTCAGCAAAGTCTCAGGATACAAAATCAATGTGCAAAAATTCCAAGCATTCCTTTACACCAACAATAGACAAGCAGAGAGCCAAATCATGAATGAACTCCCTTTCACAATCATTGCAAAGAGAGTAAAATACATAGGAATACAGCTCACAAGGGAAGTGAAGGACCTCTTCAAGGAGAACTACAAACCACTGCTCAAGGAAATATGAGAAGACATAAACAAATGGAAAAACATTCCATCCTCATGGATAAAAAGAATCAATATCATGAAAGTGGCCATACTGCCCAAAGTAATTTATAGATTCAATGCTATTCCCATTAAACTACCATTGACATTCTTCACAGAATTAGAAAAAAAACTAATTTAAATTTCATAGGGAGTCAAAGAAGACCCCATATAGCCAAGACAATTCTAAGAAGAAAAAAAAAAAAGCTGGAGGCATCATGCTACCTGACTTCAAACTATACTATAGGGCTACAGTAACCAAAACAGCATGGCATTGGTACAAAAACAGACATATAGACCAATCAAACAGAACAGAGGCCTCAGAAATAATGCCACACATATACAATCATCTGATCTTTTACAAACGTGGAAAAACAAGCAATGAGGAAAAGATCTCCTATTCAATAAATGGTGCTGGTAAAACTGGCTAGCCATATGCAGAAAACTGAAACTGGACCCTTTCCTTACATCTTATACAAAAATTAACTCAAGAGGGATTAAAGACTTAAATGTAAAACCCTAAACCATAAAAACCCTAGAAGAAAACCTAGGCAGTACCATTCATGATGAAAACGCCAATAGCAATTGCAACAAAAGCCAAAACTGACAAATGGGATCTAATTAAACTAAAGAGCTCCTGTACAGCAAAAGAAACTATCATCATTGTGAACAGACAACCTACAGAATAGGAGAAAATTTTTGCAAGCTACCCACTGGAGAAAGGTCTAATATCTAGAATCTACAGGGAACTTAAACAAATTTACAAGAAAAAAAAAAACAACCCCATCAAAATTGGGCAAAAGATATGAACAGACACTTCTAAAAAGAAGACATTTATGCAGCCAACAAATATATGAAAAAAAGCTCAACATCACTGATCATTAGAGAAATACAAATCAAAACCACAATGACATACCATCTCATGCCAGTCAGAATGATGATTACTAAAAAGTCAAGAAACAATAGATGCTAGCGAGGCTGTGGAGGAATAGGAACACTTTTACACTGTTGGTGGGAATGTAAATTAGTTCAACCATTGTGGAAGACAGTATGGCAATTCCTCAAGGATCTAGAACCAGAAATACCATTTCACCTAGCAATCTCATTACTGGGTATATACCCAAAAGAATATAAATCATTCTACTATAAAGATACAGTCACACACCTGTTTATTGCAGCACTGTTTACAATGGCAAAGTCATGGAACCAACCGAAAAGGCCTATCAGTGATAGACTGGATTAAGAAAATGTGGTACATGTACACCATGGAATACTATGCAGCAATTAAATGGAATGAGATCATGTCCTTTGCAGGGACATGGATGAAGCTGGAAGCCATCATCCTCAGCAAATTAACACAGGAAGAGAAAAACCAAACACCGTATGTTCTTACTCATAAGTTGGAATTGAACAATGAGAACACACAGACACAGGAAGGGGACAACACACACTAGGGCCCATTGGCAGGTGGGGGGTGAGGGGAGGAAACTTAGAGGTTGGGTCAATAGGTACAACATTTACTCTTGCTAATTATCTAAGGATATCAGCAATCTGGGAATTAAGAATATTTAAAGTTTTTCTCATGTTTTATTTTATTTTTGTTTTTGTTTTGCAGTGTCTGGGAGAGCCTCTATTTCCAGTTCACTCTTATTCTAAATTGTAGCCTTTAGAATCCCAACCCAAATCATTGAATTACTGCAATTCCATGCTTTTTGATCCCTGGACTCCAAAAATTTTCTTTTCCCTGACCCAGTATGTTGTCACAAGTGCTTGTCAAACACTACCAAAATAAATGCCATCCCAAATGCTGGTTAACCTCTTTTGATTTCTATGTTCTTTTGGATATGGTCCCAGTAAAATATTCTTCATCTTATTAGTGTCAAGGATATCTATGTATCTTTATTCCTCTTTATATCTATCTCTCTTTCTCACTTGCTCTATCATTGATCCCTATCAATTCTAGTTGTCCTTGGTGAGAAGATTAATTCAAATCATTTAATTGATTATTAATGTGATATTATTACCATTGCTATTAATGTAAATTAGGAAATGTGATTATTACACTTAGTTTCTAGTGGTTGATAATTCTTTGAATGCTGAGATTATGATTTTTATTTTATTTTTAAACTTATCTTTATTATTTATAGTAAACGGGTGTTACATGTGCAATAAGAAAAAAATATTTAAAATTATTAAGGATCAGTATTGGAGGGACTATATTTTCTGTAGGTTATATGAAAAGTCATGGAAGAAAATATAACATGAAAGTAACAGAAATCAGTAACCGAAGACAATATAAAAAACTAAGGCCAGAGCTACTACCTTCTCCCCTATACACTGCACTCTCCTGGTTTTAGGAATACTCAACTTAACTCAAGCAGTAAAGTTTCCAGTGTATCTTTACTGAACTATGATATATCCAAAAAAGGGGGACAGAAAGATGTTGAATTTCCAGCTGTAATGTGGAAGAGATGGAGAAACAGAAAATGCTTAACTGAGACAAGATTTAGGAGAGACATGAGAAATCTCTTCAAATATTTGAAAATTTAGTATGTAGAAGAGAGACTTAATTTAATGTATGTGGATTTCAAGTGAAAATAGAAAGTTAAATAAAAATAAGAATGGACATTTTCTAAAAAGTCAAAAAGTAGTATGGAGAACCTTGCAAAACGTAGTATTATTTGTCCTGGGAAGTGCTAAAGCAAAGTGTGGATGATTAATCAAGCTTCCCTTAAATGAGTGTATTCATTACAAATTTAGAATACTTGTAAAATTTTGTTTCTGAGGTTGTTCTAGCAGCAGCATATAGACTGCATTGTAGGAAAGAGAGCTTAGAATCAAATAAATTCGGTAATCTAAACACTAAATTATGAGAACCCAAGCATGTCTGTTGATAGCAGATATGGCAAGGGCATGGAAACCAAAAGGAATTTTTGCAACAGAACCAAATGATTTACTGGTTTAACATATTTGCAAGATAAACTAAAAGATAATAATCAAAAATGCCTTTTTAATGTTGTACCATATTACTAGAGAAATGTCAGATTAAGTTGGACAATAAAGGTAAAAACGCAATGATAAATTGTAGAGGATTTTTAAATATTTATCATTACATAAGTTTTTGTATAAAATTTTCTTTCTGATTTCTGAAACTACTTCTTTTCTTGAAAAGCAGCCATTTGTTCTAAAAAACGTTCTACCTCCATAATCTGTCCTGCTGAAAAATTGCAATAACCCATGTGTGAATAATAGAAATTTTTCATTATTTCTGCCTAATTCAAGTTTTAGCTTTCCCAATTTAAGGGATGTTCAGGCTCATTATCCATCCTGGAAAGGTAGATTATTGCTGATATAATGGTATTACTGTAGTATGGAACATCCAAAATTGGATATAACTCTTCCCATGTCTTTTAAAATACCTATTTTTCATTGTCCTGCTATTTGTATGGCTCTGCACAAGAAACTTGTGTTATATCAGGAAACAAGGTAATGCAATTCGCAATTTTTATAGTTTTCTGTGTTTTTGTTGTAGGGAGAATAACAGTCACCCAAAGATGTCCATATCTTAATCTCTAGATCCTAAGAATATGTTATTTGCGTGGCAAAATGGAGTTTGCCCATGTGATTAAGGACTAGAATTTAGGGGGATTATCCTGGATTTTAAGCAGGGCCAATCTAATTATATGAGTTCTTAAAAACAGACAACTTTTTCCTTCTGGAGTTAGAGAGAGATATACCTACAGAAGAATGTTTTTGAAGATGGAGAAAGAGGGGCATGGACTAAGGAAAAGGGAAGGAATTCTTTTCTAGAGCCTCCAGAAAGAAGCAGAATTCAGCAACGCCTTGATTTTAGCCCCACGAGAACTCTTTCAATCTTCTGACATACAGAACTGCAAGTAACAAATTTGTGTTGTTTTAAGCCACTAAGTTTGGGGCCATAGCAATCCTGAAAACTAATACAGTTGTTTTCTCATATGTTTATCACAAGCATGGATTTCCTCACTCATCTTATTAGTTTGAAATGTAGGCAGAAAAAAATACAGAGTCCAATTACCACTAGTTTAAACAGAGTTTTACTTCTCTTATATAATGGAGAATCCAGATTTAGGCAGACCACGGCAAGTGTTTCTGCTCAATGGTGTCATCAGACCCAGACTCTTTTCAGATTTCTACTCTGCCATTCTTTGCAGGTGTTTCATTCTTATCATTGCAAGATGGGTGCAGCTTCTCTAGGTATCACATCCTTACTCCAAGAAAGAAGGGATAGAGATTCTTGAGTAGACAGCAAAGTGGTATCTTCACAAAACTTTTCCCGAAGGCTCACTCAGCCTCTTCAGATTTTATGTTATTGCCAGACAGTATCATATGACCACTCTAGTTATAAGGTGGCTTAGAACTTGATATTCTTAGCCAGCCAGGTTCACTGCTACCTTGAATAAATTTGGGGTCCTGTTAGTAAGAAACAAGGGGAGTGGGTTGGAACTTATCACAGCCTTTATCTCTATGGAGACACATTTTAGGAAAAGCAGGGACTACTGCTGGAGTTGAAAGTGCTAACTTGTACTGTGGAAAAGTAAATGCGAGCAATATGTAGAAAAGATTGAAACCCAGGGTCCATTATTTGGAGTCATAAGTATTATGTGGGCACTCTCTTGTTCTGTCCAGGCAGTTCTAACAGATACGATAAACTGGGTAGCTTATAAACAACAGAATTTATTTCTTGCTATCCTGGAGGCTGAAAGTCCAACATCAAGGTGCCAGCAGAATCACTGTCTGGTAAGGGACCACTTTTTTGTTCATAGATAGTACCTTCTAGCTGTGTCCTCCTCACGTGGTGGATGTGATGAGATTTCTCTGTCAGGCCTCGTTTATAGGGGTACTAATTCCATTCATGAGGGCTCTGCCTCCATGAACTAATCACCTACAAAAGGCCCTATATCCTATTATAATGCCATTACCTCAGGCATGAGGATCTCAATGTATGAATTAGGTGGGGAGCGACTTGGGCGAGGCAACAAACCTTCAGACCATAGCAGGCACTTAAATGAGTATAATTTTGTCTTAGTTTTCTAAGGCTGCCATAACAAAACACCATGTGTGGCCTAAACAACATAAGTTTATGTTCTCACAATTTTGGATGTGAGAAGTCTTCGATCATGATGTTAGCAAGGTTACTTTCCCCTGGCCAATCTTTTTTGCTTGTAGTGGGCTGTTTTCTCCCTGTGTCTTCACATCATTTTCTTTCCATACATGTCTGTGCCCTAATTTCCTCTTCTAATAAGGACACCAGTCGTAATGGACTAGGGCCCACCCTGATGACCTCATTTTAACTTAAATACCCTATCTCCAAATACAGTCAAATTTTGAAGTACTGGGGATTGGACTTCAACCTGTGAATTTTGAGGAGTCACAATTCATCCAATAGCGTATATATTCACGGATTTAAAAATCTTTTAATTCAATTATATGATAGGACGATGTACCTAGCGGAACACTGAAGAGATGTAAGTCTGTAAAGGTAGTCAACCCAGATTTGAATAATGTCATGCTAAGGTGTTTGTTTATTTTGCAAATAATGAGGAAAAAGGGACTCATTTTAAACAGAGAAGTGTCATGAGCAGATTTGCATTTTAGAAAAATAAGCCTTTGTGATAGTGGAGAAAGTTGTAAAGGGGGCAAGGCTAGAAGCAGGAAGACCAAGAGGTTAGTTTTTTAATAGTTCATGTCATTGAAAATGTCTGTGGAACATCATGCAGAAGGGAAGGGCAGCATTGTACTGAGGTTTCTGGCATAATTTAATCACCTGACCCCTTTAATATGGGATGGGAAGAGGAAGAAGAATAATTTTGGGCCCCTGAGCTCCTAGTGGTTGTATTTGTGGAGATCGAGAGTGTAGAAGTTTATTTCAGTTGGGCAATTTTTCACTTTGACATACTCATGGCACATCCAGTAAGGCACTGGAAAAACACTCCTGCAGCAGTCAAAGATACAGGTCTGGATTAGAGAACAAATTAGTTAGTCGTCAATCTTTACAAAAGTTAACTAAAGTCCCAGTAGTCCCATTCAACAACAAACTTAAATGTCACTCTGTGTATGGCCCTGTGCTTTCCTTCAGAACTATTCAGGCTCAATCATTGCTGTGTTCTAAATTGCCCTTCTTAGCCCACTCAGAATTGGGTGCCCTGCCAACATAATAATTCTATTTACTCTTTCCTAATTCATAAGATGATAAAACCTCTGATTAGCTGTTACTGTCAGAGGTAAGGCTCTCCTCATCACCTGATTAGACTAATGTAAAACATTGAAATTGGTCTTCCTGCTTTAAATCTATCTACCCCTTCTCCAATCTTTCAATACACAACAGCTCCAAATAAAATCCTAAAATTGTAGTTTGTTTCACTGCTCCATCAGATTTCTGAGCCTGGTGTTGAAAAATCCCATGGTCTGGTCCCAACTCAGTCCTGTGACTCCATCTCTCTCTCTCCTTTCCTCTTCATGAACCTCCACTTGGCTATGCTCAGAGCATCCATTATCAGCTTACTTCTCTGTTTTCGTGTTCACATTGTCTAACTTGCACTTACCCAAGCGCTTGCTTTGCTTCTTAAAGCATTCTGTTTCCTTTAGAACCAGGCTTTCCTGATTGCCTCAGCAATGGTTCTCATCAAATTCTCTATGACATTTATATGGGTTGGAAATCATTTGCTGCCTTATATAGTGTATAAGTCAGCTTGGACTGACAAAGCAAAATACCACATACCAAGTGGCTTATTAACAGAAATATATTTCTCACACTTCTGGAGGCTAGGAAGCCAAACATCAGGGTACCAGCCAATTCAGTTCCTGGTGACGGCCCTTTTCCTGGCTTGCAGATGGCCACATTTTTGCTGTGCACTCACCAAGCCCTTTCCTTAGTGTGTGTGTAGAGAAAAAGAGCTTGCTCTTCCTCTTCTTATAAGGCCACCAATTCTATTGGCTTAGGATCCCACTTTTATGACATCATTCATTTCCTACTAAAAACCTGATATCCAAATGCAGTCATGTTAGAGGTTAGTGGTTCAACATACAAATTTTGTGGGACATTCTCCGTAGCATATAGTCACTTAACTGTGTTATATTTACATATGTCTTATCTCCTCAGCTAGATTTGAGTTCCTCTAAGACAGAGTCTCTGCTGTATACTTGTTTCTTCTCCTTTTCGGTATTTCTTATCTAGTTCTGGGTATCTAGTTACAAATACACATTGGATGAAAAAGTAGCACTGCATCACTTCTTTAGCATGCCCTTTCCACTCATCCCTTTCCACTTTGCTGGCTCTCATTTTCTAAACCTGTGATGTTCAGGTTTAGATTTGCAGATGGTGCATGCTTAATTACTCAGATAGTTTAGCTTGATGAATGACTAGCATTAAGAATTAAGGATTAAATCCTATTCAGTCCTAAATTTTCTCATGAGGATGGGCATAGGTGTTCATGCACTCTTCCCTCTGTCCTCTGTTAGCCAGTGATAAATAAGGTCCAGCTGTGGTTTTCCTCAGTCTCCCTCCCCTCGCTTCTCTTTAGTTTTCTGTCTTCAAAATGGGTGTGTGGAGGTCTTGAGGGAGATGAATGAGTCAACTTTTCCCGTAACTATGATCGGGTCTTAAATTTTAAAATAGAAAAGTGTAAAAATTATCCGACACTGAGATTGAATTTTCTTTTAATGCACTAATTCACACTTTTTAGATCATTTATATCCTGCAGTCTATCAAATGAAAGCCTATGGGTAGACTGTAATGCATGAATTATTGACAGTAAGGCCAGTCTTGTGTCCTTTGAGGCTCTTACAGTCTATCTGGTAAAAGCCTAAGTGGAGTTTTGAAATGTGTGGTTCAACAGTAGTATGCTATGCCAAAGAAGTTTAGAGCCATACTCTACTTAGTAACAACGCAACAGTTTATTTAGCTCATAATTACTGGGGGGCATGAAAGTCCGAATTAGTGAGTATCTGAATTTATACTATTTTAAAGAAATGCATTTTTTATTTATGGCTATTACCAGCTCAGTAAAGTTTCTAATTTTATCCATCAACAAAATAAAATCATCTTTAAATGAAAACACAGCAACAGAAAGTTACCTCTTCCATCTGATTTTTAAAAATATAGCAATGGAAAAATATTTTAGATTTTGAAATGGTAGCAGACTTTTAGGTTTTTTTATGTAACTTCTTTTGGAATGTGATCTCCAGTGTCTTCAGTACCGAACAGTAAGGAATGGCTTAAAGTGTACAGGGTCTTAGGAGGCTAACAATTGTGAAATTGAACTTTTGCTTTCTAATTCCGCTATCTGTATAAGTGACCCTTCCCTCCTGCCTCACCCACTTTCGCACTGGCCATTTATTTACTACATTTATGCCCTTTTGAATTCAGTTCTTCAAAACCAACTACACACACATAAACAAATCCTCATATTTAACAACATGGATTTAAAAATCTGACCAATATTCAACCAGGCTACATGTGCATATGTACATTATACAGCATTTCTTTCTTTAACCTACTTTATTACTGTCTTTATGCTACTATGCTGGGGATTGTACATGGAAATCACTTTGTAAGCAGAAATCAAGAATCACTGTGTCAAAGGAGTTAAAGGCACATGATTCAGTATTAGACAGACCTGGCTCCCAGCCTTGTCTCAGCAACATATTAGCCATTTGGCCTTGGGCAAATTGCTTTTAAATTTTTAAGCTATGGTATCTTAGTCTATAAAACATAAAAATGTACCCACCTGCTATCTTTGTTGTAATAATTAAATTCAATAATGTAGGCATAGTGCTGGCATATATTAGGTATTCAATAAATGTCCATCGTTTTCATACAGATTGGCACCAAGTACCTTCCCTCTAATTGATACAAATCCCTTCTCTATGATACTGTCTTTAAAATAATTGGTACCAACATGGGTATTAATAAAAAATAATCAACATTTTAATGGGGAACATTCTGATATATTAATAATTATATCAACATCACCTCTATTTTTTATGTTTTCTATTTATTTAAAGTTTGTATTAATTGTTGGCAAATGTTCTTGCTTAAGATAGTTGAAAAGGAACCTAAATTGGTGAGAGCCATCTATGATAACATTTTATTGTATATTATTGCGTTTTTGAGTAGTAACCCTTTCTAAAAGTAAACTTATGTCTGGTCTGTCTTGATGTAATAATAAATTCCAAATGAATGGAGTTCAAATAGAGATTTTTACCTCATTTTTTTATGGGCTATTACTGTCACCACCCATTTAGAATGTCAGTTCTGCTGAGTAGCTCTGCCATTTACTGAAAAAGAGAGAAAAAAAAAGATTTTCAAAGATGAGAAAGCCTCCTTAATTTTCAGTTTCATTTTCCAGGACAAAGCAAGCTTTCACTAAGCTAGAAAAAGCTTAAAGATTCTAACTCATCCACCGCCCCCATTGTGATATAAACCCAATTAATCCTAAGGAAAAGGGCACCTCCTCCAATAACTGTGTAGCTGCTGGAGTAATAACAATCTAGCCCCTAAACACCCACATGCCTCCACTGTGCTTTGGCATCATACTCAGGCTGTGCAATATGCTTTATGCTTTCTGCACCTAGGAAGTAGTGAGCTTGGTAAGGTGTCAAGATGAACCTCTTTAACATGGCAGTCAAAGAAGAGCCTTAAAGACACTTGGGGACCTGTTACCACCGTGAATTAAATCCATTGCTCTAAAGGATCTTCCTTTGTATCCCCCTTTTCTTGACTCTACTGGAAGAAACTATTGCTGTCATTATTAAAGTCATTAAAATGTTCTAGAAAAGAAGCTGTTTAGCAAACTCCAGTTTAGGGTCTATCTTGCCACATTTCAAAGTTCCAGCAGAAGGCTAGGGTCACAATATTTGGTGAGTTTCTGGTGGGAAAACAAATGAAAAACATGACTGATAAGAAGTGAATCCTGACTTTCCTCACCAGCACTCCTCAATATATGTGTTCTCCCTGCTCAATAGTCTTGCTTCATGCTGACATCTTCCTCTGTGCTGGCAATTTTCAGGTTTTCTTGAGTCAAGGAACATGAGAGTGTTGCATGCCAACCAAATTACTTCAGTGCTGATTTGCACCAGAGCCAAGTATTCTTAAATGACAAGATGCCTCACCTGAGACAGATCATAGTATATGTTTTAAACATAGCTTCTGTGCTCTTCTGTTTAAATTATTTCAGAATCTCAACTTCCACCAAATTTAATAAACATTCACTGAGGACATGTCAGAGGCAGGGATCTGTCTACAGACTGTGAAGGATACAGAGTTGAAGAAGGCATGCCTTTGTTTTTACTCTGATACAAATCAAAAATCTCAAAAAATCATGAGATTAAAAAGAGAAAGGCAAAATTTCATTTAACTATACAAAAAAAGCTTTTGTATTGTCAACCAGCCTCATATTCAAGCCTACTGAATGTCTAACAATAATAGTTTTTTAATTGAGCCCCTGACTTAAGACATATTCCAGATACAACCCCATAGTCTGTTTTAGACTAACTTTGTCTACTTATTAAGGGAATAATGCAAAATCAATTAAAAAAAATGGCCCATAAGGCCTTGTAGCTAAATAGAGACTACTTTAGTGTCACTGTAGATTATGGAACACAGAACTACTTCCTGTCTAGTAAAATCAACTGTAAATTATTTCTTCGGTCATCAGGCTCCTGAAATCAGATTTCCGTCAATTTGTTAGGTGATATTTAGGCCTGGACAGCAGCATCCAGTTTGATACTGAAAACACTATGTCCTAAAAATGAATTTGATTAACAATTAAGCATTTGTTGGGATACAACATGATAGCAAAAATGTAAACAAAGAGGAAAGTTCTGATAAATCAGAAATGTTGCTAAGTTGTAAATGTCACTAGAATGATAATGAGTTGCTTGATTGGATAAATAGGAGACAGAAGGTGTATTCTCAAGGACATCTGTTAATGTTCATCTCATGAATCAACTAAGTGCAACCTAAAAACTGCTTCCACCATTTATATTTTAAAATTGAAAATTGACCACTGAGAATTGAGATGATTATATATCTAATAGTTTCTGAGGAAATTCATGTGAAAAATAAGAACCTGAAAAGCTGATGGTAAAATATCAGGTGAGTGTTGTCAGTTTCAGCCTGGGGTTAAGGGCAGTATCACCTAGGATTCCTCCCATTACTGTCTCTTTCTCCACTGGGGCCTCTACTACATTCACTTCAGACATTAACTGAATCTTATTTTTGCAAACCCCTGCTTAGAATTAAATAAATATGTGTAATTGAGCAAATAAATATGAGATATTTGGCAAGGGATTCTATGGTGTAATAATTTCCAAAAATAATTTGAAAGGAATTTCTTAATAAAAACTCATCAGGACACATTTTACACTATTACAAAGGTGAAATGGCAAATCTTTCACTTGAGTTCTTGACTATTTGTATTCCTTCCTCTCCCTGATGTCCCAATAGCGTCACAAACCCAAACTATGCAAGGAGCCTTTTGGTTAGAATCTCTGGAGTTGAGACAGCCTACAAGCAATCCCAACATCCTTTCTATGTGACCTGGAAATGTTATTCAGTCGCTGTAATGTATGCTTTGGTCTCCTCTTGTGTAAAAAGTTGGTAATCATTATACCCACCTCATACGACCATTGAGAAGGACTTACAGTGATAATAAATATGAAGCTCTTTACATAGCATCTGACTTAGAAAACACACAATAAGTGCATATCTACATATATGCCATCTAGAATTGACTAGCTTGTCTTCCTTTGCAAATAAGCTCTTTCTCCTGACATTCTCATTTTGGTAAATTAAGATCAATATCCTTCTAAAGGCTGAGGCTCAAAACCTTAAGCATCATGGACTCCTTCATTGACATCGAGACAGCCTATCCCTTTACAGCCCCCTCCTCATCCCAACTTTATGTGATCATTTGCTGAATTCCAGCATTTCATTCATCCACCATAATGTCTCTTGAATGTTTCCCCTTAATTCTATCTGTTTTGAGAACAATCATACATTCATTCTCATCTAGGTTCCTGTGACAGTATCCTGATAAAGGTCCCTACTCCTTCTCCCTTTAATCCTTCCTACATAGAACTTCCAGTTTAGTCTTCCTAAAGTTTTATTTTGACAGTGATAAATATAATCACCCCTAATAAATTGAGTCTGGTTATTAGTCATTCATTAATTTAACAAATATTGAGTGATCAACTGTTATACTCCAGAAAATGTTCTCATCGCTAAGGATACAGCAATAAATATAATAAAAGTCTATGTCCTGAAGGAGCTTAAATTCTGATGAGCATAATAATTATACAGAAAACAACAACTTGATACATTTGTATAAAATAATAAGCTCTAGTGTGAATGCTTATTGTTATTAATCATACTTGATATATGCCTAAATATTGCCAACCATATTTCATGTATTTCCTATATATTACCTGTAAATCTTAGGCAACTGTTAAAATGATGATAGGGACAGGAAACAAAACAGGAAAATACTGGGTTGAAGAGGGTGGTTCCCTGGCAAAGGCCCACCCTCAAGCCGGGAAACCCATGGCCCTAAATGAGAACAGGCATTTCTGTTTTCACGCCCAAAAGTTGCCTTTTGGCCCACCATGCCCCTCTATCCTGTACCCATATAAACCCCAACCCCAGGATCCACGAGCAGACAAGCAGACAAGAAGACGATAGGATTAACAAAGAGCAGAAGAGCAGAACAGTAGAGCAGAGAGAAGAGGAGTGTCTGTCCGCCAAGAAGTGTTCAACTGGGGATGGTTGGAGAGATTGGCCACTGGGTGGCTAAACTCCAGGGGAAGATCATCTTCCTACTCCATTCCCTTCCAGCTCCCCCCGAAAGCCATCCATCCCCGGCCCCCGCACTGAGAGTCACCTCCACCACTCAATAAAACCCCGGCATTCATCCTTTACGTCCGCGTGCTAACTGATTCTTCCTGGTCGCCAGACGAGCTGGGTACCAAGAGTGCACCAAGCTGGTTAACACTTAAGCTGTCCATGGACAGCAAAGCTAACAGAGCACACCGTAACACATGCCGACTTGGGCTTCGGGAGTAACAGACTCCCATCCCTGGAGGCTGCCGTGATGGCGGACCCCGGGGATGCTTGCCCCAGCTTCTGCACCTGCCTGTTTGTGTGTTGCCCCTCCCATAAGGGGTTTGAGTGCACATGTCAGCCGAAGAGATGAGCTACACCCCTGTCACACATCCTATGAGGGGGGGTCAGGGAACTTTCTCATTTCAATGAGGCATGATTCTCATTTTATAACTGAGATAACTGAGGCTCAGAGAGATTAAGTAAATTGATTAACATCGTGGAAGTATTGGGAATCAGTGAGTAGTAAGTAGCGGGACTATTTAGTCTTCCACATTAGACCCATTATGTCTATCTAATAACATAACCCAAGCAATTTTTATTATAACACGTCACCTGTCTTGTATGGTTCATATGGCTAAATATGGCTGAATAGCATGTTTAATATTAAATATGTGAACCCCAAGTATCTGAGACAGGTCAGGGTCAATTTAGGAAGTTTATTTTGCCAAAGTTAAGGACATGCACCCATGGCATGGCCTCAGGAGGTCTTGATGACATGTGCCCAAGGTGGTCGGGCACAGCTTGGTTTTATACAGTTTAGGGAGTCAAGAGACATTAATCAATATATGTAAGATGTACATTGGTACTTCCAGAAAGAAACTGGAAACAGAGAGGTGGCTTCCAGGTCACAAGTAGGTGAGAGACAAATGGTTGCATTCTTCTGAGTTTCCGATTAGCCTTTCCAAATGAGGCAATCACATATGCATTTATCTTAGGGAGTAGAGGAATGACTGAATAGAATGGGAGGAAGGTTTGCCCTAAGAAGTTCCCAGCTTGACTCTTCCCTTTAGCTTAGTGATTCTTGGGCCCCAAGATGTATTTTTTTTTTCACAGATACAGCACCATTGCCCTTACTTAACCCTTTTCTCTAAAGTTATTGCCTACTTCAGTTTTCTTATTCCACCTTTAAGCCGTATGGGGTTGCTCACACTTCCAAAAACCAGATTGCATTTTCCTTCCTCTACATAATGTCATCTTAAGATCCATAGACCTAGGATTCTCTCTCTTTCTCTCTCTGTCCTTATCTCTTCCAGTTCTTTCATAGTATTCAAGATCCAGGAAGCTTTCTAGAATTCTCCACAACAATTGAACTGTCCCTTAAGTAGACCCCACTGAAATTTTTTGCACCTTCACATTGTACCAACCTTAAGCTACTTTTTATTATAAAATTTGCATACATCTTTGATTATCTTTGATCACCTAGATGCACTCCTTAATTCCTGTATCACTCAGTATAAGGCGTTTATCATAATGCCTTGCATATTATATGAGTCCAGAATATTCTAGGAAAATCTGGGGGAGGGAACAAATGATCCCTTAATTTGCATGATGAGGTGTCTGTCAACCATGCCACATTTAAGTAGGCCTTTTTCATGAAAGCTTTAAAATCTATAAAGGATTAGCAACAAATATGGCTGAATTATAGTTGAATACTGTACAAAGAGACACATAAGTTTCATTGGCTTGGAGGAAAGGTGACAAAAAAATGATATGTGATTGTGTAAGTTGTTAAAGTGACATGTCAAATAGTGCCTTGAATCCGGTCTTTTCTCTTCAGTCATTTCTTTTCCAGACTTAGATTATTATGAGATTTTCAATGACCTCCTTAACAAAGACCAGCAGTGCTTTAGGGTTTATTTTTGGATGCTTCTGCCCTCCAGATGATTCCAAAAGGCACAGGAATATTTAAATTGAAAGGACGATAAAATGTACTTGGCTTTTCAGAACCTTACCGTACAGACTGGTATGCCCTAAAATAGTGAAAAATTTTAAAGAGCAATCATTCCTGATACAGTAAGACAGGACAGCCTCAGGTCACAAACATCAGCTTTACAGAAAAAAATGCCTTGAGGGAGACCCAGATGTATTATCTAGAGGCCTTTCACCTCTTCCTCCAGTTCTAGTGCCTGTCACAGCACCATCAATCCATTTCTAGCATTTTACTTAGCTATGAACTTCTTAGAGTGACAAGAGGGTGATTCATAATATATAGTAAGGCTTCCAGGAAGCTTTTTTACTTTAGGCTACGGGGTAAGTGAATCAGCCTTTTGCTGTCTCACAGGAACTACTTATCTTCAATCTTTCAATTAAAGGTCAAAAAATGAAAGGAGACACTCTGGTTGTCTATTGTGTTTTGTTCCCATTGTCAGAGAATCTGTTCTTTACAAAGTTGTCTCTCAACCTGTTAAAGATTCATGTTCCCTCCCCCACCCTGTTTCTGATTAAAAATGTGAGAAATTTTCTCAAGAGATTTGGAAATCTTTGTGAATTACAAAAAAAATGAAAAATCATAATTGTTTTTAAAAAAATGCCTTTCAAAGCTGCAATAATGTTTAAAGCCTTCATCAAAGATTAAAGGCAAAAAATTCTAAGAGTCAAACTAAACAGCTTTTAGGAAGTTAAAATAGTGCTTTTTACTATCTTACTCTGTATTTTTATAGCTAAATCAAGAGGAGGCCTAAGTAAGTTCATGCAATAAAAGCAAAAGCAATCAACAAGTCAACAAGAGCTTACAGTGTTCCAGGCTTAACATGAATTAATGTATTTAAACCTCACAGCAACCCTAGGAGATCACTCTATTAGTACTACTACCCTACCAATGCAAACCTTGAATCACAGTGAATTGCTCAAGGTCAAACAGCTAGAAAGAGACAGAGCCTTGACTTGATTCCTTGAGGTCTGATTTTAGAGCTCAAGCTCTTAAACACTGTGTATTGCAATTCTATAATAAAGAAAATGGATATGAAAAACTCAGACTCCAGAACCAAGAATGGATTTGAAGTCTGAAATATTTTAGTCTCTTAAGTCTTCATTTGCTCTTTATGTGCTGATGTGAGATACTTCTATTAACAATTAATCTTAGTCCTTCAAAAAACCTTCAGGAACAATCAATTACATTCCTCAACCCAAAGTCAATTTTTATTTATCAAGTATCTCATGGACGTTTGACCAACACTGTTGGATGAATGTTTGAAACTAATATTTATTAATATTTAACTAACTTCTATTATGCCCTTTCATGTGTAAGTTACTCTGCTAGTTGTTTTCACATACATTAGATACATTATCTTATTTAAGCCTTGAATGATCGTGTGAGGTATGTATACCCCACCCTGTTCTGAAGATGAGATCACTGAAGTCTAACAGATTGAATGACTTACCTTAGGTCAACAGTTTGAAAGGACAGATATGATATTTGGAATTCTGATAATCTCCAAGTCTCAAAGTTCACCAGCCATCCAGTAACATAAAACACTTTTAAATTAAAAAAGATCCCCTATGCTGAAATATAATTCACTCATGCCTGGTATAGAGTGGTGGAGAATTATTTAAAGGCCAGCCTTCCCAATGATAAAGCACATGTCCTAACAGAAATTTACTAGTGGTTTATATTAACACATTGCAACTGGAGGATTTAAAACCACCTAGGTATCATAGACATAACATGTTAATATTTCAAACACTTTAATTTCTAGGGACTTTTAAGTTCCCAGAATCCTAAGCCCCAACCCTGTATCAGCTGAAAGTCTTAGGAATGCTTTTATGTAGTACAGTTCTTTCCATCATCTCCATTCATTTTGTATATATTTAAAAGTTGTAATTGTATTCTGTAAATTTTAAGAAATTCCAGGATTTCTAATGAAAACTAAGAAGATGCTAAACAAACAAAAATCTAGAACTTAGAGAAGGGGAAATAGTAAGATGTGAATTTTTGTAGTTTTATTTTCAGGGAAGTTATGCTACACATCACTGGGAATCCAATTAAATAAAATGGACTAAACTCTCCCAGCAAAATTCCCTCATGTGTGATTGGGGTACAAGAGATAAATGCCTCTAAGCAAGCTCTACTAATGAATCTCACTGACATCATTATGGCTACTACCTTAATATTACAGGTTGCTGAGATCAAACTCTTCTCCAGCAGATATTTCATCCACAGCTGCTATAATAAAGGAATCAGTATATTTGGTGAATTGTAAGGCAAAAGCCATGTTCTGTTTGTGAAAGTAGTAGAACCAAACTTAATGAGCTTAGCCATCTCTAGAAGTAACCCTGTGAAATGACTCGTTCCTGGCTGGCTGTGTAGAAAGACACTTATTCACTTGCCTGAATAAAGTTATAACTTAAGCAATAGTTCTATGGTCGAAATATCACTAGATATTACCATAGAAAGATGATGTCCTGGACAAAAGGAAACCAATGAGCTTTAGATTCCTCACCATGTCTTCAACAAAATCCAGATGTTGAAATTGGCAACTGCCATTGGCACATCTACTCCTCCAGAGGAATTAGATGTTATCAGGTCAACAGAATTTGATGCCAAGGTATCCATTAAGGTTTTCTCATTGTTCAAATTTCATACATATGGAGGCAATACTGAGACATTGCACTAATCCGGGGAGCATTGTTACAATAGAATGTAATGTAAATGGTGCCCTCTGCATTTGTACAATTCTGTTGTCTTTCTGAACTATATTTTGTATACTAAATGAAGGATTGGATCAGGAGGGGAAGGAAACACTACGAAAGTGTGAGTTAGGCAGTTGCCAAAGTTAAGCCTTCTCTATATCATGGTAGTATCTTATTGTGGTTTGATTTGTATTTCCCTGATGACTAAAGATACTGAGCATCTTTTCATGAGAGTATGGGCCATTTGTATACATTCTTTGAAGAAATGTGTCCTCAAAACCTTGGCTATTAAAAAAAATGGCTTTTTGTCCTTTTATTGTTGAGTTCTTTATATACTTATTGTAAGAATTCATTATATATTCTGGATGTAAGTCCTTTATCAAATATGTAATTTACAAATGTTTTCTTTCTGGTATCCATTAAAACAAAAGTTCTTAATTTTGATGAACTCTAATTTATCTTTCTTTGTTTCTTGTTGCTTTGGGTGTCACTTATAAGACACCATTGCCTAACCCAAGAGAACAAAGATTTACATTTATGTTTCTTCTAAGAATTTAATAGTTTTAGCTCTTATTTTTAGGTGTAAATCCATTTAAGTTAATTTTTATATGTGGTTTGAGGTATGATGTCTAACTTCATTATTTTGTATTTAGATATCCAGTTGTACTGGCATCATTTGTCAAAATCAATCGGCTATAAATGTAAAGGTTTATTTTCGGACTCTCAATTCTATTTCAATAATCTACATGTCTATCCTTGTGTCAATATAACTCAGTCTTGATTACTGTAGCTTTGTAGTAAGTTTGGAAATTGGGAAATGTGACTCCTCCATCATTTTCTTCTTTTTCAAGATTGTCTTAGCTATTCTGGGACCCATGTATTTTCATATAAATTTTAGGATCAGTTAGTCAATTACTGCAAAAAAATCCAGCTGAGATTGTGATAGTGATTGCATTTCATGTGTAGATTAATTGGAGGAGCATCACCATTTTCAGAATATTCTCTTTTGATTCATAAACATGGGATGTTATTGCATCTGTTTAGGTCTTTAATTATTTTCATCAGTTTTTTTGTAATTTTTATAGTAAAACGCACTTCTGGTAAATGTATACATAAGTATTTTATTATTTTTGATGCTATTTTAAGTGGAATTATATTTTTAATTTTATCTTAGGGTTATTTATTGCTAGTATATACAAATCAATTTTTGTGGATTGATCTTGTATCCTGCAGCTTCATGAACTTGTTTCTCAGTCTGACAGTTGATTTTCCCTTGAAAAAAACATAATGATTCCTTAAGACTTTCTATATATGAGTTCATGTCATCTGTGAATAGATGCAATTTAACTTCTCTCTTTCCATCTGGGTATCTTTTATTTATTTTTCTTGCTTAATAGCTCTGGGTAGAACCTCTACTACAAAGTTGAATAAAAGTGATTTGAGTGGAAATACTTGTTCTTCATCTTAGGTAGAAAGCATCCAGTCTTACACCACAGAATATAGTGTTAGATGTCAATTTTTTAAGATGCCCTTTTTCAGGCTGAGGATGTTTCTTTCTATTCCTAGTTCCTTGAGTGCTTTTATCATAGAATGACTTTAAATGTTATCAAGTGCTCTCTCTGTGTCTATTGGGATTATTATGCGCTTTTGTCACTTATTGTTTTAATTTTTTTATTACATTGATTTTCAGATGTTAAACTGTTAAGCAATAGTGGAATAAATCACACATGCTCATGGAATATATTACTTACATAAATTATATATATATATTACTGTTTTTGATGTGCTAATATTTCATCAGGGTTTTTGAGTCTATATTCCTAAGACATACTGCTCTGTAGTTTCTTCTTTTGTGAGATATTTTTCCAGTCATGGTATTAGGACAATGCTGACCTCATAAAATTATTTGTGAAGTGTTCTTTTCTCATCTTTTTTTTAATTTTAGTTTACAAACAATAGGTATCAATATTTTAACATTTGATAGAATTTACCACTTAAGCCACCTGGCTGTGGGCTTTTCTTTGTGGAAAGGTTTTAAATTAATTCAACTCCTTCTTATAAGTTTATTCAGATTTTCTATTTCTTAAGCCAGTTTTCATAGTTTGTGTTATTCTAGGAACTTAACTATTTCATCTAACTTACTCAACTTGTCATATAGTGGTTCATACTATGGCCTTATAATCCTTTTTATTTCTATAAATTTAGTCAGGATGTCTGCTCTTTTATTGTAATGTTATTATTTTGAATTTTCTCTCCCTTTTCTTGTTCAATCTAACTGAAGTTTGTCAATTTCATTAACCCCTTTTAAGGCCAAAATTTGGTATTTCTCTATTGTTTTCCTGTTTTTTTAATTTTATTAATTTCTACTCTAGTATTTTTTATTTCCTTTTTTTCTACTTGTTCTAAGTTTAGTTTTCTTTTCTTTTCCTAGTTTCTTCATACAGAAGTTTAGTCTACTGATTTTGTCTTTCTATCTGTCTTTCCTTTTAAAAAAAATTGTTATAGCTTAGAGGGTACAAGTGCGGTTCCGTTACATGGATATATTGCTTCGTGAAGTCTGGGCATTTCGTATACCATCACCCCAATAGTATACATTGTACCCAATAGGTAGTATTTCGTCCCTCACCCTCCTCCAACTGTCTTACCTTTCAGAATCTCCAGTGTCTATTACTCCATTCTATATGTCCATGTGTACTCATTGTTTAGCTCTTGATGATTGGATCCTATACCTAGAAAAGACATCTCCAAAAGACTCCTGGATTTGATAATTTACTTCAGTAAAATTTCAGGATTCAAACTCAGTGCACAAAAATCAATAGCATTTCTACACACCAATAATACATATAGCTGAGAACTGAGAACCAAATCAAGAACTCAATCCCATTTACAATGGAATAGGAATACATTTAACCAAGGAGGTGAAAGATAGTTACAGGGATAACTACAAAACATGGATGAAAGAAATAATAGATAAGACAAATGAAAAAAAAAACCATATTCATCCATCAGAAGAAACAATATTGTTAAAAATGACCATAGTGCCCAATGCAATCTACAGATTCAATGTAATTCCTATCTTTCTTTTTAATTTAGGTATTTATACTTGTAAAATTTATAACTGTAAAATTATCTCTGATCACTGCTTTAGAAGCATTCCATAAGGTTTGTAGTGCAATGCTTTGTATTTATTTATCTTAAATTATTTTCTAATTTTCCTTTTGATTTCTTTGACCCATCAGTTATTTAAAATGATGTCACCAAATTTCTACAAATTTGTGAATTTCCCAAAGTTTCTTCTGTTATCAATACCTAATTTCATTCTATTGTGATCAGAGAACATACTTTGTATAATTTCAAGCCTTTGCACTTACTGAGTCTTGTTTAAAGTCTAACTGTGCTTTCTTCTATAGAATATTTTGTGTTCACATTAAAATAAGGCGTAATCTGCTGTTGTTGTGCAGAATGTTTTATAGATGTCTTTTAGGCCTAGTTGTTACACATTATTTTTATAGTCTTCTGTTTCCTTGTTGGCCGGGCGCAGTGGCTCACGCCTGTAATCCCAGCACTTTGAGAGGCAGAGGGCCGGCGGATCACGAGGTCAGGAGATAAGACCATCCTGGCTAACACGGTGAAACCCTGTCTCTACTAAAAATACAAAAAAAAAAAAAACATTAGCTGGGCATGGTGGTGGACCCCTGTAGTCCCAGCTATTCGGGAGGCTGAGGCAGGAGAATGGCATGAACCTGGGAGGCGGAGCTTGCAGTGAGCTGAGATCGTGCTACTGCACTCCAGCCTGGGCGACAGAGAAAGACTCCACCTCAAAAAAAAAAAGAAATGGGGAGTTGAAGTCTCCAGTAATTATTGTCGAATTGCCAATTTCCCTATCATTCGTTCAACTTTTCTTCACTTATTTTGGGATTCTGTGGTTAAGTGCATGAATGTTTATAACTGTTATGTATGCCTGATTGATTGTTGATGTTCTTATCACTATGAAATTTCATTATTTGTCTCTGGTAACAGTGTGTTCTAAAGTTCGTTTTCTGATATTAGCATAGGCATTTCAGTCTTAATTTTTTTTTTGTCTGCTACTAGTGTATCCACTTCGGCTCTCTTTTGGTTATTATTTGTATGGTATATATTTTTTCATACTTTTACATTCAACCACTTATGTCTTTGAATCTATAGCATTTCCATTGTATATGTCATGCTATTGGATAATGTCTTTAAAAAATCATTTCTGACAATCCGTGTACAGTGTATAAACATTTACAAATTAATTACATATTAATTAATTGCAATAAAATTATTGTTAATGTAAGATTTATGTCTGATTTTAAATTATATTTCTACATGTCTTTGTTTTCTCTATTTTTTCATTGATGTATTTTCTGTGTTAAATAAATATTTTCTAGTGCTTTTAGATTTTTAAGTTTATATTTACACAAACACACAGAGTCATGTGTCACTTAATGATGTGGATATGTTCTGAGAAATGCATCATTAGGTAATTTCATCACTGTGTGAACATCATAGAGTGTACTTACACAAAACTGGATAGTATAGCCTACTACACACCTAGGCTATATGGCATAACCTATTGCTCCCAGGCTACAAACCTATACAGCATGTTACCATACTCAATTTTGTAGGCAGTTGTAACACAATGGCAAGTGTTTGTGTGTCTAAACATATTTAAATGCAGAAAAGTTTCAGTAAAAATATGATACAATCTTATGGGACCACTGTGATATATGCAATCTACTATTGAACAAATTATTGTTGTGGAGCACATGGCATACATATATGTATGTATGTGTATATGTGTTATAGCTGTATATGTGTATATGTGTATATATGGGACCACTGTTTTAAGGCACCATATATGTGTGTATGTGCTCCCAGAAGATAGTGGTCCCATATATACACACATACACACACATATACATACACACATATAATCTTATGGGACCACTGTCATATGCAATCTAATGTTGAAAAAATGATCGTTATGGAGCACATGGCATGCATATGTGTATGTGTGTGCATATGTGCCTATGTGTGCATATGTATATGTGTACATATACACACATGTATATATACAGACATATACATATGTATGTCTATGCATAAATATGTGTGTATGTGTATGCATGCACGGCATACATGTATGTATGTGTATATGTGTATATGTATATGTGTGTATATGTACACATACACACATGCATATACATGTATACACACACTTATACACATATATCTATACACACACATACACATATGTATATTTTATGTATATACACACACATATGGCTTTTTCCCACATATATGGCTTTTTCCTTCATATGCATATATGACTCAAGGAACACAAAAAGATCAACTTGTTTTTGTGATTTTCCACTGTTTTTCAATAACAAACGTATTGGAATAGATTGAAATAGAGATTTCTCTAAAACAGTGCTGGATGAACACCTCAAGGGGCTGTCACACAACCTGTTTCAGGACTTAGTGATCACTGTTTGTGTCCACATTCAATTGAGTTCTAATTTAACTTTTCCTTCACAATAGTAGAAGCTGACAAACAGCATTATAATTATTGCTTAATTTTTTCTTCATATAAGATAGTAAAAAAAGATTACAAACAAAACTGTATTTATAATGTCTTATATTCATCTATGTGTTTTCCTTTTCTGGAGCTCTGTACTTCATATGGATGCATGTGACTGTCTGTTGCAGGAAGTCAGGGACCCTGAACGGAGGGACCGGCTGAAGCCATGGCAGAAGAACGTAAATTGTGAAGATTTCATGGACATTTATTAGATCCCCAGATTAATACTTTTATAATTTCTTAGGCCTGTCTTTACTGTAATCTCTGAACATAAATTGTGAAGATTTCATGGACACTTATCACTTCCCCAGTCAATACCCTTGTGATTTCCTATGCCTGTCTTTACTTTAATCTCTTAATCCCATCATCTCATAAACTGAGGAGGATGTATGTCTCCTCAGGACCCTGTGATGATTGTGTTAACTGCACATATTGTTTGCAGAGCATGTGTGTTTGAACAATATGAAATCTGGGCACCTTGAAAAAAGAACAGGATAACAGCAATGTTCAGGGAACAAGAGAGATAACCTTAAACTCTTACTGCCAGTGAGCTGGGCAGAACAGAGCCATGTTTCTCTTCTTTCAAAAGCAAATGGGAGAAATATCGCTGAATTCTTTTTCTCAGCAAGGAACATCCCTGAGAAAGAGAATGCGCCCCTGAGGGTAGATCTCTAAAATGGCCCCTTTGGATGTGGCGGTCTTCTATGGTCGAAACTGTAGGGATGAAATAAGCCCCAGGCTCCCATAGCGCTCCCAGGCTTATTAGGATGAGGAAATTCCCACCTAATAAATTTTGGTCAGACTGGTTGCTCTCAAACCCTGTCTCCTGATAAGATGTTATCAATGACAATGGTGCCCGAAACTTCATTAGCAATTTTAATGTTGTCCCGGTCCTGTGGTCCTGTGATGTTGCCCTGCCTCCATTTACCTTGTGATATTCTATTACTTTGTGAAGCACGTGATCTCTGTGACCCACAGCCTGTTTGTACACTCCCTCCCTTTTTGAAAATCCCCAATAAAAACTTGCTGGTTTTACCGCTCGCAGGGCATCACGGAACCTACTGACGTGTGATGTCTCCCCCAGACACCCAGCTTTAAAATATCTCTCTTTTGTGCTCTGTCCCTTTATTTCTCAACCCGGCTGATGCTTAGGGAAAACAGAAAAGAAACTATGTGAAATCGGGGGCAGGTTCCCCAATAAATGTCTAGTGTCATTTCATTTTAGTCTGAAAAACTTCTTTTACTATTTCTTGTAGGGCACATTAGTGATACTTTCCTTCAATTTTTGTTTATCTGGAGATATTTTAACTTCTCTTTAAATTTTGAAGTATAGTTTTGTTGAACATACAATTCTTGGTTGATTTTTTTTCTTTTGAGCCTTTGAGTATGTCATCCCTTTGCTTCTAATATCCATGTTTTTAATAAGACAATTTTTGAAAATTGTCAATTTTATTGAGGCTTCCTTCTACATGAGTTACTTTTTTTGTTAGTTTGAAGGTAATGTTTTTGTCTTGAACAGGTTAACTATTGTAAGTCTAGATGTTATTATCTTTGAGTTTATCATCCTTGGTGTTTATTAAGCTTTTTGGATATGCTGATTAGTGTTTTTCATCAAATGTGGGAAGTTTGTGGCTATTCCTTCTTCAAATATTATTTTTGTCTCTTTCTCTTTCTCTTTTTTTTTGATATTCCATTATATGTATGTTGATATGAATGATGGCGTATCACAGGTCTCTGAAGATTTTTTCTTTAAAATTTTTTTAAATTGTATTTTAAGTTCTGAGATACCTGTGCAGAATGTGCAGGTTTGTTACATAGCTAAACGTGTGCCATGGTGGTTTGCAGCACCTATCAACCCATCACCTATGTATTAAGCCCATCATGCATTAGCTATTTACCCTGAAACTCTCTCTTCCCCGACTCCCGCTCCACAAGCCTCAGTGTGTGTTGTTTTCCTCCCTGTGTCCATGTGTTCTCATTGTTCAGCTCCCACTTATACGTGAGAAAATGTGGTGTTTGGTGTTCTGTTCCTGCGTTAGATTGCTAAGGATAGTGATCTGAAGCTTTATTCAATTTTATAATTTTTTTCTTTCTTTTTCTCATAGTAGACTATCTTGATTGACATGTATTTATGTTCATTTCATCTTTATTCTGCTAGCTCAAATTTACTAAGTCTCCTTAGTAAATTTTTCATTCACTTACATTTCTCAACTGCAGAATTTCATTTTTTTATATAATTTATTCCTCTTAATTGACAATCCTTATTTAGCCATACGGCATTCTCACACTATCTTTAATTCCTTAGTCATAGTTTCCTTTAGTTGCTTGAACATATTTATAACATCTACTTTTAAGTATTTTTCTATTAAGTTCAAAATATGGGCTTCGTCAGAGACGATTTCTATTGACTATATTTTTCTCTGTGTATGGGCCATAGTTTCCCACTTTTTGTAGATCTTGTTTTTGTCATTGTTGACAAAAACTGGATATTTTATGTCATATAATGTGACCACACTGGTCATCCCAGAGGTTTTTTTGTGATTACTTATTTGTTTAGTAATTTTTCTGAATGAATTCCGGAAATCCTATATTATTTGTCAAGAGCAGTCACTGAACTCTCTCCTTGATTAGCCTAATGGTCAGGTAATGATTGGACAGATTTCTTCAGATTCATTGAAGTAACAAATTTCATCCCCTTTGGGCAGGGCCACTTTATTTGTGTTGAGGCATGCCTTCAACGCTCCAGCAGTTTACAACTTTGCCTTGCCCTTCACTTCCTTGTTGCACAGAAAGAACTCAAAGTCAGAAAGTGGTAAGATATTAGGACTTTTTTAGGTATTTCTTGGGCACGTACGCAACCTTTATTTGCACATAGTCTTCTAGATTCTCAGGAATATTCCAGAACTTTTCAAAGTTCTCTCTAGATACTACATTCTAATTGTGTTTTTGTTTTTGTTTTTAGTTTTTTGGATGACCTCTTGTCCTAATTTGTTTTGTCACCTCAAGTAAGCTGAAATATTAAACAGTTGCTCCTAAATATTTTTGATGTACAACCTGGGCATAGGGCTTTCCCACTGAATACTATGAGTCTAGTCAAATAAAGACCCTTGTGAAGGGATTTTCCAGATAATTTTCAGACATTAAATAGTAAAAATTGTCTAGAAATGGTGTTTGGATGAAGCTCAAAATATGGTGTGCTCCTTTTAGTGGCTGTAGGGCAACTGGTTATCACAGGTATAGTGGTTGTGAGCCCATTGTTTTTCAACACTACTGCAAAGCTGGGCAGAGGGGATGGGAATATAATGTTTGCAGTTCATAATTCTTACCAAGACTTAGCCGTTTCTTAAAGAATAAATGCTCCATAAATTTTCAACCATTTGATTAATTTTGAGAGTTCTGAAAACATGGATTTTTAACAATTATTGTCAGTGTTCTTGTTGCTTCTATGGAAGAAGAGATATTCAGAGTCCTTAATTTGCCATTTGAGATTTCCTTTTTGTATTTTAATTTAAAACTACTTATATATCAATTAGGCTTGCTTCTTATTTAAGATTTTCAGCTATCCCTTATCCCCAAATGTCTATGACTATCTGCTACAACCTTCCTTCATGCCTGAATTATTGCCACAACTTTCTAACTCACCTTTCTGTATAGTCTCTCAGTATATAGATCTGTTCAGGCCTCATTATAAGTTAATGTTATAAATTCATCCACATTGTGTAGGAAATTCACTTGCCTAGAAACCTTGAATGCCAATCAGCCAGATGGTCAACACTAACTGAGTGCATATTACATACGGAGTGTCAGTTTTTGCTCCAAGTGTAGTGAACAGAGAGCTTATCTACTGGTGAGAGGATACAAAATAAATAGAACAATTTGAGATATGAAAATTACTCTGAAATTGTTGTCTCTCACTGCCCATATGGAAAATTTAAACATTTTTTTTGTGGTATCCAGAAACCTCCATCATCTGTTTTCTCTCTAATCTTATCGTCTTCACTTTCCTGATAGGAAGTCTTTCCAGGTAAAACAGGTCTGCACAATGCTGTTTGGATATGCCATGCTACTTTTTACTTCTGTGCTTAGGTTCATGCCATTCCTTATGCCTTGACTGTCTTACTTTCTCCCTCTCTTCTTAGTCACGTAAAGAATGCCCTCATCTCTTCTCAATTTTACAGCTTCTTGAAGCAATTCCTGATTACTCCAACCCCAAAGCATCATTTCAAATCCACACATACTTACTGTCATACTCATTTGGCATTAACCCAATTACCCACACATACCATTTATTCTTGCCCATGCTAATTCTGGCACTCAAGTTAGATTTAAAGCTCCATGTAGGACATGAAAGGTTGATTTTAAAAATTCTTTGTATTCTTGATATTTAGCATAGGGACCTAAAAGAAGTACTCTATGAATTTGGGGATATTATGTAATGAATACATAAGTAAGTCCTTCCTTTCATTGTAGATATCATTTCATATACCCAGGTTCTCAAAATCGCCTCTGAATTACTAAGATGATATATCCCCTAAACTTGTCTGATTTAAACTTGTACCAAAAACACCTATGAGACACTCCCTAAAATATATTACACAATCTCTCAGTGTCAGTGAAAAAGTACACTGTGCTTCACCATCTGCAGCTTATTTGTAATGTAGTGACAATAATATATGCTTCCTAGGAAAAGTATGAGGATTAAATGGAATTTTTCATGTGAAAGTGATGTGAAAAACATAAAACATTTCACAAGCTTCAGTCATGTTACTAAAGGAATTACCTAAAGAAAATGTAGATAACATGATAGCATTTAGAGAAAAATTTTTAAGTGCTTTAAAAAGAAGCATCCCCCACCCCCACCCACAAGATATTATTTTATATGGCAGGTTCAGACAAAATGTTTTAAAAAACATAGATAGTAGAGGATAAAGGGCTGAGATGATGAAGAGTAGAAATGGGGATTTGAAAAAAGTGTCAGATCCATTATATCCTTCTCTAGAAGTGGTGTTGTATTGTATATACCTATTGGTAGACATATTCCATCTATCTCTGGGAAGCTTATGAGTTGCACAAACCAAAGAATCAGCTGAGGTTTCCTCATTTTCAGTAGGGATACCAGCTAGATGTCTGTCACACTCATTCCCTCCTTATCATGTGCCTAGTATTGGACTACATTTCAAAGCCTTCTTGTAGTTAAGTGCTATCATGTGATGGAGCTCTGACTAGGGAAGTGCAGGCTGAAATTATGTTTTCCATTTTCATTTCCATCATGTGCTTGGGCTTTGAAATTGGCCATTGAAATTGGCATTGCTGGTTCTCTGAGTGACCCTATAAGGTCTTTTAATATATGTTTTGTAAAAAGAAAACAAAATTACAATAACATCCTAAGGATTGTGAGAGGCTCTGCAGTAATGAAACCTGTTTATTTTTAGCCACTGTTATCCACCCTTATCAGTTCTTAAAATATTTTGAGATTGTGAGGAGGGGTAATAACATCCATTAACATCTGGTGAAACACACTTTGTGAAATTCTATCTGTTGAATTGACAGCTCTGAGGCCGTAATCCACTGCTCAGCAAGACATGCTGGAAAAAGCCTAGAGTAAGGAATAAATGTAGGACAGAAACAGTCAGCAGACCTACCTGCTGCTACGAGTTCCAATAAAATCTGAGTTCTTTCATGTGTTAACATTAAACTAGGCAATCAAAAGGAAAGAAAAAGGCAAAGAAAATCTTTTTTTTTTCTAATATTTTAGGACTCTAGTTTTTCTTTTATCCAGAATTTTTAAATTTGAAAATAACCGATACTGACATACATATATTATTTTCCCTTTTATTTTTATTTGTTTTTATGTTTATTTTTGTGGGGGTAGGCATATAAATTACATACTATAAATTCACACATTATAATAGTTCAATTAATATTTTAAAATTAATTTATACAGTTGTGAAAGTATCACCACAATCCAGTATAGGGACAGTTCCATTACCCCAAAGTGTTCCCTCATCCTCATTTAAGGTCGATCGCTGTACCCACCATCAATCTCAGATAAACGTGAACCAGCTTTTTGTCTCAATAGCTTTGCTTTTCATGAAGCTTTGATATAAATGGAATCTAACAATACGTAGATTATTGCATCTGCCTTCTTTTACTTAGTATAGTATATTTAAGGTTTATTTATGTAATAGCATGTATCAGTGGCTGGTTCCTTCATATTCATGAATAATATTCTATTGTATGAGTATACCACATTTTGTTTTTCCTTGCACCAGTTAATGGACATTTGAATTTTTTCCTATTTTTTTTTTTTTAACAAGTAATTTGGCTATAAACATTTGTTACACAAGTCTTTGTGGGAATGTATGTTTGCATTTCTCTTAGGTAGGTATATGAGAGTAGGATTACTAAGTCATCTTGACAACATATTTCCCAAAGTGATTTATCATTTTATGTTTTCACCAGCAATGCAAGAGCAAAGTTCTCCACGTTTTCACTAACAATTTTTATTTTCTCTCTTTTTTGTTATGGTCATTTAAATGGGAGGATCATGACAGCTCACTGGGATTTAATTTGTATTTACCTGAAGACACACAATGATGAACGTATTTTCATATGCTTAATACTCCCTTATGTATCTTCTATGGTAAAATGTTTGTTTGTATTTGTGGACCTTTTTAAAAAATTATGTTGTTTGTCTTCTTGTTATTGAGTTTTAAGAGTTTTTATATAATTTAGTTACAATTCCATTGTTGGATATATTAGTAAAATATATTTTCTTTAAGTCTGTGCTCACCTTTTCATTTTGTTACTGATGCTGCCTAAAAGTCACAGAATTTAAATTTCGATAAAGTCAAATTTATTAATTTTTTCATTTTATAGATTGTAATTTGGTGTTAGATTTTAGAATTCTGTAGCTAACCTATGGTCGTGAAAAATTTCTTCTGTTTTCTACTAGAAGATTTAGAATTTTAGCTCTTATTTTTAGGTCTGTATTTCATTTTGAGTTAATATTTGTATATTGGGACACAGTAAATGTCTACATTTATATTTTTACATATGGATATCCAATTGTCTCAGGCCATTGTTAATTTTTTTCTCATTGAATTTCTGTGGGACCTTTGCCAAAAACTAATTGGTCATAAGGGTTTATTTCTGCACTCACAATTCCATTCCATCATCTATATGCCTATTACTATACCAGTAAAACACTGTTGTGATTACTGGTTAGTGGGTAGTGCAGGTCCTCCAAATTTACTCTTCTTTTTCAAAGTTATTTTAGTAATTTCAAGTCCTTTGCATTTACAAATACATGTTCAGATAAGCTTGTCAATGTCTAGAAAATAAAATTCTAATGTTATTTTGACATGAATCACATTGTTTAGATTAATTTTTGAAGAATTTTCATTAGAATAATGCTGAGACTTCCACTCCTTGAACATGAAGTATCTCTTGATTTATTTAAATACTGCTCAATTTCAGTTATCAGTGTTTTGTAGTTTTCTACAAATGTATCTTCTTTAAATTTCCTAAGGTTTTAAAGTTCTATTTGGAATGTAATTATTTTCCTAATTTTATTTTTCAATTATTCATTCCGATTGTGTGGGTGTCCATTTTCACAAATAGGATCAGATCTTCTGCAATAGAGTTTTACTTCTTCCTTTACAATCTGGATATTTTATTTTATTTTTTTGTCTTATTGCAATTACTGGAACTAAATTGTTAAATAAAAGTGGGAAGAGTGAACATGCTTACTTTCCTGGACAATCTTACATTCCTGATATAACTTTCATTTGCTTCTGTTTGATAACTTCTTTTTTATTTTGTTGAATTGACTTTAGTATAATCTGATTAAATATTTTTAATTCTATTCATGAGGAATGCAGTTTTCTCTTCTGTTATATTTTTGGCTTTGGTATCATGGTAATGCTGACCTCTTAGAATGAGGTAGAAAGTGTTTCCTCCTTTTTGTTCTCATAGTATGTGGATAACATTCAGTCTTTCAACTTGTTAGTTGTAGATATTTCATAGGTGCACTTCTCTGGTTGAGGAATTTCCACTTTATTCTTAATTTGTTGAGAGGTTTTTATCATGAACAGTAATTGAATTTGGTTTAATGCATTTTCTATTGAAAATATGGGGATTGTTTTCATATAATTAATATTATATATGTATTACATTAATTAATTTTGAATGTTAAACTAACCTTACATTCCTGGCATAACTTTCACTTGGCCCTGTTTGTTTTTAACCCCTCACCATTTTACATATATTCTCTGTATTATGATGTCAGCAGTGTGGTTATTGTGTTTTTAATGAGTATTTCATATTTTATCCTATTGCTGTTTTGTTGAGTTTCTTGGATCTGCAAATTAAGGATTATTTTTAAAGAAATTTGGAAGATTTTGTGATTAGACCTCCATGTAAGATTGTGTGTGTGTGTGTGTGTGTGTGTTATGTGTGTGTGTGAGAAACAGAGAGTCACCTGAAAAATAAGAATAATTTTGCATACATAAAATTTGAACTTATGCTAATAAAGAGAAACAGTAAAATAACTAAAAAGGTGTCCTGGAAAAAAATTGAATTTTGATTATGCTGCATAAATCCAGAAATCAAAAGGGCATCTAGGTGGCATGTTCAGAAGGAAGTTTTTTGTTTACACTGCAGTGTGTTTAAAACTTCAATATGGATGCTTTTGGAAGAAGCACATTCTCCAGCTGGTCCTACTGTCCACCCTGCCTAATGTGTTCCACCAAGTTGGCTTCACCCATTACTATTGTTGATTGGCCTCTATACATGTATGAGCTGGGGACCCCCACACTGTACTCCGGCAGCCTGAAAGAGTGAATGCCCCTTTAGTGATTATCAAGGGTTATATCTCTGGATAAATCTTTAATTCCCAAAAGCCTTCAGGGCCATAATAGATCAATATCTAGTCTTCTTATACTAAAATTTAAATAATTATGTTCGATTTGACTTCTTGTCTTTTAAAAATCACAAGAGAATACAGTCATTAACTTAGAGGGATAGTGGTTGAAGAAGAGGTTTTTTTGTGTGTCAAATACACACTGAGTTATAGACAGATTTTGGAGAATTCTTCATTTCTACATTCTTGTATCCCTACTTAGTTGCTTCTAGGTACAAATCCTGAATTCTTCCAAAGAAGAGTTTCCTCTTCCTCTCTCCATCTGTGAAAGGTTTATTGGATTAGCAACCAGCACAGTGAAAACTGCTTCAAACTCTACACTCAATCGCACTGTTTTACAATATTGAGAACTAGGCAACTTCCCAGTACTGAAATGCTACAATACTTTAAAAAATATTTTGGAAATTGGCCAGGTGCAGTGGCTCACGCCTGTAATCTCAGCACTTTGGGAGGCCGAGGTGGGTGGATCACCTTGAGGACATGAGTTCGAGACCAACCTGGCCAACATGGCGAAACCCCATCTACTAAAAATACAAAAATTAGCTGGGCCTGGTGGCGGGTGCCTGTAATCTTAGCTACTCAAGAGGCTCAGACAGGGGAATTGCTTGAGCCCGGGAGGCGGAGGCTGCAGTGAGCCAAGATTGCACCATTGCACTCCAGCCTGGGGACAAAGCAAGACTCTGTTTCAAAAAAAAAGAAAAAATTGGAAATTATAAAACAGCAAATAGAAAATAAAATTATATTCCCTAAAATAAGTAATATTTGCTTTTTTCCCATAGTTTATTAAGGTATAATTTTCACCGTAAAGTTCACCCTTTTCAGATGTACTCTTTAATGAATTTTGTCAAATTTATGAATCACAGAACCACCACTATGCTCAAGATATAGAATATTTTAATAACACCAAAAAGTTTTCTTACATCATTTCATGGTCAATTCCATCCCCTTCTCTCCCATCCCTGGCAGCCACTGATACAATTATATTTCTTATAGATTTGCTTTTCCCAGGGTGCCATATAAACATAACTGTACAGTGTGCAGCCTTCTGGATCTGGCTTATTTAACTTAACATAGTGCTTTTGAAAAGGATCCACATTTCTGTGAGAATCAGTAGATACTTCCTTTTTTGCTGAGTAGAATTCCTTTGTATGGATGTACCACAATTTGTTGACCTGTTTACCAGTTACGGACATTGCCTTGTTTCTCATTTTGGCAATTATGAATAAAGCTTCTAAGAACATTCAAATATAAGTGTTTGTGTGGAGATATGTCTTTGTTTCTCTGGGTTAATACCTGGAGGAGGACTGCTGCTGAGTCACAAGATTAACACTATAAGATAGTGCTAAACTTATTTCCAAAGTTTTGCATTTCCATCAGCAATATATAACAGTATAACAGTTCTAGCTATTCTGCATCCTAAGACTGTTACAAGTTATTTTTTCTTCTGTTAATTCTGACTCTTCTAATAAATATATAGTGGTATCTTACTGTGATTTTAATTTTTATTTCCATCATGAATAATGATGTTGACAGCATGTTTCATGTGCTTCTTTGCCAACTATATGACATCTTTTTAGTGAAGTTTCTGTTAGAAACTAATTCCCATCTTTCACTGGGTTGTTTTTTTAATATTGATTTTTGAGAGTTTATTTTTGCAATATTTTGTCCCAGTATGTGACTTATCTTTTCATTTTCCAAACAATATCTTTCTAAGAGCAAAGGTTTTAATTTTGATGAATTCCAATTTATCAGTTTTTTTTTAGCTTGGGCTCCTTGTACCATATCTAAGAAATCTTTGGCCAACTCAAGATCATAATAATTTTGTCCTATGTTTTCTTCCGTGAGTTGTTTAGTTTTAGGTGTTACATTCAGGTCTATGACAGATTTTGAGATAATTTTTTTATGATGTGAAGTCAAGAATACTTTTAATTTTATTATTTAATTTTTGACATGCAGATGTCTCATTGATCCAGAACAATTTTCTGAAAAATACTATCTTGGTTTCATTGAAATACCTTGGATCCTTTGTGTAAAATATTTGACCATACATTTGGGATTATTTTTGGAATTTCCACCGCCATTTGGTTCCAACTGTTAACATTTTGAAATACAAATAGAGGTATATGTGATTTCAATGACTTAAAATCCTATTACATTTTTTGGATTTAACCTGCTATATTTGTTATTATATATGAATATTTCTCATTTTATTAGCTCTTATCTGAAAAGATAATTTTAAATATTAAATATATTTCCATGTGAGAGTTCCATGTTACAGATAAAATTAAAAAATAGATTGCGATATTAAGAAGGTGGACTAATTTTTTATTTAAATACACTTTTTTCATCTTAAGCAGGGCTAAATAAGAGTTAAGTCCCTCTAAAAAGCATTTAGAAATAATGTTAAAATGTAAAATCAAGACACACACACAAAATGGAGCCATTTATAATTAAGATTGTGACTGACAGGTCTGAAAGGGTTTCCTAGATCCACACCTGAAAAAACAACCATATATGTGACTTATCACAGGACAGGAGTCTCACTTGGTTATCACACACACACAAAAACAAGAAAAAAAAAAACACAAAAAAACCCTCATTAGCAACAGCTGCAACAATGAGCACCAGAGCGGGCAATGCATTTTCAGCCTGTCTTCAGTAATAAGAGCACACACCATATTGTGTGGGCTGCTTGTCAACTTCCAGGAACATTTCTGCCAGCTAGAAAGAGAAGCTGTAGCTGTCCAACCACTGGATCTGTTCACAGCAGAGAAATGAGGTAGCAAAGGCTAGGCTACAAAGAAAAACCTTTACATTTATCAAGATATCAGAAAACATTTCAGCCTTGACTAATTTCCTTATTCAGAATTGTCAGTTTTCCCCTCTGCTGCAAGTGGCATTCTTACTTAAAGAAAGAATCAAACAGAAACACTAGTGTGGGGCGAATCCCTGTCCTAAAAGCACATTTCCAGTACACTTTGATCACAGGCTCTCCGCATTAGCATTCTGTCCAGGAGTAAAAGCAAAGCTATTCATACCACTGAAGAGAAAACTTCTCCAAGCTTTTAATGAATTACTGTGTTTGTTCAACAGTTGTCAGGTGTTTCAAATCGTTCTATTGATAGCACAGTACTATGTGTGTTTTATGAGTGACAGTTAAACCTAAGTACAAAGAAAATCTGTTCTTATATATACGCGGCTGTACATTTTAAAAATCTAAACACATCTGTAAATTATAGTTAAAATGAACTCAGTGCAGCCTGATTTAGAATCACTTGCTTTGATTCCCCAAACATAGAAATTCTTGCCTAAAGCTCCACATTAGTTAAGAAGTTGAATGGACACCTACAAAGGAAACTAAGTTCACTGAAGGCCAAAGTAGAACTGTATTCATTCAATTACCTTTTTTTTTTAAAACTCAAAAACGCTCGGGCAATTACTGAGGCTGATGGAGGCCCAACTATGTTGAGGGAATCATTGAGAGCCCAAAGGGCAACAAAGACAGCAGAGAGCGGTATTTGAAATGTGGCTGAGTATCCCTTAAATAAAACTTTGGAAGCTTGCAGACCAAGGGAACCAAGGACATCCGTGTAATATACTTAGAATATTGTCTCTTCCTGAAAATTCAGTTTAATACTTGCGTTAGACATGATTTTATTTATGAGTTGGGGATTTTTTTAGTATTAGTTATTTGTGTTTTCTTCATATTTAAAAGAACACTTCACTTGAAAAGTAATGCAGATCACAACTTCTAGTTCTCACTTGGGTATATAGAGAGCTGGAACAAGTGTCACTCTTAAATATGCAAAAGAAGAAAGCTAGACAGTCCGTAAGTTCATGACATTTCTTGAACCCCAAATAGACTGTCAACTATAACTAATTAGTCTAATTGAATTACAGATCATTAACATTACCATGTTGAAAGAAATAGGGAAAACAGGACTAACATAATTAACTTCGGAAAATAGTATTTTGACTGCATAGTGTAAGTGTAAAGACAATAAGAACTGTACAAAAATGCTATACTCTGGTTAGTAAATATATTTCTCTCTTTGAGAATGGTATGGTTTGGCTGTGTACCCATCTAATCTCATCTTGAATTGTAGTTCTCATAATCCCCAGGTGTGTGAGAGGGACCAGGTGTAGATAATTAAATCATGGGTGCGGTTTCCCCCATCCTATTCTCATGAAACTGTGTTCTCACGAGATCTGATGGTTTTCTAAGGGGCTTGTCCCCCTTTTGCCCTGCACTTCCTTGCTGCCGCGGTGTGAAGGACCTGTTTGCTTCCTCTTCCGCCTTGATTTTAAGTTTCCTGAGGCCTCCGCAGCCCTGCAAAACTGTGAGTCAGTTAAACCTCTTTTTTTTTTTCTTTAATAAATTACCCAGGCTTAAGTATGTCTTTATTAGCAGCTTGAGAACGGACTAGTACAAAGGAGAAACAAGGTAAGTGCGAAGTATTTTCCCCAAGATAGTTTTTAAATACAAAGGGAGAATTTTACAATGGAAAAAAATACAAAACCGTTCAAATATTTCTTGCTACCTCATTCTTCAAAAGAGCTGTGTAGCAGGCTATCATATGGAAGACCAATTTATTTTATAATACTTTTTATTAATGAACATTTACTTATTTTTCAGTTTATGTAATTACAAAGAGTGTAGTGCAATCAATCTTCAATTTGTCTTTGCACAATTGTGTGAGTATATGATACGTATTCGAGTGAAGCTAATGGGGTCATACGTATTCCCATTAAAATGGCTATATTCTTGCAGGTATGTTGTGCTATTGCTGGAATCGCTATTCTATGTGTACATACATACAGACAGGTGATAAATAGGTGGCTAGACATTTAAAATGCCTTCTAAAATGATGATACAAATTACCTTCTCTCTTACAGTGCATGAGAGTTTTGTATATTAACATTTCTTAGCATTTAGTATTCTAATTGGTGAACAGTGCTACCAAAAATGTTCAAATTTGCATTTCTTTAATTATATGTCAATTGACTATTTTTAAGTTATTTCCTAGGCAATGCTGTTTATTTCCTTTGATTATATTTTATATCTGAGTTTTGGTCATTACAAAAAATAATTTTATATTAAAAAATTAGCCTTTTGCCCTATAAATATATGATTTATGTATAAAATACATGCAAATGAGACATATTTTAATTTGATTTGCTCTTCATATTTTGCCTTTGTTAATGAGGCTGAAATTTTGGTGTGCATACATTTGAAATTTCTACATAATTACATTTATCAGTTGCTTCCATTTTGTCTTCTGGGATTTATGTCTTTCATGGAAAGGCCTTATCTAACTCAACAATGTAAAACATTTATCTTTGTTTTTCTACTAATATTACAGTTTTTATTTTTATAATTAAAACTTACTCCCCACCTAGAATTTATTTGGGTATGAGGAGTAATATGCAGGCACATTTTTATTCATTTGTTTTCAAACAAATGTATTCAAATATTACTCTGAAAAGTCTTTACAGGATTGAATTGAATTCTATATCATATGTTAACGTCTCATACATATTCTGTGCTATTTCTGGAGTTTACATTTTATTCTATTAATTTTGCTATTTGTCAGTACCAAACTTTTATAAAACCTGTATTATCTAATATAATATCTTATATGACTAATGCACCCAATTCTTCCGATTACAGTATTTTCTGGTGATTTGTTCAATATTTCTACTAGATTAACATTAAAATTGTTTAATGGCCCACTGATTCTTGTGAGAATTTGTTTTTTGTCAATTTGACTATGGTCAGAAGTTTTCTTGTTTGCTTTTTCGTTTTGAGGAAATAAATGATTCTCTTTACACATTTTAATTACCTCAGTAAATTCTTTTATGTGGCAAAACATTTAAACAACAAATGGTTATTTAGAATGAAGTGTCAAGTTACTTCTTTAGGCCAGGTGCAGGGGCTCAGGCCTGTAATCTCCAGCGCTTTGGGAGGCTGAGGTAGGAGGATTGCTGGAGGCCAGGAATTCAAGACCAGCATGGGAAATATATGACACTGACTCTACAAAAAAAGAAAAAAAAATGTGTTCTTCACCCTGTCTACTAATTCTGCTATTCGCTGCAGGGGTAAGTAAAGGCCATAGTGCAGTGTCCATACCTTCAGCCATTCTTTTATATTATTCCTATTTGAGCTATCTTTGTCAAATTTTAAGGTGTTACACCAGATTTGAAATACATTAATGCAAACAATTTACTTATTTTCTTTGTATTTATAGACAATCAGTTTTTAATCTATTCATCCAATAAATACTTAAATACCTATTATGTGCTAGGCACCTTTTAGACACTAGAAATATAGCAATGAATGAAAAAACATAAAACCTTTGCCTTGAAGTTATATGTTAGGAGGAGTTCATAAATGATAAACAAGTAAATTATGTAGCAAATTATGATCGGTGCTTTTGAGAAAAATTAAATAATAAGGGGAATCAGTTGTTTCTGGATGTTAGCTGTTGCTGCTTTAAATAGTGCTCAAATCGGCAGAATGCCCCCCAAAGGTGTGCACACTCTAATCCTTGGAACCCATGAATATATTATGTTACATGGCAAAAGGGATTTTTTTAAAGATAAAGTTAAGATTACTGTCCTTATTTCTTTGTGTTGTTACAACAGAATTCCACAAACTGGGTAATGTATACACAATAGAATCTTTTTTCTCACAGTTTTGGAGGCGCTGCACTGGTGGAAATTGCTCTCAGCTGGAGAGAAATGCCTAATTCCTATGGAAGCATTCAACAACTTGAAATGTCAGGTTACAAAAGCCCAGTTCCTTGTAACAGTTTAGGTCAGTTTTCCAACTCCCAAACCAGAAGATCAGTTCTTCCCTTGTTATGATTGCAGAACAGCCCAACTTCTCACTCTACCCAATACTGCTTCCTTTACTTCCCAAAAGGTATTGATCCCAAAAGCACTTCACAATAAGATTCATGCACCCAAATTGTCTCACGATCTGATTTGTGGAGAACCCAATCGGTAACACTTGATGCCAAGAGACATCTCTGAGAAGGCAGACTCTAAGACAGAATTTTGAAGTTAGAGCATGTTCTTAACTGCTGGCAAAAAGCATATCATCACTTCTGTCAGAAGAAAGATATCCACGATTTTAAAATATTCTGCCCATTGAGAGAAATTCTATTTTCTCTCTTCTTGAATCTAAGCTGCAACATGACTACTTTGACTTATAGAGTATAGTGGAAGTGACACTTGACAGTTCTGATCTAGTCTTTAAGGGGACTGTAGTAGAGTACAGCTACCTTGGGAATACCGTGCTGTGAGGAAGACTAAGCTGACCATGTATAGAAAGTATGATGCCCAACCAGCTCCAGTTGTTTGGGCCACCAAACATTTGAGTCTTCTCATTGGAGGTCCAATATGCAGATCAGAGACAAGACCAGGCAGACCCTGTCTGAATCTCCTGACCCTCAAAATGGTGAGATATAATAAGAGGTTTTGTTCTTTATTATCTTACCGTACCTCTTAAACATTATATTTTTCTTCTTTAAACTCTTTTTTTTTTTTAACTCAAGTTGACTATGTTTCTGTAGTTAGTACTTAGATTTTTATACTCTTGCTTTCTAAAACAACTCTTCTTCATTCTTCCTGGTATATTTATCTCCTTGATTTATAATGTATGTTTCTTCCTCTTCCTGAAAGTTTCTATTAGGAAGTCCGATTTTGGGGTTTTTCAGGTAAATACCTAACTTTGAGCGTGGTTTGGGTCTATGCAGGTCTGTTATTTGCCCATGAATGGTGTGAGAATGAATGAGTGGGCTCCAGCAGGCACCAGCTTCATTTAATTATGTTGACTTACCATGTTATCACATCCGATTTTCTGTGTCTTGTGTTCTGGGGATATATCTGTACTTACATTTTATCCTATGGAAATGGACATATATCATCTGGCTGAAATGTTGAGATGACTGTCTCTGAAATTCACAAGTCTTTAATTGAATTTTTCTCAATATGTTCAATGAGGTCAGCAGCTAATAGCCGATTGCTACTTATCCCCACCATTTACCCCTGTTACGTGTTTAGAAAATCTTATGATTTAGAAGATCTTTTTGAAAATAAATGACAAAGCCATGCATTAATTTCTTTAATATTATCTCTCCTGTTGAACTTCCCCCTAGAATCATGTCTATAATAGGTTGTCAACTATTCTATTTATGTTCCTATCCCACATGACTTAATATTCTCAAGAATTAAAATGTAGGTGCTCAGAAGTCTCATACATATCTTTCAGGAAAATATACATGCTATTTGAACTATAAAATATTTTATGTTGAGTTTTAGAATTCCACCTTGATTTAATCCAAATGGCAAAATATTTGGCAGTCATTTTTGACAGACTGTAATTTGAGGTTTATAGCCATTTTTAGTCTTGTTGTAGACAAAATTTTCATCTCATTTTTTGCTTAATTATTTATTTTACCTAGGCAGAGGAATGAAATATATTTGGCTTTAAGCCCTTTTATATTATTGGAAGTTATTGTTTTTCTCTGTTTTAAGCAATTATCCATTTATATGATGTTTCTCAGAAAACAATGAAGAATCCCTGTGATTTCTCAGGAGATAGTAAAAGAGTTTTCTTTAATTATTCATATTTTAATAAATCTTAAAGTTCTTTTTTATTGAAATACTTAAACCACGTATTTTTTTACCACCAAATCATAAGCTATATTTGGGCATATGTTCTTACCCTAAATTACTCATTTATGACACTTTCATTAGATAAGAGCATACTTAAATATTTTTATATTTTATAGTCAATAATGGCAACATTTACTGAAAAAGTCTCACAGATGCCAGGTTTTTAAGAATTAAATAAAAATATAAGCATTTGTGAAAATTATTTTTGCTAAATATAATCTGTATTCTGAGCTGTGCATTTATGTATCTCTTGATGGTTTTTCACTTATGGAATAATCCAAACCTTTTATGTTTCATCGGAACTTGGCTTCTTATTTAATGCCTACTTCACACTACTCTTTGATCCTGACATATTCAGAAATTATCTGGGAACATCTGGTCCATGCTGCGGCATAAGGGAGACATTTGGAGTTTGATTTTATATCCAGTTCCCATGAGAAATGCCCCTTTTGAGTACAACTTTAGGAAATCTTTGTATATTTAATGGAAACAGTGATGAGGCCCCTTTAAGTTCCCTTTAAGAAATTATATGCTCAAAGGAATAGCCAAAGTCAGATTTGCATCTCATTGCTTACCTTGGGAATGCAGAAGGAACTTAGTCTAGTGAGGTAAGGGGTACTCTGCTGATACCATGACTTAATCTATTTTATTTTTCTTCCTTTCTTGATGTGGAGGCCAGTTGTATATGTGATTTCATGCAAATGAGAGTGAATATAGTGAACTTCCTGGAGTGCATTCAATTATTTATATATTCATTTGCTACTTGAGCAAGTATTTATTGAATGCTTTCTGTAAAACCCTTAGCTGGGCCCTCAATAATATTAGGCTCCAACTATCTAATATTGCAACAGTCAAATATCAAAGCTTCATAATGCAAACAGGTAAATATCATGGAAAAAAATGGAAACAACAGTTTCATTTTTGATACCTTCCGCCTTCTGCAAATACTTTGTCAATAAGAAACAATAAGTATATTTTCAAGCAAATAGTTCCTTTCTCCAGGTTAATGTTAGAAGGAGAGCACATTTAAGTAATTAGTCATCACAGTCTTCAGAAGAATAAAGCCATGGATCAGGACCTAACTATCAATGGCCAGGTATCTCCGCTATCTCTGCAGGATAATCTTTGCCTTTAGCACTGATAAAAGCAAAGTACAAGTTGATCAAGTCACTGAACCATTGTTTCATGACATCCTGGTTAGAAGCTCCTGGGGCAAAATCATCATCATATAGATAAACTTGAGTAATTAATAATGACACTTTCCTTTTTCCAATTAAAGTAACAAAGACTCATACATGAACCTAAGAGCTAATGTAGAAAAATAATAAAACTAGCAGTTCTCACGTAGCACTTTACAAAGTTTCATTTGTATTTTAATCACCTATTTATCCCTTCACTATGAATGTGTTGGGCATGTCATTTATTTATTAAATGCATGGAGCAGCAAAAGAAACTGAGGCTCAGGGTTTAAATTTAATTATCCTGAGTAACAGCTACTAGGTGGTGAAGTTGGTACTTAAACTTTGTCTGTCTAATCCAAAACCTGTGATCAAAACCTATATACTTTACTGTCTTGGTCTAGAAGTCTAAATTATGTAGCTACAGAGACTATCATGAGATTTGCTGTTATTTTGTAGCTCTTATTTTGAAAGCCTAGATACAGACTCACAAACTCACATGCCTTTAGGGCCAAGCAGTGACATAATATATGAAGGTCTGTGGGGATGTGTGATGGGAGGTCCTTCGGAACTAACTTTTGGGGTAGAGACATGCATATAGGGAAACCTTCCACTTGCCCTTTGGCTTTCCTATAGGAAAGGCAACCAGGCAGGATAATGCTGAAGGGCTCCCTGTCAGGGAGGAGATCGAGAGGGAGAGGCTGTGCTGAAAATCTTATGTGTGTGCTGGTGTGGGGAGCAGCCATCATTCCCTTCAACCTTTGGGCTCATGCAGAAATGATGGGCTCTTATTGCCAGATCATTTGACTTTCCTACAGGAGCTAGAAATATGCCTTGTGAAGTTAAATATTCCGATTCCAGGAGCAGTATAGCACAGGGCAAACTTTGGAGCAAGAGACACTACATCTGTATCCTAGCTCTGCCACTGACTAGGCTGTGATGCTGGTGTTACTCAATTGTTCAGGGCCTCATTGTTCTCAGCTGAAAACGGAGTTTAAAAATAGTGCTGTCCCAAAGGCTGTGAGGACGGCAGTGTGATTTTTATCCTGGGAGACGTGCACTTTTGCGGTACTGCCTAGCTCATAGTGTTTTCTGAGGACTAAAGGAGTCAAATTCATGTGACGCCCTATGTAATAAGCACTTAATGAACGTAAGCTATCGTTATTTTCATTGTTTAATAATTAATCATTTTTTAAATTATGAATACCGTACAGGCCAAATAAAAATATTTACCAATGAGCAATAGGATTAAATCTTATGGAAATTATTTTACTTCTGCCATTATCTACAAAATGTATGTAAATATACTCAGATGGTTGGCAGGTCCTGAATTAAGCTTTTATAATAAAAAGCCCATTTCTCATAGATATGATGCCTATATTTTATACAATATAACATGTTTTCCCTACACTTTAGTATGTTTGCATTATAAAAATAGAGTTCTTAAACAACAAAACATAGCTAGTGACAGTTGTTTTGTTGGGCTATAAACAAAATTGACCATAGGTAGTAGTGGAGGAGGAACAGAAGCTCATTCACATGATAAATGAGAAGCTTTTGGAGAAACTTACGCACTGGGAGGCAGTGGTTATGTGTGTAATTCATACTGATTTCCTTGTGTAGCCACCTTTAGATTCATATCTAACTTCTATGAGAATTAAAGCTTTTGTAAGCAAAAGGGGTTGAAAACTCTTTAAAGCATCAGTCCTAAGCTAGCGTATTCAGAGTTCACTCTAATGTAGTGTGAACCAAAAGGGAATCGGCCTTCTCCATTTTGCAGACACCATGGATATTAAGCATCTTAGTTGTGTCCATGACTGGGCTGTGAAAGGAGATGACAGCGTTTTATGGACGAGGAGGGACTCAGTGAGGACTGACAAAAAATCTTAGGAACTTGGCAAACACAATGGTACCCAGATGATGCCAAGCAACTCAGCATCTGTGCAAAATAAAAAATGACCTATTTCTGCACATGTGTGACACTCCATGAATTCTCCCAGAAGTAGGAGAGAGGGCTTTGCAGTAGGACTGGAGTCTTTTGCAAATGGGGAAAGTAGGAGCAAAATTAGAATCACTGCTATTACTGTGATTCTGTGTCTTCTCACAGCCTTTTTAGGCCCGAAGAAACTTAGGACAAGCTGATATTTTACATTATAAATATGGATTTTATTTTCCATATATTTTAGATTTTAAATAACAGAAAATCACAACAGAATTAAAAGATAATTCCTATGTACAATTAAATACCTCCTTTGCAAGCAGATAATATTTATAAAATTTGATTATTTTCTACATATTTAACTCTTCCTCTAGCTTATGATACTTTAGCTATTTTAAGCTCTAAACAGATATGATATAATTTGATGTTTGTATTGACTGCTTCTAAGTAAGTTTCTCTTAGAGTATCTATGTGAAATTTGTCTGCTATTCCTAAAGCCAACAGAATCAGTTGAATAAAACTTATTTTATTTCATTTTTTAAAGAGTTCTACATTCTATTTCTTAAGTTGTGCGGAACTGTCGTCCAGTGTAATTCCCTTTCACTGCACTTTTCAAGCATGAGATTTTTATTGTAGACAGCTAACCACTTTCTGTACTTGGACCAGCCTTCTATACGTGAAGCCAGAACTAGTTAAGTTTTAAATTACGGATAATTGTTTGTTTTACACATTGGCTACCACCTGCCCTTGCTCCCTTTAGTAATTGTTCTCTCTGGCAGTTATTTCCCAAGAATGGCACTAATACCACCTGCATCAGAAGCATTTGAGTTGCTTGTTAAAAATGCAATTTCCGGAACCTATCACAGACTTCACAAAGTTCCTTTTGGCTTTGACCACTAAAGTTTGTGAACCACTGCTATGACTTCACGTTGAAGCTTCTGCATATGATTTTTTAAAAGGGATTTTGCCCCTTTTGAAAATATATAATTTAAATTATCAAACATATTTTCGTTCCAAAGGATACACTGCTGAATTTAAGTCCAGTGATAGAAATTAGGAAGAGGCTGTGATGGTAATACAAAAGCAGATTGAGGAAAATGCAGTAATAACCCATGTTAATAAAGTGCCAGGAGGGGTTCATCAGAGTCACATCAGCACTCATGGAGGAAGGATAACTGAGGATTTGTGAAGAAGGCAGTTTTGAGATGAGTGTTGACATGGCTTGGAAATTTAGAGATGTACATAAGGAGACAGCCCACAAGGAGAGCAGCAGAGAATAGGCACAGATGTGGAAAGGTGAGGATAATAATCAGTGCCAACCCTTAATCCAGGGCACCTGAACATAAAATACACTCAAGGGAGTTATAGATGGCAAGGCTAAAGATAGAGATTGGAACAGTACTGTGGAGAGTCTTGAAGGCTGTACTCAATAGTTGTATTTATTTGGCATCTTCGGGGTATCTGCAACATTTTAGGTGGATTACAGATTGAAGATAGTGTATTTGTTTGTTTTCACACTGCTATGAAGAATACCTATATAAAGAATACCTTTCACTTGCTATAAAGAGATTGGGCAATTTATAAAGAAAAGAGGTTTAATTGACTCACAGTTCTGCATGACTTGAAACTTAGAATCATGGAGGAAGGCAAAGGAGAAGCAAGTTCCTTCTTCATAACATGGCAGGAGGGAGAGAGACCAAGGAAAACTGCCATTTGTAAAGCCATCTTCATTACCATCTGAGATCACCTCAACCTGGGCTTCATTGTCCACATCACTATCAGCATTTTGGTCAAGATCATTCAACAAGTCTCTAGGAATATCTAAACTTGCCCACATCTTCCTGTCTCCTGAGCCCTTCAAACTGTTCCAACCTCTCCCTATTGCTCAGTTGCAAATTCACTTCCCCATTTTCAGATTTTCTTTATAGCAGTATTGCACTCTGCCTGTACCAATTATCTGTATTCATTTTCACACTGCTAAAAAGAATACCTGAGACTGGGTAATTTTATGAAGGAAAGTTTTAATTGACTCACAGTTCCTCATGGTGCAGGAGACTTAAAATCAAGGCAGAAGGCAAAGGAGAAGCAAGCATTTTCTTCACAAGGTGACAGAAGAGAGAGAGCGGGGAAACCACCACTTTAAAAACCATCAGATCTCATGAGAACTCCCTCACTACCAAATGAACATCGTGGGAGAAACCACCTCCATGATCCCATCACCTCCCACAAGGTCTCTCCATTGACATGTGGGGATTACAATTCGAGATGAGATTTGGGTGGGGACAAAAGCCAAACCATATCAGATAGCAAGCCATACACCTAATTAGACACAGTTGCAGTGTCTAATCAGAAGCCAGTGGCAACACAGAGGAGGAAGTGGCAGCACGTGGTCTCTAGCACATGGTCTCAAGCACCATGGACCTCATGGTTTCCAGAGGACCTATGTAGGACATGCAGCATGTGGATGTCACTCAGTACAAGGTAGGGTTTACCAGACCTGGCAAAGGCAACTGTTACTGTGTCAGTTATTTTCTACTTTGTATAAGTTCTTTATGAATATGTCAATCTACAGATTTCCATATAATGTTATGTTTGTGCAATAACATTTTATTTTGGATCAAACTGTCAGCAAAACCATGTTGTTATCCTTGGCATGTGAGAGGGTTGCTTCACAAGGAGAAAGCTTGGCTGGGGCATAGGTATGTCTGAGGAATATCTTTGGTACAACCTTCTACCATGCTGGAAAAATGATTTTTTTACAGCCCACTGCCTGATACATTTAATATCTTCTTACTGGAGATTTCTGATTTTGACTTTGGTAAAAGTTTATAATAGAACCATTTCCCTGTTAGTGCTAACTCATGAAATGTCTAATATGTATGAGATCTATAGGGAACAATTAAGAGGTGTAGAGATGCCAGCCAGGTCAACCTTCCTTGAGAAACATTGCTGTATTCTCTAGAGGCAATGTGTGTTAAGCACTGAAAAGACAAATGCAACTAAGAAGAAAGCATCCAAGGATGTCTCAAAAAGCTGGTTGTCACTTAGTGTGGCCAGTCTTGGGGACTTCCACAGGCAAAGCTAGGATTCAAAAACCACAGAGAGCTCAAATGTGGGTGTCAGCATAAAAGCCAGGGGTTGAACTCTAAGAAAGAGTTATTTTTAAACTTAGCTGCAATTTGCACATATTAAAGTTCCAATGTGAATTTCTGACCTCTTCCCCAATAGGTCAGAAATAATGAGTTAGAGTGGAAATTAGACTCTTTTTTTATGGATGTATATATGTTGGGAGCAGGAGAGGAAAAAGTGGAATTTGATGTGCACATTGATTTTGGATATTCTTTAAGGAAGTTGGAAACTGGGGAAAGGATTTGGACTAAGAATGTATACTTGTAATTAAATTCTCCAACTTATAAAGTATACTGAGACCTATCATCTACTTTTAAAAATGTTTTTCATTGCACTGCAATCCAGAATACCAAATTATCTGCCACTAAACATAACCACACCTGTGGCATGATTATTCTATGGAGAGTCTGTAATATAGGACATTTGTCTTTCTTTCTATTGCTAACCTCATGTAAAGTGATTCCTCTTGCTGGGCTACTGTACTTGAAGGCAGTATGGAGCACATTATGTTAATAGCAGAGAGCTATCACTCTGCCTGTACTCCTAGTTACAGTAAATGGATTTGATATCTCTCACAGCTGCATCCCTTTTCATGATTCTCTCATATAGTGAAAGAATCATCTGTGGAAACTTCCCTCGACAGCCAATCTTGCCTAGTGTTCACCATACACTGATGCATTTGACAGATGCAACAGCCTTAGTGAAGTCCACAAACACCATTGACTGATCAACTCACTCTGCCCATCACAGCTCCCACGGGTGCCTAGGGCACATTGCTGCATGGGCAGGCAATTCCCTGAATACCCTGAAACTGCCGCTGCCTTGGCCAATGTGGGCCATTGGCATAGATGACTTGATATTTTGCTGCAGACTGGGTGTGAATGTACGTGGTTACATGGACCATATGGAGACAGTCCTTTTTAATCTGCAAGGATAACTCCTCAGGATATTCATACAGCTGGAATATATAGCTTTTATAAAGCTAACTCCAAAATTTGTACCTCTGAGCCCACAACTGGGTCCTTGAAAATCAACATTACTGAAACAGGACTCATATTTCTTCTTTAATCAGTTCCTTCTCTTGACTCCCCTCTTTGTATTTATTGCATCACCAATCTCCCAGTTTTGAAATTTGAGTTACGTTTAGGTATTTTATCTTGTTCTATCATTTAATCAGTTCTAAAGTTCAGTTAATAATAATAGTAACTGCTAACCTTCCTCTGCCTCCGAAATCTTCTATTGCTCTTCATAGCCTACCAAAATACATTGTGTAGGTTTTTTTTTGTAAAGACTCCAGAATTCAGAACTTTCTACATGTTGAAAATTCGTATTTCTAGTCTTATTTCCTAAGGCTCTGTTATGCAATGAACATTTTTAATTCATCCTCCTTTTACATATTAATAATTCATTTGTTGCATTAGCCAAAGTATTTCTTGAATACTTATGATGACCCTGAGATTTCCTGAAGCATATATATATATACATGAATGTACAAGATACTGTAACTGGAAGGTCTGTGCCTAAAATCTAACCTCAGGACTCTGGTTCCCCTCCTTTTTCTATCCCTTGTTCTTGATTTTGATATTTGCCTTCACTAGATTGTATGAAGACACATAATTTTAAAGTAAACCACCATAAAGAGCATGTCATTTTTTTTTCTTTTTTTGAGATTTATAGAGGGTCAGTTCTTGATGCCATGTTGAAAATGATCACTTAACATTTACCTCTTCCACACTAGACACTTGACTTCTGCATTTTCATCTCATTTAATTCTCACAACTCCATATAAGAGGCAGTATTGTGTCCTTTTCATAGGTGATTGAGATTCAGAGAGCTCAAATAAGTTGTTCATATATACAAAATTAATAAATACCAGAATAAATTAAATACTCTGAATATCAAGTTTTATTGTTAATGCTATTTCAAATAGTTATAATCTATAGCCGATGTTCTTCCATTATGATGCAGTTTTCTCCAGTGTTCACACAAGTGGTTTGAAAAGGTTTCAAAGATTCATTTACATGATCTCAAGATATAATCAATGCTGTTGGCTAATAGTCTGAAATTGACACAATTAAGCATCAGAAAGAATACCTGAAATAGGATAAAAACTGAAATTGGGGCATGATGAAAGGTACCCACTCACCAGTACCAGAACTAAATTGGGTCAGAGGTTAGTTTCCAGAAGTAGTTTAAATATAAAACTGATAACTTCTCATGTTTGGTTGATGCCTGGTGATGACATTTGTCATAAGGTATTTAAGAGAATGCTGAGGAAAACATATACTTTTGAAATGCCCTTAATAATCACTTCCTGAATATGAAAGGTCTGAATTCAATTCCTTTTTTTAGTCTGTTTGTTCACAAGATTTCTTCTAGGTATTTTGTTTGCATTTGAAGGAATCAGGGTAAGAGCAGAATAAATGAAAAGAGAAAAAACATGCTCATTATTTTACCTTATATGGATGAATTCAGCTTGAAATATGTTATCATACTATGCATTACAAATGGATGAAAAACAGGGCTGGAAAGAAACTTTAGGTTTTAAAGATATTTTGACTGTTATATTCAAGAAACATTGTTGATAAATTTTGATAGGATATGTAATGCTATTAAAGTCCATTACTAAAAAAAAATAGATAAAGGTTTTAAGATTTCACAATCTGTTAATAAAAAACACAAAGCTCTGTGATTAGAACCTAGGTTTGTCTGACTCTGAAGTCCGTGCTTTGAAGCAGTGCACTGCCCTGAATTTCTAGTCCTTCAATAATCAATTCTTAGAGACTACAATCACCTTCTGGCTCCCTATTAATTATCATCTTAGCAGCCACAGACAGGAGTGGTATGCTGTTATGGTTTTCACAGCATGCACTATTGCCTTGATGCTTTTTAACCCAAGTAGTTCTTTATCCTGCAGCAGATTCTTTTCTTCCATCTGTGGCTGAGTAGTTTCAGAAATCCCCAGGAGAATTGCTGGCCATGGCATTTGTGGATGTCAGTAATTAAGCTCTCTACTCCAGCTGCAAGCTGTTTGACAACGTGGGTAGTAGAAGGCCACAGTCCTGTGCAAAGCCTGGTCGTAGTGAGAACAGAAAGGTCAAGTCTCCCCGGCTGGTTCGTCATGCACTTGGGAGCTTGGCTTATCCAGGGTTCACTGAATGGTTTTTTCATCAGTCTCATATTTTTAAAACAGAAGAGTATTTGCCACAAGCCACCTGGCCTGTAGGTTGCTTTTAGGTCTTTGCTGTGTCCGTACACAAAAAGTGTTTTCTATTGCTGTTCCATTACATGAAATTATGCTGGGAACATTCCTGATTCTATTATAGGCCTGGAGTTTATTTTATAGCTTGTCCCTGACCTGGACTGGGTTTGCTTTCATGTCACTCATAATTATGCATTTCCATAGTTTCTGTCAAAATCAATTCTGTCTATACCTTATAGAAGAGAGAATATTTGTTATACACTTAAAAGATTTACTCTGTATCATTGAAGCACAACTACAGGAGTGAGAGCTTTCTGTAAAGTAAATCTGGGATTATTTCACAATGTGTGAGGCTCTATGCATCTTGTTTGCCTGTTTTAGGTGTTTTTGATAATGTACTCTTGCAGTCACAATTGAGATGTATTTGATTGGACTAGCAATCAAGCTGATTGTCTTTTTATTATTGTATCTCCAACATCTAGTAAAATATCTGCATATAGTAGGTCCTAACACATATTAGGGATAAATGAATCGGTCTGTTGACCAAATATCACTGTTTTCATAATGCCTTTCCAGGTATGGCTCCAAGTAGCTCCCAGTTTCTAATCTTTTCATTTTAACATGCAAGCTCCTTCCTTCATTTATTCAACATAAGATGTATTTAGTGTTTACTATATGCCACTTTCCTCAAAGAGATCACATCTGGTGTGTGTGAGAGAAAGGGAGGGATTGAAAAGAAGCATGCACATGGATGGAGTATAAATAGACATGTCAACAGGCAATTACAATCCAGTGTGTAAATTAAGTACAGGTGCAGTGCAGTGAAGGCAGAACACCAAACCCAAACCTAGACCTGTGGATGACTTCCTGAAAAGATCATTCTACTAGGCTTTTTTTTTTTTTTTTTTTTTTTTCTATTCTGGGCAAGGCATGTGGATAGGAGAAAGGAGTTTATGGCAGAGCAAAAAACACATAGAGGCATGAGCACAGCATGCAAGTAATGAGGTATGACTGCTGGAGGGAAATGCTGTGTGAAGCCTGTAGCAATTCTGAAACTTCTGATCCCACCGTATTCCTAGCCAGTATCATTTCCCTGCTGCCACAACTTCCTAAATGGTTTCTCTGATTCTCTTCTATCTATAGTCTTTTTGCACAATAGCTTCTAGAGAAATCTTTTAAAAATGCAAATCATGTCCTTCCTTTGCTCAGAACTCTAAGTGGCTGACCATCACATTGGAATCAAATCAAAAGCTCTTAAAGTGGCTTACAAGTCTCAGGATGCTCTGGCTCCTGCGTTGCTCTCTGCCCTCACTTCCTGTCAGCCTTCCCAGGCTCACTCCTCTCTAGCCACGCATGAAACTTCTCTCTTGAGAGAACCAAACACCCTTCAACTCAGGGCTTTTATATTTGTTGCTCTCCTTTCTTAGAATATTATTACCCCACATATTCTCAAGACCTGTTTGATGCTCAAGTGCCACTCAGAAAGGTCTTACCTGCCTGTACTACCAAAAATTATACCCATCTTTTGTTCTCTTACTTGCCATTTTTTTAAGCCTAACAGTCTGCCATTACCTGTCATTGCATTCAATACATGTTTGTTTATTGCCTGTTCCCACCTCACTAGAATGTATACTCTATGAAGACAAGGACATTGCCTGATTGCTCATCATTGTAGCTCTGGTTCCTGAAACAGTGTTTGACATATAGTGGACACTCAGCACATATTTGTTGGATTAATAAATGTATAAATGAATGGGCATTTGGTTTTTTAAAGAGCTCTTCCTTTTCCATGATTATTATATAGACTAAAGCTTGAAAATTAAGGGACTAAAGGAGTTGGATTTTATCCTGAAGGTGATAAGGACTGATTGAAGAATTCTCAGTAGGGGAGTGATGTGACCAGGTTTGCATGGTAGAAAGATCACTCTGTCAGCTGGGAGGAAGGTAAATATAAGGCTGTTGAAGTAATCCAGGCAAGCAATTATGAAGGTGGAACACACATGTGAAAGTGGTAAAAGAGGAGACACTTTTGAAAAAGATTCAGGCGATGAAGTCAACAGATCACCCACAGATAAACAAGTACACTGGTGAATAAGTAGAAAATGTAGGGTGAGGGGTTTGTTGAGGACCTTCCTAGTTTTAACATTAAAAGTCCTGCATCTTGAGAAAACCTGCAGTCCTGCGTAAACCCAGAATGGTTGGTCACTTTAAAAAGTCAAAGATGTTTATGGAAAATAATTTGTTCCTCCAACTTCATCCATATAGTGGCAATTCCCACATGATTATTACATTCTTAATGAGCCACTTCAAAACCCTAAGTGTTCTTTACCTTAACCTCCTAACCACCCCACCCTCACTACTTCCTTCATCTTCTGAAGGAACACAGTGTCTGTTCTTAATCTCTGATAGAACAAGTGAACCAACCTGTTTTGTATAATACATTCATTGGCTACTTTGCCCATTCACCTTTTAAACTCAAGCCCATGCAGGTCATGACCATGCTTTATTCATCCTGCTATTGTCAACAAGTCATGTATCACAGCTATGAATCCCTGTTTGTTGAATACACTGATGTAGGCAAGTGTACATGCTATAAGTTTGGGGAAACATAGGTGAGGGCTGACAGTGTTGATGCCTACTTGGGTAAAGGAAGTAGTGTGATTAAATGCTCATGGCTGCCTGAAAACATTAATGAAGGACATGCTAGCCACACATTACCAAATGTAGAGTAGAGAATAGAACAGTTATTACTCACAGACCTGGTTTGCAGCACAGCCAGGACATATACATCTGGTCTACCTGAAGCTGCTTTGTCTGCCATCTTGGGCTCATATGCTTTAAGTTTCCAAAGGGGGTAGAAAACAATCCAGATAAACAGGAAAATGTATTTTAAACCTATGCATATACAGAGTAAAATATACCACATGGCAATATAGGACTTTTACCAGTCATATTGGCTAATAATTTGAGCCATAATTTGTAAAAAGAAAGTCCCTGGAGAATTACTTTTTACATGATGTTACATTTTTGGCAAATATCACATTAACACTGAACTCCATCATGATTTCTGGCATTCTAATGAAGGGATGTGTGTGCATATCTAAATCCATATTCCTTCAAGCCTCAGTTCTTATGTTTTGAACTTGGTATTATATTTTTCCCTGTGGCTGAATGTAAGCCTTTGAATTTATGCATGCAAACCAATTGACAACCTGAATTTGGTTTTGAAAGCAAAGGCCAGGGTAGTTGGAGTTATCTGTTATGACTTAAATAGTACTCTTGTCAAAACACCTCACACAAAGTAGGAATCATCACCCAGGAACTTCAGATCCAACATTCCAAGCTCACAAGAAAAGGGTATAAATAGTATATTCTTCTTGAATATTTTAAGGAATGTGGACTGCATGTTCCCTTTGTTAGTTAACATGCCTTGACATCAGGTGATCAGATATGGCTTCCTTAAGCACAGCCAAGAGAGCCCCCTGCATTAAGCAAAGACAGTGTTCTATTTTTTGATACCAGTTTCTTCCCACAGCCAGTCTGCTAATATTTTCATGCTTTCCTCTTCTGAAATGGGAAAAGGTAATCTATTTTTATCAACATTCATTTTTCATTGTAGTAATTCTCTAAACACAGAATTAAAAAAATCTCAGTGTCTCTGGGGCATCCTATTGAGAGGATATAAGTTCAAGGACTCAAGGAAAAACAAATTTTCCAAAAAATATATTTCAGGATTAGAATGAATCAGTTTGATATAACAGTAGGTTCATTTAACAAACCAAGTTTTATTTGTTACATAATAAATCAAGTTTCAGGCAATAGAATGTCATATGATCAAGGCACAAATACATGTGGGATGATCCTTCAGATCTATACTAGTCCCAATTTATATTCTAAAAATTCTGCAAATATTCATAGAAGCATCTTTAAAATCAAATCATTAGGACCATTAAATAAAATTAAATCATTAGTACCATTCTGATCCAAAAGAGTGTCCTTCTTGAACACAGAAAATATTATTTTTCTTTTCACATTTCTTCAAATTTTCTATTTTCTAGGACATTCTATTCAGTAAGGGATAATAACACAAGAATGTGGCAATATTTTGTAATAATACACAGATTTTTAAAAATGAAAGAATGAAAATTCCAGTCCTGGGTCAGAGACACTAAACACTCACTCTTCATACTCATATAGAAGCTAGAATCTACGTTATCAATTTGTTATTATATTTACCTAATATCTTTCTTTTCCAGGCAGTTCTGCTTGGAAAGAGATAAATGTATTCCATGGCTTTGTGCCCAAGGATTCAATGATTAAATCACATTAAGTTTTAGTGCAATACTCTTTGGAAAAACAATGTAGTAGCTTTAGCTGGAGACTCTGTATGGCCAAGTGGGCTGGCCTGGAGTTTGCACCACAATGAGGAAAGTGACAAATGGTCTATCACTTTTGACTTACGTATCTCCTGTCCTAAGATTTGGGCATTGTTTTAGCTATTTTGCAGGGCTCAAATATGAAGTAGTGGCATATATCTCTGCTGTACTCACTGAAGCTCTTTCACAACGTTGACAATTCTCTGACTGTGGAGGCAGCTTTATAATCCAAAAAGCTGCTTCTGAGCCATTACGTCCTTTGCATGTTGCCACAAAGCTGGATAAATATCTCCATTCTCATTTTATAAATGGGAAACTGAATCTTAGTGGTTATCTTGACTAAACACAGTAGACATTCAGTTTTTTAGCATGAATATGGAATGTGTTATTCTGTGATATTTGGTAATGATACAATAGGCAGGACATTGCTTATACATTTTTTTAATGTTGTATTTTATACATTATAAATATTACAATTATATTTAATATCTATATATACCTATAATAAAAGTATAATAATTTAAATTGGTAAAATTGGGATGCTACATGTACAAAGTTCAAATAAAAGAATGTTTTGTTATTATTATTATACTTTAGTTACATATGTATACATGTGCCATGCAAGTATAATAATAATGAAATAAAATAAAAAATAAAAGAAATATGATCATAAAAGTCTTCTCTTAAAAAAAAAAAAAGAATGTTTTGAAGAAATCTTATACCTAAAGTCTTCAGTACACTGTACTAGACACAATGTTGACATAGATGGTGCTAATGAGGTCTAGATTGTGATAAAACAATGATAAACTCTTCATCCTAACTTCTAATGTTTATGAAATTGACATTTCTTTATAAACATCCACAAGATATTTTCCTAAAACAATACAATAATACTTAATGAAACTGTTTACTTCTTCACAGTATCTAAGTAGCAAATGTTTTGGAAGTTTCAACTGATTACTTCCCCTACTTCCTCTTCCAAGAGCCTTGACTCTTCATTAGTAAATTGGGCAACTGAGTTGGGCAAGAGTTTAGGAGAAAGTGATGACTCTCCAATGCCATGCAGAGAAAAGCCATAATGAAATAAATCATCTTTTTTTTAAAGTCCATCTTTGACTTTGTGCAGAGTTCTCAGATAGTATTTCACCTTTCTCATCCCCAGTCGAATCCCTTACAAGCACAGACAAAATTCTGTCAAGGTAATGTCTCACATTTCAAAATCAGTCAACACACACTTATTAAATGTCACTGTGTGCAAAGCACAGTACATAACTGTTGTCACAGTGTCTCAAAAGAAATTACCACTTTTTTTGCCACATGTTCAATATATTTTTGCTGAGAGGAGAAACACTTCTATGCAAAAAATCTACTTACACAGCTCTGTGCTTATATAATATACTCAATTACTAATTTTCAGTTTTCTCAGTGAAATGATCAAGCCACTCAGGTATTAAAGGTAAATATTAATTACATAGTAGCAAAATGTTTGATTTTAGCCTATGGGATATTTAAAAAAAAGCCCAGAGAAATCATATGCCATATACTGAAAATGTCAATCCAATGTTTTGAAATATTTACAACTACTCTAAGAAAATGATTAGGGTGAAATACCTGAGGCACTTTCAGAAACTTTACAGTAGAGTGGAACTAGAGGGGTCTAAGAACAATCCTGTCCTAAAGGCAATGTGAGAATGTGAAGTAACTTTTCTACAATTACCTCATTACATTTTACATATTTTTCTGGATTGATTCAAGTCTCCTTTGTTGTTGCAAGGAAGAAAATTATACAATTTGCCAAGAGAAGGTCTTAGGTTAGATTGTTCCAGAAACACAGGTTGCTTGAGGACTAGGTAGACTATAGAGAATCAACCCATTTTAAGAGGCATTTGTAGTGGTTTTCTCATATGAAATAGCCTCCATTCATAACTGTTACTATTGTTGCTTCTGTTTAATTGAAGGTAAAGTATTATTTTTAAGGGATGCAACAAAAGATAAGTTTTCTGCATGTGTTGTTGCTGATTTACTAACATCCTTCATGAAAATCTTTTGTTCTCAGAGATTCCCATTCTCCCATTCAAATAGTTGGCAATATTTTAATCCTTCAAAACTAGACCTCAATAACATTTCCTCTATGGAGACTTTCTGGGATCTTCTCTAGTGTTTGACTTGGTCATTGATTTCACTAGGCTTTCATAACACTCCATACCCATCTCTATCAATGCTAACTCATGTATGTAGTACACATACATGACTGTCTCACCTCTTGGAGGCCTTGGAAGGCAAGGACCACTAGAGAAGTTACCTGAAACCATGTGTTGGCTAGACAAAAGTGAGTACATCATCCAGTTCAGGAGTAAAATGCACATGTGTTCTTATCGCTCCCTTAAATTGGGCTTTCTCTGCAAAGACCCTGCTTCCCATGTTGCACATGGTTTATCACATGCATCAAGAGATTAGAAACATTAAGCAGGTGACAGATATCAACAATGAACTGGGGATTTATTGTAATCAACCAACATGCTCAGCCTTGTAATTGCTCAGAGCTTTTTGCTCCATAATTATATGGTTGCCTCAGTGTAGCCATTCAATGATGTTATAATTAGTGAGTAATTAAAGCATTTGCCGAGATGCTTTAGAGCATGAAACATGTGCAGGTTGAACATGAGGATTGGTAAACTACTTAGTCAACAGTTTTCTAAAAACATTTTAGCAGATCCTTTTCAAACCTCAGCAATTGTAAATCCCTTTTTGGCTTGCAGACTCTGCATCTTATTCCACAAGTTGTTTTGGGAACTGTCCAAAGCATGGAATGGGACCATCCGAGTGCCGCCATATACTGCTTCTTCCACTCACCCCACCTGTACTTCCACGTATGCCATTCATCCACTTCTAAAATAACTATTCTACATAGAAATTGCCAGTTCACAGAGAAGTTCCACAAATAAAATTTGTGATTTTATTTGATGTATGAGGTGGACTCTGCAGAGCATCAGCTCCAACTTAGAGATGGAAAAAAGGCTCAGTGTTTAAGCCACTTGCCTTAGTTTAAATGGCTATTGGCAAAATAGAACTGTTTCAAACCTGAGCCTCTTTGGAATCTAAAATGAGTGCTCTTTACAATGTACTTCATGTAAAATGGGACATGTCAGAAGCAGAAAAAGAGGCAGCACAGGGCGCCTTTGGGAGAAAAAGGAAAAAATATATAAAATAAAAAGTAAAAGCAGAGTAATTGCTGAGAAAAGGTGATAAGGAGTGTTGTTGATACATAAGAATATAGTTTCAAAATTCTGAGTACTAATCAATACATAAGCATATACTAGATGCTGTAATATACTCTTGTGTAAGAATTTCCTTTTGTGTAAAAGGACCATATTAGTAGTACCTGAATGATAAGCTTGGAATGCTTACTAAACTTCATGGAATATTACATAACTGAAATAATCCACATTAAGCACTTAAAATAGTGCCAGATACATCATAACCCCCAATGACTGAGAGCTATTAGAATGAAACAGAGAGAGAGAGCGAGCGTGTGAGTGAGAAAGAGAGAATGAATACAGGTCCACATGAAAAAGAATAAAAGGAGTTTGAGAGGAGAAATGGGGCCCTGCCTACCCTGTGCTGCCCAAAGGAGGTATGAGGACTCATAAGTTCAGTGGGTCATGTTCTCGGGGCCGGGACACAAATTCTCTGTTGCAGTGATAGACTGTCCCTGCTTGCCTAGTCTGTGGCCAGTGAATGTTGGACTCCAATAGTTAAGCCCTTTTGTTCTGATTCCATCCTTTGGAAGTTTAAGATTTGGTTTCCCTCATGGCCAGGGAGATGCTGCTCTCCAAATGCCAGCACATGCATGTCAGTCCAAAAGTCATTTACTTTGGCACTGTAAATTTAAAAAATAGCATTCTGAGTTGTGTATTATCCACAGTGATAACTGGTTTGTAACTCACGCTTTATTGGCCTCTTCCCTGTCTCACTGCCACTTTCCCTTCCTGGCATTTCTTTCTAAATTAACTAGTTACCCTGTCATGCCTGTCTTGGGGTCTGCCCCAGGGAGAACCCAAACTATGACAATCACCACACTTCTCCATGTCTCTCTTCTCTCTGCCTCTCATCTTGGCTTCCTTCTCTTAGACTGCTCCACGTGGTGGGAGACATGGCCACCAGCAGGAGTGATATCATGTACCTATCAGTCATGATGCGGGGAAAAAGAGAGCCATCCTTTCAACTCTAGTTCAGAAAAGTCCTGGGAAGAATTCCTGTCTGTCATGATGTTGCTGTAAAGGGAGGTAGAGTGCTTGCTTTTTCTGGCCTAGTAAAAACCAGACAAGGAGGGACAGGGTACTGTGACTAGCAGCCGTGTTAGAAACTCAGAGTGAATGAGGAGCAATCCCGTAAAGGAGAGAAAGGAGAATCGCTATTACCAAAGAGATGAAGTATGAAGATGGCTGAGTAGAAGCCCCTAGCACTTGTCTTCCTCACAAAGACAGCCAGACATCAAATGAACAAATACATTTTGGTGAAAATAACAGAGCACTGGAGTGCATTAGAGAAGTGACAGAAACCCTGGTGAGCATAGAACCTGAGGGTGGTGACATAGAGAATGTAAGGAAACATGGACCTCCACCACCCCATCCCCAACTGGGAACAGCTGGAAACCAGGAGGAGCTTCTCCTTATGGAGAAGAGGTAAGCAAGGGGATCCCAGCAGACCCCATGAGCACCTTGTACACCATCAGTGGGGTGAACTGCAGCCCTCATAGACACTAAGCTCAGATGAAGGGGCTGCCTGGAGTCCACACAGCAGTGATGTCCCCAGAGAAGGAGCTGACACTGTTTCCCACCCTCTGTGGCCTGCACAGCTACTGCACTATACCATCTCAGAACAGGAGCTATGGCTGGAGGGTGTCTTGCTCTGGGGGTGAATAACCATGACTCCCATTCATCCCTGAGGGTAAATCACCATGGAATCATCCCAAGCCCAGCTGTGAGCAACTGTTACACCCTTCCCTGTGGGACCAAGTGGAGGTGGAGCTGCTTCACCTATCCCTCTTTCTCCTCAGGCTAGAATTGAGGTGTCACCCTGCCTCCTGGAACACAGTACCTTGGTAGCTCAGAGTAGTCATGCCTTCCTAGTGCCTAAGATGAAGCAGTGTCCTGCATCCCAGAGAAACAGGGAAGGACCGCCAGAATAGTCATGCCCTCCTCAGACCTGAGCCAGTGTCATATTGCCTCCTGGTCAGTTGGTGCCCTGGCTGAGCTGAGCAGCTGTGCATCCCAGGGCTGAGACGATATAGTACTCTGTATTCTAGCGAGACAGAGCAGTGCCTAACACTGCACCCTACAGGTCAAACAACTCTAGAACCTTCTTCTCTGGAGGTGTACAGATCCTCTAGAGTCTGAACTATTGAGACACCCATCTCTTGGGGGAGTGGAGTCATTGTGATGCTATTCCCTGTTCCCCCAGGGCCCAGATGATAGTTGTGCTTTACCATTCTGGGGTGCTTTCTGCTGCAGCACCTGGCCTCACTGAGTCTGGAACACTGCTGAGCCCCACCATCCCAGGGCCTAGAGTCACTAATACATGGTGGCTCGTGCCCTGCAACCAAGTTGCTACTGAACCCTATTAGCTCAACTTCCCAAATTTGCAGCCATACCCTGCTCGCCAGGCCCAAAATTCCAGAGCACATCTTCCCCAGAGTCTGGTCAGCGCTTTGCCTTGCCCCTAGGCCAGGGGTAGAGCTACAGCTACAAACCCCCAGGCACAAGCTGCTAGGGAGTGCTTCAGTCACAAATTCTGGCTCTGTGGGAACCCTACATCCAATCCTGCCACAGACAGCAAAACTGTACCCCAACACACAGCTGCCACAATAGTTTTGTGAGACTCCGAGATAAGGACGCCAGCCCCATAGCCACTTCAAACAACTGAGCCTGGAACCCAGCACTGCTGAAGTTGTCTTTAGGCCATGTCAGACCTGACACCAGGAGGGATGTACTCAGCTATATCTCCCCATTGTGTTCCCACAAGAATAGAAGAAACTCAAAAACCCCTTTTGAGGTTGACACTGAGAAAATTAACAACTTATGCCACTACTGCTGCTGCCCCAACCTTTAAACCCTAGACCATTGAGATACCCACAGTTACTGCTGATGTTGAATGCAACTGAAGAAGCTTCATGTAGGCTATACCACTATATCTACTGAAAAACAGAGTCAGTACATCCTGCCCAACAGCAAAGACACAACTGCAGGTGAAAGTCTTTTCTATGAAATTCACTCTGGAAAGTTTAAAAGAGGCAATTGTTCCACAGGATGCACAGACATCAATGCAGGGACATGAGAAACATGAGAAAGCAAGAAAATATGATACCACAAAAAGAATATAACTCTCGTAACAGATCCCGGTGAAAAAAAAATAAATTGCCAGAAAATAATTTCAAAATAATCTTAAGGAAATCCAACAAAATACAGACAGGTAATTTAATAACATCAAGAAAACAGTTCACAATATGAATAAACTCGAAGACACGGAAATCATAACAAACAGAAATCCTGCAGCTGAAGAATTTAATGAATACAAGTAAAATAGAGAGTTCCAACAGCAGGATTGATCAAGCAGAAGAAAGTATCTGTGAGTTTGAAAATAGGTCATTTGAATTTACCCAGTCAGAGAAAAAAAAAAGTGAAGTAAGCCTGCAAAACTTATGGGTCATGATTCACTGAAATAATATTGATATTATAGAATTTTTTTGAAGAGAAAAAAGATATAGCTGCAAACTTCCCAAGTCCTGGGAGAGATCAAGAAAGCTTGAAGGTTTTCAAGTGGATTAATTTAAAAAATATTAATCCTAAGACACATTCTAGTCAAACTATCAGAAATCAAAGACATAGAATTCTAAAAACAGCAAGTAAAAATCCTCATTAGACTAATAGCAGATTTCTACACGGAAGTCTTATCAGGAGAAAATGGGATTATTCAATATGCTGAAAGAAAAATCTCTCAAGAGTACTATATCCAGCAAAACTAACCTTCAGAAATGAAGGAGAAATAATCTTTCTCAGACAAGCAAATACTAAGGGAATTCATCACCAACCACTAGGGTGGCCTTACAAGAAATGCTCAGATAAGTTCTACGTCTACAACAGGAAATAACTCTCATGAAAACAAGCAAAAGTATAAAAGTTACTGGTATAACAAATACACAAAAGTGAAAGAAAGAAAAATCAAACCTTAGCACTACAAAAACCACCAAATACCTCGGAATAAATTTAACCAAATAAATGTAAGAATTTATAAGGAAAACTATGAAACACTAAAGAAATTGAAGAGGACACAAAAATAGAGAAATAGCATTCCATGTTCATAAATCAAGAAATACTGTGAAAATGAACATACTATCAGAAGTGATCTACAAATTCAATGTAATTCCTCCCAATACTGATGACTCTCTTCCCTAGCAATAGAAAAAACAGTTCTAAAATTTTTGTGAAACCATACAGGATCTTGAATAAAGCAATTCTGAGCAAAATGAACAAAACTAGAGGCATCACACTACGATACTTTAAAAAAGTACAAAGCTAACGTTATAGTAACCAAAACAGCATGGTGCTGGCATAGAAACGGAGACATAGATGAGTGGAACAGAATAGAGAACCCAGAAATAAATCCTCATATCAACAGCCAACTGATTTTGCAGATTTTCAACAAAGTCCCCCAAAATACATGGTTTGGCTCTGTATACCCACCCAAATCTCATCTCAAATTGTAATCCCCACATGTCGAGTGAGGGACCTTGTGGGAGGTGATTTGATCATGGAGGCAGTTTTCCCCATGCTGTTCTTATGATACTTAGGGAGTTCTCGTGAGATCTGTTGGTTTAAAAGTGGCAGTTTCCACCCTCCAACCCCCATCACTGCCTTGTGAAGAAGGTACTTGCTCTTCCTTCACCTTCTGCTGTGATTATGTTTCCTGAAGATTTTCCAGCCAAGTGGAACTGTGAGTCAAGTAAACCTTTTTTTTTTTTTTTTAAATAAATTACACGGTCTCAGGTAGTATCTTTATAGCAGTGTGAGAATTGACTAATACAAAGAATTGGTACCATCAGAGTGTGGTACTGCTACAAAGATAACCTGAAAATGTGGAACTGGGTAACAGGCAGAGGTTGAAACAGTTTGGAGAGCTCAGAAAAAGACAGGAGGATGTGGGAAAGTTTAGAACTTCTAGGGACTTGTTGAATGGTTTTGACCAAAATGTTGATAGTTGATATGGACAATGAAGTCCATGCTGAGATGGCCTCAGATGGAAATGTGGAACTTACTGGGAACTGGAGTAAAGGTCACTTTTGCTATGCTTTAACAAAGAGACTGGTGGCATTTTGCCTTTGCCCTAGAGATCTATAGAACTTTGAACTTGAGAGAGATGATTTAGGATATCTGGTGGAAGAAATTCCTTAGCAGCAAAGCATTCAACAGGTGACCTGGCTGTTCCTAAAAGGCTAAGTTCATTTGCATAAAGAAAGAGATGGTCTAAAATTGGAACTTATATTTAAAAAGGAAGCCAAGCATAAAAGTTTGAAAAATTTGCAGCTTGACCATGTGGTAAAAAACAAAAACCCATTTTTCTGGGGAGGAATTCAAGCCTCTTGCAGAAATTTGCATAAGTAATGAGTTGAATGTTAGTAGGCAAGACAATGGGGAATATATCTCCAGGGCATGTCAGAAACCTTCATGGGAGGCCCTCCCATCACAGACTGACGCCTAGTAGTAAAAAATGGTTTCATGGGCTGTGCCCAGGGCCTTGCTTCTCTGTGCAGCATTGGGACTTGTTGCCCTGTGTTTCAGCCACTCCAGCTCCAGCTATGACTTAAAAGGAGCTAAGGTACAGTTCAGGTCCTTGCTTCAAAGGGTACAAGCTGCAAGCCTTGGTGGCCCCATGTGGTGTTGGGCTTCTGGATGCACAGAAGACAAGAGTTGAGGTTTTGGAACCTCCACCTAGATTTCAGAGGAAGTGTGGAAATGCCTAGATGTCCAGGCAGAAGTCTGCCATAGGAGTGGAGCCTTCATGGAGAACCTCTATTAGAGCAATAGCAGAAGGAAAATGTGGGGTTGGAGTCCCCACACAGAGTCCCCACCGGGGTACTGCCTAGTGGAGCCATGAGAAGAGGGTCACCATCCTTCAGCTGCCAGAATGGTAGATCCACCGACAGCTTGCACTGTGTGCCTGGAAAAGACTCAGACCCTCAACAACAGCTCATGGAAGCAGCCATGGGGGCTATACCCTGCAGAGGACAGGGACAGCTGCCCAAAGCCAGGGGAACCCACCTCTTGCATTGGCGTGCCCTGGATGTGAGACATGGAGTCAAAGGAGATTTTGGAGCTTTAAGATTTAATGACTGCCTGACCAGGTTTTGGACTTGCATGGGGCCTGGAGTCCCTTTGTTTTGGCTAATTTCTCCCACTGGAAACATTTACGCAATGCCTATACACCCATTATATCTCTTGGAAGTAACTAACTTGCTATTGATTTTACAGGCTCATAGGTGGAAGGGACTTGCCTTGCATCAGATGAAACTTTGGACTTGGACTTTTGAGTTAATGCTGGAATGAGTTAAGACTTTGGGGAACTGTTGGGGAAGGCATGATTGGTTTTGAAATGTGAAAAGAGGGGCCAGGAGCAGAATAAAATGCTTTGGCTCTGTGTCCTCACCCAAATCTTATCTGAAATTATAATCACCACATGTCAAAGGAGGTACCTGGTGGGAGGTGATTGGATCATGAGAGTGATTTAGCCATGCTGTTCTCGTGATAGTGAGGGAGCTCTCCTGAGATCTGATGGTTTTAAAAGTGGCAGTTTCCACCCACCTCGTGCCACCTTGTGAAGAAGATACTTGCTTTTCTTTCACCTTCTGCCATGACTGTAACTTTCCTGAGGACTCCCCAGCAGTGTGGAACTGTGAGTCAATTAAACCACTTTCCTTTATAAATTACCCACTCTCAGGCATTTCTTTACAGCGTTTGAAAATGGACTAATATATATAGGGGAAAGGACAACTTCTTCAACAAATGATGCTGGGGAAACTAGATATCCATATGCAGAAAAATAAAACTAGACACGTATCTCTCACCACATATAAAAGATACCTCAAAGTGAACTAAAAACTTAAATATAAGACCTCAAACTGTAAAACTAATTGAAGAAAACAGAAATGCTTCAGGACATTGGTCTGGGCAAGAATGTTATGGAGAGGACCTCAAAACACAGACGACAAATTCAGAAATGGACAGATGGGATTATATTAAACAAAAATGCTCCTGCACAACAAAGGAAACAACAGAGTGAAGAAACCCACAGAATTGGAGAATATACTTTTATGCTATTCATTTACCAAGGCGTTAATACCCAAAATATGGAAGGAACTCAAACAACTCACCATCCAAAAGCAAGTAATCTATCTTTTAAATGGGCAAGGGGTGTAAACAGACATTTCTCAACAGAAGACATACCATGGCCAACAAATTCAGGGGGAAAAATGCTCAACATTGCTAATCATCAGGGAATAGCAAATCAAAACCACAATGAGACTATCTTACCTGATGTAGAATGGCTATTACCAAAAAATAAAAAAATAAATGTTGATGGGACTGTGGGAAAAAGGGAACTCTTGTAAACTGTGTGATTGTAAATTACTATGCCCATTATTGAAGAGTATGAAGGTTCTTCAAGAAACTAAAAATAGAACTACCATATGATGCAGCAATTTCACTATTGGGTATATATCCACAGGAAGGAAAATCAGTATGTCAAGGATGCACTCCAATATTTAGTACAACACAGTTCACATTACCAATATGTAGAATCATCCTGAGTGTCCATCAACAGATAAAGAAAATATGATATGTACACACAGTGAAATGTTATTCAGCCATGAAAAAGAATGAAATCCTATCATTTCCTGCTATGTGGATGAAACTGGAAGTCATTATATTAAGTGAAATAAGCCAGGCACACAAAGACAAATACCACATGTTTTCATGTATATATGGAAGCTAAAAAGTTTGATCTCATAGAAATAGCGGGTAGAATAGTAGCAGAAGTAGGAAAAAGTACGGGTGAGGAGAGGTGAGCAAAAGTTTGGCTAATGAACACAAATTGTAGCTAGATAGAACAGAATAAATCCCAGTTTTCTGTAGCACTATAGAATGACTACAATTAACAAATTTATTTTATATTTTCAAATAGCTAGGAGAGCACATTTTGAGTGTTCCCAACACAAAGAAATGATAAATATTTGGGGTGGTAGATATGCTAATTACCCTGATTTGATCATTACACATTGCATACATGTATCAAATAATCACTCAACTCCATAACTGTACATAATTATGTGTGAATTATAAATGATAATACAAGCAAAAAATTTTAAGAGATGAGGTGTGCTAAGCAGAAAAAAAATTGATGCACAGTATAGATATATACTAAACAGAACATCTCATCAAATATAAATCAGCAGTAAAGATTTCATGTCACTTTGTTTCCAGAGACCAAAAGAAGCAACTGTGAAGATAGTATGTCTGGTCCCACTGTACCCATTTTGGTGCATCCCCAAACACTGATTCCAAGGCTTACTTCCCCAGGGCTCTAGAGTGTCAGCATGAAAGACAGCTGCTGAGGTTTGAATGTTCCCTTCAAGACTCAAGTTAAAATTTAATTACCAATGTAACAATATTGGGAGGTGTGGCCTTTCAGGATTGCTTTCTGAGAGTAGACCTACTATCACTGGAGTGAGTTATTTATTACAGGAGTGGTATAGTGATCATGTAAGTGGGCTCCTGAGAAAAAAGATTCAGACCCCATTCTCTGTCTCACATGCTTGCTTGCCCTTCTGCCATATTATAAAGCAACACAAAGGCCCTTGACAGACGTCAGTGCTATGCTCTTGGACATCCCAGCCATAAGCCAAACCTCTCTCTTCCTCTCTCTCTCTCTTCTTAATTAAGCAGTCTGTGGTAGTGTTATAGCAGCAGAAAATGGACTAAGACAGCAGCTAAGTGGTCATCATTGCCTGATTGCCAGGTGCCAAAGATGAAAGAGCACACTACTGGGGAGTCAGTAAAACTGTTTTTAGCCTCTGCTCATCTTGAAGCTGTGACCTTCACCACTTTAGGACTCAGCTTTTTTGGTGAAGGTATTTGAACTGGAGCTCTAAAATTCCAGCCTTAATGTGTTATAATTTCTGGGAAACTTGCAATGCTTGTTTACCAAAATTAAAACTGCCCCCATCGAAGAGAAGAGATCATTCTTTTTGTGTTGTCATTAATATTAAATTATGTTCATCTAAACCGCTTTAACTGACAATTGATCATAATTGAATACGGAGTAAATTGTCAGTAATATTTTTATTTTATGATTCGTTTCTCTATATTAGAAAAGTAGAAATAACAGCAAAGCAATCATCACATCTCCCTACTGAAACTTCCTTCTCCTGTTGCTTCCAGGAGAGAAAATACCATCGTTAGCTCATCATTAAAACTAGTAATAAAGAAATAAAACCTTCACAAACTAATCCCAAACTTTGTGTCCAGACTTCCATATGCCCTTCATCCAGCTTTCTGAATATTAACATCTTACATAATCATGATACACTTTCATAGCTAAGATAATATTTATACAATACCATTAAGTAAACTGCAGATTTTATTCATATCTTGTCAATTTCTCACCAATGTTTCAGGATCCAATCCAGACTACCACTTACTGCGTTGAGTCATTGCAATGGACTGAATGTTTGCGTGCCCCTAAAATTTACATGTTAAATTCCAAACCTCCAGTGTGATAGTATTTGGAGATGAGGCCTTTGGATAATAATCAGGTCATGAGGGTGGAGCACTCATAAGGAGACTTAGAATCCTTATTTAAAAATGACCCCAGACAACTCTCTCACCCTTTTTACAAGCACGATACTTTGTTAAAGTAGCCTGAGCTGACCAAGACAGTCATCTTGTCTTCTTTCTCCTCCATTCTGACAGCTTCTTGGTCTTGTCTTGTGTTTCATGACCTTGACACTTGAAAAATACTGGAAAGGTATTTTATGTCTCTCTCTCTTAGTCATTTTAATAGGTATGCAGCAGTATGTAATTTTATTTTTAATCGCAGTTTTCTATTAAGTGATCTGTGCATCCCTTTCTATGCTTGTTTTCCAATTGCATATCTTTGGTGCTGAGTTTATTCAGATGTACCATTTTTATTGGGTTGCTTTCTTATTGAGTTTTAGGTATTTTTTTTGTTTTCTAGTTACACAACTTTAACGGATGCGAGATTTGCAGATATTTTCTCAATATCTGTGGCTTGTCTTTTTGTTCTCTGAAAATTTCTTTCACAGATCAAAAGGTTTTAATTTTGGTAAAGTCTAACTTATTAATATGTTATTTTAGGAATCATGCTTTTGAAGTCCTATTTCAAATACCTAATCAAACTCAAGGTCATGCAAATTTTTTGTTTCTTTCTTCTAGAAGAATTTTTAGTATAATATTTTATATTTCAGGCTATAATACATATTGAGTTAATTTTGGCATATGATGTCAGGGTTCATTGTTTTGTAAATGGATGTTCAACTTTTCCGTCATTAGTTCAAGAGACTATACTTTCTCCAATGAAATGCCTTTGTACTTTTGTAGAAAATCAATTGATTATATTTGTTGTACTCTAATTTTTATCTCTTTATTTTGTTTTATTGACCTATTTCTTTATTTTCAGCATTACCTTTCTTAATTACTGTAAGATTGGTAAGTCTTGAAATTGGACCTACAAAATTGTGGGCCTTTCAACTTTTTTTTTTTTATAATTGTTTTCATTTTTGTCTCTTTTTTTCTCTTAAAATCTTAGAATCATATTGTAAATATCTACAACATGGCATGTTGGAATATGAGTTGAAATTGCACTAAATTTATAGATAAAATTGAGAAGATTTGGCACCTAAACAATATTGAGTTTCCTATTTTCTGAGCAAGATGTACCATTTGTATAGATATTCGTTTTCTTTCATTCATTTTTGACATAAAAATTATAAATTGTTATATTTATTTCTAATTTCATATCTTGGAGGCAACTTTTAATATAAACTTAGGTTTACAGAAAAGTTTAAAAGGTTATAAAACTGTACCCATTACCTTTCAATGAGATTCCCCTGATGTAAATATCTTCTCTAACGATGGAATATTGTCACAATCAATAAATTAGCATTGGTGCAATATTAATTAAACTTCAGAATTTATTGAGATTTTCCAGATTGCCACTGGTATACTTTCCATGTCCCAGAATCTAATTCATAATACCATGTTGCCTTCCTTCTGTGATAGTTTTTTAGTGTTTCTTTGATTAATGTGACATTAACATTTTTGAAGAGTTAAAATTTAGTCCAAAATATTTAATTATTTAGTGAAAATACTAATCAGATATTTTGTAGAAAGTCCCTCAATTTTAGCTCTCATGATTAGACTGGAGTTATGTGTTTGGGGAAAGAATATTACAGAAGTGAAATATCCTTTGAATTGCATCAATTCAAGGATATATAATATTAGTGTAAGTTATTCCTTGTGATGTTAATTTTATTCCCCTGGGTAAGATTATCTAGGCTGGTTTCTTTTTACAGTTGCTATTTCTTTTCCATGCTTTTCTTTGGTAGTGAACCGTTACGTTCAAAAGACACTCAAGGGGAGAGGATTTAAGCTCCATGTCCTGGAGTGGGGAATATTCATGTATATATCATTTAGAAATCTTCTGTTAGAGAGTTCTGTTCTTCTCCCCATTTACTTATTCATTCAGCCATTTATATGTGTATTCATTCATGGATATTTATTTTATTATTTGTTTTATAATCTTAAAATAGTGTTATTTATTTTGCTGCTGACATTATTCCATGTTTGGCCATTAAAGATCTTCCAGGTTGCTGCTCATGTCATTTGTTTTGCTGTTTTTTGTTTGTATTTTTAAATGTTTTGTTTTAGAATAGTTTTAGTTTTGTAGAATTATTGTGAAGAAAGTACAGAGGGTACTCATACCACACAAAAAGTTACTCCTATTATTAATATATTATTTTGATGTGTTTTTCACAAAACCAATATTAAACTAATACTGATATATTATTATTAACTAAAATTCATACTCTTTTCAGATTTTGAAAAAGGTTTACCCTAATTCCTGTTTTAGAATTCCATTCAGGAAACCATTTAGTAGTCATGTCTCTTTGGGCTCCTCTTGCTTGTGACAGTTTTTCAGGTTTGTTGGTTGGTTTGTTTTGATGACCTTAATAGTTTTGATCCTGCTTTTGATCAGGAATATTGTAGAGGGTCCTTTAATTGGGATTTGTCTTTTGTTTTCCTAATGACTCTACTGAGATTATCATTTTAGGGAGGATGATCAGAGAGATAAAATGCCACTTTTATCACATCTTTTCAAGAGTACAGACTACTAAGATGCCTCATCACTATTGATATTAGCCTTGACTACCTAGCTTGAGGTCATATACTTGTCAGGTTTCTCCACTGTAAAGTTACTTTTTTTTTTCTTCCATCATGTCCATATTGCATGTACTTTGGAAGGAGTGAGGAGTTATAATTCTCTTTGGTGGAAATCCACATAAATTACTTGGAATTTTTCTGCAAGGGATATGTATTATTTCCCATGTATTTACTCAACCATTTATTTATATTGGTAAGGACTCATGGATATTTATTTTATAAAAATGTGGTTAAGTAAGGTATTTTGTGGTTAGATAAGATATTACTTGTAAATGTTTCTCATAGATGCTCTTTATTAGGTTGATCATTTCTTCTTGGCTGAGGTTTTAAAATCAGAAAAAATGGAATGGATGTTGAATTGTCAAACGGTTTTTATATCTATTGATTGTTTTTCTTAAACTTTTAAAATGGAGTTTATATTAACTCATTCTCAAATCTTAATCCAAGTTTGCGTTCCCAAGGTAAACCCCACTTGGTTCGCGATATATTACCCTTGTTATAAATTACTGTGGTCAGTTAAATTTTGTTTCAACTCTACATGTAGGCTCATGAGGAATATAGACTTACAGTCACATGTTTGTCTGCATTTGATGTCAGCATAATAATGGGGTCTAGATGTAGCTGGGAAGTAATCTGTTCTCTTCAATTTTCTGAAGAATTTATTTAGAATTAGTACTACTTCTTCCTGAAGTGTTTGATGAATTTCACCAGTGAATCCATTTATGTCTGGAGTTTTCATCATAGAAAGTCTTTTAGCTACAAAGTCAATTTTATATATATTTACATATGTTTTATTTATACTTATGTGATTTATATGTATAAATTTAAATACATATGTATATATTCATTCAATTTATTCATGAGTGAATTTTAGTAGCTTGACATTTTCAAAGTACCATTTCATCTATATTGTCAAATTTAATGGCATAATTTTAGGTATATTTTCTTATATTTATTTTAATATCTGTAAAATCTGCAGTGATGTCACATCTCTCATTCCAGATATAGGTAACTGAAGTCTTCTTTTTTGCCTGAATAGTCTGTCTAGAGGTTTATCAATTTGATCTCAAATTATAAACTTTTGGTTTCATTGTTTTTTTTTAATTTTCTTTTTTTAAATTAACAACAATTGTAAATATGGAAACATAGTGATGCTTCTGTACATATAATGTATAGTGATCAGGTCATGATAATTAGCATATCAGTAGCATGTCAATAAGCTTAATATTTATCATTCATGTTGGGTATGTTCAATATCCTCTTTCTGGCTATTTGAAACTAATATATTAACTTTTGGTTTCACTAATTTTTAAACAAATTTTTTTTTTCAATTTTCTTTTGTACTTCTTTTGGTTTTAGTAGCTTTTCTGTTTTTACTTTTAAAATATAGCCTGTAATCATTAATTCAAGACCTTTTGTCTTTTCTAATGTAGGCATTTAGTGCTATAAATTTTCCCTTAAGTATGGTTTTAGTAACATTTCACAAATTCTGATATGTTGTTTTCATTTTCATTCAGTTTAAAATATTCTCTAATTTTCCTTTTTTTTGACTCATGTTATTTAGAATTTTTTTTTAATTTTTGAGGATATTTCCAGATACCTTTCTGTTACTTAATTTTAATTTCATTATGGTTACAGAACCTGTTTTGTTACCTGTATCATTTTAGAGCTATTTAATATTGTTTTATCACCCAGAATATAGTCTATCCTGGTAAATATTGTATATTTTTCAGAAAACAATTGCTTTTGTTTAGTAGTATCCTATAAATGTCAAATAAGTTTATTATTCAAATCTTCTATATCCCTATGTATATTTTGTCTACTTGCTCTATTATTTATTGAGACAGGGTGTTGAATACTGACTATTAATTGTGGCTTCAGCTCTTTTCTCTTGTGTCTATTGGGTTTTGTTTTTTGTTTCATGAATTTTGGAGCTCTGATACAAGGAGTATAAAGGTGTAGGAGTGCTATGTCCTTTTTGATGAATTAGCTTTTTTATTAATATGAAATTATATTAATTTATGTTAGTATTTATTAATTTGAAATAATACAGCCACTTCAGATTTACTTGTGCATGTGCTAACATGGCATATCTTTTTCTATTATTTTAACCTATTAGTATATTCTATTTATAAGGGAAGTGTATTTTCTGTGGGCAACATCTAGTGAAGTCTAACTCTTCATTCAATCTAAGAATTATCTGCTTTTTAATTGGTTTGTTTTCAAAACTTATGTTTTAGGTTATTGTATGATTACTCAAGTTATCATTTTCCTATTTTATTTGTATTTGTCATATGTCTTTTTCCCCTTGTACTATTTTTTCTGTCTTCTGTTTAATTGGCTGGATGTATTTTAGTATTTTATTTCTTTTGTTAGCTTATTAACTCTAACTGTTTTGTTATTTTTACAGTTGATTTGGAGTTCATAGTATGCATATTTAACTTATAATCTAACTTTTGTGTGGTATTCTACTACTTCACATATACTTTAGGAACCTTATAATATTACACTTCAAATTCTCCCCATGACATGCTAGTGTTGGCATACATTTTGCTTTTCCATAACTTATAAATTTCAACTTATGGTATTATTATTTTTGTTTAAATAGTTAATTATCTTTTAAAGGGATTTAAATAATAAAAAACTTTACCCTTATAATTACCTTTCTTAGTGCTTTTCATTAACTTGTGTAGAATCACATTCCCATTTGGTATCATTTTTCTTCTGCCTGAAGAACTTCCTTTAACAATTTTTATAGTGCTGTTTTGCTATTTAAGAAGTCTTTCAGCTTTTGGGGTATGTTGTGTCTGAAAATGTCTTTATTTTGTCTTCAGTGTTGAAAGATATGCTCACTGAATATACAATTCTAGGATGACAGGATGTTTTCCTTTTTCTTTGAGCACTTTAAAATGGTCTTCCACTATCTTCTCACTCGAACTATTGTTGAGGAGAATTCTGATGTTGTCTTTACTTTTTTTCCTATGTACAATAATGTGGCTACTTTTGAGATTTTCTCTTTATTATTAGTGTGAGCAATTGGATATTATGTGTTTTATTGTCTTCAGGAAAACTTGTACTTAGAGTTTGTTGAGCTCCTTATATCTGTGGATGTATAGTTTTTATCAGTTTGGAAACTTAGCCACAATGTCTTCAATTTTTTTTTTCTCTCTCTACTTTGAGAACTACACCTATATGTATATCAGGTTTTTTGAAGTTGTCTCTCACAACTCATTGATAGTCTTCATTTTATTAATTAATATTTTTTCTGTGTGTTTCATATTGGGTAGTTCCAATACTACGCCTTAAATTTTGCTAACTTTTACTCTTGCAATGTCTGATCTATTACTTATTCTACCCAATGTATCTTTTAGGCATTGCAGATTTTACCTCTCAAAGTTTGATTTGGGTCTTTATAGCTTTGATGTCTCTACGTTTTTTAACACAAGGAATGCCATTATAGTAACTTTTTAAAGGCTCTTCTCTGCTAACTCTAACATCTATATTCTGGGTTGGTTTTGATTTATTGATTATTCTCCTTATTATAGATAATGCTTGTCTGCCACTTTGCATGCCAAGTAAACTTTGTATGGACACAAGACATGGTACATTTTATCTTATTGGGTGCTGGGTATTTTTGTATTCCTGTAAATCTTCTTGAGCTTTGTTCAGGAATGAAGTTAAATTCCTTGGGAATAAAAGTGAATTCTTTCGAATCTTGTGTATATTTTGTAGGAGAGACTGGAGAAGAGGTTTTTCTAGAAATAATTATTTCCCACTACTGAAGCCAGACCCTTCTGAATGCACTGCCCTCTGCCCTATGAATCTTGAGTCATCCAGTCTGGCTGGTACAAATTACAGGTGCTATTCCTGGCTCTATGTGGGCATCAGGCACTAGTACCTTTAATTGTGAGTAGGTGCTTCCTTCCTTGGCCTGAGGTAGTTTCCTCACACTTACAGGCTGATCAGTGCTGTGCTGAATACTTGAAGAGGCTCTTCTGCAGGTCCCCAGAGCTTTCTCTCTGTGTATATATCTCTTCTCTTTGGTACTGTATCTTGTGAACTCTAGTGTCGCATTCTTCCTAAAATCTCAGCTCCATCCCCTCAAGTCAGGCAATCTGCTGGGCTTTACCTGGGCTCTGCTTCCCTGTGCTGCAATATTAAAACATTCTCAAGTCAATACGCTGTGGCAATGGTGATAGCAAGGCTCATCTCATTTATGTCTGGTGTCTTTCAAATCCTTATTTTTTATATGACCTTGTTTCCTGCCCTCCTTCCTTCCCCCCATCTTCCTTTTCTTTTTTGCACTTTCCTGAGTTTATTACTCTACCTTGGCTAGAAGAAAAATCCCAATGAACCATTTTCTTTGCTTGATTTTCTTTTTAATCTTCCCTACTACTGCATTGTTTTTAGGATATTACTTTCTGGTCCTTTATTTGTTATCACTTTTGGCCAGTTTATTCTATTTTTTATTTTCTTAAATTCTTGGTATTTTTTATTTTCTTCAAATCTTGTTATGGATGCTTGGCTTATTAATGTTTAATTCTTTTCTAATGTAAGCATTCAATAACATTTTGTTTTTATACATTATGTTTGTTGTTCAGCAGCAAATGTTTTCTAATTTCTATTATGATTTCTTCATCAATGACTTATTTTGAACTTTAAAAAAATTATCAAATACATTCGTGTTAATAACATTTTTGTTTCTAATTTAAATATACTTTTGACCAAACAAAGTTTTCATGGTTAAAATATTTGCAGAATATTGGTTTTCTTTGCAGAAAGTTGGTTTTCTTTGTGACTTAATTTTGGTTTGAATTCTTTGTTGATTATAAAAATTTGATCTAAATGATTTGATGATGAATGTTTAGTTAAATAGAACTAAACATTATATACATTGTATTGTTTTAGTACATTACTCTGTGTACTTAATATTGATCATACAGTAAAATAATTGATAAAACAGATTCTGATCTACTAATTTTAGTAAGAGCACACTTCACTTATTCCATGGAATCATCTGAATTATTATGTTAATTTTAACTTTTCAGCAGGAAAAAACAATCAGAATACAAATTTAAATGCCACAATAATAGGATAGGATGACTATTAACTTGTTACTACATATGTATATGTTGCATGGGATTCCTCTTATAAGGACACAAAGCAATTTCTCTTGGAGAAGTGGTTCCATAAATTTAAATAACCTGTAAAATATACCAAGTCAAACTATTTAAGTTACAGTTCATGTCTACTTTAGCTCACTCAGATCCTCCCTTTTCATTAATTCCTATAAAGGCTTGAAGCACTTGAGTGCATTTTATATAGAGTCACCTGTGTTTAATGACATGGGACATTGGATAGGTATGTGTGCTCAGATTTAGTTTTATTTTAAATAAAGTAGTGTAGGTTTCATAATTGTAATGCCTGAAATATGTATATTGTAAATATCATATGAAATATAGACTTTATTTTCTCAGTGGCTCTGTCAAGTTGAATTTGACAGGACCAGCCAGTTTAAATTATGAGTTCCTTCAGCACTGGAAAAATACTGCCTTTTCAGGAGGCTGTGAAAAAAGCCATGAAGAACCAAGAATTTTATCTAGGCCTTAAAAAAAGCTGTCTTTTTTAAAAGCTAGAAGCAAATAGTTAATGTTATGTTGTTAACCTGTTATATCATGGCAGATATACTTAAAAATTATTCCTTGTTTAGGGGAAGAGAACCAACCACGTCTTAGCTGGGTTCATCTTGGTACCATCTGCAGCTTGAGTTGAATCTCTCTTTATGTCTCTCTGTCTCTGTCTGTCTCTGTCTCTCTCTCTCTTTTTGCTTTGATATTCAGCTAAACACATACAACTTCTTTAGGTTCTGAGTCAGTGGAGTAATTAACTGGCATTTAGTACTTTGGTTCTGGACTGAACAAAAAAGAAAATAACAAGAGGCTACAAGCTCTTCTGAATAAATCTTTTGAAAGTAACACATCAGATGTTACTAAACTCATTCTTCTATTGGGATTATATTTAGATGTGATAGCTTTTCCTGGGTGTCTGGAAATGAGATCTCCAGGAATAGGTCAAAGAACATAAACATGAGAAGGAAATGTTTAAATGTAGCCTGCCATTGAGGTCAAAAAGGATAATGTGTTCAGCTTCCTGGCAGTGGACCTGAGGACATAAAGTCTCACAGTTTTTCAAGCACAGTTCCCTACTTCTCAGTATCCTCCACTGAGTCTGGGTTCTTGTTGAGTCAGTAAAACCAAAGATTCAGTTAAGATGTCATCTGCTTCATAAGCTTCTTGAATACAATGATTGCTTGTTTATCTTTGGACTTGCCATATCCCCAGTTTGTTCCAGGTGCAGAATAATGATTATGCAAACTTTTTTTTAAATCTACCACTTTTTTTTATTTTCATGAAAAAACAGAACAAAACCACACATTGGAGACAGGGAGGTAAAATAGAGATGAAATGGAAGACAGTCTCTTGTCAAGAACTCTTACTTTCAAATACCATTTGTATGGAAGTTACTTTACTGGTGGGCAGACAGAAAGCCAAGTTGGAGCCTCTTACTTTTGGAAAATGGAGAATCAAAAATTTACTAATCAATAAAAAAAACCAGGGAAAATCCCTGGCAAAGCTCTACAGACATAATTATACATTTGTATTTTACCAGTAAAAGATAGCTAGAAGAGAAAAAAAACAAATGTCTAGAAACTGGTGCCAAACCAAAGTGAAAGCTTTGGTGCTTTCTCTAAACTCCTATCCTGCAGTAGTACTTTTCAATATTTTTCCAAAGAAAGATTACTCTGAATTCACCAAGGGTCTGTCACTCCAATTTGTCCTCTTCTTTCCTTGTTTCTTTCCACCTCCAAGAAACAAATGGGAAATGTAGTTTTTTTGTCCAGTGCCACTTGGGAAGGGGCCAGACTCGAGGTGTGAAGAGCTGCCTTCTACCCTAGCTCGAGAGGGAGGAAATGACTGCACAGTTCTTTATAGTTTTACCACACACATACAAGGAACAAAAATCATCTGGCAGTTTTAAGTAATAGGTACATACCTTTACTCCATAAATTAAACTCCTTATAATAACAAAATTAAATAAGATTTAAAAAAATATATAGATGGGGCCTCCCTATGTTACTCAGAATGGTCTCAAACTTCTGGCTTCAAGAGATCCTCCCAGCTTGGCCTCCCAAAGTGTTAGGATACCAGGCACGAGCCACCATACTTGGCCCTAAATCAGAATTTTTAAAAAGATTTTACTTGAAGCATGGAAAAGGAAAAGGTTCAGCACTAGATTGTTGCCCTGTTAAGAATGTCTAATGTGCATTTAAAAGTATTGGAAAGCAGGCCTTTTGACAAAGAGCAATGTCACTATAACATATGAACTACAATTATGAACAGAAAGTTTTGAAATAAAAGGGTAGTCGTGGAAACCAGTGAAGAAAAGAAACACTGGCAATTGTTTGACACAGAACAGTGAGCAGGTACTTTGGGAGCAATAATCTGAAAGATGGACAGTGGTCCCAGATCTGAGGTGGTTGTCTGGCCAACTGTCTTGGCTGCAAACTGGGGAGAATACAACTGGCAGGATTCGAGAAGAGGGCATTTCTGCAGCTCCCGAGCAAGTCTCTAGTTTTCATTCCAAAGTAGATGTGCTTTCCGGACTTCAACAAGGCCTATCAGGAGGATTTGCTTTCCGATATGTAGGAGTGAGACAGGTAACCTAAGAGGATAGCACCTATGATAGGGAAAATCCAATATGGCCAGAAACTTTTGCATGTGTCATTTTTTGAAGGATCCTTGCACAGTTTTCAGGTTTGAGGTCACTCAAATGGACTGCACCAGTATAGTACTGCTTTAGCATTTCTCTGGCATCAGAGGAGTGGCCTACATCTACAAAACTTTCAGTTGCATCTGCACCAGCTTATTCCAGCAGAACCTTTTCTCTGCCAGGGGGATCCTCAAAGTGGGGGACATTGTAGAGTCACCCATGGATTACTAGCCACAGTTCCTTCAAGGAGTTTTGCTTCACCACGTCCTCCAACTGGTAATAGCTGGTGGAAGTCCCTACCCCCTGCCCTTTTTCATCACTGCTGCTAGCTTGTGCAGTTGCCATTGGACTGGAAATACTGCCTTTCCACTGCTAACTGGGCTTCCAAGACTACCTTCCTTGAGGAGAGCCCGCAGCAAACTTTTCCTAAAGAAAAAGAGTTCTTAAAATAAGATTATTCAAAGGAATCTTCTAACAAAATGATTAGATAATTATTGTTAGACCCATATATATGTATGTATTATATGTATGTGTGTATGTTTTTATGTATGTATGTATGTATGTATTTTTAGCATTTTTACCCAGCTGGATGGGTGACCTTAGTGTCCCAGAATTTCTTAATCTCATTTAGGTCTATCAAAAAATTATTCAAGTGTTTTATCACAAATCATAATTTTGCTTCCTAGAGGAAGGTCATGGACATGATGCTAAGCAAAAATCTTCTATTCCAGCCTAGGTTTGGGAGACGTTCCTTCCCAATTACTTTTATTATAAGTAGACTATAACGAAGTAGAGTAAAATTGCTGTAACATTTTTGAATTAAAATGAATTTGAATATAACTTTGTTGGTATGTGGCTCCTCTCCTCTGGCTGGTCCCTTTTCTCAAAGATAGCAGGCTATTATCTTAGGGGAGCAGGAGAGAAATGTGGAGAAGGCCATGTGCATGCAGAATATGGTAGGAAGTCCCCTATAGGCCAGAGAAGCAAGGAGGCAGCAAAGCAGAGGCTCCCAGATCAGCAGAATCCTCCTGGAGTGAGTCTGTGAAGCAGAGGTCAACACCTGGAAGATTCTGTTGCTTCTACCTTGAAAGATCTGTCTGGTACTGGACTCAGAATTATTTCTGATAACATTTTAAGGCACATCAGAAAGTTACCACCATTTAATAATCAAGTACAGTTGGGTTGGGACAGATTTGGATTATGTAGCTAATTCTCGGGACTGCTGGTCTGTAAAACATGCTTGATGTTTTTAGTCATTTCATTAATTTTGCAGTAATGTTATCCCAGACTTGATGCAGTTAAGTTTTTAAGCTGACATTTCTACATTATTGGTGGAGTATGAGCTACTGTATTACTATGAAATTCATTCAATACGTATTGCTTGTTGCCTCTGATATGCCAAACACTGAGCTGGGCACTGAATAAATAAAAATAAGCGAAAGTCTCTGATTTCAAGAACTTTACAGGCTTGCTAGCCAGACCACATTCACTGTCACCCTAAATTAGAATAGACTTCTTGGTGCAGTGGATGAAATGGGCAGGCATTAATTGCTGTACTTCCTTTTCCCCAAACAAGTGATCAGTCTCCATCTGGTTGTTGATCTAAAATATCCATTATATCAGGCGGGTGCCAGACAGCAAAGATGTTAAATCCTTAGCTTTTGAATTAAAAAGCCACAGCCCAAATGCAAGCCATGAAAGATTTTGTGACAAAATAAGTGGTCATATACAACATTTATTTTTCCCCACCCCACACAATATAAAGAACCTCTTAGAAGCCAAAAAAGAGAGTTACAGGAGAGCGACAATGTTTTGATGCTGAGAAGAGATGGGAGTCTTGAGCTCAAATTTTGGGAATATGAAGTAGGAGAATAGTTGAAGTCTTCTTATACAATTTGAGAATTTTACTTATACTTCTTTTACAATTGAGACTGTAAAGTTAGAAATAACTTTTAAACCTATTCCTGTCTTGATATAAATATTTAACTGGTCAATTAAAATATATGGTCTCTGAGCTTGGATTTAAGAAGCAAAAAAGACCCAAGAGCGTCTTGCCATTCAAAAACCCAGCAAACTTCAAAAGAGGATAGGCAAGGTTATACCAGGAAAATATAAACCAAAAAAAAAATGTGGCCAGTTATTTTAATATGTAAATCTATTTGTGTAAAGGAAAAAGAGAAAAATACAGTTGTTTTCTACTAAAACAAAAAAATGATAAAAATATGCTTAACAATACAGCCTTAAATTAGAGCAAAGTAGAACTGGTAAAACTACAGAGAGAATCACATAAATTAACTGCATATTTGAAGATGTTAACAAAATTATGCAGAACTTAGAGATATGAACAATACCATTACTAATAATACATATGTACATATGTATATATGAAATATCTATTTCTGGTCATATTTTAGAAGCAAACAAAAATGTTTTTAAAAGAATCACAGGTTATGAATGAAAACTTCAATTTCAAACAATATATCAAACTATCTATTAAAGAAGTTTAATAAACTAAAAACTAGTATTTTCAATGGCATAATGATATCTCTTATTTTTTGAAACCAAAATAGTACCTCACTATAAATGATTGTTTTACAAAGGAAAAAACAGATTTTAGAAATACTTAGAATTGCAGGAAAATGAAAATATTTAATGCTCACTTTTGTGTAAGAACTAAAGCAGTATTTAGAAAAATATATTACTTAAAATGTATATATCTGGAAACAAGATAAGTTAAAAGCAAATAACCTAATCTTTCAACTTAAAAAGTGCAAAAAGAAAGACATAAGGAATCTAGAATAATTTGTCTAGTAAATGAAATAGAGGACAATAATAAAAGTTTAGAAAATTTAAATAAAATCTAGTTCCTTAAAAATTAATAATATAGATACATTACTGGCAAGACTAACAAAAGAAATAAAGAATATGCAAATTAACAAAAGAGAAAATTTGAAAAAATTCATAATAACATAGCAAGTAAAAGATTTATTAACAACTCTACATGACAAAATATAGGCGCAAAATAAATTACTAAAATGTATAAAATAATCAAAATTGGTACAGTGAGGGATAGATAACTTGAATAGACTTCTGTGGCATTATGTACATAAAAATAATTTTCCCCTTCAAAGGTGGGGGAAAAAAGATGATTTTTCAGATATTTTCTTTAAATTATTTAAAGGAATAATTTCTTTCATGTATGTTTTTGAAAGCAATAGAGAAAGATTGCTTCCTGGGTCATTTTATAATTAATCTTAATTCATTAACCATATTATAGTCAAACTATATAAAAAGAAGGTTAGTGGACCATTTTACTCATGAACATACATGCAAAAATTCTCATGAAATATTAACTTACCAAATGTAGTGTCAATCATACAGGTTAGGAATTCAAAGATGGTTCTACATTGGGAAATAAATTATTAAAATTTGCCATTTGAATAAACTTTAAAGAGAACATTTAAATAATTATTTCAACTGATGAAAAATATAAAGTTTAATGCTTATTGATGATTAAAAACTCTTAATCTTTGAATAAAAGCATATTTTCTTAAATATGTAAGCTTATATATCAAATATCTGAAGTAACCTCTGATGGCTTCTTTTAAAAATCAGGAATACTACAAAATACACGTTTTTGCTATACTCTTGAATACAGACTGGTGGTGTTTCCCAATGCTATAAGGAAATAAAAATTTTAAACTGTCATTTTTGTCAGGTGATATGATTATCTAAAAACCAAACAGATCAACAACAAAACTACTAGGAAACTGGGGGAAGTTTAGAACTTTGGATACAAAATCAACATCAAAATAATCTTTTTCACACTAATATAAACTGGGAATCGTAATTAAAGATAGACTTTACATGAGAGAAAAATACAAATATCTAGACAACTTATTCTAACATGCATAATACTTCTGTGAAGAAAGCACTGAAGCTATAGTGAAAGACACAGGACATTTAAATAAGGAGAGGAATTGTCCTCATTCTTAGATAGGAAATTCTAATGTAATCAGTTCTTTCCAGATTAATGTAAAAATCTAATGCAGTCTTAAAATTTTTATTGCATTGATCTTATTTAAGAAAATCAAATTTAAGTAAATTAATTTTCTTTTTACTTTAATTTTAAATTTTTTTATTTTTAATTTTTGTGAGTACATAGTAGGTGCACATATTTAGGGAGAACATAGAGATGCTTTGATATAGGCATGCAATGTGAAATATGCACATCATGGAGAATGGGATATCCATCCCCCCAAGCATTTATCCTTTGAATTACAAACAATTCAATTACACTATTTAACCTATTTTAAAATGTACAGTTAAGTTATTGGCTATAGCTACCCTGTTGTGCTATCAAATAGTAGATCTCATTCATTATGTCTATATATATTTTTTGTACCCATGAACCATCCCACCTTCCCCCCAACCCCTGCAAACCTTCCCAGCCTCTGGGAACCATCTTTCTACTCTCTATATCCATTGGTTCAATTGTCTTGATTTTTATGTCCCATAAATATGTGAAAAAATGTGATGTTTGTCTTTCTGTGCTGGGTTTTTTACTCAACATAATGATCTCCAGTTCCATCCATATTGTTGCGAATGACAGGATCCCATTCTTTTTAATGGCTGAATAGTACTCCATTGTGTATAATATTTTCTTTATCCATCCATCTGTTGATGGACACATAAGTTGCTTCCAAATTTTAGCTATTGTAAATGGTGCATGTATATATTCAACTACTTTTGTTTTTGCTGATGGTGAAATATTAGAGACAATCTGGTTACCAAGATAGTTAAATTACTGTGGATGTATATCATAGAGTTCTAGTCAGCAATCAGAAGAAATGAGAGAGGTACACAGCATAGAAAGAATGGATCCTAACAACAGAGCTGAGTAAAGAATGTAAGAAGCAAAATGAGATAGATAACCTAGTATCTTCTTATTTTATACAAATTTTACAAGAACACATACATGCAAGTAATGATTATTCACTTGATACATACTAGAATATTTATGGGGTGGGAGAATGAGAATGAAAAATGGGAAAAACAATGAAGAAATGATTTAGAAAAAAATTTTTAAAGAGCCTTGGGGGAACAAATAAGATTGCAATATGACCATAACTTAATCTGCATCTGAAGTCCAATAAAGAAAATTAAATCATCTGACAGCAATCAAATTGTCTCTTCTTTGCAGATATTCTGTTTTTACTTCATGGCTACTTTAAAGAATTCTGTCTCTAGTTTTCTGCAGTCTTACTATAGTATTTCTACATGTGGATTTTTTGTTACTTACTTTGGTGGGACTTTTTTGAGTTTCCTGTATCTAAGAATTAGTGCCTTTTCTGTTCTCAGCTATATCCCCTCACATATTACTTCATTGTCCATTTTCTCTGTTACAATATTTTGGACTTAATATGTTGGAATGTCTCAGATTTTCTTCCTTGATTCTTATCTCTTTTTTGTGTTTTCCATCTTTTCATATCTCCAGGTTGCATTCTAATTTATTCAGCTCTATATTCTAGTTCATAAATTGTCTCTTCAAATGTGTTCAATCTGGTGCTTAGCCCAATTGTAACATTACGATTTTCTTTTGCTATTGATTCTTTTTTCACTTTAGTTTTGCCAACTTTGTATAGTCCCTGTGCTTTAATATTCCTGTAATTCCTTTGTCTTGTTAAAAATATTAAAATAATTTATTTTTATTGCAAATCTGATGAATGTAACATTATATCTTCAGTACTGGCGACCTGCTTCTCTGTTCTTTCTGATGAGTCATGTTCTTGGTTCTTTTTTCCTCCTATGTCTAGAATTTTGATTTTGAATTTATACTTTTGAAACATTATTATAATTATCTGTGGCCTGACAGATTTGTGTTTGCTTCTTCCAAGAACCTAGAATAAATCACAACCTGGAATCATTTTAAACTAAATCGCTAGCTTGGGGTTCATTGTGATACATAGGTTATATGACTTCATTCTCTAAGAATTCATTCTTTGCCTTCTGTCCCTGTCAATAGCCATTAAAATTGACACCACAGGCCACCAGATATGACAGATGCTAGTGTCTTGGGTTCGTGCTTCCTTACCATTGCAGACGAATTTTTCTGAATTGCCACCAAGTCAAACACATTGTAATACACACACAGACACACACGCACACCCACACACTTATGTATTTTATATATAATATATGATACATATAATTTATATTGTATAATAGATATGTATAATAAAATATATTTTATATAAATTATATATAAACTATATATATAGAGAGAAACAGACAGACTGACTGGGTCTGGCTCTGATGCCTAGGCTGGAGTACAGTGGTGCAATCTCGGCCTACTGTAACTTCTCTCCCCCAGGCTCCAAGCCATCCCCCTACCCCAGCCTCTGGAATATATTCATTTTGTTCAGGATTATTTTAGGGAATTTTCTCTAAATATCTAGTGAGCCTTGCTGCTGGAAGCAAAACATTTCTTTTACGAATTCACCCAAAGGACTATAAATCATGCTGCTATAAAGACACATGCACACATATGTTTATTGAGGCGCTATTCACAATAGCAAAGACTTGGAACCAACCCAAATGTCCAACAATGATAGACTGGATTAAGAAAATGTGACACATATACACCATGGAATACTATGCAGCCATAAAAAATGATGAGTTCATGTCCTTTGTAGGGACATGGATGAAATTGGAAATCATCGTTCTCAGTAAACTATCGCAAGAACAGAAAACCAAACACCACATATTCTCACTCATAGGTGGGAACTGAACAATGAGAACACATGGACACAGGAAGGGGAACATCACACTCTGGGGACTGTTGTGGGGTGGGGGGAGGGGGGAGGGATAGCTTTAGGAGATATACCTAATGCTAAATGATGAGTTAATGGGTGCAGCACACCAACATGGCACATGTATACATATGTAACTAACCTGCACATTGTGCACATGTACCCTAAAACTTAAAGTATAATAATAATAAAATTTAAAAAAAAAAAGAATCAAGGGATCTCCTTTGAGGAAGTACAACCTCTGCTCTTTCAGCACTATAACCACTACTATCACATAATAATAATCAAAATCTTGATGGTATAAGTGTATTGATGAATGTATAACCGCATGAATAGAGGACAACTATTGTCATATGGGACCTATACAAGTTTTGATATGGGATACCTGAGAAAATATTCATGAAAGATCTTAAGGTTCATAATCTTTATATTTGGCTTTCATGAAGAACTTGACTGATATACTCTTTTCACTTACAAGTTTTTTTCTACTCTAGTTTTCAGGAATAGAGAACTATATCTAGAACTATATCTAACTCTATCATACTAGAGAAAAACTCTACTTATTAGTGTTGATTTATGAAAAGAGATAAAAGCACTTATAATTTAGCAACGAGTAATGACTTGTAAAGATTAAAATTACATATTATATATAGTATATAGAACAACAGCAGCCATATTAATGGCAAGTAAATTTTTAAAATCTGATATTCCATAAACAGCTATTTCCAATACAATATTAATATGCTATATTCTTGCCATTAAATATTTCTGATGAAAATGGCTTTCCCAACAATCTAATTTTTCAGTTTATAGCTAGAAATAGAAGTAATACATTATTTTTACATTTTATTATAACTGTTGCTTCTTTATTTTAGCTGTGCATGCAACCTTGCATTTTCTATAATATAGCTTAAAAGTCTTTAAAATCAAACTGAAGTTCAGGCTAGCCAGGTAAATATTCACGGGCAACAGCCTGTGCGTCTAAATGTAAGTCTTGTCAAAATTTTGGATTACATAGCCATACCCCACAACCTATCTTGAGAATGTCTGAGAGAGCTGGAAAGTCTTTGAAGAGTAATTTTGTTGGTACATGTAAATTGCAATCTCTCCTCATTTCCAGAATATTCCATGACTGCACTACAGGGTCTATGTAAATTTTGTGGAGACTAGCCATGATTCCCTTCATTTCTAGATAAAGTAAATGAGACTTAGAGAGTATCGGGACCCAGGTCAGTCACAGCTGCAGCCACAGGGAACTCTTTACAGTCTCCCAAATAGCGACTAAGTCTTTAGTCAGTGTGGAAGGTATGAAAACGTCATGACAGTCACTTCTCAAGCAGAGGGCAGATCTAACACCCTGGGGACGGCCAATGTCTTTTGGTGGGATGATGCACAGACAAGTGTGGAGACGAGAGTTGGACTCAAAACACACTTACTGTCCTAGTCTGGATCAGAATTGGACCCTGCCATTATTATTATTTTCTGTCTCTGCAGAAAGTTGAATAAATAGCAGTGAACTGCCAAATTGTATTACACAGAAGTAAAAACATAAAGTAGCTTTGGGTTAGGGTCCTAGAATAAGAAAATGTGAACTGAGTAAAGATGACAGCATAGATTAAAAATACACAGGAAAGGAGAGGACAGCCTTTGGTGACCATTACTTATTTGAGGCTATACTTTAAAGAATTTCTGTAAATACTGAAACACAGTTATTGCAGAATGTCATGTAGAATACAAGTATTAATCATATTTAATTATGCCTTATATTAAAGTATGTAAAAGTGATTCGTTACATGCCTATTTCATCATTTTTTCTCAGTGTGTCATTTTATATTTACATTAATAAATAATAGAAAACACCAAATTTTAGAAAATGATTAAATCATTAAATAATGAGGCATGTACTTACTGAAACAGTATATCATTACTTAATGATAATTTTGAAGGATATGGAGCAACAGATAAATGTTCTTGAAAGAATGTGATATGAAAACAATAAAAACTTAAATTTGCATTGTAATTACTGGGATGAAAGCATAAAGAAAAATACTAAAAAGAAGCATAGAGAAATAAAAGTTGATATGCTATTTGATAGGAGATGGCATACTTCTTTATTTCCATTTTAATTTTATGATCTTATTTTTACAATCAACATTCAAAAATGAATCCTTATTTAAAATGCAGTGAGAAATACAGAACTTAATATAGAACATCTGAAATAGTTATAATATTTTTAATCAGATGAGAAGGATTTACCTTCACTTTTAATTCAGTTCACTTCCACCTGAAAATAAATCTGCCTACATATTTGCAACAAAATAAAGCCGCTAGGATAGTAGGAAAACTGTAACTTTCTGGGTGGCGGTGGGTCCCTGAGATAAATATTTTAGACAGAGGGCTTACACTGTTTTTGTTAAAAATGAAATGTAATATTTTATATATTTCAAACGTTTCAGTGGAAATCTATAGACTTACAATTAAAATGCTGATGTAAATCGTGAAGCATTGAAAAAATAGATGATACCTAAGCTGGAGGTGGAAGAAGGAATATTCCCTTCAGTCTGTGAACTGGTGATCACCAGGCATTAAATTTTTAAAAATTATGGAAGTTTCTTTTTTTTTTTCCTTTTTAAGCAGAGAAAGGTCATCATGATACAATAGATAGGGAGGAATGAATATGCAGAGAGGACAAGAGTGGAGAAGACATTACCTCAACAGTGGAAGTCAGACAGAAGAAAGGGAAAACTGGAAAAAGCAATAGGGAAGAAAATATGGAGACATAATAAGAGAATAAAGATGAAGAGCTGTTTATCTTGATCCTTCGTTGAGAAAATAGTGCCTACGTTGTATCAATAAAATAAAAAGTGAGAATAAAAGATTCCTAGTCCAAGAGAAGTGAGTCAGTAGATATGAGAAATGTGGCAATGGATGGGCATACAGTTTCAGAGAAATTTCTGTTAAGTATCTACTCTATGCCAACCACCATATGAAGTGTTTCACTAATGTGAGCTCAGTGATTCTACACCTGCCTGCTGTCATCCTAAATGACAACAAAAAGGTGTTGTGGGGGCTTTGCCCAACAGCAGATATGTAATTAACGTAACCTTTGGCAAAGATAAAAGAGCAACATGATTGTTCCTCTGAAATATTCCACACTTATATTGTTGATGTACAATAGAATAGAAAAAAATAATCCTTCAGATTTATATGGTACTTCACAGGTGACAAATACCCTTACAAGTCATCGGTAAATGTACATTGACCGCAACGGGGTAAAAGAAGGAGCAATGGCTCTTTGAACCCCACTGAAAATAGTTACCAAGTGCTGTGCTAGGTGAAGTGTAGATAAAGATGAATTAAAAGTAGCTCTTTGGCCTGGGCCCAGTGGCTCATGCGTGTAATCCCAGCACATTGGGAGGCCGAGGTGGGCGGATCACACAGTCAGGAGATCGAGACCATCCTGGCTAACACGGTGAAACCCCATCTCTACTAAAAATACAAAAAAAAAAAAAAAATTAACCAGTGGTGGTGGTGGGTGCCTGTAGTCCCAGCTACTCGGGAGGCTGAGGCAGGAGAATGGTGTGAACCCAGAAGGCAGAGCTTGCAGTGAGCCGAGATCATGCCACTGCACTCCAGCCTGGGAGACAGAGTGAGACTCCGTCTCAAAAAAAAAAAATAAAATAAAAAGAAAGAAAAAAAGTAGCTGTTTGACTTCAGAAACACACAATCTAGCTTTTGGAATGATGTAATAAGTTGTTGGAACCAGCACCTAGTGCCTTTAATCTGTGGTTGCTGCTGCTTCTGTTTTGTGAGTTGAACTTGGGCTTGCAGCAGGGTTATAGGTGAACCAACTGTACCAACAATCCCTTGATTGCTTTGCTCCAAAATGTTTCTCTTATTGAATTACAGAGAGATGGGTTGTCTTCTTAAAGTACCATGCATGAGACAACTCTACAAGGCATAGCAGGTGATTTGGTGCCTAATCCATTTGGCACCTTTTATAATGATTTGTTGCCTAATCCTCTGCCTAATCCATTTGGCCCACCTGACCTCAGCAGGGAAGTGGCAGGCAGCTTTACTGTGCTGTTCACCTTCCTCACTCCCACTTCCTTCCACATTTCTACCTCAGGCCTTTCTCTGCTTTGCTGCTGACTTTTAGTGACACCTAACAGGCTAACCCTCCATGTCAAATTCCAGACCTACCCTCAACTGTTAGTTGATCTATGAAGCAGGGTTGCAAAGCCACATTCAAAGAGTTCCATCCTTCAAAGATTATAAAAAGAATCAATTTGGAAATATGAGCAAACAAGGAATAATACTCAACCATAATATTTGTATATTATTAATGAAAGAAAAATTCCTGCATAAGAACTTCATCTATGACTAAATATAAACCAGGAAAAGTTCAAAGATTTATTAGTAAAATTTAAAGATTTTTTTCCCAAATCAAGAGGATTCAGCATTCAAGAATAAAGATGACTGCCGTAACAATATTCAAATAATGACTAGGGCCATCAAATAGTTGGACTGATGCTGAGAAGTGGGACTAAAAACATTGAAGACAAACGTGTGACACAAAGAAGAAATTATCGGAGGAAAAATGTCAAAAGATCCAGTAAAAATATCAGAATAGAGAGCAAATACTGAAGAAAAGACAGCAAACAGGACTGATAGTAAAAAAAAAATGGAACTATTAAAATTAAGATTAGATTTTTTTTTAATCTGTAAATTTACCACATTGAAACATCTGCAATCAGCTATATGTAACTGGTTTGTAGAGCCTGGTGGACCCTGAAGGTCTCACGTGAAAAACTCTTTTCTACCACTACCTTAAGCAAGTTCTTCTGATTTTTCTTCCCCACACCTACATGAAATCATAGGCAAATCCCATTATGGCAGTGGTTCTCAGACTCTAGCTTGCATCAAAATCAGCTGGAGGGTTTGTTTAAACCAAATTGCTAGGTCCCAATCCTACAGTTTCTCATTGTGCAGGTTTAGGGTGGCCCTGATGATTTGTATTTCTAACAGATTACAAGATGCTGCTGATGTTTCCCAGGAGTGAGTGTCACTACACTTGGAGAGCCACTGCGTTATGGTTTCAGGTCACTCTGAAGCAATTGGTAGTAATATTTTTGAGGTATTAAAAATAAAGACATCTAGAATTACTTCCATCACTTCTTCATGATTTACAGCTTTTTCACCCACCCAACTGCCTCTTTCCCCTTCCCCACCCCCAAATTGCTGTAGCTGCACTCTTGTAAGCTTGCAGTTGGGAATAGAGTCATCCTGGGTTTGCTTGTTCCATCTGGATACACCACTTACTGTATTTGTTACCTGTTGGTTTTGACCCTTCAGGCCTGATAAGGGGAGGGTGGGCATAGCCTTATGTGCTAATACATTGTTAATGGTGTCCTCTGTATAGTGAAGGTCAAACTGATGCTTTTCCACCTGTAAAACTGAGGATTTGCAGGTGCATGAACAGTAGTGGGAGAATTCACCTTGGTCTTGCCATATCAACTGTCTACTCAGTTCCTGGCTTCGTGCCAACTGGCTCTCCCTGACTCTTCTGTTGTAGTCCCTTTGCCTCCCCCAGGCACTCCTGTTTTGCAGCTGGTGGGTGGGCTGGGGAATGAGCTGTGAGTCAAAACCTGATCTCCCCAGTTTTTAACCTGTCTTCCTTTGCCTTCTAGTGTATTCAGATGTTGGGGACACACACAAATCTCCAAAACACCAGGAAAAGGGAAATTTAACATCATTTTACTATAAAATGTAAAATGCCTAGATATGTTCTGTGTATTAATTTAAGGCCCTAGATGCTACAAACATACACAATTCTGGGTTATTTCTCATCAATTTAAATGGGATGTTCCTTCTCTTGCAGTTGTTGTTGGGATTCCACTCGCCTAGGGTTGTACTAATGTCTGGGAAGAAAATGAGTGTAAAACTTTTAAAATGAGGATAGGACTTTAAATCTCTGCTTCACAATGATTGCTACAGACATGCTAATTGTCTCAGCTCCCGGAGGCCCCTTTATTCTGGCAGCTCTTTTATTCCAGTTGCCACATGTACACTAGAGAGATGTCTGATGATGTTGGAAACTTGGTGCAGCTGCCCCTTGGAGGCCTTGTTACTTCCCTGAGAACACTTGCTAGAGAGGTTCTTTGGGGTGCAGCGGGATCACAATTAATGAAGTAATCACACGTGGTGGTGGGGGATGCAGTGTCAGTGAATACTGAGGCATGGGGCAATCATAGGATATTGCTCTACATGCGTGCTTTGCAAACAATGATGATGACAAAGACTGTGGGTTAAGATAACTGCATGTAACTACCACGGAAAGCTCATAACATGAAAATGTTAAACTGAGGCCTTGCACTCTGAGCTCAAGTCATGGGTGCAGAATCAGAATGACTCTGGACTATTGTTAAAGGAATCCCTTATCTCCTGTAGCTGCAAGGCAAATGTAGTGGAAGATCAGATCCAGGACTTGATTGTACAAGTTATAGTATTGTACAATCCGTTAAATCCCATCCATTCCAGGCCTCTTATTCTGAAGTAAAATGAACAAGAACTGGAGAGATTCTGAGACATGGAATGGGAAAAATTTGGGCACACTCAAATATGGCTGAGAATCTTAAATTGAAAATTGCTGCAAAATCTTTGTCACCTGTGAAAACAGCCCCTCTCCCACCTAAATGAGGAAACCAAACTTTCTTTGCCTAGAACTTTGCCAAGAACTTCAAATGGAGATCTGGCATTATAAAGAGATGCAGATTGTCTTCAGGACCCAAGCTCACCATCCACGATTTCCTCCAGACCAATTACTACAGTTATTTTCCAGCAGAGCCCCAGGGAAGTACAATGTTCATTCAAGGAGGAGATAACATAGACACCTAAATAGTGCAGAATCTTGCTGATTTGTATCTGCAACAGTCAAGGAAGCATGTATGGAAATGGTTTGTTAAGGGCATTAGATGAAAAATGACGAAATGGAAAGTTGGATCCAGCTTATGTTGTTAGATGAATATAGTCATCTGTAATTTGTGATTATGATGTGGGCTTACGTGTGTATGACTGTGTGCCTGGTCTTAAAGATGTCACTCTAGGGAATGGAGGTGGTGGGACTTCCCAAGCATAATCTAGAGGCAGGATTTTGAAAATTCAAGGACATGGAAATGTTGGCATGAAAATGCTATGTGTAATCTGCTCAGCCATCTTTTAACCTTAGGGAAACCTAGTGAACACTCCTTTCATGGCAAAAAAAAAAAAAAAAAAAACCCATCAATAAAATGTTCTTTGGAGTCTGACCTCTGAAGACTAAAAATGATCATAGATGATACCAGCATGTAGTTGGGCTCCCCAATTATAGTAGAAATAAATGGAGCACAGAATAGTAGACACAGGTGGTAGCACTTCAGCACAAGTGGTCCCAATTTCTATGGCTGATTAACAGAATGGAACTTGGAGTGTTTTGATACCCAGGCTTCTGTGTTGATAAGGAACCAAAGGTGGGAACACTAGGAATGAAATAGAGGCGCAGTCTAGACATATATAAACAAATACATTCTAGATCACATAGGAAGAAACCTGACTCATCCATAGTGGTAATTCATAGCCGCTTACTCAGTTTGCAGACCTAGGGCTCCTTGTCTGAGGAGGGGCCTAGACTTTTGGCAACGTGGCCACAATATAGGATATAACTCTCCAAGCCTTCAAGATGTGTGGCCATTTTCCAGGGTGTGTGCAGTGGAAAAAGGGATTTTTTTTTTTTGTTTTAGGTTTTCTGTAGGTTATTAGTGACATTGAGGAAAAGCTAATTCTTAACCTCACTGCTTCCATATCTACCATGATGGCCACTGATCAAAATGTGGCTTATAAATATTAGATGATGGGAAGAGTCTTGACCAGATTCCATCTCTGTGTGGGTCCAATTGGGACCACACACCAGTCCTGGCATATATAGTGAAAACATCTCTCTCTCTCTCTCCCTCCCTAACTATCTACCTACCTAGCAGCTGGCAGAATCTGCACATTGGTACACTGATCCATGAAATGAGGGTTATTACATAGCAAAGCTAAATTTACATTCTTAGTGTTGACCTTTTGCCATGACAGCAAAATCAAAAGCAATAGCACTTCTTGAAGGAAGTACAGAATTAATTGCTACTGTCAAAGACTTGAAACTTGCAGAGGTGCTTATTCCTACCGCACCATTATTTAAACTGCCTGTTTGAACAAGCAGATGTTGAATTTATCTTGGAGAATTACTGTGGATTGTCTTAAACATAATGAGATGATTTGTTTCAGTTCTTCTAGAAGCTAATACAAGGAGTTGAAGGCAGGAGTTTGTAGGAGAGGTGATCTCAGGAAGCACAATGCAGGAATGGGGAAGATAAGTAACTTTACCATTGTACTGTGCATTAGTGGAGTGACTACTACTATGTGAAACGGGCTCAGTCCTAGGGACCTTTGAGGAACCGTGCAAATTATTACTTAGAATTGTCTATCGAGAGATTGGGAAGTTGCAGTATTTATCACTGATTCCTCTCTCATTGGTAGAGAACTGCCTTTGGTAATGATAAGCCTGGCGTTTTGAGGCTGATCTCTGAAGCTCAGAGGAATCAAGTCACTTAACTAAAGTCAAATAGTTGAAAAGTGGCAGAATGGAGGCTTGAACCACGTTTTCTGTCTCCAGAATGAATCTTTTTCTTTCCTCATACTGCTACCCCTAGGCAAATGCCTAAGAGTCAACAAAAATGGCTGTCGATATAAAAAATTAAGATACTTCTCACCAGATGATGGAATAGAGGTAGGAAGTTTAGAGGTACTTTAAGGCAGCAGCGCATGTGTGTGTGTGTGTGTGCACACGCGTGTGTGTGTGTGTGAGGGGGTGGGAGGGGTGTGAATCTGTGGTGCATAGTCAAGCCAAACAAGTTATCTGGGCACAGGCGGAATTCAGGCATGAGAGGGTCTCCCTGTTGACCTACGTTTTCCCCACTCCTTCCATAGAGCCTGCTGGCATTGTGGGCAGAATGGACACCAGGCAGATTTCCAGCCCCTTCACCTATGTTTCCAGAAGTCTTGGGGGGTTCTCTTCTAAATGGCAGGAAGAAAGAATAAAAGAGACACTGATACAGGGCGATCAAAGCCAGAATTCCACAAGGAGTCACTGGCATCCTGCAAATTCACCTCAAGAGGAATGTGTTAGAGCTCTCCAAATGTGCAGGATACACACACACACACACACACACACACACACACACACACACACACACACATACTTCAGGTGTTCTGAACACATTAATTGCCCCATGTTGTGACCCCTTTCTATATTCTCTTTGTTGCATGTATAACTAGAGAGGCCTGATTTATATTCACAAGGGCCCCAGGGCCAGCTTCTATCTATACCTATATGAAATGTATACATTTGTCAAGATTAAACTGATGGTGGTTTTCATATAATTGTTGCATTTTTAGGACAAAGCTAATGAAAGTGACAAATTGCTTTTCAATACAGACCATTCATGTTATAACTAGTAAAAATTATCTGTAAAATAATGAAATTGCCCTTGGTATTCTTAATAACTAATACTCTTAGTTTCTAGTTTCTTTTTATTTTGTATCTCTCAGGGCCTTCATAAATATTTTAATGATAAGTTGAAAGGTTTATCAAAGAGGGCTACATTATAGTACCTTGGTCAATAAATACAGGCTGTACATTTAAACAATAATATGTAATAATAATACAAGTTAAAAGGGACATATAATCAATGGATCAGTATTAAAAGCAATATAGAAGGAAAAAGAACATGGCTAATATGACCAATGGAGTAATTGAATAAAAGCCAGCTACCCCCTTAAACACATGCAAACACACACACACACACACACACACACACACACACACACACATACACTCCCAATTCAGGACAAATACGTGGGTTAAAATAGTGAGAAATTGAAAAGTAGTAGAAAAGAAAGATTTCTACTTTTGTAGATTTTATATATATTTATATATATTTATATATAAATATATTATATATATAAATATATATATTTATATATAAAATATATTTATATATAAATGTATATATTTTTATATAAAATATATTTATATATATAAAAATATATATTTATATATAAAATATATATTTTATATACATATATGTACATATATACTTATATATACATATATACGTACATATATACTTATATATACATATATACGTACATATATACTTATATATACATATATACGTACATATATACGTATATAGACATATATACGTACATATATACGTATATAGACATGTATGTACATATATACGTATATAGACATGTATGTACATATATACGTATATAGACATGTATGTACATATATACGTATATAGACATGTATGTACATATATACGTATATAGACATGTATGTACATATATACGTATATAGACATGTATGTACATATATACGTATATAGACATGTATGTACATATATACGTATATAGACATGTATGTACATATATACGTGTATAGACATGTATGTACATATATACGTGTATAGACATGTATGTACATATATGCGTGTATAGACATGTATGTACATATATACGTGTATATATATACGTATATATATGTACATATATACGTGTATATACGTATGTATGTTTATATACGTATATATACGTATATATTTATATATATAAATATATATATATATATATATATATATAAAAAATAGAGCCTCAGAAACTTGTCATAAGCATCTCAACATACACATAAAAAGTTACAACCCACTATTATAAAAGTAATAGTGCTGGAAAATCTATTTGGAAAAAATGGCTAAAAACTTCCAAAATTTGTTGTTTTTTAAAAATTACCCTATTGATTCAAGATCCTGAAAGAACCTGGCAGGTAAACAGAAAGGGAACTACATGTAGAGAAATTAGAGCCAATCTACTAAAAGCCAAAGGCAAACAGAAAATCAATAATCTAAGTTTCCACCTCGAATATCTATTAAAAGGAAAGCAAAACAAACTCAGAATAAGAAAATAAGAATAGAGCATAAATCAATAAATTACAGAAAAAAGATAAAATTATTGAAAACAAGTTATTTATCAAAAGATTAATAAAATTGTTATTCGTTTAAATAGGCTAACCATAGAAAAAGAGAGAAGGTACAAATTACCATCAAAAATAAGAGAAGAGACATATTTATAGACTTTTCCAAAATTGAAAGACTTGAAAAGAATGTTATGAACCACTTTATGCCAACACATTAGAACTTAGATAAAATGGACAGATTCCTAGAAAAACACAAGTTACCCAAAAATAATTAATTGTTAAAGCACTGAACATAATAGGTAATTTGAATGCATGTATTATGTAGATTAGAGAATTAATTGATGTACAAATAGACCTATAGAAAGGAAATGTTTTAATGAGTTAACATTAGTTAATTACTATAGTTGGTGTTTTAGCTGTAATTTATTTAATCTTCACAAAACTCTATGTGGTAGCTATTAGCTCCCTAATGTTTGAGAAAACTCCAATATGCACTGTAAAATGTCACAAGACTTATAAGTCATAGATGGGTTTCTGTGCCTCTAGTCATTTTCCTTCTAACACAAATAACTGCTACCCTGGCACATAATATAAACCATATCCTTATGTGTTAACAGAACTACACATGGTTTGGATTTAGAGACTGTTTCCAGAGGTGAAACTTGCTCGGACTTTGAAGAAGGTAAGAATAGTAAATGGGCATGAATAAACAGTAAAAGTATCAGATCAAAGATGTGTAAAGTGACCTAACCAGTTCCTCATGGGGCAGCAAATATATATTGATGAGGAACTATAATGAAGCTAGTGAAAAGTGTAGCTATAGGGGTAGGAGAGGGAAGCTCATGGTGAAGATGGAGCATTATACACTTATATGCTGGACTTCAATGGTGTGTGGATAATAATCATGGGATTTGGAAGCTGAAGAATCAGGTTGACGAAAAGTATTCTCACCTTACTGAAGAGTATGTTGTCCTCTGTGAGTATTTTTCTTCTTCAGTGCAGTGGAGATGATAATCATTTTATAGGTTTACTGTAAGGATGTTTTCATGTTATTTAAATTTAATGCTTTGTAAATTGTCTTTACTATTACTGTAACTACAGTTGATGAAAAACAAAATCAGAAACAATAATAAACACACACAGAGTACTCCTACTGCTGAATTACATCTTTAAGAAATAGCTAGAACAAGGTGCAACACACAGCCCCAGGACCACAGGGATTCTGTTAACAGTGAGAATTTACAGATGTGGCTTAAGGCTTAATGTAAGTGACTCCGTTGTACATGTCCATGAGCTAAGACTCTCCTTGAATACTTAGGGATATAGTAATGCCCATTACAGTTAAAAAACGGACTTGCTCTTCTCGTCTTAACACCGAACATGCATTGGATGGGGGGAGGAGCTGAGAAAGTACATATTTTGTGACAGCCAAGCCTCATTATGTAATTTTTTGTAAGATCTAAATTCAGAAGGATTATAAAAGGACTTTAACATTTAATACACCCCTTCACCATTACTCAAAAGACACTAGGACTTTCTACCAGTCATAAGAGTTCAAATAAGAAAACTTCCCCAATAACATTACAGTACAATAAAAAAGAAATAATTGGCTGGGTGCAGTGGCTCACGCCTGTAATCCCAGCACTTTGGGAGGCCGAGGCGGGAGGATCATGAGGTCAGGAGTTCAAGACCAGCCTGGCCAACATAGTGAAATGCCGTCTCTACTAAAAATACAAAAAATTAGCCAGGTGTGGTGGCGGGCACCTGTAATCCCAGCTACTAGGGAGGCTGAGGCAGGAGAATCGCTTGAACCTGGGAGGCAGAGGTTGCAGTGAGCTGAGACCACACCATTGTACTCCAGCCCAGGCAACAGTGCAAGACTCCATCTCAAAATAATAATAATAATAATAATAATAATAATTTCTCCTTCCAGTAGGGGAAATCTGATGGTGAAAGGGATTTGAGAAAATTACAATTGTTCCAAGGCTCAAAACTTTGAACCTCTAAGGATGAATAATTTTGTGAGATAAAAGTATTCTTTGTTTCCTAGAATAATTGAAGATTTAAAAAAAATAGCAGCTGGCTAAAATGGCTTTTATATTTTAGATAAAAGTTATTCAGATACTTAGATATTTCTAAAATGTATGTTTGGCACTACCCTCATATACATTTATTATTTTATAGATTTTACTATATAGAGACATTAAAATATTTTTAAAAGATTATTTACAGAAGCAAAGAAATTTCCAAGGGATGCATTTAAATCACCATACAAGAAATGCTTTAGGTTTGAAAAAAATATATACTAATTAGGTCACCTGAGGAAAGAGTGCTTGAAAAATGAACATCCTTTATAAAGACTTATTTGCAATCTTGCTCAGAACTATTGGTTCCAAAAAATGATAGTATATGAAAAGCTGAGACCACAATTATTTTCTAAATGTCAACTTGCTCTTACAGTATTAAGTGCAGAACCAGCTTAATGAGCATGCGACCTGGGCAGTCACAAAAGACCCTATGCTTAGAAGGGCCCTACACTTGGTTTAATACTGTGCTGTTGCTGTCTTAATATTCTTCATAACTTTTGAACAAAAGTACCACGTTATCATTTTGCTCTGAGCTCCACAAATTACTTAGGTGATCTTGATTTTTAAGTGAGCAATTATGATCCTATCATCACCAGCAATACAATCCCTCTACCATGAGTTCTCTCTTTCTCACATTAACAGAATCACTATCATTCACAAAAATAATCCCCAAAGCAGCAACTCTATACTACTTCTAAAATAACAAAAGATTTAAAATAATTTTTAAACTTCTTGCTATTTGCTGGAGTAAAAATAATTTGATAGATTCCTTACACCATTGATGGGACCGCATCAGATCTTATTTTAAATTGAAAGGTAGTATGATGACCAGGGAATAAAATGAATTAACTACTATCCAAGTGCATAATTTTTAAATTTTCTAAGGTATATGTCATGTTACATAATCAGATTTCTTTATGAATTATCTATACACATCAGAGCCATCAGTGGTATTTTTTAACAATGCAGAATTCTAGGCCTTGTCCCCTGAAATTTTGATTGAGTAGTTCTGAGATGGTGAAGATGGTAGTCTATATTTTTAGTAAGTACTCTCAAGTAAATTTAACCATAGATGAAATCCATTATTTTGTATTTTGCTTTGTTTATTTAATAGCATAAGTTTTACATGTACTAATACATGGAAAATTTGCCCCCAGTCCTCCCTTGCTCCTTTTGGAGTTCTCAGTGTCTATTTTTCCCACTTGTGTGTCCATGTGTACCCAGGGCAACTTCGACTTAAAAGTGAGAACATACAATATTTAGTTTAATGTTTTTGCGTTAATTTGCATCGGATAATGGCCTCCAACCACATCCGTGTTGCTGCAAAGGATGTGATTTTGTTATTTTTATGGATGCATATTATTCCATGTTGTATATGTGCCACATTTTCTTCATCCAGTCCACTGCTGTGGGACACCTAGGTTGTCTTTGCTATTGTGAATAGTGCTGTAGTGCATGTATGTGTGCATGCGTCTATATGGTAGAATGGTTTATTTTCCTTTGTGTACATACATAGTAATGGGATTGCTGAGCTGAATGAGTTCTATTTTTAGTTCTTTGAGAAATCACCAAACACTTTTTCACAGAGGATGAACTAAATTTACATCCCACTAACAGTGTGTAGCATTCCCTTTTCTCCACAGTCTTACCAACATATTATTGACTTTTAATAATAGCCATTATTTTTTGACTTTTTAATAATAGCCATTCCAACTGATGTAAGATGATATCTCATTGTGGTTGTCATTTGCATTTCTCTGATGATTAATGATGTTAAGCATTTTTTCATATGTTTGTTGGCTGCTTCTATGTTTCTTTTGAAAAGCATTCATATACTTTGCCAACTTTTAAATAGAGTTATTTCTTTTTTTTCTTGTTGACTTAAGATCCCTGTATATTCTGGTTATTAATCCTTTGTCTGATGCATAGTTTGAAAATATTTTTTTCTATTCTGCTGGCTGCCTATTTACTCTGTTGATAGTTTCTTTTGCTGTGCATAAGCTTTTTAGTTTAATTAGGCTCCACTTACCAATTTTTGTTTTTGTTGCAATTGCTTCTGAGGACTTAGTCATAAAATCTTTGCCTGGGTCAGTATTCAAAAAAGTATTTCCTAGGTTTTGTTCTAGGATTTTTAGTTTGAGGTTTTAAATTTAAGTCTTTAATCCATCTTGAGTTAATTTTTGTATATGGTGAGAGGTAGGGTTCTAGTTTCATTCTTCTGCACATGGTTAGCCAGTTTTCCAAGCACCATTGAATGGGGAAGTCCCTTCCCTGTTGCTTATTTTTGTCAACTTTGTTGAAGATCAGTTGATTGTAGATGCAGGACTTTATTTCTGGGTTTTCTGTTCTCTTCCACTGGTCTATGTATCAATTTTTTGTAACAGTACCATGCTGTTTTGGTTACTGTAGCCTTGTAGTATAGTTTGAAGTTGGGTAATGTGATGCCTCCAGTTTTGTTCTTTTTGCTTAGGATTGCTTTAGCTATTCGGGCTCTTTTTTGGTTCCATTTGAATTTTAGAATAGTTTTTTTTCTAATTCTGGGGAAAATGATGTTGGAAGTTTGACAGGAATAGCACTGAATCTGTAGATTGCTTTGAGCAGTATGGTCATTTTAATGATATTGATTCTGCCAATCCATGAGCATGGAATGCTTTTCTGTTTGTTTATGTCATCTATGGTTTCTTTCAGCAGTATTTTACAGTTTCTCATGTAGAGATCTTTCATCTCCTTGGTTAGATGTATTTCTAGGTATTTTCATTTTTTGTGGCTATTGTAAATGGGATTGCATTCTTAAATTGGCTCTCAGCTGGAATGTTATTGGTATATAAAAATGCTACTGATTTTTGCACATTGAATTTGTATCCTGAAACCTTACTGAAGTCATTTATCAGGTCTAGGAGGCTTTTGGTGGGGTTTTAGATTTTTTCTAGATAATCATATCGTCAGTGAAGAGAGACAATTTGACTTCTGCTTTTCCTGTTTGGATGACTCTTCTTTCTGTTGCCTGATTGCTCTGGCTAGCACTTCTAGAACTATGTTGAATAGGAATTGTGAGAGTGGAAATCTTTGTCTTGTCACAGATCTTAGGGAGAATGCTTCTTGCTTTTGCCTGTTTGGTATGATGTAAGAAAGAAAATGAAACTCAATAATGAATTCCAAAATTAGCAATGAAAAACCCACCAACCAAAAAAATCCTGGACCTGATGGATTAACAGCTGAATTCTACCAGACATATAATTGTTTCCTACTGAAACTATTCCAAAAAAAGAAGTCAAGGAAGAGGGATTTCTCCATACCTCATTCTGTGAAACCAGTATCATTTAGATACTGAAATCTGGCAAAGACACAACAAAAAAAGAAAACCACAGGCCGATATCCCTGATGAACATAGACACAAAAATCCTCAAAAACACTATCAAACTCAATCTAGCTGCACATCAAAAAGTTAATTCACCATGATCAAGCAGACTTTATTCCTGGGATGCATCTTTTTTTTTTTTTTTTTTTTTTGCAGAATTCGTCTTACTGTTCTACAGAGGAATTTGGCACAGGGAAGCAAGTGTTCCTGTCCTATGTCTCCTTGAAAGTTCGTGTCTTTCTTTAGATTTTGGGTTAGTTGGTCCAATAGCCTCAGTTATCAGGATCAGTAAAATTGGAAATTCACAAGTTATCCAGAACTTCTTATTTGTTGTAGTGTGGATATTTTGGGCGGGAACAAATATCCAAACTATGCTACTTTGTTTCTTAATTTATAAGATTTATATTTGTCTTTTCCCAAAATTTTACAACTTTTTAGTGAATAATTATTTCTTCACATTTGTGACATTACAGCCTTCTTGAGGGATTTAATCACAGTGACATTGTCATTGATGCATAATTGCTGTACATATTTTGGGGGTATATGTGATATTTGGTACATTCATACAAAGTGTAATAATAAAACCGGGGCAATTGGGATGTCATTACCCCAAATATTCACCCCCTTTTTACATTGGGAAGTCCAAATAACTCTTCTCCAGATATTTTGAACTATACAAAAATTATTTTTAACTGTAACAATCCTACTCTGCTGTGGAACACTAGATCTTATTCCTTCTATTTACTGTAATTTTGTACCCATTGACCAACCTCTTTTCATCTACCTCTCCTGTCTACTGTTCCCAGCTTCTGCTTACCACCAATCACCTGTCTACCTCTATGAGGTCCACTTTATTTGTTCCCACATATGAATGAGAACATTGGTATCTGTCTTTCTGTGCTCAGCTTATTTCACTTAACATGACCTTCAGTTCCATCTATGTTGTTGCAAATGACAGGAGTTCAGTATTTTTAATAGCTGAATAAGATTCCATTGTGTATATGTACACTTTCTTTTCTTTTCTTTTTTTTTTTTTGAGACACAGTCTCCCTCTGTCGCCCAGGCTACAGTGCAGTGGCGCTATCTCAGCTTACTTCAAGCTCTGCCTCCCGGGTTCACCCTATTCTCCTGCCTCAGCCTCCTGAATAGCTGGGATTACAGGTGCCCGCCACCACACCTGGCTAATTTTTTGTATTTTTAGTAGAGATGGGGTTTCACTGTGTTAGCCAGGATGGTGTCGATCTCCTGACCTCGTGATCCACCCACCTCGGCCTCCCAAAGTGCTAGGATTACAGGTGTGAGCCACAGCGCCTGGCCGTATGTACGCTTTCTTTATTCATTCATTGGTGGACACTTAGGTTGATTCCATATCTTGGTTAGTGTGAATAGTGCTACAATAAAAAATGGGAGTGCAAATATCTCTTTGATATACTGATTTTCTTTCTTGTGGATATATACCTAGCAGTGGGATGGCTAGATAATATGATAGTTCTATTTTAAGTTTTGTAAGGAACCCCTATGCTATTTTCTATAGTGGCTATACTAATTTACATTCCCACCCACAGGGTAGAAGTGTATCTCTCCGCATACTTATCAGCAATTGTTACTTTTTCTCTTTTTTATAAAAGCCATTTTAGTGTGTGAGATGATTTGATTGTGGTTTTAATTTGATTTCCCTGGTGATTAGTGATGTTGAGCATTTTTTCATATATCTGTTGGTCATTTGTAGGTCTTTTAAGAAATGTCTATTCAGATCTTTTGCTCATTTTTAATAGGGTTATTTCTTTTTTGCTATTAATTTGTATTTCTTATATATTTTGGATTCTAATCCCTTGTTGGGTGGACAGTTTGAAAATATTTTCTCCTATTTTTTAGGATGTCTCTTCACAAAGTTGATTATGTCTTGTGCTGTGCAGAAGCTTTTTAACTTGATGTGATCCCATCTGTCTTGTTTTACTTTTGTTTCCTGTGCTTTTAAGTCCTACTCAAGATATCTTTGCCCAGGCCAATGTCCTGAAGTGTTTCCTTTATGTTTCTTTTTGGTAGTTATGTAGTTTTAGGTCCTACATCCAAGTCTTTAATCTACTTTGGGCTGAATTTTGTATATAGTGAGAGATAGGGATCTATTTTTATTCTTCCACATATGGATATTCAGTTGCCCCAGCACCATTTATTGAAAAGACTGCTATTCCCCAATGTATTTCCTTGGTGACTTTGTCTAAAATAATTTGGCTGTAAATGTATGGATTTATTTCTGGATTCTCTATTCTGCTCCATTGGTTTATGTCGCTATTTACATGCCAGTACCACACTATTTGAGTTATTATAGCTTTGAAGTACATTTTGAAATCTGGTAGTATGATGTCCCTCGTTCTGATCTTTAGCTCAGGATTGCTTTGTCTATTCAGGGTCTTTTGTGGTTCCACATACATTTTAAAGTGTGTTTGTTTTTCTATTTATGTGAAGAATGGCAATTGTATTTTAATGGGGATTGTTTTACATCTGTAGATTACTTCAGGTAATATTTAAATTTTGACAATATTAATCCAATCTATAAGCATGGAATATGTTTTTATTTTTCGTTTTCTCTTCCATTTCTTTCATTATTTCTTAATAATTTTCCTTGCAAAGATCTTTCATTTCTTTCACTGAATTTATTCCTACGTTTTTGATATTTCTTGTAGCTGTTATAAATAGGATTACTTTATTACCTTCTTTTTCAGGTTGTTTACTGTTGGCATATAGAAATGCTACTGAGTTTTGGATGTTGATTTCGTATCTTGCAACATTACTGAATTCATTTGTCACTTCTAATCATTTTTGGTAGAGTATTTAGGTTTTTCTAAATATAAAATGAAGTCATCTGTGGGCAAGGTTGATTTGACTTCTTTCCAATTTGGATGCCCTTTTTTCTTTATCTTGTCTAATTTCTTTGGCTAGGACTTCCAGTACTATGTTGAATAAAAGTTATCAAAGTGGACATCCTTGTCTTGTCTCAGTTCTTAGAGCAAATGCTTTCAATGTTTATTCATTTAGTATGATTTTAGCTGTGGGTTTTTCATATATGACATTTATTGTTTTGAGGTATGTTCCTTCTATACCCAGTTTTTTAGGGTCCTTCTTTTAAAAAACAGATTATTGAATTTTTCAGCATCTATTGAAATGTTTACATAGATTTTGTCTTTCATTCTGTTAATATGATGTATCATATTGATCAATTTGCATGTTGAATACTAGTAAGAGATAATTCCACTTGATCATGGTGAATGATATTAAAAAAAAACAGAAAGGTTTAATTGTAAAACCAAAGATGAAAACTGGTAAGAGATAATTGAATGAAGCTTTGGCACCATTTCCTGTAATTCTGCTTATGTTCTAATGCATGAATAGGTAGTAAAAGTATATTTAAAATGCAAGTTCTTTGTCATCTGGGACTAATACCATGGTAATAAGGAATGTCTTAAGAATTAAGACTTCTCCTGATTTATTGTTTCAAAGCATAAATGCAGTGTAGTATCATGAACAAAAGCATCCTTCAGCCAAGCTTCTCATGTTCTGATCTCAAGTGAATGATCTTCTTAATGTGTGTTTCATTCAGTTTGCTAGCATTTTGTTGAGGATTTTTGCATTTATGCTCATCAAAGATATTGGCTTGTAGTTTGCTTTCTGATATCTTGTTGGTTTTGGTATCAGAGCAGTGATGGCTTTGTATAATTTTGGAAGTATTTCCTCATCTTAAAGATTTTTGAAGAGTTTGGGTAGAATTTGTGTTCTTTGAATGCTTGGTGGAATTCAGCTATGAAGACATTAAGTCCTGTGCTTTACTTTGATGGGCGACTTTTTATGACTGCGTCAACATCATCACTCATTATTGATCTGTTCAGGTTTTCTGTTTCCTCATGGTTCAATATTAACAGGTTGTATGTGCCCAGGAAGTTATTCATTTCTTCTGGGTTTACCTATTTATTGGCATATAGTTGTTCATAACAGTCTGTAATAATACTTTGTATTTCTGTGGTACCACTCGCTATGACCCCCCCCTTTTCATTTCTGATTTTATTTATTTGGGTCTTCCCTCTTTTTTTCTTACTCTAGCTAAAGGCTTACCAATTTTATCTAAAACTACTTTTATTTTATTTTTATTTTTATTTATTATTATTATTATTATTATTATTATTATTATTATACTTTAGGCTCTATGGTACATGTGCGCAACGTGCAGGTAAGTTACATATGTATAAAAGAGGATACAAACAAATGGAAGAACATTCCATGCTCATGGGTAGGAAGAATCAATATCATGAAAATGGCCATCCTTCCCAAGGTAATTTACAGATTCAATGCCATCCCCATCAAGTTACCAATGACTTTCTTCACAGAATTGAAAAAAACTACTTTAAAGTTCATATGGAACGAAAAAAGAGCCCGCATCGCCAAGTCAGTCCTAAGCCAAAAGAACAAAGCTGGAGGCATCACACTACCTGACTTCAAACTATACTACAAGGCTACAGTAACCAAAACAGCATGGTACTGGTACCAAAACAGAGATATAGATCAATGGAACAGAACAGAGCCATCAGAAATAATGCCACATATCTACAACTATCTGATCTTTGACAAACCTGACAAAAACAAGAAATGGGGAAAGGATTCCCTATTTAATAAATGGTGCTGGGAAAACTGGCTAGCCATATGCAGAAAGCTGAAACTGGATCCCTTCCTTACACCTTATACAAAAATCAATTCAAGATGGATTAGAGACTTAAATGTTAGACCTAAAATCATAAAAACCCTAGAAGAAAACCTAGGCATTACCATTCAGGACATAGGCATGGGCAAGGACTTCATGTCGAAAACACCGAAAGCAATGGCAACAAAAGCCAAAATTGACAAATGGGATCTAATTAAACTCAAGAGCTTCTGCACAGCAAAGGAAACTACCATCAGAGTGAACAGGCAACCTACAAAATGGGAGAAAATTTTCGCAGCCTACTCATCTGACAAAGGGCTAATATCCAGAATCTACAATGAACTCCAACAAATTTACAAGAAAAAAACAACCCCATCAAAAAGTGGGTAAAGGACATGAACAGACACTTCTCAAAAGAAGACATTTATGCAGCCAAAAAACACATGAAAAAAATGCTCACCATCACTAGCCATCAGAGAAATGCAAATCAAAACCACAATGAGATACCATCTCACACCAGTTAGAATGGCAATCATTAAAAAGTCAGGAAACAACAGGTGCTGGAGAGGATGTGGAGAAATAGGAACACTTTTCCACTGTTGGTGGGACTGTAAACTAGTTCAACCCTTGTGGAAGTCAGTGTGGCGATTCCTCAGGGATCTAGAACTAGAAATTCCATTTGACCCAGCCATCCCATTACTGGGTATATACCCAAAGGACTATAAATCATGCTGCTATAAAGACACATGCACACGTATGTTTATTGCGGCATTATTCACAATAGCAAAGACTTGGAACCAACCCAAATGTCCAACAATGATAGACTGGATTAAGAAAATGTGGCACATATACACCATGGAATACTATGCAGCCATAAAAAATGATGAGTTCATGTCCTTTGTAGGGACATGGATGAAATTGGAAATCATCATTCTCAGTAAACTATCGCAAGAACAAAAAACCAAACACCGCATATTCTCACTCATAGGTGGGAATTGAACAATGAGAACACATGGACGCAGGAAGGGGAACATCACACTTCGGGGACTGTTGTGGGGTGGGGGGAGGGGGGAGGGATAGCATTGGGAGATATACCTAATGCTAAAACTACTTTTAAAAAAACTTTTTGTTTTGTTGATCTTTTGTAATTTTTTTAGTCTCAGTGTCTTTTATTCCTGCTCTCAATATTTGATATTTCATTTTTTTCACTAATTTTGGGTTTGACTTGTTCATTCTTCTCTAGTTTTTTGAGGTCATTATTATTTTTTTAAATCTTCTATGATGTAGATGTTTATTCCTATAAACTTCCCTCTTACTCTACAGCATTTGTGTACCCCATAGATTTTTAACAACTTATGTTTTCATTTTCATTTATTTCAAAAAATATTTAACTGCCTTCTCAATTTCTTCATTTAATTGATCATTCAAGAGCATGTTATGTTTTTGTGTGCTTGTGTAGTTTCCAGAATTCCGTGTTATTGATTTCTAGTTTTATTTTATTGTAATAAAAAAGATACTTGATATGATTTCTACTTCTTTAATTTGTTGACTTTTTTGTGGTATAACATATGTCTTGGATAATATTCCATGTGTTTATCAGAAAAATGAGTATTCTATGGCAGTTGGGTAAAATGTTCTGTGAATGTTGGTTAGGTCCATTTGGTCTAGAGTGTAGTGTAACTTCAGTTTCTTTGTTGATTTTTGTCTGATCTGTCCCTTACTGAGAGTAGGGTGTTGAAGTCCCCTACTATTATTGTATTCCAGTCTACCTTTCTCTTTTGATCTATTAATATTTGCTTTATATATTTGGGTGCTCCGATGTAAGGTGCATATATATTTATAATTGCTATACACTCTGTGGAATTGCTTTTTTTATTATTATATAATAGCCTTCTTTATCTTTTATACTTGATGTCTATTTAATCGAATATAAATATGACTACTGCTTTTTATGGTTTCCATTAGCACGAATTATCTTTTTCCATCCCTTCACTTTCAGTCTATGTTCCTTTACAGGTGAAGTTATTCTTGTAGGCTGCATATAGTTGGTTCCTTTTTAGTTTAAAATCATTCATCCACTCTGTTTTTTAATTGGAAAAATTAACTCATTTATAGTCATTGTTATTATTAATAGGTAAAGACTTCTGCAATTTTGTTACTTGTTTTTTGTTTGTTTTGTAAATCCTTTCTGTCTGTCTTTCTGTCTTCCTTTGTAGTTAAATGCTTTTCTCTGGTATTATGTTTTAATTGGTTGCTTTTTATTTTCATTGTATCTGTTACAGGTTTTGCTATGTGGTTTACTATGAGACTTATAAAAACCATCTTAACAATAGTACTACTTATTTTGAACAGATGACAATTTTATTTTGATCACAAATGAATAAAAAGAAATAAACGAAAGAACTTTAAAAGTCTATACCTTACACCCCTGATACACACATTTTGTCACTTTTGTCCTAATTTACAACTTTATTTATTGCCTATTGCTTAACAGGTTGCTGTAATTATTTTTGGTAGATTTGTTTTTCAGTCCTCATATTAGAGACATGAGTAGATTATACAGCACAATCACAGTATTCATGTACTGTGAATTTTTCTGTGTACTCACTTTTACCAGTGAGTTTTATGCCTTCAAAATTATGTTTATTTTTAATTTTTTTTTTTCAGGTTAACATTCTTTTCTTTCCGAGTGAAGAACTCCATTTAGCATTTCTTGTAGGACAGGTCCAGTGGTAATGAATTTTCTCAGCTTTTATTTCTCTAGGAAAGACTTTATCTCCCCTTTATGTTTGAAGGAAAGCTTTTCTGGTTACCATATTCTCATTTGGCAGTTTTTTTTCTTTTAGTCTTTTGAATATGTCATCCCACTCCCTCCTGGCCTGTATAATTTCCTCTGAGAAGCCTGTTGTCAGACATGTCAGAGCTCCTTTATATGTTATTTGCTTTTCACTGGCTGCTTTTAGAATCTTCTCTTTGTCCTCAACCTTTGAGAGTTTGATTATTACATGCCTTGAGGTAGTCTTATTTAGGTCGAATCTGTTTGGTAATCTCTTACCTCCCTGTGCCTGGATATTTACATCTTTCTTTCTCTAGGTTTGGAAAATTTGGGGTTAATATTTCCTTGAATTCACTTTCTACTCTTACACTTTCTTGGCTCTCTCTTGAATACCAATGACTCTTATTTGTTCTTTTAAGATTATTATCTACATTCTGTAAATAGTCTACATTCTTTTTTTTTTCTCATTTATCCTTTCATTGTGTGTTTTGAAATAGCTGTCTTAGAGCTCACTCATTCTTTCTTCTGCTTGATCCATTCCCCTTTTGAGAGCATCTAATAAATATTTTAGTTCTAGAATTTTTTTATTCCAATCTTTTTAAAGTTTTCTGATGAATTCCTGAATTGATTTTCTGTATTTTCTGGAAGTTCATGGAGTTTTCTTAAAACTGCTATTTTGAAATCTTCATGTGAGAGCTCAGACATTGCTATCTCATCACTGGCTCCTTGCTTTGTCCATTTAGGAAAGTCTTTGTTCCCTGTTAGCTGTTGTTTTTTTGTAGATGTACATCTATGGCTTCACATTGAATAATCAGTTATTTATTCCGGTCTTCACTGTCTGGCTTGTTTAAATATTTCTAGCGTATATTTGCTTAGGGTTTCTTTGCCATTGCCTTTTGAGTCCCCATAATCCTAGATTGCTTCCTTTTCAGCATTAGATGGTATCTATGCCCAGGTTTCCTTAACTGTAGCAAATCATTAGTGCACTGCCAGTCTTAAATGGGAATGTCCAAAAGGGGATACCCCAGCTGTGTGGGAAGCCCAGCTTGAAGTTTTTGACCACAAGATCCATGTAGCATGTCTCCAACAGCATAGTGTTACTGAACAGCCACTCTGATTTAGTGTGTTCTTTGGCTGAGATAAAGAGCAGTTTTGTGATACAGGGTATTGTTCCACCTCTCCTCTTTGTTTATAGCTGCCCTAAGGGTTTTTTCCCTTTACAGTCACCCATGATGCTTCTTGTGGGTTGAGGCAGAAATGGTTTCCCTGCAAGGGAAACCAAGATAGTGGGGAAGCTGGCTGTATGCCTCAATCCCTCTTTTTCCAGTGTAAAAACTGAGTATAGATGTAATTTTCCCGTGAATGGTGCCTGGGAGATTCGGGGAGGGGCATCACAGATAGAGAAGTCTTTTTCTTTTAGTATCTGCTCAGGCGTTTCCACTTCCTATGGCCCCAGGGATGGTCTCAGCCTCAGATATGAGTTCTGGGATATCACTCGTGATAATCTTGGCCCTGCATATTTACTCTGGCTTTAATGTGTAGGAGAGTGAAGCCATATTGCTTTTACTTCACCATTTTGGTCTGGCACTTCAGTCTTTCTCCTTACCCATTAGACATTGTATATTGTCTCACAGATCCCTAAGATTCTCTTTATTTTTTCTATTTTTTTTTGCTCTGTTCTTTAGATTGGATAACTTGTATTGCTCTATATTCAAGTTCATTGATTTTTTTCCTCTGTCATCTTCATTTTTCTATTGAGTCTATTTAGATAATTTTTATTTTATTTCATTTTTCAGTTAAAATTTATATTTGGTTATTTGTAATATCTATTATTTCCCTTGTGAGACTTTCTAATTCTAATCATTTCAAAAGTATTTGTCCTTACTTCTTGGGCATAGCTATAATAGCAGCTTTAAAGTCTGTCTGGTATTTATTCTAATAATAGCAGCTTTAAAGTCTTATAACAGCTTGGTTATGTCAAGATGTGATTTTACTTTGTTGGTTGTCTTTCTTTTTGAGAGTTATTAAGATATTCCCAGTTCTTTGTATACCACATAAGTTTGGATTGTATCCTGAATATTTGAATCTTATGCTATTACTATCTTAATAAAGTTTAATTTTTAAGGAGAATGATTGTATCTAGAAATAAATCTAATTACGTACAACTCACAAGTTCTGACCAGCATTCTGACAGTTCAGTTTTCTAAGCCTTTGCCATATTATTTACATCTTCAACACAGGTGAATGATTTAATGGTCAGTCAGGGATATGGATGATTATGTACACCTTAGTACCATTCTCACAGTCTTTGATATGCTGTTAAACTCAGATACATGCCTATGCAGTTTGAAGGTGAGCCCAGTGGTTTATATGCAGCATATAGGATCTCTTCCCTAAGATCCCTCCTCCTCGTGATTTTCCTGACAATTTTCAGCTCCCTGAGTCACCTTTCTTGATCTACTGGTTATAAAATTTGGCCTTCAGTTTTCCCACTCATTTGTGTACTTTTTACTATGTATTTGCCATTAAGGCCAAGAAACGAACACAAAGAGAGAACCCAACGTGGATCTCTGCGTGCTCTCAGATCACAGTTCCTGTGGTCATAGAGAAGAAATACCTTCTCACAGAGTTGTAGACCCTATTGCTGCTGCCATCATTTTCCTGCTGCTGCAGCTGCTGTGGCCATCTTGGGATTTGCTGGAGGCTGAAGTGGGAGAGAACAAAACAACAACAATAAACCCCAGGGGATTTTCTCCATTCTTTCTGACCTTTAAGGTAGCCACTTTCCAATTATTCTGAGAAAAAAAAAGGTTTTGTTTCACTTGGAACTCTTTTTGTCTGCATCCAACAGTGAGATCTGGGTTTCATATTGCTATGAATATGAAATGAGAGATACTGGAGAAAAAGGACAGTCTTCACTAGTTTGATTTTGTTCAGATTCTGGTTTTCTTCCCCAGTACACATAGTGCCATATTTTTTTCAGTGTCCATGGTTAGTTTCTTCATGCTTTATGTTCAGGGTTTTGAGAGGCATTTACTGGAAAGATAGAAGATGTTTACTCCATCTACAGTGGAACTGGAGCATTTTGTTGTATACTTTAAGGATGTTCATGCAAATAAACCTAACAGCTTATGTTTAGGTAACAAAAAATTTTTCTTTTTAATGCTCAATAAATGTGGTCTTCTGATTATCATCATTACAAAAATAGAGTAAGCAAATTTTTCTACATTTATCTACTTTTTACAGTTACAAAGAACTTGCACATTCTCCATGTTATTTTGATTTTATTTTTAAGAACTCTGGACAGTAGTAGCGATTAAGCTTCTCTCCAAATAAGAAATCCAGTTTGGAGAATGTATTTCCTCTCAAGTTTACCCAACTAGAAACTATCAAAGCCAGGTCATAAGCCAGGTTTTTCTGACCAAATGTTTAATGTTTTCCCTTTAGTACCACATACCCGAATATCTTCTGAAATATCAAAGAAACTGGAAAGTGACAATACTGATGGCAGCAATAATACCAACCATAGTGAATAAAAGTCTTTCATTAATTATCAGTATTACAAGCTTTTCTCTAATCTAGTGCTCTGAGGTTAGTCCCTTTCATGAGGTAGATGCTCCAAAACACATCACAAATATTAAGGAGAGTTAATACAGGTTTTTAAGTAATTGAAAGTAATACTTAGTATGTAATATTAATATTGTTAACATGGTAAGTAAAATATTAATATGTAATGTGTTATAATATAGTTATATATGTAAATTATATACATGTGTACCCATATATATGCATACATGTGTGTATATCTGTATATTCCAAATTATTCATGGGATTTGTTTAGCAATAACATTTTCACCACACCACAGTATCTAAGAAAAACTCATAAATGCTTTTATTTATTTATTTATTTATTTTGAGGCAGAGTCTCCCTCTGTTGCCCGGGCTGGAGTCCAGTGGCGCGATCTCTCCTCCCTGCAACTTCTGCCTCCCGGGTTCAAGCGATTCTCCTGCCTCAGCCTCCTCAGTAGCTGGGATTACAGGTGCGCACCACCACGCCCATCTAATTTTTTTTTTTTTGTAGTTTTAGTAGAGACAGGGCTTCAGTATGTTGGTCAGGCTGGTCTCGAACTCCTGACCTCGTGATCTGCCCGCCTCGGCATCACAAAGTGGTGGGATTACAGGCGTGAGCCACTGCACCCGGCCTGGATATGCCCTTCTCTATATCCCTTACATGGATTAAAAGACTGAAACTCACATAAACACAAATGCAATAGGGAATTGAGGGCACACACTGCATGCTAGTAGGTATACTGCTAACATATTAGATGTTGTAAGGGCAGGTCGATGTTGTAAGGGCAGCTGTGCAAATTCTGGAGTTAATAGTCATGTCTGTACACCAAAAGTTCAAAAAGATGGATGCAATAAAAAACTGTTCCTTAATCAAGAGGAAATGCACTACAAGAACACCTGTGAGGTGCTAACAGTGGAGCTAGGAATAAGCTGTGCTCATCAACTTCCCCTCCAGGAAGAAATTTGAAAAATCCTGGCAACACCTAGCTATGGGATTATCTGTTGTCAGTACTTTAAACATAAAAATCTAATAAATGAGGTGTTTGGACAATAAGAACATGGTATGACATGTATGTAAGCATTACTCTTCTTTTTATTAGCTTATGCCATACGGAATTCCACTGATTTGCTGCTTAGATGAAAGAACATGAGCTTTCATGTTGTTGTTGTTTTTTTGTCTTAAATGATTCCAAGAGACCTATGATCAAGTCCAAGGGCACATGTTCCTTATCCTGTCTCTTAACAAAGAGACATATATTGATAATTTCCCTATCACCATATACTGATATTTATATACATACAAATATCTCCTTATTTTGAAATTATTATGGGCTTGTGTCTGCCACCCCCCCAAAAAAAAAGTGTTGAAGTCCTCGCCCAAGATGAGGTCATATTGGAGTACTGTGAGCCCTTAATCTAGGGTGGCTGTGTTCTTACAAGAAGACTAAGTGAAGATGCAGAGATGCACGAAAAGAACATCGTGTCACAGCAGAGATAAAGACAAGAGATGCAGCCACAAGCCAGAGAACACCAAAGATTGCCAGCCACAGCCAAGAGCTAGGAAGTGGCAAGGATGGATTCTGTTCAGTCTCAGAGGGAGCGTGGCCTTACTGATACCTTGATTTCTTACTTCTAACCTTCAGAATCACGAGAAAAAAAGTAGATATATTTCTGTTGTTTCAAGTCACCTAACTTGTGGGACTTTGTTATAGTGGCTCTAGGAAGCTAATACAGAAGGGGAGAAGCAATATAGCACAAAACACAACATGATATGTGAAAATTAATTCCAGGAAAAGGAAGCAGTTTTAAAACTTCCAAAGAAAATGTACTCTAGGAATCATACTGAAATTAGGGATGAGGAAAATCAATTTGTTTTTTATCATGTATATCTTCAGTTGAGTTCAAGAGGATGTGGCTTCTAAAAAATAGGAAAGACATTTATAAAAGAAAAATCCAAGTTCAAAACAAAAGCACAGAAGAAGAAAGTTGATATGAATACCAAGCCATAGCAAAACCCAAATTTCAAAACAAAATTAAAATCCATAATGGAGTGAATTAGAGAAGAAATTGGTACTGCTGAAAATCAGTTCAGTGAAATTGTTGATAATTTAAAAACTCCTCAAGATTTAAGAAATAATGACAGAAGATAACAGATAAGAAAGATACTAAAAGAGAACAAACATAAAAATTGTGTTTTTTTGTTTGTTTTTTATTTTTACAATCTAGAAGCTTGAATAATTGAACTGAATCTATCATAAAGATATATTTGAAGAAAGTCTTATGGAGATGAAGTAATGACTATAGATATTAAAATAAAACAATGCACAGAGGAAAATAACACATATTTGTCAATGTTAATTTCAGATAAGGAAGGATTTTAAAGGAGAGCACTATTAATAGAGACCTGAAAAAGACCTTTTATGTGGTTACTAGGTTAAAAAACATCACAAAACAATTGTAACAGCACAACATGTATATGGAAAATAATGCCAGAAAAATAGAATTGTCAGCCCAATTTCTCCTATTTCCCACTCCTTTCCCCATAAGGAGGAAAGATTCCTCTTCGATGGGTATGTCAATCTAAATAATAAAATACTAAACGGAAGGAAATGGTGAGAAATGGAGATGAAAGAGACAGAAGGAAGATAGAAAAGCAGAAGGGTTGAGGGTGGGTTGAGATTAGGTTGATTTTGTTGAGCATGTAAAAGTGCTGGTGAAAAGATCTAGAGTGTGAGGGAATATATGGGAGAGGAAAAGTATGTATCAGTAACTTTCTTAAGGAAACTACACATATAAATCTTTCAAAATGACCTTTGGATATATGCATGAACATTGAAATTTCTTTTTAATTTCTTCAAGCTTCTTATTATTGAATGCAATATTGTTCTGAAACTGAATCACATGGATATCTTAAGATTCACATAAGAAACTGGCCACATTGGTGCTGTTGACAAACAGGTTTGACTCAGTAGGTCTCAGTTTTGGCTTCTCACTAGAATCCTCTGGAAGCACAAAAGATACTGAAGCCTGGGTTCCATCACCAGATATTCTGATTGAATTGTTCTTGGTGTAGCCAAGAACAATTTTTAAAAATTCCCGCAGTGATTCTAATATGCGCCCAAGACTGAGAACCACTGAGTACTAGGTAGATACAAAGCTGACAATAACCAATACCCCATGTCTCCTTCCAAATTTATTTGTTGTGGCGGTTACCTGAAGTTAGATGCCGTCCTCTGATTTCCTCTTAATGAAGTAGCTGCCATCCATGCAAACATGTGAAAGCAGCGTTAACAGAGCACATCTTTCAGATTGCCTTTCCTCCATCTATTAGACATTTCTGTTCACTCACTAATCCCACATTGCCACCATCAGGGTCACGCTGAGTAACACAAGTAAAGAGGATGCAGCAATCGCAGGCAGCTCGGAATTCAGTATTGTGTGGATTGCCTAAATAAGGCTTTGTTTACTGTACAAAGGAGCACTTTGCAATCAGTTTTAAGACTGTACTTAATGCATAAAACAAGGTTAAAACGTATATCATAATTATATTTATTTCATTCCTTTAATATCGACTGGAAACATCCAATAGCATGTGATGTGATCTTTCAGACTCTGCTTAAAGAGAAGCCATGAAACAGATGGATGTCCTGCTGACAACCACCCAGGAGGCCAGCTTCTGAGACATACGTGGGAAGCTGCAAGCAGTTCAAAGTGATGAGGGGGAGGCTGTAGCACAAACCCTATTAGCAAATAATCGGATTTGTACATCTCCTGTACCTCCAAAGAGGAATTCTCTCGCATGCCTTTTCCTATTTGTTTCCACTTAAAAAGCTATTTAAAGCCTTCTCTACTCTTGGAATAGAGCACATCTTCTACTTTGCCCATTATCAGCCACAGTAAATAGATTTGAGCTGAGAGATCCAGGCACTTTAATTGCCACTGTGCACTTTGCTCAAGTAATAAAAACAAAATAATCCACTTTTATGTGTCCCCTTCGATATGGTCTATGTATAGTGCCAGCACTCTATTCCCCTGAAGACCCACTCTCTAGAAAAGGAAAACTAGTCTGATGGTATTGTTTGCCTTTAAAGAAAATCAATGGTCAAACTTAAAAGGTGATCTTACTTGAAGTAAAACATAGAAGCTTCTTCAACATATTGAATGGATACACATGAGCAGCAGTTTGTGTCTTTTGGTTATAAATGACCTAAAGAGGAAGTTCCTGAAACACGGTAGAGAATGGCCTAAATATAAGAGTTGAGTGACTTTACTGGCCTGCTCTAGCCATAGCCAGTCTTACAGTTGGGCTGTATGGCATAGCGAAAACAGCACGAACATTCATGTGAAAAAATAAGGATTTCAGTCATGGCCCCATCATTTACAAGTTATTTGTCATCAGGCAAGTTACCTAATCAATCTAGGCTCCCTTTCCACAAGCATAAATAAGAATAACAGTATTCATTGTATATTCTGTCATGTTAATAAGAGGCATTGTATGTATAATACCTAACCTAGCATATTGTAGGCACTCAACAAATGGCAGGTACAGTTTCCTATCCTGAACTATTTCTTCTCCATACTATAAAAGCAGTGTGAAAGACCGTGGGACATTTTTGTGTGCTCAATAAACTAGTTCTTAATGTTTTCTTTGTAAGTTATGATTTTCTTTGGAAATGGGCTGAAAACTATTAATACTTCCTCCTACCCTCAGCTTTAAATATACATCACAGTATACATACAAGTTAGTTAAAAAAACTCTGTCATGTAGCAACTCTTCTGTCTTCCAAATCCTATAACAATAATTATTCATAAACTACCCTGGGTCCTATTTCTAGAGAAGATAGTAAGGACTCAGTGAGGTTGCAGAGTCAATAGATGTGATTGCCATTCACTTTGAAGTGCTCGATAATATCCCTCTGATTCAAGACAAAAGGGCAATCCAGTGATTTTTCTAAGGCAGAACTGAAATGTAATTTATTGCCCTATATGGTATAATTTTGAAGTTTAAAGTTAAAAGAATGACAGAAACATCACTGGAGTTACCAGCCTTCAAAGTGTGATCATTATGCTGGTAAAATGTTGTTCTCAGTTGATCAATGTCTTTCTGGCACAGCAGGCAATTTTAAAAATATTTAGTGCTATGGTGAAAGTCTTCATTTATGTGTAGTCACATTCATTTACCAGAATTTCACAATAGTAAAGTTAAAAGCATTGGGATTATTTGGTCCACAAAAGACAGGAACGATTAATCAACATATCTCTCTTTCTCTCTCTCTCTCTCTTTCTTTCATATCTATGTATCTATCATCTATATATCTATATGTGAATTTCTATATATGAATTCTATATACTTCTATATGAATTTCTATATTTCTGTATATGAATTTCTACATCTCTCTATATCTCTATTCTATATCTTTACAGAGAGAGATGTAAAAATCCTATATGTGTGTATGTGTATGTATGTATGTGTGTGTATATATATATATAAACCATGAAGGATGAACCAATAAACAGGAATTGAGACAAAGAGGCAAAATATCGTCTTTTTGGTTTCTATTGCCTGGGATAAGAATATTTTCAATTTCAAATTTCTCTTAACTATAAAGGCCAAGGCTGGACCATGCAATGGTATGCTAAGGCTGGGACTAAGTTCTGACAACTTATGTCTTATATTTAATTACCACTCTTCTATTGCATTACTGTGTTTTCAATGTGGGATTGGATTAAGTATTGTGTGAGACATTTATCTATACTAAATGAACAATCTAATTTTCATCAAATTATTTAAAACTTTAAAATTTATATTCTTGTTTAGTCTCATATCTAGCCAGTCTTGTATCATCTTTTTTGTTATTTTAACACAGTCTTAATAAGAGTACATGTTTATTGATTTACTACTCAGTCCTTGAGCAAATAGGAATGGAAGTAAGTAGAAAGTAATTTCACTATTTTCTTTTAAGAAGCTCTAAGTGTAGTACAAGATAGAGATACATACATGTAATAAATGCTATTTATGCTTTGTCCAATATGCTATAGAGATCTTTTTTATATTTTTCCCTTTGCTTTTCATCCTGACTTCTAAAGACGTGCTTCTCTAAAATAAAGACAATATTTTGTAACCAAAAATTCTATCGGTTCAAATTATGTTTCCAAAGTGGCCCCATTTGAGCAATTGTTATGTAGCATTTAAACCCTATGTATGTGACAAGGGAAGTATTGGTCTGACAATCTCTAGTTAAACATTTGGAATTAGAATGGGCAATATACCAAAGAAGAATAATTGCTTCCTCTTTATTACCAATTTCTTTCTGGTTCTCTAGAATATAGTTTAACTAGTCTGCTATTAGATTCAGTTCAGAGATTTGGATTCTTAATAACTAACTTATTATCTTAAACAAAACCTCAATATTCTTCTATAATACCTTAGAGGAACCACAGTCATCTTCAGAATAAATTGCATTTGTGGAATAAGTTCTTTTCTGTGTACCTAACCATTCATTTGATGTGCAGATCAGGTCAGCCTTCATCAAGTCTGCTACTCTCTCTCTTTCGTTAATAAAAACTGACATTTCAAATTTCGTCTGTTATGTACCTAAACAGATATGCATTATACAAAAGAAGAACAACTGCAGAAATATCCTGTTTCCATTCTGATATGTCTGAGTTTCTAAAATGATTGTATTTAGCTTCTCAACCATGATTGTGAAGTGTTTTTTTCCCCACATCCTCACAGGCATATTAATAGCAAGAAGGTGGTATTCATCTAAAGATTTAAATTCTAGAGAAACATCAGCAGATGCTGTGATCAGTAATGTGTGATCAGTGCCTGACCTTTTGCCTCCCCTGTGGAATTTCATTAATTCTAATATTGATTGGGGAAAGATCTGTTTGCAAAAATTGACGCAACAGCTCAATGGAATTTCATTCTTCTGGGATGTGACTTACTTTGCAGAGGTGATATAGTGACAGTAGGTTCAGCTCACAAATAATGAATTCAAAGTATAATAAAATAGTACAGAATTGTTAGGGAGATTCAAAGCAAGAAGGTATAAAAGTCAATTTGGGATTAGAAATAATTCAATTCAACATTCATTCACATGTTCATTCATTCCACAATATAGATTGCCTATAATATGCCTGGTAATAAGAAAGCTAGGAGGGGCATTTAATGTCAAATTCACATACTGAACAGTGTAGAGGAGCACTAGAAAGTAAACAGAAACGCATTGTACTATGGTCTCTAAGGGTGAAAGATGACATTCTGTAGGGATATAAAAGGAGCATATAATTTATAATTTTTCCTGGGAGAACCAGAGAAAATGCCAAGAAAAGAGATAAGAACATTTATCCAGGGGAAGAAATGGGCATATAAGGCATTAACTCAGAGACAAGAAAGTATAGAGTATGCCACCAAAATGGAAATCAATTAGGATGGTTAGAACACATGTGTGAGAAAGTATGGTGAAGATGAAAGTTAGGTGGTTTCATGGTCCTGAATTCCATATTAGAACTTGCTCTAAAGCACTTGGGAACTGGATAAGCTTTAAGCAAAGAAGGTCCATGATCAGATTAACATGAGAGAAATTCTGAGCACAGTATGAGCAATTGACCAGTTGGAGAGGAAGAATAGTGATGCCAGTTAAGAGGGTATCACAGAAATCTAGGTAAATAATGATATGGAATACAATTATAGTAATGGCAAAATTAATAGAATAGATGAATCAAGAGATAAGGGACATAAAATTTGGTGACTTATGAAATGTAGCAATTGTGGTAGAAAAAATGTTAATCTTTATGATTTGGTAGAGTAACAGTGTAGTTGGTGGAATGAGTCAAAGAGGAAAAAGAATATAAGAATGAAGGGGAAATTATAATGAGTTTTTAGTAACAAGGCAATAATCCAGAAGTGGTATCCAGTAGCAATTAGATATTAGGGTCAGGGGCTCAGAAATAGAACCAGACTGAAAATATGGTTTTGAAAATCAGGAACATGAAAATGGTTGATTCTTCCGAGATAAAATTTGCAGTGGGAAAAAAGAAACCGAAGGACACCAAGATTTAAGAGTCTGGCTTAAGAAGAATCACCCATGAAGGAAACTTAGTAGGATGTAGAGTCTCAAAAGCCAAGGGAATACTATTAGAGAAAAATTAACAATGTCCAATTATAATTAAAGATTTATGTCATTAGGAGCAAATTTGTCATTTGATTAACATCAAAAATATCAGTAGTGGTCATTGTCATTGTAAGAGCAGTTTCAGTGCAGAGAAGTACATGGCAAGTGGGAAATAATGATGGAAACCATGGACATTACTTTCAAGAGTAGATAATAAAGAGTCTGGCTAATAAAGATAATAAAGAAGGCTGGCTAATACATTTGAAGGTGGATATGCTTAAGAGGCTGAGACTGACAAATGATCTAAGCAATGCAGAGAGGCATGACCAGGTGTGTTAAATGAGTGGTGAGGATTCTTTGGCAGGAACAGAATCCATGAAGTGAGAGATTCAAGGTCTTTTATATCTACGTACATGCAAATGCCTCTGCACTCTCCTCATCTTTGAATCCAACTGTTATAGAAGTGTGTGTGATGGACAAAGTGCAGGTCACATGACCACAAAAAGGACTGTATGGGGACCTGAGTTTTCTAGTTTCTCTCTGAAAGCAGGAATCATAATACATGCAATTTACCCAAATACAGAAAGGATGTTCAAACATGGTAACAAAAAATTGAAATGTCCACGGTATCCCCTATATTTGAGAATAAATTTAGGAGGCTATAAAGCCAGCCAGAAGTAAAAGCTGGTTTAGGAACTGTGTAAGTTCAATTTAGTTTGGGAGATGGGAGATTTTGAATGTGGAAGTTGAAATCAATAAAAACATATTCTCAAATACAGGGAAATTTTAGGAATACGGTACAGGATTAGTACCGTATTCCTAATGGCACTAAGGTAGGAAGTTGTGTTGAAAGCATGAGCAAGAGCAGCACCAAGAAGAGAAAGAGCAGAGAAAGATAAGAAAAATACCTCAAGGCTGAAATATTGGAGAATTCCTTAGCTTAAGGTGTTAGGAAAAGCAAAAATGGGTCTTAAGAAAATAATGCTGTGAGAATTAAAGAGAGGATAAATTGATGTCCAACTGAAAGAAGACAGTATTTTAAGATGGATAAATGGTTTATTAAAAGTGCAAGTGGAATAGAGTAGTCAAAAGGATGAGGAGTAGTTTGGCACTTGAGAAGTTATTGGTGACCTTAGAGAGATAATCTTCACTGGAACACTAAAAAGTAAAGATCAGGTTTAATTGGAGTTTTAGCCCAGGTCTCCCAAGAAGTAGATACCAAGATATGATTAAATATGCATGGCTTTTGTCAAAGGAATAGCCTGTGAGAGATAATGAGGAGGGAGCAGAAGAAAGCTGGGAGAGTCACAAGGCAGTGATGCAAGTCTTACCCAAGGGAAGAAGAAAGGGAGGGGAGGAGAGTAGAAGTTCCCAGACTCCTCTGCAGTCAAATTAAATTTCAGCAAAGCCCTCAGGATATCTTTAAGCCAAAACCAGCCATCAGAAAAATCTTAGGGCTTCCAAGAATGAACTGGTCTTAGTATCTCTATTACACTCAGCTATTGCCTAAAAGCAGTTCGTGGGAAACTTGGTCTTTGAGCCACTGTGGCTATGAATTCAGAGCATAGCACCAGGGGCCCTTGGTCAGTTTTGCTCCATGTAGTTAGAGGTCTTCAAGGAAAATTTTCATGGATACATAGCAGAGGAGAATGAGGACAGGAGGAGAAATTGGCAGGAAGTGCATATCTAAAAGTAAAGCAAAGGGGAAAGATGAGAAGGCTATTTAAGAAGGATGAGCAGGCAAACTTTATTATACTGTATGAGATGATAGGCTACCATATTATGTATGTTATTTATTAGGATACTGAGGATGCTAGAATGATTACAGGTGCTTCTGTATTGTCTACAGAGTTTACTAATTGCACACATAAATGCTAGCAGATAATTGATAAACTATAGTCTCATAATTGGCAGGAGAACAGGAAACCAAAGATGCAGATGGAGGAGATAGTCTTAGGCGAGGAACAGGTAAGATAGTTTTACCTCAAAAACCAAAGTGAGAGAAATATGAAAGGGAAATACTGAGAGGTTTTAAAAGAAGAGAAAGGAAAATAAATTGATTTCTTTAAGTTAGGAAGCAAATTTGTTGGCATGATGAGATTAGGGCTTGAGCCAAGAGGATGAAATTTGTTGCTTGCAATGTTAGGGACATTACTTGGTACCAACACTGAGTTAATGGAGGGATTTATGTGAAGTCATGTGTATAGAGCTAGCAAATGTCCTTCGAATGGTGTGTAATTCTCTGGCATAGTTCAGCAGCTTGGGGATTCAAAGCAGAGGATTAAAAATTTGGAAAGAACACATAATTGGGGAAGTGATTCTAAAATGATACTGAGATTAGAAACAAAATGATTCTAAATATAAGAGGACAAGTGGAAGTGCAACCATAGGAATGGGCTCTCATAGTACAAATTTTACAGCTTAGATAACACATAATTATTCATTTACAAAAAGCTCTTTTACTTTTTAGTTTTTCTCTATGGTATTCTTCAATATATTATGTGTCTTGAATAAGGTCAACTTTAATAGGCACAGATGATTATAAAATTGATGTTTGAGATCCTTAATATCATTTACAACAAATACAGATTTTGCTTCTCTTAGGAGAATCAGAATTAACAAACTTTATGATTCATGGATCTAAGTGAAACACATGCCATCTGTTCACCTTCTATCTTTTTATTAGATTACCTACAAATCACTCATGTGTAATTAAGAAAATATGGCCACTGGAATCTAGAAAAGCAGTTTACAGCTATGCAGGCAGCAGCCATCATCCCATTGACAGAACCAAAATGTGGTTTCACATACTTTAAAAACAATATAAAACAGATTTTTCTCATATAGTCATGATCAGAACATGGAACCCAAATTCTTCATAAATTAATATTGATCCTCAATTTCAACGATCAGTTATGTAGAGATCATGAATCATATCCTACATGATTCATTCCTACATTGATAGACCATATACTTATTGAGCATGTACTCTGTGCCAGCCACCTTACTAGGTGATAGTGATAAAAGAGTTAAGAAGAAATCACCTAGGCAGATAGTGAAGGTAGGAGAGTCCTCCATAAGGTTTTCCTTTTAATGTAAAGCTGCCCCAAAATGGCATGTTCAAAATGGCGCCACTATCTTCCCTTCTCTGCCAGCCACATGTACAGCAAGGAGCAGACAAGAGGTGCTAGCCCAGGGAAAGTTCATTTGCATAATAAGATCAGGGTGGGGCAACCAGCCTTCCCCATGTGCTTTGTGAATGTCATACCTGATAGAACCAATCTGTGAGCCCTATGTAAATCAGACACTGCCTCCTCAAGCCTGACTATAAAATCCAGTGCATCCACAGCTGGCGGGTCTTTCCTTTCTGAAGTCCCCTCTGTCTCACTAGAAAGAGAGCTGTTTTCCTTTCTCTTTCTTTTGTCTATTAAACCTCTACTCTTAAACTCCTCATGTGTGTCCCTGTCCTAAATTTTCCTGGCAAGAGAGACAAACCTTGGATATTTACCCCAGACCTTGTAGCTGCTTCAATAGTGCTACAAGGGTAATCAAAATAGCCTCAGTTTCTACCGTTGTGAATTTTGCCTTTTATTCAGGCGTTGCTGCCCAAAGTGCGGTCACCAACTTGCAGCATCTGTATCACCTGGAAAGAACTTGTTGAAATTCAGAATCTGAGGCCCAGCCTAGATCCCCCGAATCCGAATCTGCATTTTAATGAAAGTCTAGATTCAAATTCAGAGAATGTCTGCTAAGCACTGTGTAGTACATACTAGCAGATTAAAAACATTACAGTGTTATAGTACTGTAATAGGAATACACAGAACACCAGGGACATGCACAGAAAGGCCACCTGACCCAGATTGAAGTGCCAGAAAAGACATCTTATTAATCCTTTCTGCCACTTCTATCAAATTAGAAGACTCTGATGATTCAAAACATTCATCAAGAAGAAGGTTCTGACTAGACAAACTACCCCTACTCCATTGTGGCTCTCTCTAGCCTCCTTGGGAGGTTATTCAATGAACACTAAAACGCTGCAACTTTTAAACACTTTCTAGATTGCATATTAATCTCTCGTCCTGATTTTTATTTACAAACATACTTTACCTCATTGCTTTGTCACTCTATAACTTTTTTCAGTTTATGAAACCTATTAGAAGCTACTCTTAAGAGGTTATCTTCCAGTTGTCTTTAGAACGCATCTTTATGTCCCTCGGGACAAATTAATAAGTGCTGTGCAGAAGGCCAACTTACATGCTTTTCCCTGTCCCCATTTCACTTAATCCCTGTCCACATTAAGGTCCAGAGTCACCTCTGGCAATAATCAATTTTGTATTTAATTTTCTCCAGATTCTTTGAAATCTCCACTAAAGGATGTTATTAAAAATGCTTTAGTGCAGTTCAGTGCTCTGATAAAAAAACACTACTAGTAACAGCAATAACAATTATTATTATTCCTTACATTTTAGGGTATATTTTTCTATGCCAGGCCCTACAATAAGTTCCTTACATGCATTTCAATCTCATGACCAAATAAATTATGTACAATTATTAGCACAAATTTATCACTGTGAAACTCAGAGAAAGACCAAATGCATTGCTTAACACCTTAGAACTGGCAATCCGGAAACCACATCCATATAGGCTGAATTTCACAACCTGAACTTGATGTCCCTATTATCTTGAGGAGAACATGAAAAAAAGCGAGCATCAGTAAAGATTCTAACACGTGTTGTGCTGAGAAGAAATAACTCAAGAAAAAGCACCTTTCTTATACCTCTTCAAATCTCTGCATTTGCTGAAATATTAAATCTTGGGAATTCTAATTAATTTTAAATTTTTGAAAGGTAAGAATATGTTTAGGGAAAATAGTTCTTATAATTCATGTTAATGACCCCTAGAAAAGAGAGGATTTCTAGCTTCTGTGTTTTAGCTTCTTGATCTTCCAGCAAACCCGAGGGTTGCTATACTATGGAAATATCCTTTCTCACCTCACCCACTCCAAACTGACTATTTGTTTGGAAAATGTACCACCTTCACTCCTACAGTTTTCTGAATTCTTGGCTCTGAAGGCATGATGCGATTTTTCCTCCTTTTCCTCCAAAACTTCTAATAGTGCATTGATTGCAGCTGGTAAATGGTACAATGTGCCCCAACCAAACATACTTTTGTTGATTTATTTGGCTGTTGATTTTCCAAATAATTTTCAATTTCCATCCTCTATTTAAGCAATAAAGTTTGAAAAAGTAGTGGTGAGTATGACTGTCAGGGAATAACAAAGATTCATGAAAAAATATAATCCGGGTAAGCCTTACTTCCCAGGGAGCACAACAATAACTTTCCTGTACAGAATGGAGAGTTTCACATTATTATTATTGAGTAGAATTTATACTGACAAACCAAAGTGGCCAGTGAGAAAAAATGCATGGCTGGATTCCATTTATGTGACCCTGACATCCTGGAGGACCAAACTGAAAAGCTATTTCTAACCTAAATGCTCACGTGAATATGCCTCAATCTGTTAAAAATTCAGACTAATGAAACAGCACTATCTGATAAGCTTTCTACAAATATGGAAAATGATCCCTGTTTTATTTCTGATACTCACTAATGTTTTTCATAGCATTAATAACCATGAAAGAGATGAAGACCCAGCTGTGATTTGTTTTTTCTCTATCTTATCCAGTTTTTGTTTTTTCTCTATATTATCTTGTAAGTTTCCTAGAATAAGTCTGTGATGTCTAGGGTCTGGAAAACAAACAATAGGTTGAAAATAAAGATTTGTGAAAGAAAGGCAATATTTACCTTGAACTGTTTTGAAAAAAAAATTCTTTCTTACTTAGAAGTTTGTTCATTTAAACTATTGTAAAAAAAAATTGAAAAACCTTCTCCCTTAATCCTATTATTAGAATTCATGTGTGTGCACCTTACAAATCTTCTGGAATTTTATAGAGTGCACCTCACAGCCAGGATGAGGCTCAGCAGGTGTGTCAACATGGTCTTAGTTCCAACAAAGCCATAGGAAATTAACTTAGAACTTCAAATGTGGTGTTCAACTTTAGCTTTGAAAATAGACATGTAAATAGATGCACAACTTGTGAATTGAGTAATTATCCTGTCATAAACATTAAGCTTTGAATCCCTTAGTGTTAATATTAAAATCAAGAATTAAGTAAAAATATAAAATTCAAAAGCAATAAAATATTTAGCTAAGAACAATGTATTTGCAAGATGATATGGTTTTTTTTTCTAGTAGATACATTTTTTTTTTTTTTGCAAAATTTTGAAGTCAAGGGCAAAGGATGCACGTTTTCTTTCAAGAAGGATAGCATCAAAGTCATGTAAAGTTGTTTAATTTCTGTAAGACATCTGGAGGAAGGTTAGGAGTGACCTAGGATTCCACCACTGCAAATAAAATTGCAAACCCATTTTTTCTAGCTTGACCCATTTGGGTCTTCTATATCCTGACCACTTTACCAGGTGTTTTTGTTTTGTTTTGTTTTTGAATTTTTCAGGGTCTAAATAGCTGCGTTTGAGGGGGGGGGGAGAAAAGGAAGAAAGGGGGAAGAAAAAACTTAAAAAAAATTTTTTTGAATCTCTCAGAACCTCCTCTACTTTCAGAAACTGAATAGCTTAAAGCAATGTTATAACTAGTTTGGTTGGTATTTTTTGTTCTTATTTGGATTAGCCATGCAGTCAACATAAATAATGTTTATTTTTATCAAAACTCACCTATGGATTTGGTAGGAAATACGGAGACCAATGAGAAATATAGACAAAGTTTCTATTTTTAGGAATTTACAGCTAATTAGTGAATAAAAGGCATAATAAATCCACAGTAGTACATAATGGTCGATAGAAAATGCCACAAGCGGGTACACAGACAATGCTCTTGGTGTTTAGAGGAAGAAAAAAGATTAAACAGACTAAGAATTTATAGGTTACATAATGGGATTGAATACAATGAAATAATTTTAAGGAGTGCTGTGTTTGTATATTTACGGCAGATAGATTTCCATGATATGTTGTCAAATAAAACAAACAGATGCAAACATAGCATTTATAATATAATTAGATCAATTTACACTGCATATCCAATGTGGATATATGTATAAAAAAGTTCCAGGTCTTAGATGACTGTTCTCCAAAAGTTTAATAGATGTTTCTGTATAGTGGGGCTTTACCAAGATGGCTTAAATTTCCCCTGAGCTTGATTATTCCTTATACAGGTTTCTTCCTGATTACAGCCTGACCTCCCTCCCTTTGCTTAGAGAATTTACTTTAGAAAACTTGCAATTATAAATGACTAATGGGTACTAGGCTTAATACCTTCGTGATGAGATGATCTCTGCAACAAAGCCCCATGACATATGTTTACCTGTGTAACAAACCTGCACATATACCCCTGAACTTACAGTAGAAGCTAAAACATAAATCATTCCCTCATTCATTCATTCATTCATTCATTCTCTCGCTCTTTGAGAGATAAATATCATCCCAGCCTCTTGCCAGCTCTACAACGCAGGAACCCTCCCTTAATTATCAAAAGAGATAAGGACCCTGTATCTGTCTCAGTCTCTGTGAGAAGCAGGAGCTTAATTTCTGCAGTGGACAGTTAGCAAACACAGGTGGCCTAATCACATCCACCAGCTCTCTTTGTGTCCTCTAATACTTTTCCACCAGCTCACCCCAGTGCTTAAAATTTCTCTCTCCTTGTGTTTCAATAAAATTGAGTTCAATTTCTTTCCAAAATGCAGTAGCCTTGACCTCTATTGGAATAGTCTTGAATAAGGTCTTCCTTGCCTGTTTAGCCCTGTCTGGTGCAAATTTTCTTTGACAGTCTCCAGATATGTTTGCTTTTTTTTTTTTTTTATTTCTGTAATTCAAAAAATGTTATAAGTGAGGACTAAGCTCTGATTTTTTTTATCTTACCCACATTTCTACCTAAGGGATCTAGGGAGTCATGCCCTACAAACCATACATTCTCACCAGATGGGTTTTATTTGACCCTATATATCATAACTCACTTTTCAATCTGATTCTGGCATAGCATTATGAGACAAGGAAAAAGTATTTAACACTAAAATATATTTCCATGCCATACCTTGAAATTGCCCCACAAAGTCTCTTGTGGGAAAAATCCAGATCCTATAGAGAATCCCCTTTCCCTTTTGTTTTCCTTCCTTCCTTTCCAGATCCAGGAGATAATCAACTAAGAGCCAGGGCACCCGTTTAGGTCCCATAAGAAACATTTTACAAGATACTTTCTCTCTCTGAAGTCTGCTATCTGAGAGATTCCTTTGTATAATAAAACTTGGTCTCTACAATCCTTTATCTTAACCAGAAAGTTGCTTTCCAGTGATCCTAGGTCTTCAGATAAACTCAACCAATTAATGTTTAAATTTTTAATTTTAACATTAAAATTAAAATTTAATTTTAATTAAATTAAATTTTAATTTTAATTTAATGTTTAAAATAGGAAAATGTTTAAATTTACCTATAGGCTGGAAGCCTCCCCTCCCCTCGCCACTTTTCAATTGTCCCGCCTTTCTGAACCAAACCAATGTATTTCTTAAATGTATTTGATTGATGTTTCATGCCTCCCTAAAAATATATAAAACCAAGCTGTACCCCAGCCACCTGGGTCACATGTTCTCAGGACCTCCTGAGGGCTATGCTACAGGCCATGGTCATTCATATTTGGCTCAGAATAAATCTCTTAAAATATTTTACAGAATTTGACTCTTTTCATAGATAATAATCTGGTGCTCAAACACGTGGGGCCTCAGAGAAGACTCAGGACCCGGAAGAAGTTGCCTGAAACCGGAGCTAAGATAATAGCAGGGGCCCATTGAAGCCCCACTGAGTTAGAGCTTCTCCTCTGGTGGAACTGATAAGTCCTCCTGAGCCCTGGACCTCCCTTTGCTTGGAGGGTCCTTGATTTATTCTGAGCTGGTTTTCTTTTAGGGAGTTGTTGTTTTAAGGATCCTAATTGTAGTTGGGAGATGCATTCTAAAGAGAATTCTGTATTGCTTTTTCTCCTAAAACGTATCCTGATCTGGTTTTTCTCTGCACATTTGCATGAGGAACTGAACTGTTGTTTTCATACATAAATGAGAGACTGAGTTTTTCAGCTCTGAAGAGAAAGGACATTTGCTCCTTGCAGCCGAAAGGTGCCCTTGGGTGACCCGGGGCCTCGCGGGAGTGTCTGGGGGGTTGACCCCCCACAACATGCAGTGGCCCTGCAGGGAAATCCCTAAAAAAAAAACTTAATTTTAAAAATGGCTCATCCAGGAAATGCATATAAGGGCTAATCATCCAGCGTTTTGAACCCTCTTAGAGGTCATGGACCTCTGGAGAGAAGCTGAGACACGTAAGAGGTGACACACTGTGGAGTCCTGCCCACAAGGAGCATGCATATCCATCCACCACTCAAAAACCCTAGGCTATAGCTCAGTTCCTCCTTTTAACAAAAAAAGAAAAAAGAAAAAAAGGAGAAAAGAATGACTTCCTTTCTAGCACTCTGTAGGTTTTATGGCACCTGTACTTGCTAGGGTTTATATCAAATGGAAGTAATATGGTCTTTGTGCATGCTTACATTAAGGAAAGAATCCTAAGGCTGACCTGTGAACTATAGAGTACCTAGGTTCTATTTTCTTTTCTGCCTGCTTTAATCTGCTGTTACTTTTCTACTGAGATAAAAACCACCGTTTGGATCTAACAGTGTTTTTTGCAAGCTGGCAAAGTTGTATTTATCTCATGGCTATAGTACTGAAGTAATAGCTATGGGAACTTTGTGTGTGCATGTGTGTGTGTATATATATTTAAAGGCCTTTATAATAGACTTCTATAATTTTATGTTCAATTGGCAATTGAATCCATTTTAATTTCCCTCCAGCACACCAGACTTTCTCTTTGTACTTTATGATGTAAATTTTGCTATCTGATTTTCACCTGAGTTGCCTTAATATGCAAATTTAAGGCTATTTAGCTAGCAACTGCCTGGGGTAAGATTTTTTAAAAATGCAGGGGAAAAAAAGTAGGTCTTTATAAGTCTATAAGATGCGCGATGTGCTTCTATCACAATGCCTAATACATCTATATATTTATGTGTGTGTACACAATCTTTTCACTAGTAAAAATATATAAAGAACTTGAATTAATTGGCTTTTAAAAAGCACTTAAATCAGATACTTAAGAAAACCACTCAAATGCTTTTTCAAGTTCATGTGACTTAAGTAAAATCTTTACCAAATAAGCTGGCTTTAAATTATTGGTAAAATAATATCAGCGATGTCTTTAAAATTGTTAGCATTTTGTTTGCATTTATTAAGCAAGTAGTTCCATGTTTAGTCCTGCAAAATACAATAAGATTTGCCATAAGGGTTATAAACTATGAAACCCACCCCAAGACAAAATAATCTGTGCTTGTGTATGCTTATAAAATATTTCTGGCTTAAATGAAAACAGTGAAATACTGAGTTATTGGTATAAATACCATTAAAATTAACCATAACTTTTATTACTTAAGTAAATACCTAAAATTCACAGCTATAAAAATGGTTAATAGAAAAATAAGTGTAAATATTGGCTATCACAGTTTTTTTTAAATAAATAATCTAGGTAACTACTAAATTAATCAGGTAAATGTAATGGAATAAATGCTTGTAAACAAACTCATTATAATTTAGGATCTAATGTTATTAATTGATATAAAGTATCTGGGCAATTCCAATTTAAGAATCACAGGAAAATATTTTTTTTTAATTTTCTTATTAGAGGTAAAATATCTTTGTCTAATTCAAGGCTTATTTAAGGGTTATATATAAAATAAGGTACAGGAATCAGGAAATAAGAGATGTAAAGAAAGTTCAAGATATAAAGAGGTATTTTTGGTTTAAAAAAAAAAAGGAAAGTAATTTTATATAAGAATGTGTGGTAAATTTTTGTCCTAAAATAAAAATGATGGGATTGTATAAGAAAGAGGGATATTTAAGACAAAACAGCCTAAACATGTTGCGAATGAACTATGTAAGTCATAATAAGGTTAGTAAGATAAATTTTTTAAAGGGGTTGTATAATTCAGTTGGCTATAATCAAAAAGAAATCATAATAATCTTTCTATAGATGGATTTTTAATATTAAAAAATGCACTATTACAAAACTAATTAGTTAAAACAAGATTGTATTACAAATATTGACTTATTTTTAATGCATGAAATTTTTAAATTTTTAAATGCTGTTTAACATTCTTTAACATTCTTCAGATTGATATCTTAAAAGTGCCACTCTTTCTCTTTTGAAAAGTCCTTAAATGATGGCTCTCTCCTTCACCTTTCCTTGGCTCCTATAACTTTTACTAATTATCTAAAGTAAGGGAGAAACATTGTTTTGAAAACAGTCAAAGTATCTTTTGAACATGCCTTTTATTCTGCATGCCTGTAATACCTCTATCTTTATATGTGTCATGTGGAAGTGATATTTCACTTCCAAACTACATGAAAGAGCTCTAATCAAGTAACTTAAAAAATGTAAGTGCTTATCAGATTGGTAAAAGCTAGCTTAGATGCCTTTGAATTTATATAACCTTGGTAATCTTTGGTAAAAATTAATTTAGTAAATGTAATCTCAAAACTCTCCAGTAATTTAAAAATTTCAAAGTCATATTTAAACCCTAGGGGTTTTTTCCCACTGAAAATATGGGTTACTAAAATCTTAAAATATGTGTTTGTTAAAATTTTATGAACACAAGGATGTCAATTCTCAAAAAAAAGTAAGTTTCTTTTAAGAGTTGCTTTATAATAAAGGAAATTATACAGATAAAACTAAATAAATTAAAAAAAAAAAATCAAGCCAGGGCAACAAAACTCTGAGCCCTATGGTTACCAAGAAAACAGGTAAAAGGGTCAAACCAAGTAACCATTTAAAACCAAGGGTGTAATGTAAAGGAATTGTTCCATTTTGTAGATTGGTATAATTCAGTTTCTTAAAAAAAAAAATCTTTAGTGGATTGTAAAAATAACCACTTTAAGGACAAAATTATTAATTTTAAATGCTACAGAATTTAAGAGCTTGTTTGAATCAATGCAGGACCCACAGCTTATTACTGAAGAAACACTAAGTATATGGGATCCAAATGTACAGGGGGTTATTCCTGAGAAAGCAATCAGCCTAGTGGGCCAGATAATGCCATTATAAGGTCTGTTTTGCCGTAAGAAGGGGACTGCCCTACTCTCCCTATAAAATACCAAGTGAAGTACCCCAGATAAAGCAGTTAATATGTTTCTTATGCAAGCCATGTTGGACTAACTTTATGATAACTGGGATATCCTCCCACCTAATATATCTGTTACCCAGATCATGGTAAATTTGGGGATTAAGGAGGCTCCTTTTTCATGGTGCCCCTCCCACAGAATCATTGATCTGTTTAAGAAGCCTTATCAAATCTGCCATCCCTCATAGGTCTTAAAGATGCAGCTCCCTGCTGGAAACCCAAACCCTTTTCGCCAGAAAAGGTAAAATGGTCTGGGGGTAAAAAAAAAAAGTCTCCCTGGAACCAGAACATAAAAACATACAGGTTAATAGAATTATAAAATGTAAGAGGTTTAAACAAGCTTTATGTAAGGTAGTTGTAACCCCTTTTACCTAAATGTTTTATGAAAACGTGTACTATCTCTAACTGGGGGATGTTTTCCCCTTTCTAGTACTATAAAACTGAAGACATGCAACTCTGCTCAGGTAAATTCTCCACTGCATAGCCTTTTGTGTGGAGCGTTTGTCAGGGCCTAGGGCAAAAACTGTGAGCACTTCTCAATAACAACCACCTAGCTAGAGAATTTCTACTTGATGGGGCATTTACTGCCTTGGTATGGAATATTGACTGAAGCTACCCCTATACTAATAGAAATAATGTTTCCCAAAAAGTTCCATGATAAAATACAAATGGTTTACATAAAATCTTATGTAATCTTGGCTACCTAATAAGCCAAGAGCCTTTTTCCCTAGGACTAATTGTAAGAAGCTGCTAAATTCTATAGTGCCAAATAGCTCCCATGAGCTGTTTGGTTTGTAAATGGCATTTCCAAGGAAAACAAACCTCTTGTTTTAAAAGCTGCTGCTCTGGTTAAAGGAGGGTCAAGAAAATCTTTTTCTTTTAAGTCATTTGTCAAGTATGTTTTTGTAAGCAAATTTACCTTCCTGAGTTCTCCAAAATTCAGATTGTAATTTTCTAACAGTATAGTTGTCTGCATGAGTTCAACAGTAGTTTTAAAAAAAATTTTTTCAGGGAAAGCGTGACACTTAATACTAAATTTTGGCCCTAACTTTAAGTGAAGATTAAATCATTATTTCTTGGCTATAGTAATCTTCTAGGAAGTACCAGATTATAATTTTTTTCATATATTTAGTTGGTGCCCTGATGGAATAGGTTCCTTTTTCTGTTCTAACACATGAATTACACTCATAACTCTCAAACTATAAATGTTATTTATCTCTCCTTGTTTCACTTCCAAGGAAACCAAAATCATGGTATTCTAAAGACCAAAGATAGGACTCTCCCTCATTTGGCATCCTGCTGGCCCCAGATCTGTTTCACTGCTAATGCCCAGCTGCTAAAACTATACAAGCTGCCTCCCTCTAGGCCCAGGGACTTATTGCAGAAACGGTGGATGTGTAAGATTGTAAGGATCAGTTGTGAGGGATAAAATTAGGACAAGATCAAACCCTTCACATCAAGAAGGGGGTGCATAAAATGCCTAAACACCTTGTAAAACACATTTAGTTGCCTTCTAAACCATTATGTATCATTTTTGCATACACCCCAACTATTAGGGGAACCAGCCCCCAGTATTTCAATGTAGGTTCTTTTCTATTTTCCCTAAGTGTTGGCTGGTTTGAGAAATAAAGAGAAAGGCACAAAAGAGAGAAATTTTACAGCTGGGCCTCCAGGGGTGACATCACATGTCAGCAGGTTCCGTGATGCCCACCTGAGCCACAAAACCAGCAAGTTTTTATTAGGGATTTCAAAAGGGGAGAGGGTGTACGAACAGGGAGTAGGTCACAAAGATCACATGCTTTAGGGGCAATAAAAGATCACAAGGACAGAAGGGCAGGGCAAGGTCACAAGGCCAGGGTGAAATTAGAATTACTGATGATGTTCCATGTCCTGCTGTGCACGCATTGTCATTGATAAGCATCTTAACAGGAAACAGCGTTCAAGAGCAGAGAACTGGTCTGACTAGAATTCACCAGGCTGGAATTTCCTAATCCTAGCAAGCCTGAGGGCGCTGCAGGAGACCAGGGCATATTTCATCCCTTATCTTCAACTGCATAAGACAGACACTCCCAGAGCGGCCATTTTAGAGACCTCCCCCTGGGAATGCATTCTTTTCTCAGGGCTATTCCTTGCTGAGAAAAAGAATTCAGTGATATTTCTCCTGTTTACTTTCTGTAAGAAGAGAAATATGACTCTGTTCCACCTGGCCCCGCAGGCAGTCAGACCTTATGGTTATCTCCCCTGTTCCCTGAACATTGCTATTATCCTGTTCTTTTTTAGGGTGCCCAAATTTCATATTGTTCAAACACACATGCTTTACAAACAATTTGTGCAGATAATACAATCTCACAGGGTCCTGAGGCGACATACATCTTCAGTTTACGAAGATGACGGGATTAAGAGATTAAAGACAGGCATAGAAAATTATAAGAGTATTGATTGGGGAAGTGTTAAATGTCCATGAAATCTTCACAATTTATGTTCAGAGATTGCAGTAAAGACAGGCATAAGAAATTATAAAAGTATTAATTTGAGGAACTAATAAATGTCCATGAAATCTTCACAATTTATGTTCTTCTGCCACGGCTTCAGCAGGTCCCTCCGTTTGGGGTCCCTGACTTCCCGCAACACCCAACCACAAAAGTTTTCTGCTTACTATAAAATTAAAGGAAAATATTTACTAACAGGATAAAATACCTTGTAGCAAAGCCTCCTGGGTATAATACTCCCAATTATAGGTTGCCAAGATAAATATATCTACACATATATGCATATTTTCAATTACTTTTCAGAACAATGCTTGTGTTTTGTATAGCTAATTGCTATAAGTCTGTAACAGAAACCAAGCTTACAGTAGCTTAACACATAAAAGTTAAAAATAAGTCAGTGTTGTAACTTTACCTTTTGGTTTTATTGTCAGCTTTTTTTTTTTTCTTAAATAATCGTAAGAAGTAATAAATGCTTGTTCACATCCATTTCTGTATATCCTAAAATAATTAATTGGCTATAAGTCTTTTGATTCTTAAGACCCTCAGCCATAGGGAGTCCTGTCAAGGGAAAAAATGACACTGTAGAATTATGACTTCTCCTGTGACGAAAGCTCTTCTCTCCCAAATACTAGTATATGGTGCAATACAAAAGTGGTGGGAAAAATAGATTTGTCTACTGTTAAAAGTCTATAATAATTTAAACACTGAGGACCAGGCGTTTCTTGCATTTAATTTATACCCTTCTCAAGATGCTATACCTATGGAAATAAATTGGTTGAAAGAGAGATTAAATTTACTAAATTCTAATTTAATGTTGGTCACACAATTTTCAAAAAAGATTTATTATAGGGTTCAAATAACCCTTAATAAGGAGGGTAAACATATTGTATGTTGATCAAAGAATATGATGTTGCATTCAGGGTTTTTTTCTGGCTAATCAGGTTGTTTACTGCCCTTGGATGCTACCTGTAATCTTGGATGCCCAAATCTTCACTATCTTTATGATATTTGTTACTATATTAACCATAGACATCCCTTGTAAATGTTATGCCAGAGACAGCAGCAGGTAAAGGCACAATTAAAAACCCTGGTCATGATAGCTCAGAAAATAGATCTGGTCTGGGATTTTTTTTTTTTTTTTTTTTTTTTAGACTAAACGTTAGGCTTGACTCCATCTCACCCCTTAAACAATTGGCTATTACATCAGGTCAGACCGTGTCCTCCCCTGGTTATGCAAATCACTAATATTTGAAACTATGGCCATCAAATCAGAGGACTCTAGAAATAAGCCTTCCTAGCTCCATGGGACACTGCCAGATGGCCAAATCAGACAACTCTAGGAATAAGCCTTCCTAGTGCCATGGGACCTGTTGCTGTTTTGTTGGCCTGTATATATGCATTCTGTGGAATGCTTTTTGTCCAAGAAGCGGGACTAAGGGCTAAACTATGATTTTTTTATCTTGCCTAAATTCCTACTTAAGGGGTCTAGGGAGTCATGCCCTACAAACCATACATTCTCATCAGATGGGTTTTGTTTGACCCTATACATCGTGACTGACTTTTCAATCTGACTCTGGCATCACATTACGAGACAAGGAAAAAATATTTGACCCCAAAATATATTTCCTTGCCATACCTTGATATTTCTCTGCAAAGTTTCTATAGGACTAGAATCCACATCCTATAAAGAATCCCCTTTCCCCTTTGTTTTTCTTCCTTTCTTTCCAGATCCAAGAGATAATCAACTAAGAGCCAGGCACCATTTTAGATCTGATAAGAAACATTTTACAACCTGCTGTCTCTCTCTGAAGTCTGCTATCTGAGAGATTCCTCTCTGCAATAAAACTTGGTCTCCACAATCCTTTATCTTAACCTGAAAGTTCCTTTTCAGTGATCCTAGGTCTTCAGATAAACTCAACCAATTTTCAACAGGAAAATGTTTAAATTTACCTATAGCCTGGAAGCCCCTGCTTTGAGTTGTCCCACCTTTCTGAACCAAACCAATGTATTTCTTAAATGTATTTGATTGATGTGTCATGCTTCCCTAAAATATGTATAAAACCAAGCTGCATCCCAACCACCTGGGGCACATGCTCTCAGGACCTCCTAAAGACTGTGTCATGGGCCATGGTCTCACATATTTGGCTTAGAATAAATCTCTTAAAATATTTTAAAGAGTTTGACTCTTTTTGTCCACATAAGCATCATAATATATCATTTGGAGCAACCAAAAAGCCTCAAAACCAAACCAAAACAAAGCCCTCTTGTTATTGGTGATATCAGCATTGTAATTCATCTGAAAATATTTGCCTTATAAACTTAACATGTTTCTGTTTAGATTATTCCAAGAATGTAGCATTTGTCTACCTAGAAAATATATTTTCTCTCTTAGCAACTCCTGTATTACTTAATTTTCAAAATCCTTTTAGCAATTACTCCTTCTCATAGTGTTCCCTTTTTCTTGTGTTCTTATCTTGTTTTGCTATAAAAATTGTCCCTTGATAAATACTATAAACCTACGATAATGCCTTTCCTGCTTTCTACTTAATTGGACCAAAAAATATGTCCTGTGATATGTATCCTAAAGGTAGGATGAATGATAGCAAGTTTTATGTATTATTTTAATAGAATTCTAGCCTCTAAATATAACCCCCAAATCTCAATTGTTTAAGGCAGATTCATTCTCCTAAACAATGAAACCTTCATGTCTCCCATTGGCCCGTGCTCATAAAAATATCCTTCAGTTACTGCTTTTCTTCCCTTGTCCATGTTGCTCACTTTGTAGTTGATAATACTGCAAATCAAATAGCAGTCAGAATAATGAGCTGCTGCCAGTTGGAGTCATAGTTGGTGCTACATATTGTCAAAGATTGTTCATGCTAATCAACTAATAATGGCATTGCTGCTTCCATTGCACTAAACAAAATTCCCTCCGTTATGCAACACAATTACTACTAATAACCTCTGGAACCTTTGCGTGCTTAAGGAGACTGTTTCAGAGATCATCTGGAGACCTATCAGAGAATAAGCCAGGGAAGACAGAATCTACCAGATGGAGATTACTCTTTAGTAATTAACTAGACATGGCTCCTTTGGGTCCATAACATTTTCTAACATCATGAGGCATTTCCTTTAGCATATTGATGCGTCTGTATTAATATATTAGATTGTGAGTAGCTAGGAGGTAGTGTTAAATATTAAACATTTCATACATGAATTATATTGTTAATATCCTTTCTTTAGTTTTTAAAATAGGTATGCTAAAATGACACTCAATAAACAAATTTAGAGGCATTAATATTAAAGGAGAACCAATGAATTCAGACTCATGACAAAACGTGTATTTGTTTATTTCTCAAGGGAGACATGGCTTCATGATTATTAATATATAGTAGTTAAAGATGTACTTTGAAATGGAAAAGCTGAAAATACCTTAAGTAGAGTTAGACAGTAAGACATCCTTTCAAAGCGTTGGAATTCACCACCTTAGGGAACTGTTCTCTTCCCATGTGGGTACCAGGCTTCTCAGAGGTGCAGGATTAGATGACTAATGAGCTGTGACATCCTCTGTGACACAGACATTGTACATCTTGTTTTAGGAAACATTTAAAATGAGAGAGGGACTCTCTCAGAGGTGGTGAGAGTTTCATTGGGTTAAAGAAGCCGTCTCTCCATTTGTCACTGTTAAAATTTGTGGTGAAAAGCATAAAAACACATTTAGGTTGGAGCTGAATGATTTTGGACAGGCTGACAGACAGCTGTGTTTTGCTGGTTTTGAAATGCAGATTTGGTGGTGATACAATGTGGTGTCATTATTTCAAGCCTTATAAGGCATTTTGTCTAGGTGATAGCTGGTTACCTCAAGGTTATTTCATTAATAGCTCAAGGTGAGGGCTTTAATAATGCTTGAAGTTATCATTGTTAATTAACCCTTTAATACTGGCAAAGAATTTGCAATACACTAATCACAGTTACTTTGAATATTTTACAGGAATTGCTAACTTAACTGTCAGAACTACCCCTCAAAGGAAAATTTAGATTTAAGCAAACTTTCCCCAAGGAAAACCATATTAAAGATGGTAGAAAGATGTCTGTAAGTCACCTTTTGCACCAAAGGCATTTATGGAAGATCTACTGTACCCCAGACAATGGTGCTAATCATCACATTTACATATTTGCAGGAATCCTCAAAGGAGATAATATCTTCTGTACAGAGTAGAATGTGAGCCTTGGCAATCTTATGTGGCTTGCTATAGAACCTTGCAACTAGGTGTATGGTCCTTGTTCTAGCAGCATAAGTATCATTGGGAGGTTGTTAGAAATGTAGAATCTTAGACACCTCCAAACCTGCTGGGTTAGAAGCTGCATTTTAACAAAATTCCCAAGAGACTGGTATATACCCAGGTTTGATAATCACTCTCCTGGGACACATAGCTAATTAAGTGGTGGAACCGGCTTCCAAATCCAGGCTTGTTTAGCAACATATACATCCCATACTTAGTAAACAAGTCATGCCATTTGTTATCACATGTTATTGTTATTATTTTGTTTGCTTTATTTTCAAAAATTTGTTCTTCAATGAAGCATGATTGTGGCAGGCCAGGTCTCACTAACAGCTGAACAGGCAGACCTCCATGACAACTGTTTCAGCACTGACTGAGTAGTTAGGTTAAATATTAAAAAGCTGAAAGAACCAGTGCCCTTATACAAAAGCTGGAATGTAACAAATGCTCATGAATAGTCTTGCCTAGGCCTTTCCTGAGCGTTGAAGCATGACAAGAAAACGAAGAAATTCTTAACAGGACCCATTTAGGATTAAACAAGTTTTATTGGTGGTCTGAAGAAATTCCCCAGACCTCCACAAACAAGTTTTACTGGGGTTCTAAAGAAACTCTCCAAACCTTCATGACTTAGCAGGAGACAAGATAAGGGTAATCACCCCCAGCACCTGAACCCATCTAGATTAAGTAAATGTACTATATTAGTCGGTTTTGGTACTTCTGATAAAGACATGCCCGAGACTGGGAAGAAAAAGAGGTTTAATTAGACTTACAGTTCCACATGGCTGGGGAGGTCTCAGAATCATGGTGGGAGGTGAAAGGCACTTCTTACATGGTGACAGCAAGAGAAAATGAGGAAGAAGCAAAAGTGGAAACCCCTGATAAACCCATCAGATCTGGTGAGACTTATTAACTATCATGAGAATAGCATGAGAAAAACTGGCCCCATGATTCAATTACCTCACCCGGGTCCCTCCTACAACATGTGGGAATTCTGGGATATACAATTCAAGTTGAAATTTGGATGGGGACACAGCCAAACCGTATCATTTACTGAGGCTCCAGAGGAAGGTCTTCAGGACTCAGACCTTAGCTATAGATTAGAAGAAGTTAATAACTTATGTCTTTAGACGAATGCACACTTACATGTAGACGTATAGCTTAGAAGGTATATAATTTCTGGAAAACTTCGTAATTTTGTGTTGGTCTGGTGATATTTTCCCAGTCTTCTCCCTGTACCTAACTACAGAACTGAATTATCTTCTTTCCCAGTTTGTCTGCATCTTGTTATTGGGCCATGAGAATAAGCAGCCCAGCCCTCAGTTTGGTCCAGGAATGTGATGGGGAATTGAATGAAGCACTTCATGCAAGGTCAAGAGAAGTTCAAAGTCAGGTCTTTTCAGGTCTTTTTTTTTTTTGTCCAACACTAGATTTTGATGCTACTGATATCTCGTCAATGAAAAAGAGTTAGGAACTAGAGGTTTAAAGTACAAGTTTAGAGATTTAATCTACTAAGTTATTTGCACATTCATAAGATTGTATGTGTAGGTGTCATTCTGTGTGGAGCAGGGACATGAACATGAACACAAATAAAATGCTAGCTTTAATATTCTAATGCACTGTTTTATGGAATGTAGAAGATAATTTGCAGTTGAAACCATTGAAAAATTTCTGACAATTCCACATAGCTTACTGTGTGCTTCATGTGTTTTACTACCAGTTACAATATCTTTTTTCCTTTGTCCCCCTGTTTCATCTTCCTTCTCTCTCCCATTCTGATTTGTTTAAAAATTTGAGAAACATTCCCCTTACCTATTTACATACTGGCCCTAAGAATTTAGGGGCTGTTAAAAGTCAGGCTTGAAGATGTTATATATTTTTAATTGTGGCTTTTACTTAAACGTGCATAAAACTAATGAAACACTTGATTAAAAAATGTAATGTTTGGAAATTCTTATTAGTTACAGATAAATGTGAATTTAAAAATATATGGGCAGCATTATTCTCAATATTCTAATTATTTGACTCGAAATACACTTTAACATAAAATTTATTTTTTTTAATAGTTATCTTAGGTTATAGCCCAAACATGATTGGGTGCTGCATCAATACAGTCAGTACAGTTTTTTCTTTTTTTTTCTTTTTTTTTTTTAAATAAAAACACAGCTTTATTCAGCTAAACGTTTATACTTTTTTATGATGTCATGTATAATTCTCTTATCTCAATAATTCTAAGAATGGATACTTTTTATATGTAAAACCATATTGGATTTCCATCTAAATAGATTCAGAATGAAAAACTCAGACCCATCACAAACTTGAACCCAGAGTGTGTCTGATACTTTTGCTCTTCTCTCCTTTGTAAGAGCCTGCTGCTTTTGATCAGGCTCTCTGAAGCCCTCTCATTCTATCAGGCCCACCTCAAACTCACCTTCTTCTACTTTTCTTTCTTGCTAAAACTCTACCTCAGACAAGTAGTTTTTCGCATTTTCCTTCCTTATCACTTACTCACTGTTTCTGCCACATTTGAGTACAGTTGATTTTATCCAGTTATATCTGATCTTATTTTCCTAAGAAGGGATTAAATCCCTTAAGAGCAAAAACCTCATATTTTTTTTGGTCACTCAGAGTTCTGTATATGGGGCTGGAGACTCAGAGGGCTGACATATTTATTGAAAAAGAAAAGTATGTCTACAGGCATAAGGGGTGCTTATAACACATGAAATAAAATTATTTCATGCTGTATCTTTTCAGAAAACAGTTGCATCTTTCTTCTATCCTTTGTTAGACACTTTGAGAGAATGTCTATTAAAATGATTATTTATAGCTTGGAGATACTGGAAAGATGTCTTGGTCATGTAGTATGGAGAAGAGGATTAAAATTATGGCTTTGCTTCTTACTAGCTCTGTGATTTGAGCAAGTTTTTTTTTTTAACATCTCTAACTCTCAAAATGCATTAAATATCATGGTAAAATGCCAATAATTTTATATGGCCTTTTTTGGGTGATAGATGAAAAAATATGAAAAATTACATAGTAATGCCTTGTGAAAAGCAAATACTCAATGAATATTTGTTGTCAAGCAGTGTGAAGGCAGTACCTCTATTCAAGTCCAGTGAGTATTGCAAAATATATCTTTATCATAGGTGAAATGCCCAAGTAAGCTAGGAAAAATATAGTAGATACTATTTATTTGTTATTATGAATTAGACACAGTGTTACATAATTTAAATAATTCTTGAAACTTTAAAAAAAAATTTGAACCTTTGTAGCAATATTATAAAGTTTTAATAGTTAACTTTACTGATGAGGCATTGAGAGTTTCCATAACTTGCTCAAGGCCATAAACATAATAGAATTAATCAAGCAAGACTTATGGAGTTTAAAAATAAAAGCAATTTTATTTCTATTTCTTATTGTCCCATTAAACCATCTCAGTGGATGCAGTTCTTCCATTGCCCCTGGACAGCAACAAGATTATTTGGACACTGGTAAGTAGTAGACAGTCCAGGTGAATTTGCTTCAAAGACAGTTTCATTTATTAATTAAAACTGCCTACTCCCATATAATCATCAAAGCTTCCAATTTGATGGAAGGTAAAACTTATTTCTGCATCCTCTGGCTAGAACCAGTTGCCTCAGAAAAGGGCTATGGTCTGCTTTATCCCTTTTGTTCACTTTTCCCACTGTGTAGCTATAGCTTTGAACTCCTTCAAGGTAGTACTCTATTCTGGAGGTTGCTTGTTCCTTCAGCCCTAAGAAAGCCAGTCATTTAACTCATTATTAGCTCTGTCAACCCTAGGTTTTTCAAACTGAATCCTAGTGCATCAGCAGCTCTCCTTTACATTGCCATCAAAGCTCCTAGCTAGCTCATTCTTTATGCTTAAAGATTTGCTAGGCAGAAGCAAGATACCAATTTTAGTGTACTTTATAAACACACTTGGGACACATATCAAACCTCTGAATGGTCCTGTTGAATAGTCTGCCACTAGACTTAAGGTGAAAAACGGGTATCAACTCAATCTTTCTCTCTCTCTCTCTCTTTCTCTCTGTGTGTGTGTGTATGTGTCTGTGTGTCTGTGTGTCCATGATGGGTGTGGCATGAGGAAGAGGTATTAAGAGCATATTGGTAACCTTATCCAAAATTAACCCTCATAAGAATCCCCCATACGTAACCCCTCCACCCTACCCAATCTACAACATTACAGTGCTTCTATAATCTTGATGTAACTGTACTGTTTAAAAGTTGCTAAGCTATTTTAGGCTAAGTCTTTGCAACATTTATATATGGTTGATCACTTCCTTTGAAATGTAAAATTTAAGATGTGGAGTTTGAATTGAACTCATGTCTATCTATGGCCATGTGCCTTCCACTTTATAGAAGAAATTAGGTCAAAGGACACTATGAGTCAATTACTCAGTTTAGGTTTAGAAGTATTTCAGAGTGATTTCTGAAATACGTGTATTATTCAGCCAGTTAGAGGAGGGAGCAATGATTCTTTTTTTGCATCTCTTTTGGTCAAATCCAATTATACTTTCTTGTTTTCAGGCTCATTATATAACTAGAAACAATGCTTTCTTTAAAGAGATGAAAAACAAATTGCAAAAATGGAGTCCCCAAACACATGATTTCAGAAGTATAAGAACTTCAAAATAACAAAAGTCACAACGCTTCTAAATTAGACAATGATACAAGAAAATTGGCTGCATTTTTGAGAAGGTACCATATGGATGAATCCACAGCTGTGGCAGAAAAAAAAATAGAGAAAAAAGTGAAAGAAAATACACAACAATATATTTAAGATAGATTTTGAAACTGTTCAAGGAAACATTTCTTCTCTTCTCATGAAATCTAATATGGCAGATGCCAGAAGACATTAAGAATAAGGATGAGGAATTATATTAGAACTCCTGAAAGCTGCCAATATACAAAGACAGCAGGTGAAAGGATGGATAATGGAAATAAAATATATTGGAATATGAGGAAGAAAAAAAGTGGTACTTTTGTACACTTATGCATAATTGAGAACAAAGAATGGCACCATTTGAACAGCAAAATTTTGGAGAGTTTAATCACCATTTAGTCCAGCATACTCTTCAATATGTTTTCCTTTGGCATGCTTAAGACATTCACTGTCTGGAACTAAGCAAATGAAAAAAGCTTCATTTAAGTTTCTATTATAATTTTAGAATCCTTAATTGAATATTTCCTTAAGATCTATTTTTCTTCTTATTCCTTTTCCTCATCTGTAATTGTTAAGAAAGATATATGTAAGAGATATACATAGATTTCATATCGAGGATCACATTTTAAAAATATTTACATGAGAATAACTTTCTATTTTTACAGTTAAATCCTTTAAATTTTTCCGTGAAAATGTAAAATTCCAATTCATTCAGAAGATATTTGTGATTCAAATGCTGTGTTAGGTAGAAAGGAAACAGGATCAATGTTATCAGTGTCCTCAATGGATACAACATTTAATACACTGATAAAATGGAACATCTTTTCCCCTCAATCCATTATCATCATGCATTTATTCTATATTTTATTTATAGAACGTTGAATGGCCACCTTATTTAAAACATTTGTATTGAAGTTATTATTAGAGTACCTACCCATAGCAAGTATTCAGTAAATGCTAACAATTATTATAATTGCTGATAGATAATACATTTCCTACAAGTGGCATCTGTTGTGGAAGAAAAGAAGATACCTAATAATTTTAACACTACAGACAATAAATATATAGGATCAATTCTAGATTATCTACATTTTTTCCCTCAAGGATAGGTGTTCTGCCCATATTTTTTTCTGTATTTACCATAGTGCTTATCTTGCAGACTTATCATGCTTTATTACCACATAATTAAAATTTCACCTAGGCAGCATGGTATTTAAGCAATTGCAATTGCAGACATTTCTTTCTTGGCATCAGTACTCTGTTCTTAAAAATCAGTCAAAATGAAAACCAGAAAGTATTTCCCGTAATTTGTAATAGCTAAACTAAATCAGAAAAAGCAAAGAGAGAAATTAAGAACAAATACAATAAATAGAAAGTGGTTAACAAACACGATAGACATTAATTTGTGTGAATAACTGAAAGAACCAATTAAAAGACAGAATATTATACTGGATAAAAAACAGACCCAACTATATGAGTCTACAGACATATTTTATCTATAAATTACAAATGTACAGAAGTGTTGAGACTGGACAAAAGCCATTGTGAAGAAATGAAGAGATAATATGCAGGTGAGAGTCCACTCGTGGCAGACCTCAGAAAACCCCAGGGAAAATTACATTTCTTGAAAGTGAGACTCACTTTGGATTGCAAATTTTAGCCCCTCGTTGTAACAGTAGATGGGGTGTATGAGAGCCATGGGAAAACATGATTTGGAGCTGCTCAATCAGCTAGAAGATTATTAGATAAGGATAAATGGTGGGAAGTTTTAAAAGAAATTTGACGTCGAGATGCTAAAGAAATAATCATAATCCATGTTACCTGGAAACCCTCCTGTCAGGTTGAGAAGGACTAAGCACAAGCTGTCAGGGATTCAATTTTATTGAGAAAAGTAGAGGAGAGTTTACAGAGGCTTTAAAAAAGCCCTCGTTGGAGGATGGTCTTTGTTTCTCTCGTAGTAGTTTGGAGAGCTCAGAAGAAGACAGGAAAATGTGGGAAAGTTTGAAACTTCCTAGAAACTTGTTGAATGGCTTTGACCAAAACCTTGATAGCAATATGGACCATAAGTTCTAGGCTGAGGTGGTCTCAGATGGAGATGGGGAACTTGTTGGGAACTGGAGCAAACGTGATTCTTGCTACACTTTAGCAAAGAGACTGCTGGCATATTGCCCCTGCCCTAGAGATTTGTGGAAATTTGAACTTGAGAGAGAGAATTTAGGATATCTGGTGGAAGAAATTTCTATGCAGCAAAGCATTCAAGAGGTGACTTAGGTACTGTTGTAGGCATTAAGTTTTGTAAGGGAAGCAGAGAATTAAAGTTCAGAAAATTTGCAGCCTGACAATACAATAGAAAAGAAAAATACATTTTTTTAGGAGAAATTTAAGCTGGCTGCAGAAATTTGAGTAAGTAAGGAAGAGCCAAATGTTAATCCCCAAGACAATGGGGAAAATGTCTCCAGAGAATGCTGGAGTTCTTCATGGCAGCCCCTCCCATCACAAGCCCAGAGGTCTGGGAGAAAATGGTTTCACGGGCTGGGCCCAGGGTCCGCATGCTGTGTGCAGTCTAGGAACTTGGTGCCCTGCATCACAGCCACTCCAGCTGTGCGTGAAAGGGGCCAATGTACAGCTTGAGCCGTGGCTTCAGAGGGTGCAAGCCCCAAGCCTTGGAAGCTTCCACATGGTGTTGAGCCTGCAAGTGCACAGAAGTCAAGAATTGAGGGTTGGGAACCTCTGCCTAGATTTTAGAGGACATATGGAAATGCCTGGATGTCCAGGCAGAAGTTTGCTGCAGGGGCAGACCTCTCATGGAGAACCTCTGGTAGGGCAGTGTGGAAGGTAAATATGGGGTCAGAGCCCCCACACAGAGTATCTACTGGGGCACCACCTAGTGGAGCTGTGAGAAGAGGACCACCATCCTCCAGACCCCAGAATGATAAATCCACCTACAGCTTGCACCATGCCCCTGGAAAAGTTGCAGACACTCAGTGCCACCCCCATGAAACCAGTCAGGAGGGAGGCCGTACCCTGCAAAGCCACAGGGGTGGAGCTGCCCAAGACCACAGGAACCACCTATTGCATCAGCGCAATCTGGATGTGAGACATGGAGTCAAAGGAGATCATTTTGGAGCTTTAAGATTTGACTGCCCCACTGGATTTCAGATTTGCATGGGGCCTGTAGCTCCTTTGTTTAGACCAATTTCTCCCATTTTGAATGGCTGTATTTATGCAATGCCTGTACCCTCCCCAGAAGCCAAGCAGATGCTGGTACTATGCTTCTGTATAGCCTGTGGAAACATGAGCCAATTAAATTGTATCTAGGAAGTAACTAGGAAATATCTAGGAAGTAACTAGAAGTAACATGTATCTAGGAAGTAACTAACTTGCTTTTGGTTTTACAGTCTTATAGGGAGACAAGGGACTTGCCTTGCCCCAGATGAGATGTTGGACTGTGGACTTTTGAGTTCATGCTGAAATGAGTTAAGACTTTGGGGGACTGTTGGAAAGGCATGACTGGTTTTGAAATGTGAGGACATGAGATTTGGGAGGGGCTGGGGAAGAATGATATGGTTTGGCTGCCCAGATCTCATCTTGAATTTCCACGTATTGTGGGAAGGACCCAGTGGGAGTTAATTGAATCATGGGGGCTGGTCTTTCCCGTGCTGTTCTCATGATAGTGAGAATAATTATTCTCATGACTAAGTGTCATGAGATCTGATGGTATCATAAGGAGGAGTTTCCTTGCTCAACCTCTCTCTTTGCCTGCTGCCATCCACTTCAGATGTGACTTGCTCCTCCTTGCCTTCCACATGATTTTGAGGCTTCCCTAACCACATGGAACTGTAAGTCCAATTAAACCTCCTTTTTTTGTAAATTGCCCATTCTCAGGTATGTCTTTATCAGCAGTGTGAAAATGGGCTAATACACAAGGACATTAAAATGATAATAAATAAATACTTTGAATATATTTTTCCATATATTTGATAACTTACATGAAATGGACCAATTTCTTGAAAGGCACAAACAGCCAGCTCTCACAGGAGAAATAGATAATATAAATAAAACTATAAATATTAAGGACTTGAATCACTAACAGTTTACCAATATCAGTTTATTACTTATAACAAATGTATTATAGTAATGTGAAGAGTTAATAAGAGAAATTGGGTGTGGGGTAAATGGAAACTCTGGGGATTATCTTTGCAACTTTTTTGTAAACCTAAAACTGTTCTAAAATAAAAACATTTATTAGAAATATCAAATACGAATGACAAAGGAAAATCAAGGGGTCAGGATTCTGGGGTTCTAAATTATATTAAGACTTGATTTAGGTCCATAGTAGAAAGTGGAATAATTTTTATATCCTATACTTATCCTCCTATTCATATATTAAACTGTATGATATTTTTAAAGTGCTTGCCTTTTTTCACACTTCACTTAAAATTATAAAACCACCCCAATAATTTAATAAGATATAAGTCAGCCATAAAATTTAAAAAAGATAAATATATTTTACTGCATCACAAAATTTTAATTATCCTAAGAAATATCATTTTCAAAATAGTTGAATTAAATCACACAACCTATGTAATTCTAAGCTACCAAACTTGAGAATCCTTGCAAGCATTTTTAAGTGGGGCAGACTGGCTTTGGCATTGTTCCATAAGCTTTTCCATTCCTTTTCCAACGTTGATCATTTCGTGCTATCCAGAATCATTTGATGCTATAACCAAATCAACCCTTCTGTCCCCATTTCCTTCTCAGTCTCTTTTGCTGGCTTCTCTTTCTACAATGACATCATGGACATTTATGTTTTCAAGGCTTTACAAGAAGTCGAAACCTCAAAGCAGGCAAGTACAAAAACATGTGAAGTAAGCAAGTCTTCAGGGACTGTGACAGCAGAGACTCGGACAATTAGAAAGGGCTCCGAGTCCTAACAAAAGGGAACAAACCTTTATTCAGTGCCAGCCAATTATTTCCATCCTGGGATGTAGACCTGAAATGGAGACCCTTTTCAAGAGAAGCCGGATATCAGTATTTCTTACGTGAAATCTCTTGAAATTTTAATGTTGGCAACCAATAACTGCATGCTGATTTGGCAAATGATCTCCACATTTGACACCCAGCTCTTCACCGTATTCCTAAAGCAATTTCAATCATTCCTGTAGCTCCGATTCAATGACTCTCAAATCCACATCTCCTGCCAAGACCTCTTTCAAGATGTACATGCTGTATATCTAATTGCTAGGTACATATTTTCAAATCTACACTTAAATTCTATGCTCCAATTGCATGGTATAGCTTACAGTTTTTGTTTTGTTTTCAACACTTCAGTATTTTTCACATTTATGCAACTTTTTCAGCATTATTTATTCCGCCTGAAATGTAAGTCCCACCTACTCTCCCTCATTAGCTTATCAACACCTACTTTGCTTCCAAAATTAGCTCAAACATCACTTTCTCTGTGAAGAGTTTCCTTATCCCAGGAGTAAATTTTACCATTACCTTGTTTATACTTAATGTAAAACCTCACCTCTACAACTGAGCTTATATCATTTTTCCAGTAATGGATTTGAATGATTGATAAAGGTACAGAATTTATTCCTGGTCATGGGCCCACAGACTTACCACACATGAGTTTATATATAAGCCTACAGCAGTGAGCTCCATTGCTAAAATACGAAGTTAAATGTACCACTATAAACTCCTCTTTAACCCTTTATTGCACTTTTTTTAAAATACCTGTTTCATCCATTAGTTATAAATCCCTTGTGATGGATAATTTTGTGGGTCAACTTGACTGTGATAAGGGATGATCAGATAGCCAGTAAAATACTATTTCTAGGTTTGTTCCTGAGGGTATTTCCAGAAGAAATTAGTATTTGAATCAATAGATGATATAAAGAAGATTGCCCTCACCACTGTGGATGGGCATCATCCAATTACTTGAAACTCAAATAAAAGAAAAAAGTGGAGGAATGGAGAATTTGCTCTCTCTGTTTGAGCTAGGACACCCATCTTCTCCTACTCCTGGGATATTTGGGCTCCTTCCTGATTCTCAAGCACTCAAACTTGGCCTGAATTACGATACTAGTTTTCCTGGCTTTCCAGCTTGCATAGGGCAGATCATGGAACTTCTCAGCTTCCATAATTGTGTGTGCCAATTCTCATGATAAATAAATAAATATATATATATATAAATAAATTCTGGTGGTTCTGTTTCTCTGGAGAATAACCCTGACTACTTCTACATGCCTTGAGAGTAAAGAATCTGAATTCATCCTCTGTCCCCTGAGCCTGATAAAGTGCTGAATATATAATAAGTGTTTACTTGTTGAATATATACGTGCATAAAGATTTTCTTTTCCTGGTACCATGTTAAAGTTTGGGGATATGAAGACCAAGGAATCAAAATCAGCAATGTGAAAGAACATAACTTACACATGTGTTATTGTATTTTTGTAGACCTTGTTTTCTCCTCCTTGTATCTTGTATATTGGTGGCTCTTTGTATTAAAGTAACTTCCACTCCTTCTTATTTACAGTTCCAAAAGCTTTATAAATATCAAATTTTCACTTTAGATACCAGGAGATAAAATTTTGACAGACTGATGCTAAGCCAAAGACTTTCTTTTCTAAAGACCTTCAAGAAAAGGCATAAGCTGATGCTGCTGTGACAGTAACTTATGCAGGTAATTTGCTCCTTTGACTCCATACTAATTGGAGCTTTAGTTTCCAGCCAACAAAAAGAACTGCCTAATTAAGAAAACACCATTCAGCTCATTATGGGTGTATATTCACTCAGAAATGATATTTTGAACTTGCAGAAGGAGATAGAGGGAATGAAGGATAAAATAGAATAAAGAGGTATTACTTGGATACTATTCAACCGACTTTTAAAGATATTCATTAGTAATGCATTCAGATTTTAAAGACAGGCTTAAAATGCTCCAAAACAATAGACAATTCTCTCCTGCCTCTCTCATTTACTGCTTACCTCTTGTGTAGTAAGAAGACTTATTAGATAAATAATTTTCAAGAAACCATATTGCTTGTGCTTGTACAGCTACAATAATACCTTAGAAAACTGTCCAGAATTATTTTTGAGCTCCCTCTTAAAGCTCACCTCATATCTCATTATAAATTAGAAAATGAGGAAAATAAATAATAAATGCTGTCAACAATTATCTAATTATTTGGAAAACTACCAGCTCTTTACTAATATGTTTCATTTTTTAAAAGTTCTCCAAAGTTTCTTGTGATTTAAAGACTAAATTAGACTTCCAGTTTTCATCCCAACATGTAAAGAACTTGGAACTCATCAGTCCCATCCTCTAAAGAAGAAAAACCTGAAAGTCAACAGTTGTTAGATCTATCGAAATATTGAGATTACACGGCAAACTGCTGTCCTGAAAATTGGAGAGACAGATAGGCAGATACAGAGAATCACAGCTTAACTGGAGTAGAAGCTCAGAAGCAGAAGCCCACAGCTGCAGCTGGTAGGAACCCTTCAGCTGTTATTGACAAATGTCTGGAGTTTCAGTGTGTACTAACTTCAAATATAAGATAAAAACTCTGGAGACCTCAGTCTTAGGGGAATCCCCACACTTTCCTGAGTTTTACGTCCAGGAGCTTCAACAAGTTCTTACCGTGAAGACTGGAAAAAAACTTCCTATGCTCTGGCAAGGGGACAAGAAAATAAAGCATTTAAGGTAATAAGTTTATATGAAACTGGGATCTAAAATTTTTTTCTAAATATAAAGCTATGAGAAAGAAATACATTTTAACACAAAATTCCTTATGCTTTTAAAAATGCCATAAATAGGATTTTAAAAGGGAGAAATATTTAGAACAAATATGACAAAGGATTATTGTCTTAATAGATAATCAACATTTACAGATCAATAGGAAAACAGTGCAACCTCAATGGAATATGAAAAAGATGTTCTTAAAGAAGAATAGATGCAAATGTTCAACATATAGTGAATTTGTGTTTATTTATAAATAATGAAATAATGAAAATTTAAACATAAATTAGTAGTCTTTGTCCAGAAATTTAGTAAAGCTATAAAAGACTGATGATACCTACTGTTGGCAAGGATCAGGAGAAATAGTCACCATTCATTGTTCTAAAAGAATGATGATACCTACTGTTGGCAAGGATCAGGAGAAATAGTCACCATTCATTGTTCTAAAAGATAGTTTGGCAATATATTTCAAAAGCCTCCAAAATCTGCCAACCTATTGATCCAAGAATTCTATTATTAAGAGCTTAACTTTAAAAGTAATCAAACAAATACATAAAAACACATTAAAAATTCATAGTGCTATTTCTTATAATATTCACATTTTGGAAATACCTACATAACATAGGTTCATTTAAAAGAAGCATAGATATTCATAAACTGAAATGTTATGCAGCCAATAAAAAATAGCTGTTTCAGTTATGTGACACTTTTTTATTATACTTTTAAGTTGTGGGATACAGGTGCAGAACATGCAGTTTTGTTACATAGGTATACATGTGCCATGGTGGTTTGCTGCACCCGTCAACCTGTCATCTACATTAGGTATTTCTCCTAATGCTATCCCTCCCCTAGCCCCTGACAGGCCCCAGTGTGTGATGTTCCCCTCCCTGTCCATGTGTTCTGATTGTTCAACTACCACTTATAAGTGAGAACATATGATGTTTGGTTTTCTGTTCTTGTGTTAGTTTGCTAAGAATGATGGTTTCCAGCTTCATGTTCCTGCAAAGGAGATGAACTCATCCTTTTTATGGCTGCATAGTATTCCATGGTGTATATGTAACATATTTTCTTTATTCACTCTATCATTGATGGGCATTTGGGTTGGTTCCAAGTCTGCTATTGTGAACAGTGCCGCAGTAAACATATGTGTGCATGTGTCTTTATAGAAGAATGATTTATAATCCTTTGGGTATATACCCACTAATGGGAATGCTGGGTCAAATGGTATTTCTAGTTCTAGATCCTTGGGGAATTGCCATACTGCCTTCCACAATGGTTGAACTCATAAAATGAGTAGGGAGGAAGTCCCTCTTTTTCTGTTGTTTGGAATAGTTTCAGAAGGAATGGTAGCAGCTTCTCTTTGTACCTGTGGTAAAATTCGGCTGTGAATCCATCTGGTCCTGGATGTTTTCTGGTTGGTAGGCTATTAATTACTGCCTCAATTTCAGAGCTTGTTATTGGTCTATTCAGGGATTTGACTTCTTCCTGGTTTAGACTTGGGAGGGTGTATGTGTCCAGGAATTTATTCATTTCTTCTAGATTTTCTAGCTTATTTGAGTAGAGGTATTTGTAATATTCTCTGATGGTAGTTTGTATTTCTTTGGGATCAGTGGTGATATCCCCTTTATCATTTTTTATTGTGTCTATTTGAGTCTTCTCTCTTTTCTTTATTAGTCTAGTTAGTGGTCTATTTTGTTCTTTTCAAAAAAGCAACTACTGGGTTCATTGATTTTTTGAAGGGTTTTTCTTGTCTTTACTTCAGTTCTGCTCTGATCTTAGTTATTTCTTGTCTTCTGCTAGCTTTTGAATGTGTTTCCTCTTTCTTCTCTAGTTCTTTTAATTGTGATGTTAGGGTGTCGATTTTAGATCTTTCCTGCTTTCTCCCGAGGGCATTTAGTGCTATAAATTTGCCTCTAAACACTGCTTTAGCTGTATCCCAGAGATTCTGACATGTTGTGTCTTTGTTCTCATTGGTTTTAGAGAACTTATTTTTTTCCGCCTTCATTTCGTTATTTACCCAGTAGTCATTCAGGAGCAGGTTGTTCAGTTTCCATGTAGTTGTGCAGTTTTGAGTGAGTTTCTTAATCCTGAGATCTAATTTGATTGCTATGTGGTCTGAGAGACTGTTTGTTATGACTTTCCTTCTTTTGCATTTGCTGAGGAGTGTTTTACTTCCAATTATGTGGTCAATTTTAGAATAAGTGTGATGTGGTGCTGAGAAGAATGTATATTCTGTTGATCTGGGGTGGAGAGTTCTATAGATGTCTATTAGGTCCACTTGGTCCAGAGCTGAGTTCAAGTCATGAATATCTTTGTTAATTTTCTGTCTTGTTGATCTGTCTAATATTGACAGTGGGGTGTTAAAATCTCCCACTATTACTGTGTGGGAGTCTAAATCTCTTTGTAGTTCTCAAAGAACTTGCTTTATGAACCTGGGTGCTCCTGTATTGGGTGCATATATATTTAGGATAGTTAGCTGTTATTTTTGCATTGATCCTTTACCATTATGTAATGCCCTTCTTTATCTCTTTTGATCTTTGTTGGTTTAAAGTCTGTTTTATCAGACTAGGATTCTGCTTTTTTTTTTTCTTTCCATTTGTTTGGTAAATATTCTTCCATCCATTTATTTTGAGCCTATGTGTGTCTTTGCATGTGAGATGGGTCTCCTGAATATGGCACACTGAAGGGTCTTGACTCTTTATCCAATTTGCCAGTCTGTGTCTTTTAATTGGGGCATTTAGCCCATTTATATTTAAGATTAATATTGTTATGTTTGAATTTGATCCTGTAATTATGATTCTAGCTGGTTATTTTGCCCATTAGTTGATGCAGTTTCCTCATAGTGTTGATGGTCTTTACCATTTGGTATATTTTTGCAGTGGCTGGTACTGGTTGTTCCTTTCCATGTTTAGTGCTTCCTCCAGGAGCTCTTGTAAGGCAGGCCTGGTGGTGACAAAATCTCTCAATATTTTCTTGTCTGTAAAGGATATTTTTTCTCCTTTGCTTATGAAGCTTAGTTTGGCTGGATATGAAATTCTGGGTTGAAAATTCTTTAATAATGTTGACTATTGGCCCCCAGTCTCTTCTGGCTTGTAGAGTTTCTGCAGAGAGATCTACTGTTAGTCTGATGGGCTTCCCTTTGTGGGTAACCCGGCCTTTCTCTTTGACTGCCCTTAACATTTTTTCCTTAATTTCAACCTTGGTGAATCTGATGGTTATGTGTCTTGGGGTTGATCTTCTCGAGGAGTATCTTTGTGGTGGTCTCTGTATTTCCTGAATTTGAATGTTGGCCTGTCTTGCTAGGTTGGGGAAGTTCTCCTGGATAATATCCTGAAGGGTGTTTTCCAACGTGGTTCTGTTCTCCCCATCACTTTCAGGTACACCATTCAAATGTAGGTTTGGTCTTTTCACATAGTCCCATATTTTTTGTAGGCTTTGTTCATTCCTTTTCATTCTGTTATCTCTAATCTTGTCTTCACGCTTTATTTCATTAAGTTGATCTTCAGTATCTGATATCCTTTCTTCCGCTTGATCGATTCTGCTAATGATACTTGCGTATGCTTCACGAACTTCTCGTGCTGTATTTTTCAGCTCCATCAGGTCATTTATGTTCTTCTCTAAACTGATTATTCTAGTTAGCAATTCCTCTAACCCTTTTTCAAGGGTCTTACTTTCCTTGCATTGGGTTAGAACATGCTCCTTTAGCTTGGAGGAGTTTGTTGTTACCCACCTTCTGAAGTCTACTTCTGTCAATTCATCAAACTCATTCTCCGTCCAGTTTTGTTCCCTAGCTGATGAGAATTGTGATCCTTTGGAAGAGAAGAGGTGTTATGGTTCTGGGAATTTTCAGCCTTTTTGTGCTGGTTTTTCCTCACCTTTGTGGATTTATCCACCTTTGGCCTTTGATGTTGGTGACCTTCAGATGGGGTTCCTGAGTGGATGTCCTTTTTGTTGATGTTGATGGTATTCCTTTCTGTTTGTTAGTTTTCCATCTAACAGGCCCCTCTGCTGCAGGTCTGCTGGAGTTTGCTGGAGGTCCACTCTAGATCCTGTTTGCCTGGGTGTCACCAGCGGAGGCTGCAGAACAGCAAAGATTGCTGCCTGTTCCTTCCTCCGGAAGCTTCGTCCCAGAGGGGCACCCACCAGATGCCAGCCAGAGCTCTCCTGTATGAGGTGTCTGTTAACCCCTGCTGGGAGGTTTCTACCAGTCAGGAGGCACGAGGGTCAGGGACCCACTTGAGGAGGCAGTCTGTCCCTTAGCAGAGCTTGAACACTGTGCTGGGAGATCTGCTGACACATTTTTATAATATATTGTTAAGCAATTAACAATATATGTCTTTAGACTATAGTTATTACTTCTTGATTATAATGGGTGACAACATTTACAAGCTTTTCTTTCTCATATATCCACCAATTTTAATTTATCTCATCACTTTTCTTAATATTCACCTTGGTACTATAAATTATGTGTAAACTTACGCAGTTTTTCAGCTCCAGTTGATACCCTCTTGACTATGAAGTCAACTACAGAAGTGACAGATAACAGCTTATTCTAGGTCCCACCTTCTTTACTCCTTCCAAAATATTTATTTGTTATATCATTTCTATTGTATTGGGCATGTAAACTTTCATTCCACTCTCTTCATTCTAATCTTTGCACTTATTTTAATCTTTGTTCTAAAGTTAAATATAATTTATGCATGCCACTCATCCTTCTCTGGTAGCTTTCAAAATCTTTATTACTTTTCTGAGGTTCATTCTTCAATAATTTCCTTAAAGAAGAACTCATAGGAAAAGTATTCCTTGATTTGTAGCAAATTCAAAACACTTTATCTTTTGTCTTCTTACCTGAAGGTTGTCTTGGCTGAATATAAAACCCTTGGTTCACGTATCCTTTTGATAAGTATCTCCCCATTATTTTCTGGCATTTAATATTGCTGTAGGGAAATCTGAAGGTAGACTGATATGTTTTTCCCTAAAATGTGACCTGAACTCTCTGCTAATTAACCAGAACTTTTTTTTTCTTATAAATACAAAAAGCTTACCAGGATATGTCTTGTGAGATGTTCTGTGTTGATTTTACTAAGATACGCTTTCAGGGTCTTCATTTTTAATTTGAATACTCAACGTTGTGTTTTCTTAGGAAAGCTTAAAAAATCTTAAAACATTTGTACTACATTGTTTTGATTTTCAGTGTTATATCTTTTACATTTACCATTTTCTATCTAGCCTTTTAAAAATCTTTATTTCTATTTTACTTAATCTCCTTGTATCACTTTATCCACCAAGCTTATTTCATTTTATTCTCCAGGTTTGTGTGCATGTGTGTATTACATATCTCCTCCACGATATATTATTCTTTTTGTTTCCTTCAGTTTTGTTTTTCTTTCTATGATTATGTTTTTCTACTTTCTTACATATGGCCGAGTGATATTTATTCATATTTTATTGTCTTGCCATCTCACTCCTAAATTGAGTTCCTTTAGTGTGTGTAGACTGTCTTCATAGAAGCAGGCAGTTGTTTTTATAAAAACACTTTTTAAAAATTCATGGTGAGATATATGCTCATAATTTTTACCTGCTCCTATAAATGTTTTTCTGCAGGCTTTTGTCTGTTTTAAAATTATAATGCTCTTTTCTATACTTTTTCTTAAAATGTCTTTGTGTTAGCACTGTAACAGTTTTTTATTACTCATCCTTAATAAATGGTACATGTCTAGGAAATTATATACAGGAAGTTTCTATTTATAGGAGGACATTTTTGTAGTCTTGCAGGCTTCACCTCCAAAGGGATCTTTCCTTCTTTACTACCAGAGAAACAAAGACCATCCTCCAAAGAGGGCTTTTTTAAAGCCTCTGTAAACTCTTCTCTACTTTTCTCAATAAAATTGAATCCCTGACAGCTTGTGCTTAGTCCTTCTCAACCTGACAGGAGGGTTTCCAGGTAACATGGATTATGATTATTTCTTTAGCATCTCGACATCAAATTTCTTTTAAAACTTCCCACCATTTATCCTTATCTAATAATCTTCTAGCTAATTGAGCAGCTCCAAATCATGTTTTCCCATGGCTCTCATACACCCCATCTACTGTTACAATGAGGGGCTAAAATTTGCAATCCAAAGTGAGTCTCATTTTCAAGAAATGTAATTTTCCCTGGGGTTTTCTGAGGTCTGCCACGAACGGACTCTCACCTGCATATTATCTCTTCATTTCTTCACAATGGCTTTTGTCTAGTGTCAACACTTCCGTGCATTTGTAATTTATAGATAAAATATGTCTCAGAATTTTCCTGAAAGTAAAGTTTTCTGACTCATTGTCTCTGGGAGAATTTTAATATGATTTCAAGAAGAAGAGGAAAGATACTGACTTACCCACCAGTATTTATATCAGAATTCCCTGGTAACTTTATGTTTAACAAGGATTTATCCAGCTACTTATTTAAATTTGCATTTGCTAGATTTAACATGGTTGACTCAAAAAAGTATATACCAATTAATCTTGTATTTCATGAGAGATAAAATTAAAAATGTGAAGTTCAGGCATTCTATGTGGGACTGCTAACAACCTAGCAAAACATTTATGATGACATGATATAGATATCACAATAGATAGAGGTGCAAATCTGACAGGAGGGTTTCCAGGTGACATGGATTATGATTATTTCTTTAGCGTCTCAACATCAAATTTCTTTCAAAACTTCCCACCATTTATCCTTATCTACTAATCTTCTAGCTGATTGAGCAGCTCCAAATCATGTTTTCCCATGGTTCTTATACACCCCCAAAAGATTTCACTAACAACCGATAATTGGAGGTTTTTAATCATGATCTGTCTAACAGGAAAAATATATAGTTTTTAGATATGAAATCCTAAACCAAAGAATATGGGGTTTAAAATAAAGAATTAAATTATGTTTCCACATTGTTATTAAATACAGTAGTGAATGTAAAACTGTAATACTGGTCTGGCACACAAAAAAAGAGCACGATAGTTAATCTTGGTTTTATTACGTACTATCATCATCATTATTGTTATTCAGTTGAGAATAAATAATGGGCTTCTTTCTCAAACTAAATTATTTAGGCTGAAAATACGAAGATGGTAAAAATAATAATCCATGCCAAATATTCAGTGTTTTATTAAGAAAACTACATATGGTTGGTGCAATTTTTGGTTTTACTTCCCGGATTGATGAAATGGAAGATCCTGATAAAGACAGAATATTGACTGAAGAAAGCAGCATCTGAGTCACTATATTCTTGGCTCTTATTTATTCATTTCCAGTACATATGACATAAAGTTTAAAAGTACCATTAGCAAACATAAGTAAATTTGGAATACAATTATCTTCTTCAAACAGACAAACATATAGTAAAATGAGATTTGTGTGACTATTTAGGCGAGTATAAATGTTGACAATTTTTCTGCAAAGGAATTTGGCAAATTATGTTAAGAACCTTTGAAATTACCATCATTTCAACCAATAATGTCATTAAAATAAATAAATGCAAACAAAATTTATGAAGATTCTTAATGAAAAATATAATCATAAAATGGGAAGAAAACCTAAATGCTAAGTAGTAAGAGAATTATTAAGAAGATATAGCATATCCATGTGACAGAATGTCATACAGTCATTGAAATATTGAAAAATTTCTTCAGGGTTTTGAAAAATGTTTCACATTAAAATTTTAAGCAAAAATGCAGGACATATAATGATTACAGCATGTTATCCATTGTGTAAAATTTATGCGCACATAGAGAAAGCATATTAAAGGAAATCCAGTAAATATAAATGAGTTATTTTTAGATTGTGAGAGTAATAGTAGTTTTTGTTATGTACTTTTTCTAAACTTTCTATAGCCAATATATATTTACAAGTATAATTTTAACTTTTATTATAGTAATATAATAAATATAATTTAAAGTATTTCAGGATAAAAGGAAAAATTTGTCTCTGTGTTAAGCCTATTCTCCTAGTAAATGTTAAGATATTTGATATTATCAAACATCTATACTCAATGTCTTCTACAGAATTTATATCTTTCAAATGTCTAATTTAACTCTAAGAAGCAAATATTCTTAGAATTATCAGGCTATAATTACTGTGATCAGATTCTGAGCATTAAAGGCTATTAAAGCTCTGACATAACTTCCTCTCCCGTGACATTTAAACAGATTCCTCCTTTTGAGCATTATCTTTGAGGTATAATTCACCTTGTCTGGAGAACAAAGCAGATTCTCACATAAAATGATTCCATTAATTAGTATACTCAAAGCTACGTTTAGTATAAGGAGACTTTGACTCATTTCATGTCCAATTATGCATCTTTTAACCTGCTTATCAGTGTGAATAAAGTCTTTGCTCTAATATTTTCAATGATTTTGTGATTGTAAAGAGTTATTTTAAAAAATCTAGATATATCCAGTAAGTTATACCAAACTTTATTTCTGTAAGTAGCTAGAACCTTCTGACCCTTGACCCTCAGAGTTCGAACTGCTTTAATTCCTTCTCTTAAGGCTGTCAATATTATTAGTAACTTATTGTTTTAAGCTTTAAAAAATTGATTACAATGTATAAATCCTGTGGGAGGTAAAACATGAATAAGACCTAGAAGTAGGGTTTTTTTTTTTTTTTTTTTTTTTTTTTTTTTTTGAGATGGAGTTTCCCTCCTGTTCCCCAGGCTGGAGTGCAATGGCCCGGTCTCAGCTCACTGCAACCTCTGCCTCCCGGGTTCAAGTGATTCCCCTGTCTCAGCCCCCCAAGTAGTTGGGATTACAGGCACCCGTCACCATGCCTGGCTAATTTTTGTATTTTTAGTAGAGACAGGGTTTCACCATATTGGTCAGGCTGGTCTCAAACTCCTGACCTCAGGCAGTCCACTCTCCTCAGCCTCCCAAAGTGCTGGCATTACAGGTGTGAACGACCATGCCCAGCCAGAAGTAGCTTTTTAAAGTACGCAATCTACAAGAAATATACAACTAGCAAATATGAAGCAAACTGATGAGAGCTATAATAAAGCAACCAAAAGTTGCTCTGCAAATATAGGGATGGGAGAGATTATTTCTAACTGGATAAGTGCACTCAGACTTCTTTAGTGGCCAAGATGCTTATTAAAAGGAAAGTATTCCTCATACCTTCATACAGGTGAAGACATTCACAACACATTAGGAATTGGATTACATTAGAGGATTTGCATGTGTATACCAGTTAGTTTTGTTGTGCTCAGCAACCTACAGCCTAATCCTAGCAATCCCTTTGGCAAAGGATGCTTCTAGTCACAATGAGACAGCACAAAGCTTTTCCATCACTGGAACACAGCAGAAAGATTGTCTTCTCGTAATTCAGAGATAGCAGCCACAACTTCATATATAAAGGACGCAAGTTTACTCACTGGGTTGATTATTTCATTTGTTTTGCTCTATTGATAATGTTACATTGACCTAATTGTGATCATTTATAATTACATGATCATCATGGCTTACAATGTCATCATGATTTCATTGGAGTTTTCTAAAAATTAAAGAAGACAACATTTGGTAATCAATATTATATTTTAAAAACAGTATCCAACTAAATTACCCTTGCTGAATAGAGGATGTCTTTGTACTGATTAGATCAGTTGAATTCCTCAGCTAACTATTATATTAACACTGAGCAAGGAAGCCTCTGGTTGATGACTTTTTGCCAAACTTCTGAAATTTATTGGCTAATGATGCATGTTCAGGTTTGCATTTTAATTTTTCTTTTGTTTTGCCTTAAATTTAGCTATACCAAAAGAGATGTGCCTAGGAGTCCTGCTCATGCCTCCTAACTGTGTTGTAATCAGTTAATATAACCTGATCAGAGCCAGCTAAATGAAAGTTCCAGAAAAATGGGTTTCAGAAAATAGCTGACTCCAGGAAAGCTAAGGTTAAAGTAAATGCATTTATTTTGAAAAGCATCTATTAATCAGGACTCTGGCTATTTGATTAAAAGCTCTTTCGGTAAAAAGCAACAGAATCCATTTAAACTAACTTATGTATAAAACGGAATTTATTATAAGAATAAGGAAGTATATGCGCTGGCACCCAAGGGAAGAAGTAGAGTTAGTCACACCAGGACTGATACCAGGAAAGGGGAAAATCAGGCACCATGGCAGGTATTCTCAATGTCAATCTGTCTCACTCTACCTCTTTCTAATTATGTCTTGCCTTTGCATTTTGTATTCAATTTCAGTCTGCTGTCTTTTTGTGCATAAAATTGGATGAACAAGCGATGAAAACTGACCATACTATAGACAATCTTGATTATAAGTTTGCTTTTCTTCCAAGTTCAAGTGTTATTAGACACTGATATGTATGACCTAATCTCAAATTTCTGGAAGAAAAATTCTCATTGGCACAGTGTAAATCAGGAATCCATCCCACGTGCTTTCCATTGTGCAGAAACACAGCTGTATGTATAGGGAGTTTCCCTGAAAATCTCTCCTCCTTGAGAAACTGTGCTTGAAAGTCTCTACCACATTGTCCTAGTAAGTACTTTTCTTGAGGAAACAGGATGAGAGTTTACACGAGTTATTTAACATACAGCCAATATGGTAAAACTAGGTTGAGCCTCCGGTCTGTTTCTCAATTCCCTTTTCCATTGCCCAATTCACAGATTAAAGACATGTTCTAGGGTTTGTTTTTCTCTGATAATTTTAAGGGAAAGACAATTCACAGAAGTGCAGGTAATAGAATAATTTCAGAAGAGATTTCAGTTTCAGAAAAATTTTCAGAACATCTTGGAAAGGGATATGAAGGTTAGACTGTGGAGATCATGGAAATGTGTGGCCCAGAATCTTCCTGATGAGAACATAGTGGTATCTCTGAGCTTTCAAAGAAGCCATGCTTTTTCCTCACTGTTCTCAACCAATGACTGCACATGACAGGCAGGAAACTAGTGGTGTCCATTCCTGCAGAAGAGAGCTGCCTCTCACAGGCAACATTGACTTGATATGTCCCATCAGTTGAAAGATCCTGAGAACTATGCTTTGGTCTGAGACTTTTCCCACCTGGCACTGTTTCCTGACCTCTCCTTCCAGTTATTAAACCTATATCGTTTAGTCTGAAAGTTTCCCCACCTACTCCTGCCCTTCCTCTTCATCTTTCAACAGGTGTTTCCTTCAGTTAATTTCCTGTATATCTAAGCCTATCTTGGCAGGTGCCTTTCAAGGGACATGATATCACAAAATTTTGGAGTAATTTTTTTTAATAAAAGGAAGAGAAAGCTGTGTTTAAATTAAAGATAGATGCAGTTGGAAAGGGGCTTAAAATATATTCATTTTCATATTGTTTGTGGGATGTTATAGGACTTTCCATTGAGCTAATCTGATTTTTTTTAAATGGCATTTTTGTTTTTTTTTCCCTGGGGAAAACACATATAAAGCATATATACACTCATGTTAAAAGAATAAAAATGCAGGACTTAAAAGCTACAAAATAAAATTAACCCATTATCTTATTATCATTAAATCTTTCTACATTTTGAAGTCTTTTGCTTATGACTTTGAGTTTTTTTCTAAACTAGGATTAAATTAAAGAAGTGTTTCTTATCTTTTTCTTTTCCATTAATTTTACATTCTTAACATTTTCCAATGTCACTAAATAATGGCACATATTTTTAATTGATAACATATTTATACTTAGGATCTTCTAACAATTTGTCCTTTTATCCCTGTTTTCATTCCTAGTTACCATTCTGGAAAAAAGGTGCAAGTAGAAGGGGATTGTAAAATTAATAAAAGTTATTAGAATATAACATACTGATTTATTTTTGGTGTTGGAGGAAGAAAGCTTCAGGGGTAGTTCTGAAAGATAAAAGATCTTCAATGTCCTTCCCTCCTTTATATTTCCAGTGATCTAAGAGGCTCAACCTCCCCTCCCCGACACCCATGATGCCAAGTTGTTGCTGGCATTGATGATCTTTTGTCTTTCAGAGCTACCTCTGAAGCTTTCCTCCCCAAGGAAAATGCCCTGCTGACATGCTTTCAAATTGTAGCAAGTATCTTAAGTATAACTGATTGCTGTGTCTACTGTCCCCCAGCAGATAGCTCTGATCATGAGTTGATTACCGTTTTTCTTAACTTTACTGAGAAGGCTATCAGAAACAGCAGAAATGGCTTCAGTTTCTTTATCTGTCATGCAGATCACCTCTGGATATTTTTTGCATCTTTAAACTCAGTAATTGTATGAGCAAACAAATGTCACCCAACTGATGGTGTGATGAAAACAGCACAGCCTAAACCAGCTGCTGTCAGGAAGTCCCTCCAAAAACAAAACCTAGCCTCAATTATTTGAACTGAATTGGGATCCCTAAGGCCTACCAGTCAGCTGGGACACCATATTGGAGATGCTATCAACTTGTACATCTCCCAACTGATGTAGAAACCACTTGGGAGAATTATAAACAACATTTGCTTTCCAGGGGGAACACATGTGCCCTTGAGGTTTTACTTTTTTGTAAAGAATCCAAGGAGAAATTCTCTCCAGAAAATACAGTGATTAGTTCTTTCCTTGGCCCCGGGAGGCATTGAGGGCAGCCCATTTGTTGGGCTTGTAATAGATGATAGAATTGCCCTAGACTTCCTCTTGTAGCTTAATATAAATTCCATGCAATTCTCAATACTTCTTACTGTGTTTAGATTAATGTCCCAGGCCAAGAGGAAAAGTCAGTACAGAAATATAAGGAGAAAGACCCTTGGTTTTCCAAAATTAATGGTTTATGGTATTCATTCAGCTAGGACCCTGGGAGATATGCTTGAGGTCAATACTATTTCACTTCTTATCATAGGTTATTCTCAAGTATTAAAGTATTTGACAGGTGCATATTTATATACACAGCTTAGAGTACAACAACTTAAGGGTGTTTGATAGCCTGAACATAATCTTTTGGGTTTCTAATAATCAGATTTCTTGGGATTATAAGATTTAATTTTTTCTATTAGAAGATACCACTGTATCTGGGCTGGGTGTTGGCGGACATCCTTCTGTGTGATGTAGATCCTGAACTGAGTTGTGCTATGGCTGTGTCTGGATATCTTTCTGGCAATGGTGCTCACATGGCAAGGAAATCAGTTACCTCAAAAGATGATAGCTTTTTGTTTGGAATAGTGACTCCTTAAAATTAGGGACTTCATAGATGAAGATATATTCTCAAATAGTACAAATCTCTAGCTCTCAAAGTGCTTCTAAGTGATGAATTATGCTTTCAAGCTTTTTTATTTTTTGCTATCCTTTCCCTGTAAAATGAAGCCTTGTCAGCTGGGTTCTGCCAATATTTCATGGAGCTGCTTTTTGAGGACTATGTTTTTGGGTCTTCAATGTTTTCTCCATTTTTTTCAATTCCATAATAATTCATATGGGGTTCTAGGCATGAGAAGGGGATTATCAAGTTGTTTGTTATTAAATGATTGTCTTAACCAGAACTGTGGTGCTCCCCTATGAATCACACCATGTCTCTGCATATTACAGTGGATGTGAAAGAAGCAGGTGGAATATAAAGTCCTGTGAAGTGGTATCATATGTGTGTAAAGACCCTGCCAACATAATGACTCTTCACTTATTCTGTTAATGGTGTGCTATTCCAAATCTCTAGAGGGCTGCTGAAGCAAGACTTATCAGTGTCGTGACCAGATTCAGTGAACCAAAAACCACAACACATGTTCTATTGAAAGAGTGTTGTACAATTTCCAGATGTTCACAATTTTCATAACTACTACTTATTGACACTTCATCCTTATCTGCTTCTATAATAATCATAATACCTATCATAAATTTTCACTCTCCATAACACTTTGTGGTACACATATTTTGGTCCCTGTTTTTTACATAAAGAAGCAAGCTCAGAAATAAGTCACTTATTCAAATCATGTGGCTTGGAAGGGGTAGAACTAAGACTTGAATCAGAAATTCTCTGGCTTTCAAATCTATTCAATTTTTATAACATTCTATGAAGAAATACACAAACTATTAATAAGCTAGTCACAGATCTCACTTTATAGTTCATATTCATTGTGGCAAGTATTTGTATTATAACTAAGAAAACTACCAAATACACATACTCATACCCTGAAAAAAAGACAAAAGGAGTACAGCAAATGAATAAAACAGAAGAAAAGCGATGAAATTGTTGGATATGTACTCATTAATCCAAATATCTGTAAATTGATTATTCTAGAGGCACACGATCAATTAGGAGCTTCATAAATCTTAAGTAATGGCAACATAATTTTTATAGTTGGGAAACAAGCTTAAAAATCACTAGCTTATAGTAGTTTACCTTTATGTCAGTGATTTAAAAGACTAAATAAACTAAATTAAGCTGTGGTTTGAATGTGTCTCTCCAAAATTCATATTGAAACTTAATACTCAATGCAATAGTATTAAGAGGTGGGGCCTTCAGGTGGTTATTAGGTTGTGAGGACTTTGCCCTTTTGAATTGAATTAGCATCATTGTAAAAAGGCATGAGGGAATCTGTTAGTTCCTTTTGCCCTTTTTGCCCTTATGTTCCTTTTGCCATATGAGGACACAGTGTTTGAGACTTCTGCCATATGGGGATGCAGTGGGAGGTGCCATATTGGAAGCAGAGAGCAAGCCTCACCTGATGTGAAATCTGCTGGTGCCTTGATCTTGCACTTCCCAGTCTCCAGAACTGTAAGAAATAAAATGTCTGCTCTTTATAAGTTACTCAGCCTAAGGTATTTTATTATAGCATGAGGGATAGGTTATGACAGTTACTAAAAGCAGAAGTAGTAGAATTAGTAGGCAACAACAATAATAGCAAAAAAACTAGACGAGTGTTTTGTAGTCTTGGATGCCCAACTAAACATTATAATTATTTTTTAACTTTTCTGGTTTAGATTGATCTCAGAGTCTGAACCCTCCTTCAGTCTTTTATTTGTAGTATTCCTGGAAATTTCTGCTGCTTAAGGTATGTAAATATTGACATTCTGAGGTGAAGACAAAACTATTTCATTAATTTTGCATGACAGGTAAAAAGACTCGTGAACTTCAAGACTAGACTTCAGCAATTTTTATTTGAATTAAAGAGAGTAGAAGCACAATATGTAAAATAATTAATAAGAATTTTTTTGTAAGACAAAGAACACTAATATAAGGTACATAAAATTAAAGATTTAGTGACTAAGCAACACAGAAGTGAGAGGCTTCCTCCAGGGATGTAAATGAGAACTCTGTACCTGCACCTTCCAAAACTTTGAATGCTGCCAAAAATTGATCACATGAAAATCAACTAAGTAACAGTATTAGTTTAATCCTATGTAAGTTGTGCCTTTTAATAATTGGTCAGTTTGGATTTAAAGTTCTAGGCTTTTTGTAGGGGAGAGTGGCTAAGTGTATTTGTACATTTGGTGCTATGGTAATTGCTTGATACGATCATATTTGGGTATATTACTAACCTAATTCAAATAGTAAAAATGTAAATTTATGCCTTCAGAACAATTTTTAGAACACTGAGCCTTTATAATCTTATGTAATGTCTGTTTTTCATTTTATAGATGAGGATAGTGTGATTCAGAAAGAATAACATTTTATATCTTGAAAAGGAAAAATCAAATTTGCCTATTTGAGTTTCCAGCCCACAATTTCTTCTAATTCACCTAATTGATCAACAAATATTATTCTATCATTGTTTTCATATTTTTATGAGGATTATCTTATAAAATGCTCATAATATGTTCTTAAGCAAGTTTCTAAATTGCAAGTACATTGATAAGACCGCAAGAGTAACTTTAGACTGGTAAGCCTGACGAACCAGAGTGTATTTTAATTTATATTATGAGTTAAAGCATTATCTCTTTAGAAACTTATGCTTCTGAGAGAGTCATAGGATGACATTGGAAAGATGGCAGACTATGAAGTCTCAGGCTTCACTTTCCCCACCAACAGAAAGTTCAACCACCAACTATAAACAGACCAGAACATCCTTCTGAAAACTTCAGTACTTGGAAACAGGCCTGAGAACTTTTGTGGTCTACAGAACTGAAGGAAATTAAAATTAATAGGGTAAAAAGAATGGTCTCACTCATATAATGCCACCCCTCCTCCTCCCCCAAGTTGGCACAACACCAGACAGAGAGGATTTTCTTGGGCCCATGGTTTTCCCTACAGGGGAAAAAGAGAACCAGAGGTAGTCATGCAGCTTTCTTGGCAGTACAAGACACTTCCTTGGAATCCCATTCTGATCTCACCACATGGGGAATTGTAGGGAAAATGGCATGGCTAGACTGCTTGGGGACAAGTAGAAACAAAGAAAGGACACAGAGGTAATAGTAACCAGTGCATAAATCTTGGTGGTACCTCCCTGTTTCTGCCAATGGTGGCACCTGATCATATTTACCAGCCAGCCTCATGGCCTGCCTGCAAAGCTGAGCTGGTTGCCTTCAGAAACATGGTGGGGAGTTCAACGTAGCTTGAGTCCCAAAACTGCTCGTCTCCATGTACAGTCTAAGACCCCACCCCAACAACACCTCCCATTTAGGAGGATGCTTGCCTCCACTCATTTCAGAAAAGCATAGGGGCTAGACCTACTTGACTTTCCAAGTCAAGCAGGAGATTCACTTAGCCAAAAAGCCTATGCAGTGACCCTGCAGGCAGGGAGACACTTACTTTCAATCATTTCAGAGAAGTAAGGGGGGCTAGACAGGCTTGACAAAGGAAGTCAAGCAGAGGCTCCATTCAGCCAAAAAGCCCTCCCAACAACCACTCCCAGGCAGGGACATTCCCACCTCTGTGCACTTTGAAAAAAATGTAGAGTCTAAGCCTGCTTTACTTAGGAATTCAAACAGCCAATCAACTCAACCAAAAGCTCACCCCACAGCTCTACCCTGATAGGGAGAAAATTTCCAATTATACATTCCCTGGGAGGATAATACCTGGTTCTTCCTGTCCCAAGCAGTAACTCTGCCCAGCTTTGGAGTCCAGCTTGCAGACCTGCCCAGCTGTAGATCCCAAATAGTAGAATTGCCTGGCCAGACAATACATCCTTTGATTGGCCTGACCGGAAGTCATCACAGTACTGAGTCAGCCACTCTGCCTTACAGCAGAACACAGCCAGTGGTCTCACCAGACACTGAAGCCCAGTTAGCAGTTCTGCCCAACATCAAAGCAAAGGCAGCAGCCCAGGCAACTAGAGGACTCACAACAAGCTGTGCCTGCTTGGGGTTGTCACCAGCTGTCTCTTCCCAAATCACAGGCTAAATTAAATAGTGAAGATCTATCCCTGTCCAAAAAACACCTGTAAAGGCCACAAGTCCTAAAATGCATAAACAATGCAAGGATACAAAGATTACAAAGAATAAGGGAACATGACACCCCCAAAAGAAATAAAGCTTCAATAATAGAACCTAAAGAAACGGAAATCTATGAAATGGCTGATGAATAAGTCAGAATAATACTCAAAAAGAAGTTGAGTGAACTACAAAGATATATGTATCATATGTTAATAAAATTTGGAAAACAATACATGAACAAAGCAAGAAGTTTGACAAATAAGTAGAAACTATAAAAAAGAACCAGATAGAAATCCTAGAGATGAAGAATGCAGTAACTGAACTGAAAAATTCAACAGAAAGCTTCAATAGCAGACTTAATCGAGCACAAGCTGGAAGGCAGAATATTTGAAATCATCCATTCAGGGGAACAAAAAGACAAAAGAATAAAAAAGAATAAAGAAATCCTATAGGAATTATAAGACAACCTCAAGAAATGAAACTTTCACATAATAGTAGTTTTAGAAGAAGAAATAGAAAAGGTCTAGAAAGCGTATTTAAAGAAATAATGACTGAAAACTTCTCTAATTTGGGGAAAGATGCCAACAGCTGTGTACAGGAAGCAGTTTTCCAATCAAATTCAACCTAAAGAGGAGTTCACCAAGACACATAATAATCAAAATATCAAAAAATCAAAAACAAAAAATTCTGAGAAGAGCAGATACGAAACATGTCTATAAAGAAGCATCAATACAACTATCAGTGGAGTTCTTAGCAAAAAAGAAAAGAATCTTGACAACTAAAAACACTTTATCCAATAAATCAGCCTTTTGGAAATGAGAAAAAAATAGAAACTTTCTTAGACAAATAAAAGCTAATGGAATTCATTAACACTAAACCTGCCTTACAGGAATTGCTAAAGGGAGTTATCCAAACTGAAACAAAAATTGTGAATTAATAACATGAAACATATGAAAGTGAAAAATCAATGGTATAAGTTAAAAAGATGCACACCCAGAATACTCTAGGACTGTAATGATGGTGACTAAGACAATTTTATCCCTAATGAGAGGTTTAAAGACAAAATTATTAATAACAACTATAGCTAAAATAAATTGTCAAGGGATACACAGTACAACACGATATAAATTCTGAAACCAAAACATAAAATATGGAGAAGGGTGGTGTAAAAATGTCAAGTTTTTGTATTCTATGAAAGTTAATATGTTATCAGCTGGAAATAGACTATTGTAAGATGTTCTATATAAGCCACATTGTAACTGTAAAGCAAAAATCTGTAGTAAAAGCACAAAAAAAGAAAAAAGATTCAAAGCATATTACTGCAAAAATCCATCAAACCACAAAGGAAGAAACACAAGAGAAAACAAGGAGCAAAATATCTACAAAACAACCAAAAAACAACTAACAATATGGCAGTAGTCTTTATCTATAAATAATTACCTTGAATGTAAATGGATTAAATTATCCAATATAAAACACAGAAGTACTGAATGGATAAACGAAAATAAGGCTCAATTAAATGCTGCCTACAAGAAACTCACCTCACTTTTAACAAGACACAAACTAAAAGTGAAGAAATGGAAAAAGATATTTTATGCAAATAAAACCAAAAGACATCAGGGTTAGCTATGCTTATTTCCAAAAAAAATGACTTTAAGTCAAAAACTGTTTAAAAAAAAGACAAAGAGGGACATTATAAAGTGTCAGTTCAGCAAGAGAACATAACAATTGTAAATATAGAGAGAGAGTAAATCAGTTTAAATTGTTGAAAAGTTCTCAGAAATTGTCATGGTAATGAAACAATGTGTAATGAAAATAATTTTACCATATGTTAATTGACATAAACAAGAGTTAAGTTCCCATGGCATATTTCTGGTCAAAAGCACACCAACAAGCTTCTAAATAAAGATCCAAAGCACTTCTAATGTTAAATATTGAAGTAAATGTAAGCCACACAAAATTCATGAACTATCATTAAATCAGGTAATAAAATTATTACCCAACTTTTAGTGTATCAGTGAGTGACAGTGTTGATAGTGGTGGTGTGTTAATTCAAGGAATAAATGTTTACAAAGAAAAAATCATAAGTACCTCTTATAAGAAAAATAAAATCATAAGAATTACCCCTTCTGGGTCTCCACATATCTTTGGCTTAGTACATATTTGCACATGTATGGGAAGAAATTACTCAAAGTCCTGAAAAAAACATGAAAGGCAAGAAATCAAACAATTTCTGAAGTTTGAACAGGTAAACAATTGCTCATGTTAGTACCAGACAGAATGGAAAGACCTCATAAAATATGTGACATTGGGTGGAGCTTCCAGAAAAGTTTTTATGACTCAAGTTTTCCACTTCCAGGTATATACCTCCCCAAAACTGAAAACATAAGTTCACATAAACACTTGTATATTAATGTAACAGCATTATTCATAACAACCAAAAAGTAGAAACAGCCTATATGTCCATCACCTGATGAAAGGATAAACAAGATATGGTTTATACATGTGATGAAATATTATTCATAAAAAGGGGTAACATTCCAATATATGCTACAATACAGATGAACCTTGAGCGTATACTATATGAAAGAAGCCAGAAATAAAAGCCCACATATTCTGTGCTTATTACATGTAATATCCAAAGCAGTCAAATCTGCTTAGACAGAAAATAGGTAAATAGTTGCCTGAGGCTAGGAATAAAAAGATGTGTGGAATACTTCATGATATGGGGTATTCAGTTTCTTTTTGGGAGGGTGAAAATTTTATTGAATGAGACAGTAGTGGTGGTTGTATATGCTTGTGAATAAAAACCACGGAATTGTGTACCTTAAAGAGTAAATTTTATAGTACATAAATTATCTCAATAAAAAGAAAAGATACTGCATGAATAGTTGGACTAGATTAGCTCTAGAGTAAAGGAACCACTGGCTCACCCTAACAAAGCTTAACAATAGCCTTGGATTGTGGCCTAGTAAGAAGATCAGAAAATTGCTTTTCCACAAAAGCAAACTTGGGCGACATCAATGAGAACAATCATTTTAGTGCTCAAGAAAAATCAATGAATCAATAATATAAAAAGTGTTTATACTTTAACAACTGTTGAATTTCAGTAGAGAAGAATGGAACACTATAATGTTCTGGTCTTTGATTGCTTCCTGTTTCTGGCTGTTTGGTACAGAGGTTCACCCAGGGTCGAGCAGGTGATGAGTGTGGCAGATCTCTTCTGCCTTCAAAGAACTGACCTGATTTAGAGCAGTGGACAATGTTCATGTTCTGTGAAATTATCAGTGAAAGTGTCTATCAGTAGAGTCAGGTAAATTCAGAGGAGCCAATGGGTCAGATCTATTAGCCTGAGATTGTGGGAGTGGTTGGGATATGCATGCACAGCCCAGAAATAAAAGACCGAGCTATTCAAACACACCCCGAACCAATACTGAAACTGAAGACATGTGATAAGAGACTCACAAAAGCCCAGCTTCAAGTAAAACTCAGAGCACATTTCAAGATAGGCTGAAGTTTAAATGCACACCTTTGCCTAAAGACAGCTCCGTTAGCAGAGAAGCCTTACTCGTTCAAGGCATTTAAGAAGAATTTTTGTCCATTTATTGGCTGAACATTAAATGACACAGACATGGAGAAAATGCTTAGGAAGCTTTAAAAGTAAAAACTAGGAAATAAACTGAGCAGAATATCAGAGATCACAGAATGTAGGATATACAGATTTTCACAGATTTATTTCATGTAAGCAATTAAGCAAAAACAACAAAAAGCAACAATAGTCTTTGAGGGATTAGGGAATCAGAATCCATAGTTGCTATAATATGTTGCCTAAAATGTTCAATTTTAAATGAAAAATATGAGACAGGTAAAATATCAGGAAAATATGATCTATAGTATGGGGAGAAAAAAGACCATAAAAACCATATCTGAGTATGTCCAGATGTTAAATTTGACAGAGAAAAACTTCTAAGCAGCTAGAATTGAAGGAAATCATGTTAGAAGAATTAAAAGAAGATAAGAATAAGTAATCAATAAAGAATCTCAATAAGTATATAGAAAATATGAAAAGGAGCAGTGGAAATTTGAGACTGGAAGAGTAAAATAACTAAAACAAAGAATTAGCTAGAGGGGCTCAATAGCTGAGTAAAGGTAGCAGAGGAAAAAAATAATCAGTGAACCTGAGGATAAATCAATAGAAATCATCTCCAATCTAAATAAGAGAGATAACAGATTTTGAAAATATCTCAACTTGATCTGTACATTTAATACAATTCCTATAAAAAACTCATTCTGAAATCTTTATGAAAAGTCAGTCTTTAGAATAGCTAAAACAATCTTCACAATTGAATAATAAAGTGAAAAGAATCACGTTCATCTATATTAAAGGCTTATTATATAGTTACAGCAATTAAGAGTGTGATACTGGCAAAGAGACAGAGAGAGATCAACAGAGCTGATTGGAGAAACTAGAAATAGATCCAAACAAATAAGCCCAGCTGATTTTTGAAAGAGATGAAAAAATCAATTCAATGGAACAAGGATAGACTTTTCAACAAATGATATCAGAGCATTAGACATCAGTAGGCACCCCCATCCCCTGCCCAAATAAAATAAACCTCAACATGATCCTTACCCTTTATATAAAATTTTAACTCAAAAGGATAATAGACTTAAGTGTCAAATATAAGGATATAATTTTAAAAAAACAGTAAATCTTCAGGACAAGGCTAGGCAAATAATTCTTAATACCAAAACTATGACCCATAAAATTAAAATTTGATGACTTGAACTTTGTAACAATGAAAAACTTGTGCCCTGTGAAACCATGTGAAGAGGGAAATAAAGACAACTCTTAAGCTGGCAGGCAATATTTGCAACCTGAATACCTGGAAATATCTAAAATGTATAAAAACTCTAAAAACTCAATAGGAATAAAACTAATAATCCAATTAGAAAATGGCCAAAATATATGAGGAGATATTTTACTGATGAAGACATACACATGGCAAGTGAGCACACAAATAGATGTTCAGCACCATTAGTCATAAGGAAAATGCAAATTAAAACCACAATGAGATACTACTACATATTATTAGAATAAAAAAAGATAGTGACAACACCAGATGCTGTCAAGGATTTGGAGAAAATGTATCATTCGTACATTGCTGGTGTGAATGTAAAATGATATAGCTAATCTTAGAAATAGTTTGGCAGTTTCTTATACAGTTAAACCTGCAATTACTGTATGACATAACTATTACATTCCTGGGCATTTATCTGAGAGTAATGAAAACTTAGGTTCACACCTAAACATGTAATGAATGTTTATAGCAGCTTTATTAGTAAGAACTGCTAACTGAAATCACACCATGTATCCTTCAATAGCTGTCTGGTTAAACAAACTGTTTGCAGTAAATCCAAACTACGGAATACTACTCAGTAATAACAAGGAACACACTATTAATACACGCAACAAGTGGAATGATTCTCTAGGGAATTACGCCAAGTTAAAAAAAAGCCAATCTCAAAGCATTATGCCCTGTGTAATTCAATTTTTATAACATTTTTCAAGTGGCACAAATTCTAGGAATGGTGAATGGATTAATAGTTGCCAGGGACTAAAGTGGGAGTGGGAGTGGAAAAGGGAGAAAAATGAGTGTGGAGTAATGGGGCAACATGAGACATTCTTGTGGTAATGAGAACATTTGCATATTGACTGTATTATCAATATCAATATGTTGGTTGTAATATTATAATATAGTTTTGCAAGATGTTACCATTGCAAGAAACTGAATAAAGGATATATGTGATCTCAGGCTGCACATTGTAAGGGAAATGGACTTCATGGAACTAGTCTAGCCAAGTCACTAAACAAACACACAATAACCACAATGTTTAAGGGAGTGTGGTTTATATTCAGAAAACAATAGCAAAAGAATTGAGATTTCAAAAATAATTTTGAGGCATGAAGAAAAATATTAGTAGCATATATCCTATAACAGAAAAAAAATCAAGGAATGAAAACATCTTTTGAGAAGATTCACATTTTGGGCTTAGCAAACAATGACTTCAAAGCAGATATTATAAGTGAGTTAAAAGAACTAATAGCATACATAAAAATTAAAGGGAAGTATGATAACCATGTCTCACTATATAAACAATTAATAGATTGAAAATTATATAAATGAGCTAAATAGAAATTCTAGAGTTGAAAATTACCATAATGGAAATAAAAAATATAAGAGGGGCTCAATAGCAGATTTGAAGTGGCAGGAAAAAAATCAGTGAGCTTGAAGATAGGTCAATTAAGATGATCTACTCTAAAAAACAACAAAAAGAAGAAAAAACAAATGTGAATACTTCAGACCTGTGGGACCCATGAAGTGTAACTATATATACATAAAGCAGGTTAAAAAAAATAAGGGAAGAAGAGAGAGACATAAAAAATTGTGAAAAAATAATGACCAAAACCCTTACAACTTTTTGGGAAGATCTTAATATGCATATCCAAGAAGCTCAAGGAACTCCAAAAGATAAATTCAAAGAGACTGACACCTAGATGCATCATAATGAAACTGCCAAAAGCCAGAGACAAAGAAGGTACGAAAAATAACTAATTGTGTGCCAGTCTTTCCCAATAAAATTAGCAACTCACTTCTCATCAGAAATGGATTCGAGAAGTTCGTAGGTTGATATATTGAGTGATGAAAGATTGTCAACCAAGAATTGTATATCTGTTACAACTATTCATCAAAACAAAGTTAAAATTAAGACATTTATAGATAAAAGCAAAAGCAAGATAATTTGTCATTAGCAGAACTGCCCTATAAGAAATAATAAAATCTTTCAGGCTGAAATGAAGGGCTATTAATAATTCAATCCTGCAAGAAGAAATAACACTGGTAAGAGTAAATACACATTTAATTTTTGTAACATATTTCTTCTCCTACCTTACTGAAAATACAAGTGCATTAAGCAATAGCTATAAAATGGTTATAAACCATCCAGGCTTATAATGTGTAAATATTTAATTTGCATAAAATGATAGTACAAAAAAGAAATGAAGGAACAGAGCTATAGTCAAAGTTTCTACATAACATTGAAATTAAGTTGGTACTGTTTTAAGAAAAGTTGTTAGTTGTAATCTACCAGCCAATAAATTAGAAAATACCTCAAAACAAATAGTAAAAGAAAAAAACAAGAGAATTAAGATGATCAATAAGAGCATATCTCTTTGACACAACAGAAGGCAGTAAGGAAAGAATAGAGGATCAAGAAAGAAATAAGGCACACAGAAAACAAGTAGCAAGATGGAAGACACAAATCCTACTGTATCAGTAATTGCATTAATGTAAATGGACTAAACTCTTAAAGCAGATTGGAAAAATGAATAAAACCCTATAATTAAAATACATGCTGTCTATAAGAGAAATGCCTTAGATTCAGAGACACAAATAGGTAGAAAGAAAAAGGAAGAAAAAAGACATACCATGTAAACAGTACACAGAGAATTTGATTGGCTATATGCAGACAAAATAGATTTAGATAATATTTTTGTCTTGAAAAAATAATTTATGATAGTAAAATATTTAATTCATCCAATAGGTGTAACAATTATAAATATGTACACATCTAACAGCAAAGCCCCAAATACAGGAGACAAAAACTGGAAGAATTTAGTGATTCAAAAATAATATTGATAAAATAATTCCATTTATAATAGAATAAAATGTAAACATTTAGGAATACATTTAGCAAACTACTGCAAGATTTTGCATTGTTAATTATAAAACGTTGAAAGAAATTTAAAAAGAACTAAATAATTAGACAAGCCATATTCATGGCTTGGAAGAGTAAATATTTTAGAATTGTAATGCTCTCCAAATTGATGTAGAGAATTATTGCAATCCCTATCAAGATGTCAAATGCCTTTCTTTCTTTGCAGAAGTAGACAAATACATATTGAATTCATATGAAACTGCAAGAGACCCGGAATACTTAAAAAAAAAATTCAGAAGGAAAGAACAAAGTTGGATGACTCAGATGTGAGGGTGACCTGCATGTGACATCTGTCACCTAATTGATGGCCAAGGTTAATTCAACTGACAGAGCTGGTTAGGTAGGTGTTCCCTTCCTCCCACACCACTCCATGTGTGCCCCTTCCAAAGCTGGGGCCTTGGTCCTCTTTGTCTATGTAGGTGTACAAGGTATACAAGTAGCAGAAGGTATACAAGTAGCAGGTATACCATTGAAGGTATACAAGTAGCAGAACTCCCAGCTAGAATCTCCAAAAAGCTCTCAAAATTGGAGGACTCAAACTTCCTGATATCAAAACTTATGACAAAGCTACAGTAATCACTATAGTGTAGAACTGGCTTACAGATATACATATAGATCATTGGAATATAATTGAAAATTCTGAAGTAAACCCTGACATTATGGTCATTTGATTTCCACAAAGGTACTTATATAATACAGTGGAGAGAGAAGAGTTTTCAACAAATCATGCCAGGAAAAGTAAACATTCAAAAAGAATGAAGTTGGACCCCTACCCCAAACTACATACAAAATTTAACTCACAGCACATTAGAGAACTAAACTTAAGAGCTTAAATTATAAAACTCTTCAAATAAAACAGGAGTAGATTATTGTGGGCTTGGATTATGGAATGGATTCTCAGCTATGATCACAAAGCTAAATCAACAAATAAATTAGAATTTCCTAAATTAAAAAAAACTTTCTTTATATAAAGGACATCATCAAAAAAGTAAAACTACAACCCTTAAAGTGGAAGAATATTTGCAAATCAAATGTGTTATAATATAAGGTACTCATACCCACTTAACTCTTATAACAACAAAAATACATAAAACACAGTAACTGGGCAAATGATTTGGATAAATACTTCTCCAAAGAAGATAAAAAATGTTAATAAGCACATAAAATTTATTTTCAATATTACTCTTTATGGAAGTGCAAATTAATACTACAATGAAATGTTACTTCATACTCCCTAGGATTGTTACAACGAGAAGATGGCCAATAGTAAGTGTTGAGGAGGAAGTGTTGAGGAGGATATAGAGAAATCCGAACACTCTTACAGTGCTTATGGGAATACACAATGGGAATAGCCACTTGGGAAAACGATTTGAGAAGTTCTTCAACCTGTTAAACATGGAGTTACCACATGCCCCAGCAACTCCATAATTAGATATATACCCAATAGCATTGAAAACTTTTTTATACAAAAACTTGTATACAAATATTCATATCAGTCTCACATATTACAGTTAAGTGGAAACCAACCCAAATGTCCATAAACTAATAAATGAATAAGCAAAATGGCTCATCCATACAAAGGAATATTATTCAGCCAAAATAAGGAATAAAACACATGTGTTACAGTGTGAAGAAATATAGACAGGAGTTAGATTAATCATTGCCAAGGGCTAGGGTAAAGGTATAGGGTTTCTTTTTAAAATGTTTTAGATAGGGACTGGTTGAAAGTGTTCTGAAATCAGATATTATTGATGGTTGTACAAACTCACGAATATACTAAAACAATTGAAGTTTATACTTTAAAAAGGTGAATAATATGTGTGTGAATTATATCTCAATTAGGCTATTTTTAAAAATGTAAATGCATTAAACAATTTAATAAAGAGACAGTTTGTCAGACTATATTAAAAACAAGATCCAACAACATGCTGCCTACAGGAGATAGATGTTAGCTACAAAAGATATGAATAGGTTCAAAGTAGTGGTATGAAATAATACCATGTAAATAGTACCCTATTTCATAGACTTAAATGTAAGGACTTCTTTATAGTTCTAAAAGTGAGGACTGAAGAAAAAAAATGGAGATGAAATTTCATAGTTAACTGATAGCTCTACGGTCATAGAACTAATGCTGATGCATTAGTGAGAATGCAAAGCACTTCTTTACTGATTTTTAAAAGCACTTGAAAATTATGGCCCTAGTGACAGACAATACACATATTTGTAATCCCCAAAATGTCACATACAAAAGGGCTATTTATAAATGTTCCATAAGGGGAAGACTCATATTCTAGCCACTCTATTATTCCCTACTGGGTTGTCTTTGGGTCAATCTTTTAGTAGACTTTTCCTATATAAAAGTTTTAGTGAAATCATTTGGGAAGTGTTTCATGAAAGTGTCATGTGGATTATAACTCTTCCTGAGCCTGTATCAGCAGGAGAAATGCTTTTAGAAACAGCTGAAATATTGACTGCCAGTTTTTCAATACATACATACTGTGTCCGATTTGTGCCTATGAAACTCTTGATAGGAAGGTTTAAAAGAAATTAGCCTGGCAAAAGAACCCTGTGAATCTAAGTAGAATGAGATAAATAGTAGAATGAGTAAAATATCCAGGCAATGCAGAAGGAACATAATATACTGCCTTTCATTTACAAACATAATGTTCTTGACCCATCTTTGATAGACTTATGGATACAGAAAACAACAACAAAAAAGATTGAGTGCTAAATGGAGGTAGAATTATTAGGTTTCAGCAGATAATCCTATTTTGGACCCTGGCCCTGGATAAAATTTCCTCTGTCTAAATCTTAATGACCTTGAGCAAGTGTCTAACTCTTCAAACCTCATCTGTGGAATAGGGTTGATAAAGGTAGCTGGCAGAGTTGTGAGAGAAGATTGAAGTGATCTAATACATAAAATACAACACAAAGCCTGTCCCATGGTAAATACTTTTAAATGTTGGACATTGTTGCTATTTTTATTATTTGAGATCCATAATCCCTAATTAAAAATTCTGAAATCCAAAGACTCTGGAAACCAAAATCTTTTGCAGAAACTCATTTGGTAGGAAAGCCTGACCTGAAAGCGAGCCTGTGAGGCTATTAGTAGACTTATTCCCATTTGGTGTGTATACCCATTTGTTTAGCAGTAGAAATATTAAAGTATTTAATTATTAAATGCTGCCCCAGCTCTTGCTGGGAATGTCCTAAAATATGTATCATATCACCTTTTTAAATTTTGAAAAATTCTGAACTGAAAAGTCCACTTATCTTTAAGTGTTTAGACAGAGACACGTTGACCTGTATCTTGATTATAATTAACATCACCAAAGATCACAAAGCTAATAATAATATTTTCTTTACAGACAGAATGGGGAGATTAGAGAGGACACAGTTCTATTGGGAAATTGGTGTTACCAATATGTGAGAGGTGAACAGTTACCACTGAATTTAATTACACACCTTGTAACATTGAAATTAATTACACTGGCACATTCTGACTCAAATGTCTAGAGCAGGATTAAAGATAGAAATGTGAAGGGATGCTGAATTTTTGTGTCTGTATTGAGATAATCACATGGTTTTTGTTTTTAGTTCTGTTTATGTGGTGGGCCACATTTATTGATTTGTGTATGTTGAACCAACCTTGCATCCTAGGAATAAAGGCTACTTGATCATGGTGAATTACCTTTTTGATGTGCTGCTGGATTTGGTTTGCTAGTATTTTGTTGAGGAATTTTGCATCTATGTTCTTCAAGGATATTGACCTGTAGTTTTCTTTCTTTTTTTTTTTTTTTGTTATGTCTTTGCCAGATTTTGGTATCAGCATGATGTTGGGAGCTAAATATTGAGTTCATATGGACACAATGATGGGAAAAATACTCAAAAAGTAGGGCAGGGGTTGCAGATGAGGGAGGCAAAGGCTGAAAAACTATGTATTAGGTACTGTTTGCTACCTGGGTGATGGGATCAATTGTTCCCCAAACTTCAGCATCATGCAGTATACCCATAAAAGCATCATACAATATACCCATAAAACTGCAAGGTACCCCCGGAATCTAAAATAAAAGTTGAAATTTAAAACAATAAAATAAAAAATAAAGATAGAAACAGAGTGACAGTGTAAAAAAGAGGACTAAAAATGGCTACTCACAATTTACTATATCCTTTGAAAAACCAGTCATTTTTGGCAAAGATATAATCAAGTTACTTTTTTTCCTACCCAACTAATGATGGAACATATTAAGTAGCAGAGCTGAACAGAAAATAATCAGTGTGAATTGTAATAGAAGTACACCTTAAAATCATTCCTAATTAGGAACCACTACCTTAGAGAGTGAAATAAAATAGCTGAGTCAAAAGACACTGTAGCAAAAGCACAAGCCTAGTACTGCCCTGAAAGAAGATTCAGTAATCTTTTCTGCCTATTTTGAAGTGTTTTACCTCTGTAAAACAACTTCCGTTTTCCTTTCAGGAGGCATAGGACAATGTCTTGACATTTTTTTTATGTTTTCTTTTTTATATATATGTTTTTTGAGCTGGGGTCCTGCTGGCCTAAAACTCCTGGGCTCAAGTCATCCTCCCACCTCAGCCTCCTGAATACTTAGAAATTACAGATGCTCAGCACTACACTCAGCTGGGATATATTTTTTATTGTCACCACTGTGGAGTGGGGGCATGTATGCTACTGGCTGAGAATGCTTCTAAACATCCTACAATGCACAAGACAGACCACCAAACAAAATGTTGATAGTTCCAATTTGAGAAACGCAGTTCTAGGGAGTATGGTTAACTTAAGAATGTTCATCCAACAGAGGTGAAAAAAAAATCTCACCAGTGGGAAAAATAATTCCAAAATCACAATTTAGTGCCCTGTTAGACATTAACTGGTTTTACATCCAATACCACATTCTCATCCTTACAGTCTTTTGTTAAGTTACCTATAAATCTGTAGCTTCTCAAATGTATTCTTAACTGTTTTCTTGCTGCTTTTTTCTTCATTACGTAACACCTTTGACGTATGTTCATTTTATACTTCCATGTTTGTTTTGCTTTTAAACTTTTGAAAATTATATTTTAATAACTGCTTGGGGAAATAGCTAGAAGGATGCATAATTTTGGAAAACTTCATATTTGAAGTTAATTCATCTCTGGCTTTAATATAAAGGGTGAGATGCCAGATACCACCTTAGTGTAGCAGGTACTCCATCAGTTTAAGAAGACTGATCTTCCCCAGTCGTTTCTGAGACCTCAGAGATATCATTTATAACGATATTCTACAGTCCTTTCACCTTGAGTAAGCTCCCCTTCGTATTCAGCTAACCACCCCATATGCTATAGTGTGGAGCTGTCTTATTTTAGGGGAAGTGGGGGAATGCTTTTCTTCCTAACTAAACTTAATGCTCTACTAAAATTGCATTGTATTTTCTATATTCTGTCTTCCCTTCATCCTGGTGTCACCCCAAAAAAATAATTTTTGCAAAGATACAAAATTTCTTCTGCTGTGAGAAAGACCCATTTTCCCATGTATGGACAGGTTTCGAAGCTGTCTGGGGCCTTTATCTCAGTCTGCAGAGGAAGAGTGTCAACACACAATAGGCCTTAATTAGGACCCAATCTGCTGAGCGGAGAGCTTCTGCCACCTGGAAGCTGCAGCAGTTTCACATGATGAAATTAACAAAAGGGAACCACATAAAGATTGTTGGATATTTGGAGCAGTGGAAAGAGCTTGACTGTTGTGCCAAATTGTTTTCTATCCTGGTTCCACCCTTTATTAGGTGTCAGACATTAGGTAAGCTGTAGAAGATCTCTGAATCGCTGCTGCTTGTCTGTAAAACTTTCTAGCAGGTTGCTGTGAAGATAAATAAGATCAAATATGAATTTTTGTTCACTATATTTTTGATATTCATTAGGAATAATAGACTTTCAGAAATGCAACAAACATGGCTACACTATGGTATATAATTCTTGTCATATAACATTATAATAAGTGTTTGAAAAGCTGTATTAAATGTAGACATTAAATATAGAGTAAATTGGAAATGTACATACCCGTGGCATATAGAATAATGTCCCACAACCCCTCAGAAAAAGAAGCCCATGTTCTAATCCCCGGAATCTATGCATGTTACCTTACTATAACTACAATAGTGGAAGTCAGAATGATTTGAGGTAGGAAGGGCTCAACCTGACTCTGCCAGCTGTAAAGTTGGAGGAAGAGGGCCATGAGCTAAGGAATGCAGGCAGCCTCTAGAAGCTGGAAAGGGGCAAGGAAACAGATTCTCCCCTAGAGCCTCCAGAAGGAACACAATTTTAGCCCATGGAAATACCTTTTAGAATCCTGACCTCTGGAACTACAAAATGATAATTTTATGTTGTTGAAGCCACCAAGTTTGTGATAATTTGTTACAGCACCAATAAGAAGCTAATACTGCAGGGAATATGATTTGTTCATGGAATATATAAGCAAGGCATAGAACAGACATATCTCCTTTAATAATCTCTAGGGGTTAAAAGAGGAAGGGAAACCTGGTATATATAAATTACAGAGAGTAGAGGCCTGGATGGAGGGATACAGATGATAAGAAAGTCTTCAAAGGAGGTGAGGTTCCAGATAACACATTAGGGCAGAGAAGAAAGACACCTAGATATATCTCTCATTCATTAATGGGAACAGGGACATTTTGTTTCCTATGTTGGAGTGGGGAAGAAATTGCAGAAGTTGACTGATTCATTCATTCATTCATTCATTCATTTGTCATCTATTTGAAATGGCTCACTATGTTTTGGGCACTGAATAAGAGACTCAGTACTGAACTAGTGGGCACTATCCCTGTCCTGAGGGAGCCTACAGTCTTCTGGAAGAAAAAGATGTCCAACAAATAAAACTGTTAGATATAAATAACAAACATCAATGATGGTGTAAAGAAAATAATAAAATGTTACAGAAAGAAGTATTTCTTAGCAACCTTATTAGATTGAGAGAGTCAGGAAAAGCATTCCTGACAGAGTAGCATTTGTGTTGAGATGGGAAGGCTAGGCAGGCTGAGGACTGTGCAAGAATCTCACAGAAGGAAGAGGCAGCAAAGACAAAGACTGTGTTGGGGTAAAACAGACAATGGAGAGTGCGTTGAACAAGGAGGAGAATGTCAAGGCCTGGGCAGGCAGAGACAAGATTACATAAGAATTTTGGGATATATTCTAAGACTTGGATTTCCTGATTCATGATTATTCTGATTTCCCACATTTAAACTTGAGCTTTAAATGACAGAATAATGAAAGGCCAGATATGGAAGCATGTTTAGTTCTCATCTATCCTAACTGCTTTAATTCCAGTTGAAAAAAGTGAAGCGTAGGGAGGTTATCTAACTAGGTTAAAGTTGCTCAGCAGTGCCGCCTCTGACTCTAGAACTAGAACCCCTAGACTCTCTTCTCATCATGCTTCTTCACTCATGGCACTGCCAACCGGGGGGATTCCAGCGGCTCCAAAAGGGACTGCTCCTGGAAAGGCAGACAGAAGGTCCACTGGTGGTTCTGTGATTGCACCCTGGCCTGGCCTGCATCAGATGTCATAATAGCCAGGCCTCTGAGAAGCAGAGAGGCTCTATCTGCTAGGAGAAAACAGCCTTCTTGTGGGAGGGTAAAAATCAAACTTATGCTTAAGGAGTGGGAGTGCATATCCTGGAGCCCTCACAGAGCTTGTCACGAAAGGAAAGAAGCTAAGTTAATTAGGTCCTACTTTTATTTTTTTCTCCATTGTAAATTTTCTGATCTTCTCAAGGTCTTTTCAAGGTAAAAATTTTCCTGCTGAAGAAAATAATAAGAATAACTAACACCCTATTTAACTCTATGCTAATTGATGAGTATAAATACTTATATTTCAAAATAAGCTAATTTCTCATTTTTGTGATTAGAAATATTTCTTAAGCATTTTTAGTTTGCTCAGGTCTGTTGCCATTTTGTAAGCTGAGAAATCTCTGTGTGAGTTGAGTGACTTTTTTCCCCCAACTGAACATAGATATAAGTAATCCTAAAAATGTATGTTAGGGGAGTTGTTATCGTGTCATTTAGTTGCATTATGTTGTTACCTTGTATTATAGAATTCTCTGATGTTCTATGTCTAAATGATAAAATGCAAGCTCTCAGAGCTGAAAGAGTTTGAGGGGAAAAATCTTTCTGCTAAATATCTCTTCTGGGTGACACAAAGTTTTTGCCTCAAAAGGAGAAACTGAGCTAATAAACACCAAAAAAATAAAAAGCATCCACCTCACCTTATCTCACCCCCGACATTATTGTAGTCTATGCCTGGATGGCCTTTCCCTAGATAATTTACAGCCACCCAATGTTCCTGCTATTTGTCAGAATAGATTTTCTCAAAGTATAGTTTCAAGATCACCTGCCTTATACCTAACGTCAGCCCCACCACCCCAGGCTCTGTGTTTGAGAAACAAAGGTTGAGAACCAATGCTTTAGACCTACTCACTTTAATACATTATGAAAACCACTGCTATGTTAGTTTCCATGGGTTCCTATGTTAGCTTATAATGGCCTAGCTGAATTATGCATAACATTCTCATGGAGACTTATGCTACTGAGCATTTCAATTTAGACTCTTGGAAAAGGAAATGTTTTTGATGATCTGGATAAACAAGAATGCAGTGGTACCAGTTGTAGGTCTGCCCACTGTACCACCCTGGTTTCCAAGGCAGGACACATTCACAGTCCAGGTTACCTTCTTTGAAGTTCTGTGGTTCTTGATGGATGTGAAGATTGTGTCTCCTAGAGGTTATCAATGTTATTAATGGGATGACAAAGAAATAAGCCAAGGCTCAAATATATATTTCTAACTAGAAAGACATCCACTCAGGTAGCACTAACTTGTAACAAGGATTCAGCTATTCCTCTCCACAGACACCAAAAGTAGGGAATATATTTATTCTTCATTGCCTCGTGCCTCCAAGATTTTGTGTAACAAGCAAAGGCTCTTTTCATTGCCTTAGTTACTCTGAAGACCTGCTCATTGGAAGCAGGGGTCTAATACTTATTAGCTCAATTGTTTTACCTAATTCAACAAACCAGAGTATGTTTGTGCCTAATACATTAAAATACTGTGTGGTCTTCAGAATAAATACTGTGTGGTCTTCAGAATAAGATTTTCACTCTAATCACAATATTTTCTATTAATATGCAAGTTGGTACTTGATGACCTTTACTTAATTTTCAAGGAGAAAGAATCACAACCATAATCTTAAGAAATTTATTGGCCAGGCACAGTGGCTTATGCCTGTAATCCCAGCACTTTGGGAGGCCGAGGCAGGCAGATCACAAGGTCAGGAGATTGAGACCATCCTGTGAATGGTGAAACCCCGTCTCTACTAAAAATACAAAAAATTAGCTTGGCGTGGTGGTGGGTGCCTGTAGTCCCAGCTACTCGGGAGGCTGAGGCAGGAGAATGGCGTGAACCCGGGAGACGGAGCTTGCAGTGAGCTGAGGTTGCGCCACTGCACTCCAGCCTAGGCGACAGAGTGAGACTCCATCTCAAAAAAAAAAAAAAAGAAATTTATTATGAAATTAAATATACTAAATGATTACATTTATACTATTTAAAAGTTGTGATTAGATTTTAAATTATCATAATAGATAATATCTACAGAGGATGAAATCAAAATCTTTTTGAGTTAACTCATCATTCCTGCATTAGAGATGTTAAATATTGTACCTGAGATCACACAGCTATGAAGAAGTGGAGGCAGGATTTGAACTCAAGTGGTTCAATTCTGGAGTCTAACTCTCATACACTGCAGGTCTCCTCCACACAGGGACATGTAGGATAAAGATAGCTAACCGTGGAACCTTTTGTCATCAGTGGAACTGTCAATTGGCAGCTTCCTGTTTGACCTGGAGCAAAACCCTAACGCAGCCTCCAAGATTCCTGTCCCCTAGTGTCCTTGCTCTGTACAGTGTGTTCCATTTGAGTGCAGTTGCAGCTAGTACACAGGACAGCATGTCAGTCCTGTAATTAGATTACCAATCAGTTGACTTTGAGTTAGTCAAAAAAGAGATTATCCTCAGGGAGGCTGACCCAGTGAGGTGAGCTCCTTAAAAGCGGTGAGGTGTTAGACTCCCTTGTAAGCTGTGAAGACACAGTATGCATGAGTTCTACAACAGCCACGAACTGAGCCCTCAGATGTGGATGCAGCCAGCTGACACCTTGATTGCAGCTTTGTGATACTCTGAGAAGTGGAGCCAGATAACTCCTTCTCAGGTTTGTGATAATTTGTTATGTGCAATAGAAAACAATACAGGTTGTCTCTGTCTTGTTTCTTTAATATATCACTCTAGCTCTGACCTCTCCATCTGCTCCCAATGCTCTTATCCATGATAACTCATGACCCAAATCATCCACTGAGAATTCCTTCAGAACCTGCCTCTGCATCTATAGTAAATCTATGTCAATTACTCTTTTCCCATTTTCTATATATGCTGACTCATTTTTACTGCCTAGTGATCAATATATATTTTGCTAAATAATTATGCTTTCTCTGTCCCTCTGCACATCATACTAGTTCTGTGAACAAGAGAATTGCTTAAGATGGTTGTTAATTGTCTTGGTAGACATTTAGCTTTATAACCACATGCCTTTTCTATGTTGTCTCCCACAGAATCTCTAGCATGTAACTCTGTTCCTAGCACATTGTAGATGCTTAAATAGTATTTGTCAAATAAATGAATTCATGTGGTATCATACAGAGGAAAATATGTACTGGATAAACTAATTTACTTTTCAAGCAGCAGGAGATGCAACGATCAGCTGAGTGATAGAAATTTCATTGCTTCTGTGGGTCCCTCACCCTCACAGCGTCAGATATAGATGTGTCTATACTAAATGCTTATGCAGTGTTGCTGAATGACAGAAATAGAGACCAAGAACAGATTTATTTATGTGCAACCTTGAGTGGAGCTTCAAAACTAGCTGATTTAGCATGTGGGTTTTGTTTTTAGGCATTTCTTTCTCTTTATCACTTCTAAGCACAAATCAGATGGAATGCGTGTGGTGCTCTGAATCTGTGCAAAATCAGGTGACATGAGCTAGCTGTTTTGAAAAAGCAGCATAGTTTCTTCATGCCTGTGTCAGCAATCCAGGCCACAGTGGGCCTCCAGAGAATCACAGAGGTCAGTAGAACACAGCACACATGGCAGGATTTACTGTTTATGCTCAGCCCTACATGGTATTATGGTTTCTGCCACATAGTACACTACACAGCTAATGCACATGGTGTTCCACTTCCTGCAATATATAGTGAGTGTATAAAAAGGAAAATACGACAAGTGTGTATTGGGGAAACAGAAAAGGGAATTAAAATTTCCAGGGCACTATTTGCCAAATATTGTGTCAGGCACTTTAGTAAACATTATTTCATTTGACTCTCACGTTAACCTACTTAAAAATAAGCATGTTATTCCTGTTATACAAAGGGTATAAAGGAGACTTAGGACTGATCAATAACAAATACTGCAAGCAGAGGATTTGAATCTAGGACTGTTCAAAGCATGGGCCAATGCTTGTTTTATGATTTCCCATTGTCAAAGTACATCCAGGAGCCAGGGCCTGAGTTTGAACCTGGTAGTGAGTGTCTTTGGTATAAAGAAGAGGTTTTATTGTCTGAAATAGTCTGAAGAAGTGCTCTTCCTAAGTGATGTTTGGAATTCCCCAGGTGCACGTTTCCCAAAGAAATGTTCCTGCTTGTGAGTAATGAGGGATCAATTTCTGGCTCATTTTCAGGCTGCCTAAATTTAACCCATTCTTTAAGACTGAGTTTAAAGGCCTTATTTGTGGAAGACATATCTCTTCCTTCCTTGATGCTTTTACAGAATATTATTGCATTTCTATTTGTTATTTATTTTATTCATGATTTTATTACTGTTCATTCAAATATAACAACTATTCTATGTATGTATACTATTCTATACATGAAGAATGTAGAAAATAATAAAAAGATGACTCAGTTTATGGAGCAGAGAGCCATGCCAATGAATAATTGCACATTATGTTAGAAATGTTACGTAGAAGTATGTAAGGATTATACTGGAGCAAGTATCACATGCAGCTACTGTCTCTGGGAGTGAGAGAGGGGATTGTGAGGACTCTATAACTGAGTTTTAATGGTTGAATAAGCTCTTTACTTGACAGACAAAGAGGTAGAAAAGCATCCTGGGAAGAAAACAGAGGATATGCCAAGACTTAAAAGTGAGTGAAAGAGTATTTATGTTTAGAAGACTGTACGTTACACCACATGGCTGGAGTACAGTGCATGCTGGGATTTGTAAGCAGAATGAAGATGGGAACTTCCAGATCCGAGTAATCAAGGGATTTGCATACAAGCTAAAATGATTGGATTTGTTTTTCCTGAAGGTGAAGCAAGATATGACTTGCTTTAAAGTGAGTGAGTGGCTGAGCAGCTTGTATTTTAGACAGGTCATATTGGAAGCAGCAGGGAGAAGAGATTAAAGCAGAGAGAGTAATACTGAGGGCAGGGAGACAGTATGAGTGCTCATTGGTTGATTAAAAAAAATGGAATGACCTCCTAAATTAGTGCTAACAGCAACAAAGTGTCAAGGAGAAATTTTAAAAATGTTTAGCTGACTGCTTCCAGAGCTAGATAGTTGATGAAATAAGGCAATGAGGAGAGGGAAAAAGAAATTTAGGGGTTCTGATTTAGGAAGCCAAGATAGAAAACACTTAAGAAGGGAGACAGATTGTGTGAAAGATAATTGTATTTTATTTTTGTCTATACTTTAGAATTCTATTTACATAAGTACAAAAACAGGAACAATAAATCTATGGTTATAAAGCTTAGAATGTTGGTTTCTTTTGAGAGGGAATAGTTTGTGACTGAGATAAAAGCTTTTTTTTTTTCTTAACATTGTATTTCTTCATATGGGTGGTAGTGGTACATGGCTTGACTCATCTAGTAAAAATACGTTGGGCTTTTCACTTATAATTTGTATGCTTTTCTGTATGTATGATATAATTTGGTAATATCTTTAGTTAAAATAATTTTAAAAAAACCAAATGGATAGTTTTAAGGAAAGTGTAAATACAGATGAAGAGAGAGTTAGTTAAATGGAGGATACTTTTCAAAAAAATTATGTTACATGCAATACAGTCTCTTCCATGCACTTTATGGTAATCTTTCCCAGTTATTCCGCTTTCCCACTTTCATTGACTTCTTGTTACTTAATTCTTAGCTCTTTCTACTAGTCTATCAATGGCTTTCTTCCTTTCCAAATTATAACTATTTTTTATCTACTCAATGAAACCAATATTTTTGAAAGCATACTATCTGAGATGTAAGAGGTTGGTTAAAATATTAATCAAATGCTATCTGTACAATATCAGACATATTGGAAGTATTTGAAATGACTTTTAGAAATTTTTCTAAGACTTTTGTTTTTGTTTTTTGCGCTACAGTTCAAGAGATGGTTTCTCCCAAAGAAATCCCAAACAGAATTAATTCTGGAAATATGAAAAAGTATTGCAAATTTAGTTATATCAAAGTGGAGAAAATTATCTTTTAAAATATAGTAAAAAATTTTAATGATGTTGAAGAAAGTACACAATTATAATATGCTATGTAATTTTATGGACAATTTTCTAATTCTATTTGTTTATTTTTACTTTGCTCTTCTAATTTACTTATTTTATACCATCCTAAACAAATGCGATTCTAATTTAATTAAACTTTTTATTTTGAAATAATTATAGATTTGCATGCAGTTGTAAGTAATAATTTGAAGAGATACCCTATACCCTTTACCCAGTTTTTCCTAGTAGTTATGTCTCGCAAAAGTATAGTACAATACCAAAACCAGGATCGATAGAGTCAAGATGCAGAACATTTCCATCACCACAGTGATCCCTCATCTGTCCATTTTATTAACTCACACCCACTTCTTTCTCCCCAACCCAAATCTTAACTCCTGGGAGTTAAGATTAACCCAAATCTTAACTCCCAAATCTTAACTCCTGGGAACCACCAGTATTTTCTCCATTTCTAAAATTTTATCATTTCAAGAGTGTTATATAAATGGAGTCATACAGTATGCAACCATTTAGATTGTCATTTTTCATTGAGCATAATTTCCTGATGATTTGCCCAACTTTTTGTGTATATTAACAGCTTATTCTTTTTTTAATTGCTGAGTATTAGTACATGTGTCTTAGTCTGTTGGAACTGCTGTAACACAATACCATAAACGGAGTGGCTTATAGACAGCAGAAATGAATTTCTTAGTTTTGGAGTCTGGGAAGTCCAAAATCAAGGTGCCAACAGATTTATTGTCTGGTGTGGGCCCACTTTGTCACCTTTTCCTGTGTCCTCAAATGGTGAAAGAGGTGACCAGCCCCCTCTGGCCTTTTAAATATGGGCACTAATCTCATTCATGAGGACTTGACATATGAATTCAACATATGAATTTTGGAGGGACACAATTGTTCAGACTATAGCAACATGGTATGTGTGTATCACAGTTTGTTTAACCATTCACCTGTTAAAGGTGATCTGGGTTGTTTCTAGTTTGGGGCTATTATGAATAAAGCTATTTGAACATCCACGTGTAGGTTTTGTTTGAACATAATTTTTCAGTTTTCTGGAATAAATGCCCGAGAGTTCAATCTGGGTCTTATGATAGTGACATGTTGTAACATGTGTAACTGTTTCCCAGGATTGTTGTACCATTTTACATTCCCACCAGCATTGTGTGAGTAATCCAGTTTTTCTACATTCTTACCAGTATTTCTTTTTTCTTTTTTTACTTTAGCCATTCTGATGGGTATGTAGCAATACCTCATTCTGGTTGTAATTTGCATTTCCCTACTAGCTAATAGTGATGAACATATTTTTACGTGATCATTTGCCATCAGCTACAGTTTGCAAATTTAAAAAAGAAGATGCTGATAAATTTTTGGTTGATATATAGAGAAGGCAATTATAGAGAACATTTTCCAAATCAGAAGAATATGTTGGCTGAAGGTACAAATTTGAAAGAAATGGACCAAAATTAAGTCAGTGGTTAGATGGAACAAAGTAAATTAATGAGAATGTAAGAGTACATACAAAGTTGGATGAGAAAAAGAGGGGCATCTTTGATAAAACCATCATTTAAAGACATGGAGACTCGGAAAGTATCAAGAAGTGTGGCAGAGCTGGGGTGAGCTTCATGGAAATGCTTTTTAAAGCATAAGAATTACATGCAATTTGAAAATCCATGGAAACCTAGTACAGAGAGGAATGAATAAGTTTGCGGGGAAGAGGCGTCTCATACTGGGATCACAAACAAGTGAAACATTCCAAGTGTGGCAAGCTTGAGAAAGGCAGAAAATGGAGAAGTGCACATCTAAGCCAATAGCAGGAATTGCCCAAAAAGCAGGTACCTTCCAAGAAGGTCAATCTGGATACATTTCCTGAATAGTAGATGTGTTTTCATTTTGAAGGCTCAGAATTTCACACTTGGGAATAGTTCTCAGGTGTGGTATCTTATAAAACTTTGGTTACTGCAAGGAAAGATCAAGGAAAGTCTAAGGGATGAGCCAATACTTATGTGATTTTTTTTTTTTTTAAGCCGGAGTCTCGCTCTGTTGCCCAGGCTGGAGTGCGGGGCCGCAATCTCGGCTCACTGCAAGCTCCACCTCCCAGGTTCTCTCCCGCCTCAGCTTCCCAAGTAGCTGGGACTACAGGCATCTGCCACCACGCCCAGCTAATTTTGTTTTTGTATTTTTAGTAGAGACGGGGTTTCACCATGTTAGCCAGGATGGTCTCGATCTCCTGACCTCGTGATCTGCCTGCCTCAGCCTCTCAAAGTGCTGGGATTACAGGCGTGAGCCACTGTGCCTGGCCGTACATATGTGATTCTTTACTTGGCTGAGTAAGAGTGGCTAAAAGGGACCACTGGACTAGGATAATAAAAGTACCCTGTTGAGGATATACCTACTGAAGGGCTGGGGTTCTGGACTCCATTAACTCATTCTTGGCCATAAATACTGGCCCAGGAGTTCAGCTGCTATGCAAAGCAGTCCATATTCAGTTAATGCATCACAGTTAGCCACTGTTTCTCTGTTTCTCCGTTTCTCCTTTCTATTTACCTTGTTCCTCCCTTAGGGAGAAAATTTAGAATTATTAATTAGTTTCTTACTGATACAGGGAAATATACACAAATAGAAAAATGTGGCAAATTTTTGAGGTAATATATAAGCCTCAGGGATTGGGCTTTGACAAAACATACAAAAAATGGTGAGGTTATTAAAAAAAATAGCAGTGAAAGGTCATGTGATTCAAGCTGCTTGAACAACGTCAGCGACTGCCTCTGATTTCCTTCTTATGTGAGAGAAACAAACCACTATCTGTTTAAACCACTCTTAGTCTGATATTCTGTTACTTGTAACCGAAAGGATCTCTGCAGTTCATTGAAGCATTCTGGAATGAGGACGTAAAAAGCTAGTAATTTAATTTCATCTCTG